>NC_142141.1:2403546-3039593 GCF_024610735.1 Ursus americanus | reverse complement strand
TCAGTGGCTCTGAGACCGTGGATGTCCTGAAGGAGGCCTATATGCTTCTCATGAAAATTCAACAGTATGAACCTTAGATGTTGGTGAATCTCCTAGGGAACCTGGACTCAGGGCACAGCTTTCTGTTGCCTAAGCTTGATTCAGCTAACCATTAGAGAGGGTGACTTAGTATGTCAGTGTTACTTGGTTTGCAAGTGACAGGAAATCCAATCCAAACTAGCTTTAACAGCTGAGAGCAGAGAATTTAATTATTCACGTTACTAGAAACCTAGGAATAAGACTTAATTCAGTTCAAAATGGTTACCAGGATCCATTTTTCAGCCCTGCTTTGCTCCTCTTTTCAGGATCTACATAGTAGTCTTCTCAACCTCCAGCTTTAATGAGAGAGAGAGTCCACTTCCTTACAATCTGAAATTGAGTCTTGTAGGCTTTAATTGGTATAACACAGGACATGAGCTCATTTTTGAGCCAATCACTGTGAACTGAAGGATAGAATATCATGATTGGCCAAATAAGCTTCACAGCCTTCATCCTAGGATCCTGGCAGATGAAGCTAATGGGCTAGAGTAATAAAGAATTGATTTCTTCAAGGCCAAATTAGGGTACTAATGCCTTCCAAAAGAGAAGTGGATAATGAAAGTTCTACCCTCAGATGACTTGGTATCATCTCAAAGGGTGGGCAGGAGCACTAAGGATAAGAGGAGGTTTCTGTTTCTGTCATCTTCCACATCCCATCGCCTCTTCCACTGAACTCTCCAGAATTCTAATTGATGTCATTTGACTTTCAGGCTACATCCAGCTAATGCCAAGACAGTGGAGTGGGACTGGAAGCTGCTCACTTATGTCATGGAGGAAGAGGTAACATAACAATTATGAGGGTGTACCTTTTGCACAAGTTTTAGTTAGAAACAAAAGCGACGACAGATCTGGTAGTAAAGTCTGCCATTATTCCCTCCTTGTACTCCCACCCCCACCAAAAAATTCCTATTGAAATGGTATATGCTGTCTTCCAATTCAAAATTAAGTACATTCACTTATCCCTCTCCTTCTTGAGATCCCATTAAAAAGAATAGTAAATGAATAGAGAAAGATATAAATCCATGGCAATGAAAATAAGGGGAAGGGCAACAAATCTGAATGAAAACTAGAAGAACTAAAGGAAAAGTAAGATTGTTACTGGTGAAACTACCAGAGAAAGCCACAGGCTATAATACATGCAGCCAAGGAGCAAGGAAGTCTACCTTTTATAGCAGAGAGTTTTCAGCTCAGAAACACAATATATATTAGAGGGTTGGAGTCAGACATAGGCTGTAAATTTGTTGAAAAGTTGTAGATAGAACTGACAACCTGTCCATTCTTGAGTACAGAAAGTTCAGTCATCAGGCTACATAATTTCAGGCAAAAAGAGGATTTATTGTCTAAAAACATTGAATGAACCATCTGTCATAAACAAAGGCACCTAGTGTAGAGTTGGTATTCCAGAAAAAGTCTTCTGCATTCTGACTTTTAGGGGTCCCTAAACTTAATTGCTAGCTTTCTGTCTGCTCACCCAAAGCACTTGGCTGAAACAAATTACTTTCAACCTAGAATACTAAACCCAACCAAATGATTATTCAAGTGTGAGTATAACATAAAAACATGTAGGAACTTGAAAAAATATTCCCACCCCCATTTCTTTGGTTACCTAAATGTATGCGTCAAAAGAATGGGGGAATAATAAAGAGGGAGGCACAGGATCCAGGGAACACTAGATCTAATCCAAGAGAATAATAAAGAGAGTTCCTGAAATTATGCTGAATAGCAGACCTAGAGAGCATTTAGTCCAGATTGGAGCAGGATAACTTAGGGCTTTAAGAATAATCTGGGAAACATCACCAAGATGATAGACAAGGCAGCTCTAGGCTTTTGTTCTCCCATGGAGATGCCAAGTTAAGAAAAACATATGGACCAGAATACTTTTGTGAAAACTCTGGAGATCAATTGAGAAGCTTCAGTACCCAGGAGAATGCATAATCAAGAAAGGACTCAATGAAAGGAATAGCAAATTTGGGGTTATTTTGTGTGTCCATGCCCCTCCCCTACCCAGCATAGCATGGTGCAACTGGGAGGAAACCTCACATGCCACAGCTCCTCCCTCGGGGTGGAAACAAAAGAGTGGACTTTGAATCCAGTGCCCTCACTTGTTAGGAACTGCCCTAAGGATAGTTTTTGTCTCATCTGACTCAGATCACTGATGGGAATAGTGGTATAATTTGGAAGCTGCTGAAAAGAGAGGTGAGCACTGCCACATGTTAGAGCTTCAGGGATTTTGTAGTTCTACAGGCAGGGGTCAGGCGAGAAAGAGACTGCACTCCTGAGAAGAAACAAAGGCAAGCCATTTGGGAAATTAAGGCAGATAAAAGCAGAGATACAAGCCCAGAGAAAACACATCCCCAGAAAAGTTCTGAGAGAGTCCAGAACCTTTACCCAGGCTAATTGGTGAGGATCTTACCCTGCGTGAACTCAGTAGATAGACTGGGAAAGGTGTTTGTTTTTTCAAATGCTTAACCTCAAACAAAGATTACAAGGCATACAATTGTAGAAACTGGGAAATACGTCCCAGTGAAAGGAACAGAATAAAGTTCCAGAAACCAACCATAAAGAAACACAGATCTCTCAACTTCCTAACAAAGAATGTTTTTAAGCTATCTTAAAAATGCACAAGGAGGGGCGCCAAAGTGGCTCAGTCAGTTAAGCATCCAATTCTTGATTTTGGCTCAGGTCTTCATGTGCTCAGTACAGAGTCAGCTTGGGATTCTCTCTCTCCCTCTGTTCTTGCACCTCCCTCCTGCTCATGTGTGCACACATGCGTGCGCACGCTCTCTCTCTAAAATAAATAAATAAATCTTTTCAAAAAGTGCACAAGGAGCTAAAAGAGAGCAGAGATAGATAACTAACTGAAGCATGAAAATGATGCATGAACAAAATGAGAATATTAAAAAAAACTGTTAGAAATAATCAAACATATTCTGGAGCTGAAAAGTGTAATAACTGAATTAAAAAATTCACTAGAGGGATTCAACAGCCGACTTGACAGGCAGAAGAAAACAGTCAATGAACTTGAAGGTAGGTCATTTGAAATCATTGAGACAGGATCAAAAAGAAAACATAATGAAGAAAATTGAAGAGAGCCTAAGGGACTATGGGATATCATTAAGTGGGCCATAAATGCATTATGGAAGTCCAAAGAGAAGAGAGAAAAGGGCAGAAAGCTTATTTGAAAAAATAATGACCCAAAACCTCCCAAATTTGAGGAAAGAAATGGGCATACAATTTTATGACACTCAACTCCAATAAGGTTAAACCAGAGACCCACACCAAGACACGTTATAATCAAAGTGTCAAAAGTTAAAGACAGAATCTTGAAAACAGCAGGAAAAAAGTGACTCATCATATACCAGAGAGCTTGTATAAGATTTTCAGCAGATTCTCATCAGAACCTTGCAAGTCAGGAAGGCAATAGGATGATATATTCAAAGTGCTGAAGGAAAAAAAAGCTATTAACCAAAAATACTATATCCAGCAAAACCATCCTTCAAAAATGAGGGAAAGCAGCAGGAGAGAAGCAACACATCACATACAGGATCTCAATAAGATAAAAAGGAGATTTCTCATCAGAGATTCTGGAGGCCAGAAGGTAGTTGGCTGATATATTCAGAGTGCTAAAGAATTAAACTCAACCAAGATTCCTTTATTCAACAAATTATTTTTCAAAAATGAGACAGAAGTAAAGACATCCCCAGATAAACAAAAGCTGAGGGAGTTCATTTCCACTAGCCCTGCCCCACAAGAAAGCCTAAAGGGAGTCCAGCAGATAAAATGAAACACTGAATAGTTACTTGAAGCCATATGAAGAAATAAAGATGTTGGTAAAGGTAAATACATGGGCAGTTGTAAAAACTACTATTATTGTAACTACATTTTATAATATTTGGTTTTATATGGTTAAGTGACTAATTCAAGTTTCATAATTATTAGTCTACAAGCTAGTATTATTATAACTTTGAAACTCCACATTTTGCTTTCTATATAATTTAAGACACTAATGCATTTAAAAGAATTATTAATTTGTTTTGCATGAAGATGTAGTTATGTGACATCAACAACCAAAAGAGTGACAGAGCTGTAAAGGAACAGTTTTTATATGTTCTTGAACTTTAGCTTATATAAATTCAAATTAGAGTATTATAACCTTAGAATATTAAATGCAATCATGATGGCAACCACAAAGACAACAGCTATAGAAATACACAAAAGGAAATGACAAAAGAACTTAAACCTTTCACTATAAAAAATCAACTAAAGACAAAAGACGTTGCAGGAAATAAGGAACAAAAGAGCTATAAGGCATTTAGAAAACAAATAGCACGATGACAGAAGTGCATCCTTCCTTATCAGTAATTGCTATAAATGTAAATGGATTAAACTCTCCAATCAAACAACATAGATTGGCAGAATAGATAAAAACACATGATCCAACTACATGCTATCTACAAGAAACTCACTTTACATCCAAAGACACAAGTAGATTGAAAGTGAAAGAATGGGAAAAGATGTTCCATGCAAATAGTAACCAAAACAGCACAGGTGGCTGTATTAATATGAGATAAAATAGACTTTAAATCAGAAAATGTTATAAGAGACAAAGGAGGACATTATATATTACCTAAAAGGTTCAGTGCAGCTTAAGATATAATAGTCATAAATATTTATGTACCTAAAGTTAGACTATCAAGATATGAAACAAAAACTGACTGAATTGAAGGGGAAAATAGACAGTTCTGTATTAATAATTGGAGACTTCAATACCCCACTCTCAATAATGAATAGAATAACCAGAATGGAAGATAGGTAAGGAAAGAGAAAAAATTAAACAATGCAATAAACCAACCAGATCTAACAGTTACATGCAGAATATGCTACCAACCACAGCATGCACCTTCTTCTTAGTGCACATGGGACATATTTCAGGATAAACCATATGTTAGGCCACTAAGTCCCAGTAGATTTTAAAAGGTAGATATCATATAAAGTATCTTCATTCTGTGAAACCTGCATCACCCTGATATTAAAGCCAGGTACAGACACTAGAAGAAAACTGCCGACCAATATCCCTTATGAACACTGATGCAAAATCCCCAGCAAAATACTAGCAAACCAAATTCAACACCATATCATATGGATTATACATCATAATCAAGTGGGATTTGTCTGGGAGTACAAGGATGGTTCAATATAGAAAAATAAATCAATGAAATACACTACATTAACAGAATGAAGGACAAAAACCACATGATCGTCTCGATGCAAAAAATGCATTTGCAAAATTCAACACATTTCATCATAAAAACTCTCAACAAACAGGACTAGAAGGAAACTACCTCATAAAAGCACTTTATGGAAAAACCCACAGCAAACATCATATTCAGTGGTAAAATAAACTTTTCCTCTAAGATCAGGAAATAAGGTAAGGATACTTGCTTTTTTTTCTTCGATTCAACATAGTACTGGAAGTTCTAACCAAAGTAGTTAGGCAAGGAAGGGAAATAAAAGACATCCAAATTGAAAAGCAAGAAGCAAAATTATCTCTGTTCATAGATAACATGATCTTATATGAAGAAAGCCTTAAAGATTCCACACAGAAAAATTGTTAGGGCTAAGAAACAAATTCAGCAAAGGTGCAGGATACAAAATCAACACAGAAAAATCAACTGCATTTCTGTATACTAACAATCTGAAAAGGAAATTAAGAAAACAATTCTATTAACAAAAGTATCAAAAACAATAAAATACTTAGGGGTAACCTAACCAAGGAGATGAACAATTTGTACACTAAAAACTACAAAATATTACTGAAAGAAAATAAAGAAGACATAAATAAATTAGAAGATATCTCATGCTCCTAGATTGAAAAAATTAATATTGTTAAGATGTCAATAGTACCCAAAGTAATCCATAGAGTCAGCATAGTCCCTATCAAAATCCCAGCAGCACTTTTTGCAGAAATAGAAAAATCTATCCTAAAATTCATATGGAATCTCAGAGGACCCTGAATAGCCAAAACAATCTTGAAAAAGAAGAACAAAGTTGGAATATTCATATTTGTTGATTTCAAATATATTACAAAGCTACAGTCATCAAAACAGTGTGGTAATCTCCTAAAGACAGACACATAGACATGTGGAATAAAATGGAGAACACCCTAAAAATTTTGTGAGACCATTCAATGGGGGAAAAAATAGTCTCTTCAACAAATGGTTTTGGGAAAACTGGATAGCCATATGCAAAAGAATGAAGTTGGAACCTTATCTAATACCATATACAAAAATTCACTCAAAATGGAAGAAAGATCTCCGACATCAGACCAAAAACTATAAAACTCTTAGGAGAAAATATGGGGGAAAGCTTCATGACATTGGGTTTGGCATTGTTTTCTCTGATAGGACACCAAAGACATGAGCAAATAAAGCAAAAATAGACAAATGGAACTATATCAAAGTTTAAAACTTCTGTGCATGAGAGAACACAGGAGTGAAAAGGCAGTCTATGGAATGGGAGAAAATATTTTAAAATCACATATCTGGTGTCGCCTGTGTGGCTCAGTTGGTTAAGCATCTGCCTTCAGCCCAGGTCATGATGCCAGGGTCCTGGGATCAAGCCCCACATTGGGCTCCTTGCTCAGTGGGAAGCCTGCTTCTCCCTCTCCCTTTGCTGCTCCCCATTTGTGCTCTCTCTGTCTGTCAAATAAATAAAATCTTTTTTTTTTAAATCACATATCTGATAAGGGGTTAATATCCAGAATATATAAAGAACTATAACTCAACAACCTTTAAACATTTTACTACAAAACTGACAAAATTAAAGGGAAAATTGAACAACAAAATAACCTGATTTTTAAAAGGGCAAAGGACTTGAATAGACATTTTTCCAAAGGTGATATACAAATGGCCAATAAGCATATGAAAAGATGCTCAACATCACTAATCACAGAGAAATGCAAATCAAAAGTACAATGATTTATCATTTCACACCCATCAGGATGGGTACTATTAAAACAAAAATTTTTAACAGAAAATAAGTAGTGGCAAGGATGTAGAGAAATTAGATCACTTGCCCACTGTGGGTAGGATTATAAAATAGTACAGCCACTATGGAAGACTATATGGTGGTTCTTCAAAAAATTAAAAATTGAATTACCATACAATCCATCAATCCCACTTCACATATTCCCACAGGGGTATATATGTAAAAGAATTGAAAGAAGGGTCTTGAGATATTTGCGCACCTATGTTCATAGCAGCATTATTCACAATAGCCAAGAAGTGGAAGCAACCAAAACGTCCACCAACAGATGACTAGGTAAACAAAATGTGGTGTATACAGATAAGATGAAATATTAATTCTGCTTTAAACAGGAAGGAAATCCTCCCATATGCTACAAGATGGATGGTAGCATAATGAAGACAGAGTGAAATAAGCCAGTCACAAAAAGACAGCATATAATTTGATGTACCCAAGGTGTCTGTAGTAGTAGACATATTAACATAAAAAACAAATGGGAGTCTTGATCTCTGGGTCATGGTTCAGGCCCTGTGTTGGGCCCCACATTGGGCTCTATGCTGGGCATGGAGCCTACTTAAATTAAAAAAAAATTTTTTAAACAAATAGAATGTTGGTTACCAGGGGCTAGGGGGAGGGGAAAATTGGGTGTTATTGTTCAACGTGTATAGAGTTTCATGTTGCAAGATGGAAAAGTTCTGGAGATCTGTTGCACAGCTATGTGAATATGCTTAACAATACTAAACTATACACTTAAAAATGGTTAAAATAGTAAACTTTGTTGCATGTTTTTTACCACAATGTTTAAAAATTTTAAAAAGAAAGCAGGCAATAACAAGTGTTGCCAAGAAAGTAGAGATACAGGAAGTCCCATACATTGCTGGTGGGAATGTAAATGGTACAGCCACTTTGGAAAATAGTTTGGCAGTTTCTTTAAAAAATTAAACATAAAATTACTATATGACCCAGCTATTCCACTTCCAGGGACTGACCCCCCCCCAAAAATGAAAATATATGTCTAATAAAGGCTTATATGTGAATGTTCATAGCAGCATTATTCATAATAGCCAAAGAGTGGAAACAAGCCAAACGTCCATCAACAGTTGAATGGATAAACAAAATGTGGTATATTTATACATGGAAATACTATTCAGTAATTTAAAAACATGAGCTCCTGATACATGCTATGACATGGACAAACCTTAAAAAAACATTAAGCTAAGTAAAAGGAAGCCACATACATAAGATCACATACTGTATAATTCTGCATATATGAAATGTCCAGAAGGGCAAATCAGTAGAGCCAGAAAGTAGAGGAGTGTTTGCCTGGGGCTAGAGGTGGGGATGGGAATTAACTGTAAACAGGAATGAGGGATCTTATTTCAGTTATGAAGATGTTCTTTTTTTTAAGATTTATTTATTTTAGAATAAGAGAGCACTCATGAGTAGGGGGAGAGGCAGAGGGAGAGAATTTTCAAGCACACTCCACGCTGAGCGTGGAACCCATCGCAGGGCTTAATCTCATGACCCATGAGATCATGACCTGAGCTGAAACCAAGAGTTGGACATTTAACCAATTGAGTCACCCAGGCACCCCTATGAAGATGTTCTAAAAATTGATAGTCATAGTTGCCAAACCCAATAAATTTACAACAAATCATTGAATTGTACATTTAAAATGGGTGAATTTTTAAGGTTTTTCAATAAAGTTGTTAAAATTGAAAAAAATGGAAAAGAAGGGTATTCTCAAGATTCAACACCATTCTTGAGGAGCTGAAAGAAGTAAAGTGTTTATTGTAGGCAATGTAAGGAGGATAAAAAAAAGAAACTTGAGGAAAATCAAAAAGCTTCACAAGAAAGGAATGATTTTCTTAGTATACTACTGTATGGATTTCCATCATCAGTCCATGGAAGGCTGCTAGTCCCCACAGGAAAGGCCTTGTAACCCAGCTCTTTCTCTCTCTCAAAAGCACAGCCAGCAGAATCTCTCCCCTGTGCCATAGTAAATAATTTTAACATAGTCCTCATACTGTAAACACTATGTAGTTATAATATTTAGAATCAATTTATATACAAAGCACAGAAGACAATTTTATCAGCCTTGACAGTGGAAAACAAATAGCGTAGAAGATAAAGATCAGGAGATGAAAAAAGGGCTAGGATCTCTGAGAACAGTAGGGCTGCTATAACATCTTTATCTTCCCAAGTGGGGAGTCAAGAGATACTATCTATTGATGATGGAACATAAATTGAGATAGTTATTTTAGGAAAAGAAGCAGGGAAATGGCACAAGTGAGTTAAATCCTCTCTGGCACAGCAGAAGCCAATAGGTAATGTCTAAAGTTGATAAATCAAGAACTAGTGATCAGAGCATTTTTTTAGAGATGTTTAGGGTAACTGTCAGAAGAAGGAGTTTAAAATTTCCCCTAGGGTACTGCAGGGGGCAAGCAGTAGCAGAGAGTGGTGTTAGTGGAAGACTTCCATCATAAATCTAGCACAAGTACTTGATTTTTAAAAAATCATTTGCACCAGTTAATAAGGATTAGAGAAAAAATATACACATTTGGAAGACAAAGTTATCTATCCCCACCTCCTCTTTAAAAAGAAAGAAATTGTTTGTGCTTAAAATGGTCATTCTTTTTCCTGTTGACTAAACCATACCCTAGTCCATGAGTGTATATTCTCAGAGTATATGCCTACCCCCCTAGTATTTGAAAAGTTCCTAAAGAGTCCAGACATAGTTTGGGGCCTTATTCTTCAAATTTTCAAAGCCTGAGCTCCTGGGCCTAGGTCCCAGTACTTGTCTCCCAGTAAAGGGAAACCAACAAATGGTGCATGTCTGCTTGTTGTGTCACGGGTACTTACACTGGTTTTGGTAGGTTATAGTTATCACCATGTAAATCACAAAGACACTGCGACTCAGAAGGGCAAGTTGAATAAGGTGTGGATCTGAGTTTAAAACAATCAAACAAAAATAAATTCATAAGGTCTGTGTGCCAGCAGAGCCCACGTTCTTTATCTGCATAGGTTGGGCTTTCTCAGGATCATTTCACCTGTAACAAAATCCAACTCCAACTTGCTAAAACAATAAGGATATGCATCAGCTCATGTTACTAGAAGTTTAGCAGTGGTGTGGACATCATGGTTGCTTGATCCAGCAGCTCAACAGGGTCATTTAGGAACCAGTTTTTGTCTCTCTGGTCTGATAGCCACAGTTTGGGGTTTATCCTGAGACTGATAGTCGAGTTCAGTGAGGGAGGGACTTCTCGTAACTATCTATCTCTTAAAATTAGAAACTCCATAGTCCTGAGCCGCTAGACTCCAGGACTGCCCTGTTTTCCCTGTTTTGTAATAACCTCGACCACCTGCTGTCTCTCCGGAACTTCTTTTAGGTACAGACATACTTGTTGACACATGGCCTTCCCTTGGACTTCATATTGATGAGAGCCCAAGACTCACTGTCATCAGGAAATTGCGAGGAAATCCTTCTCATTTTTTTCTCCCACAGGGACAGAATCTGCCTGGGCGAGTCCTTTTTCTGCGTTATGTGGTACAGACCCTGGAAGATGACTTCCAGCAGATCCTGAGGAGGCAGCGACAGCACCTGCAGCAGTCCATTGCAAGCACTGTGCTGTCCTGCGACAAGCAGCCCCACAATGTCAGGTAACCAGCCCTGAGCCCAGGGGTGATGGGAGGTCGGGGCCGTAGGTGGGCAGCTACTCAAGGCTCGAGAACATTGGGTGGTTGAGACTATAGTCACTCAGTAGTGTAACAGGGATACATATTAAAACAACAGATGATTCTAAAAGAAAATCTCTCTGTACCAGCTGTGTGTCAGGCACTGCAGCCTTCATGGTTTTTCTCAAGACCATCTGATGTCCTTTGGTGTATTTCAGAATTGTCCAGACAGCCTCAGGAGACCCAAGGGGATACCTTAACTTGTGTAAAAGTTTTCACAGCTTTTATAAACCTCAATTTATTTCCATCTCCCTGAGTAACTCAAGATAACTCTCATTTGTCACTACTAGTTTCTGAGAAGAAATATATGATAATAGGTCACATGGTAACAATACAGTACAAAATCACTCATTTATGGAACGTAAGAAGTAGGAAGATTGGTAGGAGAAGAAAGGGAGGAAGAAAGGGGGGAGGGGTAAACAGAAGGGGGAATGAACCATGAGAGACTGTGGACTCTGGGAAACAAACTGAGGGCTTCGGGGCGGTGGGGGGGGGGAATGGGATAGGCTGGTGATGGGTAGTAAGGAGGGCACGTATTGCATGGTGCACTGGGTGTTATTTGCAAGTAATGAATCATGGAACTTTACATCAAAATTTAGGGATGTACTGTATGGTGACTAACATAATATAATAAAAAATTATTATAAAAAAATGGTAGCTGGCAAGCATGTATTCTTTTTGTAGAATCAGGGCAAGAGAGAGCTTCTGGAAGCTTCAGAGCAGGGAGATAACCATATCCTTATATCAGTGGGAGAAAATGTGATTTCTAGGGTGGTGATCTCAGGCTGGAATTTTCCTCCTGGAACTGCAACCTTGCTTTTTTGGAAATGGTTCTCACCAGACTAAGGTACAGCATCCTTTTTTTACCAGCATCATTGGAACTCTTGCATTCATATTTACATTCCCATATGTTCTTGCATGTTTGTTAAAAATAGTTTTCTATGGGCCAGTATGGGATAGTGACTATTATAACTGCTTTAATAAAAAAGGAGAAAGCTTCATATTGTTTTGAGCATCAGCCAGCTTCCCCACTTAGTTTGCATGGCCGTATTCATTTTCCTAGATGTGGCATTTTATGTAGCTTAAATGTTAATTATTGTAGGACAGAAAATCAGTAAGTAGAGAATCTACAAAGAGCACAGGATAGCATAGTTGGGTTTTAAATAGAAAAATAACAATTTAATTAATGAGAGCGACTCTAGCAACCATTCCGCTTTGTGAGTGTAGGCATTGGATTGAGGGTAGACGGGAGAATCAGACCTACTTGATCCAGTCATGTCAGTTGCTTTCATTTCAACTTCGTACCATGCAGAGTGTTTTGGTTTAAGGTTTAAAGATAGGCATTTGTGGCTTGGAGGCCAGATAATGTATTTCAAACAACCAGGCTCCCAAGGTTATTCACACAGCACGAGTCTCACAAACAACATTCCTCAGCCTGCCTGTGTACATGCAGGTACAGATAGTCTGTTATGTGGGACAAGTCACAAAAACATCTATCCATACAGAACAGGTACATATATCTTTTTGATTAGTGTTTTCATTTTCTTTAAATACTTAGTGGGATTACTGGATCGTAATGGTATTTCTATTTTTAAATTTTGAGGAACCTCCATTCTGTTTCCCCAGTGGTTGTACCAATTTACATTCTCAGCAGTGCATGAGGATTCCCTTTTCTCCACGTCCTCACCAGCATTTGTTATTACTTGTCTCAAAGATGGGAGTTTTTAAAAAGAGGGAGAGACAACAAGTCAATCTCTGTATTACCCTTTCTTATGGGACTTACTTTTTTTTAACTGTGCATACAACGAGTAAACTAGTTCTATAAAATTTAAGAAATACATTCGTTGCCAAGTCCGCTCACCTGCATTTTCCTTTCCCGCAAGAGTAATCACTTTACTCTTTTAAGTCATTTTTTGGATATTTACCTGTATATGACTAAATAACATGCTTGTGTTGCTAATTCTTGATTTTTCATGATTAGCTATTATTTGTTGACTTTCCATATGAAGGATAAGAAGTTAGCTCTTTTTCCTCCCCCTCTCCTCCCTGACACACATATTTCCCAGCCCCCATACTATTAATTGATTTATATCATAATTTTCTTCAGATCAATGTTCCATGTTTCTATTTTTAGGACTGTGTATGCTAGTCAGAGTTGAGCCAAGTACTGAACTATGATTACGTTTCCTTTCATTCACACCTTTATGTTTCCTTAGAGTTAATAATTGCCTTATTTTTAGTTCCCCTGTATTCTTTGTGCATATTGGAGGTCAACCCCAAATTCTCTGTTTGGTCTAAATGTCCCCTCAAGATGTTTGTGTGCAGTGGGTAGTCTTCTTTGGTCTGGATTGGTTGTTCTGTTTGCCACTTATTATCATAAAGGTGAGAATTTCCTTTACCTATTTCCAAAGTTGGATCTTCTGTTTGTCCTATATCTTCTCATTCTTGGTTTACTCCCTCATTTTGATGGATCAGTCTCCAGTAGCTTCTTAGAAATGAAAGTGGGAAGTAAAATTTTTGAGATCTTATATGTCTGAAAATATTTATCTTCCCATATGTTGATTGATAACAGTATAAGTATTTAGATTAGAAATAACTTTTCTACAGAACATTGAAGGAAATCTTCCATTTTCTTCTAGCTTCCACAATGGCTGTTAAGAAGCCGTAAGTTACTTTGATTACTGATTCTTTGTATATGCCCTAATTTTTTCCTCTGAAAATTGTTAGAATCCTCTTTTTTGCCCAGTATGCTTATTGTAAATCTTTATTCATCCATTGTTCTGGGAATTGAGTCTAGAAATATCCTTTTTTCCTGAAAATAGAGTTTTTATTTCTGTTACTATGTTTTTAATTTCTAAGGGCTTGTCCCCCTTTGTTTCTAAATATTCCTTTTTAAAATTAATAAATATTATTCTGTTCTTGTTTTCTTCTTTCATGGATTCATACATTCTCATATCCTTGATCATACTAATGATGGCTTTTGTTTTTATTTATTCTCTGCATAGTCTTATTTTCTCCCAAGTTGCTTTTTTTAGGGGGAGGGGAGAGTTGGTTTTAGTTATTTTGGTCTTCATCTCTCTATCTCTCATAGTAGAATATTTCCATAAATGTCTGGTAAACCTTGGTGGTCTAGCCAAGTTTAAGGGTGACAGAGTGAACTGCTCATGGACGCTCTGAGCACATGGGAGGACTTGCCATTTCTGTACTTCCCTGTAGGTGGAACTGACTGCCCGTTTCTTAGAAAGTACCTTGTCAGTGTCTTCAGGTCTTTCCTCTTGGGCTGGATGGGTTTTTCAGAGAAGACTTCCAGCTTCCCACATAAAGGGTAAAGACTGGGATGCCAGGTTTTTGGAAGACAAGTGTGGGAAAATAGCAAGGGTCTCTGTTGAGCATGCATATGTTCACTTCGTGCCACTGTTATGCTTTGATGCCCTTGCCTCCCAGCTGTGCCTGGTATCCTAGTCCAGAAACCCTCTGTTTTCTCTTTCCACAATGTTAACCTGTAGTTTAGAGTCTAAAATTTTCTTAAAGAGCTTACAAACCATTACACTTATTTTCCCTTATATCCTTTCACTCTCCTTCAGAGAAGCTCTGCACTGCCATTTGCACAGCTTATTGAAGATTCTTTTTTTTTTTTTTTTTTGGTAGATTGGATTAAATAGGATTGCTCTTCTCTATTGCTGGTTTAGGATTCAGCTTTCTCAATTCTACAAAGTCAGTTAAAATCCATCCCTTTGCTAAAGTCATAGATTAACCCCAAAGATACAGACGTAGTGAAGAGAAGGGCCATATGCACCCCAATGTTCATAGCAGCATTGTCCACAATAGCCAAATCGTGGAAAGAACCAAGATGCCCTTCAACAGATGACTGGATTAAGAAGATGTGGTCCATATATACAATGGAATATTACTCATCCATCAAAAAGAACGATTTCTCAACATTTGCAGCAACATGGATGGCACTGGAGGAGATAATGCTAAGTGAAATAAGTCAAGCAGAGAAAGACAATTATCATATGGTTTCACTCATTTATGGAACATAAGAAGTAGGAAGATCGGTAGGAGAAGAAAGGGAAGAAGAAAGGGGGGGTAAACAGAAGGAGGAATGAAGCATGAGAGACTGTGGACTCTGAGAAACAAACTGAGGGCTTCAGAGGGGAGGGGGGTGGGGGACTGGGATAGGCCGGTGATGGGTATTAAGGAGGGCACGTATTGCATGGTGCACTGGGTGTTATATGCAAGTAATGAATCATGGAACTTTACATCAAAAACTAGGGATGTACTGTATGGTGACTAACATAATATAATAAAAAATTATTATAAAAATAAAATAAAAACACCAAAAAAAAAAAGAATCATCCTTAAACATTGGGGAGGGTATGTGTTGTGGTAAGCACTGGGTGTTGTATAAGACTGACGAATCACAGACCTGTACCCCAAATAATACATTGCATGTTAATTTAAAAAAATGAAAATTAAAAAAAAAAAAAAGAATCATCGTTAAAGGGGCACCTGGGTGGCAAGGTGGTTAAGCGTCAGACTCTTGATTTTCAGCAAAGGTCATGATCTCAGGGTTGTGAGATTGAGCCCCACAACAGGCTCCATGCTAGGCATGGAGCCTGCTTAAGATTCTTTCTCTCCCCCTCCTTTTGCCCCCCAACCTCTCTCCCTCTCTTAAAAAAAAAAGCATGACATACTTACCTTATCTAGTTAATTGGTTACTTTTGATTTTGTAATGAGCATCTCTTAACCCACCCCCCAAATCAAAGGCTGGGACCTTAACAATTACCTGCATCTAATCATACGTCCATCCCCCTATCACCTACTTTTGTACCTTCCTGCACCCCAAGTGATCAACATTCTGTATGTTCATCATTTCCTTTCTGTTTTTATGTAGTTTTATTGTAACTAAATGTGTTCCCATAAAGTATACGTTTATATTTTAGTTCCTTTCAGCTGTATATTAAAATATATCATGCTATACATAATCTGTTGGGACCTTTATTTTTCATTTTATATTATAGAGTACAAAGGTTTGTCCATACTCTTACTTATCACTGTAGCTTACTCATTTTCACTACTATGTAATATTCTATTTTGTGATTATACTTCATTTCCCTTCCATCTTCTAAAATTTCACTGTTGTTGTCTCCCCTCCTTTTCTCCTCTTCCTTGTGGATTTTTAAAAGAATTATTTACTCTAGCATCAGTGGGATTTTAGGAGGGAACAAAATTAGAAGTGTGTATTAAATCCACCATTTTTACCTGGGTTACCTAAGTGATCATCAAAAGTAATTTTGACTATGTGAGATATTTTTACCTTACTGACTTTTGGGGCCTTCACCCTGCATAAAGTATGACTCCACTGCACATACTCTAAACCTCAGTTATTAGCATTAGTAGATGACACCTAATCATAGAAAGCCAGTAAGGATCTCTGTGGTCATCCAGTCTGACTTTCCATCTGCTCAATTCAAGTTCCTAATCAGGAAGCCACAGATAGTACTCTTTGACCCCAGAGGTACCTTTCAATAACAACTCAGAAAAATGTCAATATTTCATTAGCTTTTGTAACCTTAATGCAATTAAATGTAGGGTTTCCATTAGACTTGTTTAAATATTGACAATCACCTAAGAACCCTCTTTGTTGCCTTTGAAATCTAGGGGCCTCAGAGACCAGGTTAAGGCTGCAGTTTTGAGGACCATACAATAAGACACAAGTTTAAAAATTTTTTTCTTATCTTTTTTCCATTGCAGGGATGTCATCAAGTGGTTGGTCAGAGTAGTAACTGAAGACGGATTAACTCAGCCCCCAAATGGGAATCAAACCTCTTCAGGAACAGGAATCTTGAAGGCCAGCAGTAGCCATCCTTCTCCCCAGCCCAGCCTGACAAGGAACACCAGTCAGCTGTAAGGGGCAGGCACAAGTTGTCTTTCCCAGGGCTGTTGGGATTTATTGCTTTAGAGAACAGCAGCATTCCTAATAGAAGTTTCCACAAAATTAACAAGCCCTTGTAATATAGGCTGATTCTTACTAAAGACTATCTTAGTTCAGCTGCAGGCTAAATTCTAATGTCAAAGTTAAACAAAAGCAGATGCTTTCCCTTTCAGATGAATAGGACTTCACTAAGTGAACGTAAGTTTGCAAAGTTGAAGTGAAACAAAAGCTAGGATATTCCATTTCCTGTATTCCAAGAGACAGTACAGGGTCACAGCTACTCATCACTTCAGCTGACCACTGATGGAAGAGAAGGAGTCATGGATAGTGGGTGTCCCAGCAGCCTCTAGTCCTCAAGGACCTTCGTGTCTCTCCTCCAGTCCTGGGAGAAGAATAGCAGTTTAACCCACAGATTCCAACACGTTATAACAGCAATGGCTCAGACCAGGGAGGGCCCTGTTA
Organism: Ursus americanus; assembly: GCF_024610735.1. Taxonomy (NCBI): domain Eukaryota; kingdom Metazoa; phylum Chordata; class Mammalia; order Carnivora; family Ursidae; genus Ursus; species Ursus americanus. The sequence goes on along the minus strand of NC_142141.1, from coordinate 3,022,357 downwards.
CCTCAGACCACACTGAAAAGAGAGTCCTAGCATTTCTTTTATGGGGTTAGAGTGGTTTTGGCATTTTCTGAGAGATGCCAGGATTTCAGGATCCAGAACTGTCCTTGCACAAGTAACCTCCTATTCCTTGTCAGTCGTATTGTTAAAAGCCAGTCACACTTGATACTTCAAATACAGCATTTGTGCCTAAATTCACAACACTATTTTATAATCTAGTTGCACCAATCCGATTTTCATATAAGGCCTATGGGTTTTAACTGATTTAAGAGACAATCTTGTATCTAAAGGGAGAATGTTTAGAACAATAAAGCATTTGCTTGACAGAGTGGGGGAGGCCCTAGGGTATGCTTATCCTACATCCCAAGTATATAGACCCAAGAGAGAGGCAGACACTATTTCTTCAATGGAAGAAAACCTTTATTAAAATCTAAATTATCACTATTACTTATTATAAGTAAATATTGCTAGAAATAAAAATAAAGCCCTCTAAAAGTCAGTTTATCGTGATGTTAACAACAGGCACTACCATTTACCATTAATGAGTGTGCATCTGCCAAGTACGTTACACGGCACTCACAACTTGATGAAGTAAGTGGTGTTATTCCCCCTGTTTTAGAGATGAGAAGACTGGGCTCAGAGCAGTTTAGTAATTTGTCAAAAGTTGACCAGTTTGTCATCGCAGAGCCAGAATCGGATGCCAAAGCCCCTGGGCCACGTATTGTGTTACTGACTGCAGATTTTCTGAAAACAGCCCTTTCTTCCATCACAAATAATAATGCATGTTAAAAAAGGCTGACTTCAGGCCAGGCCCATCTTTCTGAGGGGTAGCCTAGATTCTTTCTGCCACATCAGCCTGGCTTTCTCCCACATTTAGGTCTGAGACTGAACTTAGTAAAAGATAATTGTAAAGGAACCAGTGACAGGAAAACCATATGGTAAATATGTATTTTTTCATGTATCAAAGAAATTCGAATAACTGATAGTCATTCTGGACCTGTTTTTTCATCTGGAAAATAAAGAAGTTATAGGTTAGATGATCCTTAAAGTTCTCTAGATCCTTAAGATCAGATGTTTCTATTTTTGAGTTTAAAAGTAGCTTGCTTTTACAGCTCAACCACGGGTTCTGAGAGGTTCAGATAGTATGATCTGGCAAGAGGGATTCAGATAGGTGAAATTGCTAAATAAAAGTATGCCGATGGCTTGAGTAGTTCTCTCTGACCTGGAATGTGCTTTACAAGATCCTTTAGTACACAGGTGGGGAGCTCCCAGCCAGCCGGGTGGCTCCTTGCCAGATTCTCCCACTCACCTGTGTTCTATGTTCTGGACACAGGATTGTGTGTCAGCTGCAAAGGATGCTGTCCATAGCCGTAGAAGTAGACAGGACCCCCACGTGCAGCTCCAATAAAATTGCCGAGATGATGTTTGGGTTTGTGCTGGACATTCCTGAGAGGAGTCAGAGGTGAGTCTTAGTTTTGTTTCTGTTTTATGTTTTGGGAACAGAATTTCTTTTTCTTTTTCTTTTCTTTCTTTTTTTTTTTTTTTTAGAATTTATTTATTTATTTTAGAGAAAGAATGAGCGGGGAGGGGGGGTTGTGGAGGGGTGGGCAGGGGCAGAGGGAGAGGGACTCAAGCAGACTCTGCACTAAGTGCAGAGCCCAACCTGGGGCTTGATCCCACAACCCCGAGATCACGACCTAAGCCGAAACCAAGAGTTGGATACCCAACTGACTGCACTACCCAGGTGTCCCTGGGCACAGAATTTCAAAAGAAAATTCCAAACAGTAGTTAAATTGGGAAAAAAAGAGGAGGAGAGATAGTTCCTGTCTCTTTAACCTTTTGAAAAACAGAGGTTCTCAACAAATTATTTGCAACTAAGGCATAATTTCTTGAAACAGGCAAGATTCCATAACTGGAGCCTACAGTTTCTTACTTGATTCATTTGGCTAAAAACTTTATCATCCCTCAAGTTTCAGCTTTACCCTGATCCTCAACCATAGAGCCTGATATAAATGTTCACTAAAGGCTTAATGGGTGAATGAAATCGACATGTCCGATATCAGGGGAAGAAGAGGTGAGCCAAGAATGAAAACAGTTGGACCTGTAGAATAAATCCGATAGTAAGAATAAGGAACTCAATTCCTCTAAGCATGAATTAGTAAAGTATTACCTTAGGAGATAAAGAAATGGAGTTCTTGGCTGGGACCAATGATTCCTCCTTGTATTCAGTAATTTTAGAATCTAGAGGAAAAAAATAAGTGATTGAATATGAATTCATGAATAGTTGTTAGCACAGGAAATAACTATGAGAGAGTCTTTGTACAATAGTGACCCTATTATCTCTATCAGCTCTATGTCTGTCTTCTCATGCCCATCCCCTAAACTTCCAGTTGGCAGCCAAGACTATTATACGGTTCAGGTTCCTCTGTTAAAAGAAAATGTCAAATCAAATAGTACTGTGATCGAGATTTAATGAAAATACCCCACTAAGATTAAGAAAAACATTTATTGGGTCCCTGCAATGTGCCTGTCATTGTCACATTAACTCTCATATTTTCATTGAAACTATGATGTTAATTTAACAAATGAGAAAAATACTCAAAATAGTGAAGTGATTAATCCAAGTTTGCACAGCTAATTATATTCATAATCCAAATTTAAAACCAGGACTTTCTAATCCCAAATTCGTTATTCAAAGGAGGCAGTATATTATAGTGGTCAGACCAGAAGAGGTGTACATAAATGTCATGCTTGCTGTGTCACTTTGTCAGGAGTATTTCATTTGGGTCCAAATCCCATACCATTCCTTCAAACCCAGATTCTTATGAACGGTGGGAAATCTAAGGAACGGGTAACTGTAAGCACATTTAGACTTAACACTGACAAAAATAATTTGAATACAGTCTGACCCTACTTTAAAACTCAGAAGGAGCAAAGTGGTAAGCACCCAAATTACACTAGTGTATACTTTATATAGCCTTTACCTTGGTTTGTTTAACTTTTCTTTAAAGTTTAGGTATAATTTACATGCAATTAAATTATATAACTAATTTAGATTAGTATTCTATGGATTTTGATAAATGCATAACCCATGTGACCTATCACTTTCCAGTGGCTCATTGATAGTATCTAGAAATCCTGCAGCCTTGCTAAATTCACTTATATCTACTAGGAATTTTTTGTGGTTTTCTTAGGATTTTCTACATACGCAGTCATATTGTCTGCAAATAAAAATAGTTTAACATCTTCCTTTCCAATCTATATGCCTTCTGCTTTTCTGTCCTGTCTTATTATATGGGCTAGTAATCCAATAGAATGCTGGAGAGGTGATCATAGCAGACATCCTCGCTTTATTCCTGGCCTAGGGGGGCATTCAGTCTTTGACCACTAAGTGTAATGGTAACTGTAGACATTTCATAGGGGTCCTCTGTCGGATTGAGGAAGCTTCCTTCTATTTCTAGTTTATTGAGTGGAGTGTTTATATGAAGAATAAGTATTAATATTTGTGAAATATAAGTTCTGTACCTATTGAGATAATCGTAGTTTTTCTCCTTTATTCCACTGATGTGATGAATTACATTGATTAATTTCCTAATGTTAAATCAGCCTTCCATTCCTGGAATAAAAAAATTGTACTTGGTTGTGATATGTTACCCTTTTTGTGTATTGACAGATTCCACTTACAGTATTTTGTTAAGGGCTTTCGCATCTGTGTTTACAGAGATATTGATCTGTAATTTCATTTTCTTATAATGTTCAACTTCACCCATATTTAAAGAAATATAAATTAAAACTACAGTGAAATGCCATTTCTCACCATCTAAATAGTAAAAATTTTGAAATATAATAAATACGTTCCATTAGAGAGGTTTTAAGAAAGCAGATACACATTGCTGGTGGGAATGCAAGATGGTACAAGCCTATCAGGAATTTTGCAGTATGTAACAAAACTAAATGTACATTTACCTCTTGACCCAACAATCTCACTTCTAGAAATTTTCCCTGCAGACACCCTTCTAACAGTATGAAAATATGATATGTAAGATATTCACTACAGCATTGTTTGTAATTGTAAAATACTAGAGACAACCCAAATGCCCATACATAGGGCAGTGGTTGAATACTATAGTACATCTGCACAATCGAGTATTATGCAGCTGTAAAAAAATAAAAATTAAAAATAGGAGCAAAATTTCTGAGCTGATTTCCAAAATATATTGTTAAGTTAAAAAAGCAAAATACAAAAGAGTATGCATAGTAAATATATGTATCTTTTTGTAAGAAAAGAGAAATTTAAAAAGGTACATAATTATGATTTTTTGTCAAAAAAGAAACAAAGTTAAGATAAACGGCAGACTAATCAAACTGCTTACGTCCAAGGGGTGGCTGGGAATGGGTTGGAAAGGAGAAAAGGTACTGGGCCAGAGCAGTAATGGTGGTAATGGTTGTAGTGTTGGTGGCATAATACTTCCAAGTATACTTCTTTGTATAGTTACAACTTTTAGGCTTTGGGAACCATATTAGTGTTTATATTCTCAAAAAAGGAAAATGAATCAACAAGGGAATTGAAAGAGATATCAGTAAGGGAGGGCCTAACATGGAATATAGACACAAATTAACCTGTGTTTTAATAAATAACAAAGCTGGGTGAGGGAAGGAATATAAGGGAGAACAAGCCCGAGTAACTTTATTTTCAGTTTTTATTTTTAAATAATTATGGATTCATAGGAGGCTGCAAAAACTAATACAGAGAGATCCTATGTACCCTTCACCCTGTTTTCCCCGGTGATTATATCTTACATAACTATAGTACAATATCACTAACAGGAAATTAACATTGGTACAATCCATAGAACATATACAGATTTCACCCATTTTATAAGCACTCATTTGTGTGCAGTGTGATCACATGTGTAGATTCATACAACTACCAGCACAATCCAGATGTACAGAACTGTTCCATCACCACAAGGATCCCTTTCCTTTTATGGCCACACCATCCATCTTCCCCAATCCCTGGCAACCACTAATCTGTCCAAGTAACTGAAAGCACAGTATTTGGACTAAGTATTCTCAGGCTAAAGAGAAGATGAACTGTATATAAATATTGAACTATAGTTAGTAGATTTCTTTTTCACAGAGGTATGAGTTAACAATTCAAAAACTACCTTATGTGTATTCTAGCATTAAGCAGATAAATGTATTGTGGATAATGAGAGCCAAGTTTCTCACTGTCAGAGAAGAGTACACATATGAAAAGGAGAAAGGATAGAAGGAACCCTGTGGTGCTGGATTGGAATTGGAGGTATCAATATGAACTCGTGGTTTCTAATAAATATAGATAGATAAAGGAACAGATACAGATGTGTGAGGGTGGAGTGTATGTGTGTATTCATATATCTTTTTCCTACCACTATCACTGAGAGAGTGTAGAAATAATTACACCTTAGTAGCAGTAAGCTCACCTTGTACCCAGATCTTTGTTTCTAAATACCAATTTACACTAAAAGGAACCAGAGTTCCTTGAAGAAAAGGATAATTGCACAGCTGAGGTAGGAAAAAGTACAAGATGAACCTGGAACATCTTGTGCCAGAAGTAAAGAAATGTTCAAAGAATGTTCAGAACATGTCAAGTTAAAGGGCTTCCTAACCAAATCTGGGATAATTTGAGCATCAAAATAAATATTGACAGTAAAAGACTATTAAATAAAATAAGAATCTACAGTTCTAATACTGACGAGAAGGAAGGAAGAGAAGTGACGTTCTTCCTTACAGTTGAAGGCCAACTAATAAATGTAAGAAGAAACAGTGAGTTAGGAAAAAATGCTATTTGATAACCATCATTATAGTTAATTCATATATGAGTGGATATTAAAATGGCAAAAGTTTGTGGAATACCAAGGTATTTTCATAATTTCAATATATATTGCCACAAGATACTCATTAATAATGGGGAAAAGAATAACTTTATAGTCAAGGCACTACCTTAGTCACTAAGTGTTCAAAGTTAACACCAACAATGAGACAGGTTGGCATCATATGCCTTTTGATATGATGCACTGAGAAAAACAAAATATAATTCTTGCAGTACTCTTGCCCAAAAATGTATAACTTCAATTTAATTGTGGAGAAATATCAGACAAATCCCAAATGAGAAATATTCTATGAAAAAAAACTGACCTGCACTTTTTAATAATGTCAGTGTCATGAAAGACAAAGTAAAGTTTAGGAACTGTCCCAGATCAAAGGACTTACAAAAACAGACAACTGAATGCAAATGTGTAATCTGTGAATTTTCTTTTGCTATAAATAGCATTATGAGGACAACAAAAAAATCTGATTAAAGACTGTGGATAATAAAACAGTATTGTAGTAAAACTAATTTCCTGATTTTGATCATTGTATCTGGTTATTTAAGAGAATGTCCTTGTTTTTAGGAATTATACACTGAAGTATTTAGGGTTAAATGGGCATCATGTCTACAATTTACTCTCAAATAGTTCAGAGAAAAAAATTGAAAGAGACAGAAAGATAAAGAAGATGTGATAAGCATTTGGTGAAAAGTATTAAGGGTATTTGGGAATTCTTTGTATTATTCTTGCAACTCTTCTGTGAGTCGAATAAAAAGTTAAAGATTTTTAGAAAAAGGTATGTTTATTGTAAATATCATATAGTCTGGGTTTTTTTAGTCAGCTGACAATCCCTACCTTTTAATGGGAGTTATTTATTTCATTTACATTTAATCGTTGGTTTTATATGTATCATCTTGCTATTTGTTTCCTGTGTGTCTTTTGTCCTTTGTTCATTTTTACCTCTTTTTCTGCCTTCTTTTGGATTACGTATTTTCTATTATTCCATTTTATCTCTCCTATTGGCTCTTAGCTTTTTTTAATTAAAATTTTATTTTGACATAATTCTATATTTGCATTAGTTATAAGGACTAATGCAGAGAGACCCCATGTACTCTTTACACAGTTTCCCCAGTGATAACATTGCAAAACTATAGTGCAATATCACAACCAGGATATTGAGACTGATACAGGCCAAGATACAGAGCATTTTCATCACCACGAGGATTATTCACATGGCCATTTTGTAGCCATACACACTTCCCCCCTCCACCCCACCCCTTCTTAACCCCTGAAAACTGAACTGTTCTCCATTTTTATGCTTTTGTCATTTCAAGAATTTTTTTAAGTTTTTATTTGTTTATTTGGGAGAGAGAGAGAGCACAAACAGGGTGAGGAGCAGAAGAAAAACCAGACTTCCCGCTGAGCAGGAGCCATATGTGGGGCTCGATCCCGGGATCCATTCAGGTCGTTATGTGTATCAATAGTTAATCCCTTTTTATTACTGAATAGTATTCCATGGTGGGAATGTACCATGGATTTTTTTTTAACCATTACCCAAAGGATATCTGTTGTTTACAGTTTGGGACTATGATGAATAAAGCTGCTATAAATATTCATATACAAATTTTCATGTGAACCTAAGTCTTCGTGTCTCTGGAATAAATACAAAGGAGTACAATTTTTGCATCATATGTTAGTTGCACATTTAGTTTTTAAGAAACTACCAAACTGGCTCTACTATTTTATATTCCCACCAACAACATATGTGTGATCCTGGCCGGCATTTGGTGTTGCCGCTGTTTTTTATTCTAGCCATTCTGATAGGGGTGTGGTGATATCTCATGATTTTCATTTTAATTTTTCTAATGGGTATTGAATTTGAACATCTTTTCGTGTGTTTATTGCCGTCTATATAACTCCTTACTGAAATGTCTTTTTTTCATTTTCTAAATGGATTGTTTGCTTTTTTACTGTTGAGTTTTGAGAATCTTTCTGTATTCTAGATACTACATTTTTGTCAGACCTGTGGTTTGCAAATATTTTCTCCCATTTTGTAGTTTGTCTTTTCATCCTCCAAACAAGGTGTTTCACAGAGCAAAAGTTTTAAATGTTGATAAAATACAACTTATCAACTTTCCTTTTATGGATAATATTTTTGTGCCAAGATTCCTTGGGATTGTTAACCAGATGTGTGTCACCATGTCATCTGCAAATAAGGACAGTTTAATTTCTCCCTTTCTGGAATCTTTATGCCTTTTATTTCCTTTTCTTGTCTTACTGCGCTGGCTAGAACTTCCACAACTATGTTGAGTAGCAGTGGTAAAAGCAGACATCTTTGCCTTTGTTAATGATCTAGGGGAAAGCATTCAGTTCATTAAGTAATTATTGATTAAAATATAAGTTCATCATTAATAATGATGCTGGCTGTTGGGCTTTTTGTTGATGTTGAAGAAGTTCCCTTTTACTCCTAGTTTTTGTTATGAGTAGGTATTGAATTTGATCAAATACTTTTCAGCAAATGTTTTATTTTTAATGGTTGTTCTTAGAATTACAATATGCATCCTTAACTTACCATAGTCTGCCTTGAATTAATATTAAATCACTTAACATATAATGTAAGAATCTTAAAACTGTATTTCTATTTACCCTGCTCTCATCCTTCGTGCTTTATTGTCATACATTTTACTTTTACATAGGTATAAACTCCAGAATGAAGTCATATTTTTGTTTTAAACACTTAGTTTTTAAAATAAATTTAAGAGATGATGTGGGGAGGGTTTTTTATGTTTACACACCGTGATACTGTGATTTATAATAAGAAATATATATTTGGTCTTCATCCCAAACCCTTGGAATTTCCTAAGTGAGGAGAGATAAAGGTATCTTTTACTATGTTAATGAGGTGACTTTTGGAATGCCCCTAGGGTAAGAATGGGAGCTGGTTGGGGGTTGGGGAAACTGTGTCCCAACCTCCCAACCATTCCCCACCACCACCACCCCATCCTCACCTACAGGATGGGGAAAGGGGCTGGGGATTGAGTTTAATTACAAATGGTCAGTGATTTAATCCATCACACCTATCTAATGAAGCCTCCGTGAAAACCCAAGAGGACAGGGCTCAGAAAGCTTACAGGGTGGTGAACACAGGGAGATACCAGGAGAATGACAGCCCAGAGACCTTGGAAGCTTCATCCCTTCCCACATACCTTGCCCTATGCATCTCTTCCATCTACTGTCCCTGAGTTACATCCTTTTATGAGAAACTGGTAAACTAGTAAGTAAATTATTTTTTTTAGTTTTGTGAGCCGTTCTAGCAAATTAATTGAACCTGAGGAGAGAGACCTGGGAACCTCTGATCTACAGCCAGTCATTCAGAAACACAGATGACAGTCTGGACATGAGAGTGGCATCTGAAGTGAGGGTGGAGGGAGTCTCCTGGGACCAAGCCCCTAACCTGTGGGATCTGATGCTATCTTCAGGTAGACAGTACCAGAACTGAGTTAATTGCTTGGTAGTATTACCAAAAAAAAAAAAACATACATGGGACCCACACAGTTGCCATTTCTGGTGTTCCTTCTTTCTTGAAGATTCAAGTTCCATTTGGTGTCATTTCTTATCCACCCAAAGAGCTTACTTTTTATTTTTTGTAGTGTAGGTCTACTTTTAATAAATTCTCTCAGCTTGTATCTGGAAATGTTTTTATGGCACCTTCATTTAGGAATGGTGTTCTCACTTGATGTAAATTCAAGGTTGATAGGTGTTTTTTTCTTTATTTATTTTAAAGATGTTCCATTTTCTCCTGGCTTGCTAATGAGAAGTTATTAGAATATCTTACTGTTGCTCCCCTATATGTCATGTGTCTTTTTTCTCTGGCTGCTTTATTTTTGATTTTCAGCAATTTGATCATGATACCTATGTGTAGTTTTCTTTACATTTACCCTGCTTGGGGTTTATTGAGTTTCTTAAATCTGTGAGTTGATATTTTTCATCAAATTTTGAAACATTTTAGCCATAATTTTTTTGCCCCAAACTCTTATCTTATTTCGGGGATTCAAGTACATGTATGTTGGATTGCTTGACACTGTTCCACAGATCACTAAGGTTCTGATGTTTTCTGTTGGTGTTTTGCTTTGTTTTGTCTTGATTTTTTTTTTTTTTCTCTATTTCAGTCTTCAGGATTCCTGACCTTTTCTTTCGCAGTGCCCAATGTGCTGTTAAGCCTGTCAAGTGGTCTTTTTTTTTTTTCCCCCATTTCAGGTGTTGTATTTTTCAGATCTGGAGTTTCCATTTGGTTCATTTTTATAGTTTTCGGTTTCTCTTTGCTGATTGGTAGTCCCCACCTAGTCACTCATCTTGGTCTGTTGGTTCGTTGGTTACTCTTGAACGTATTTATAATAGCTGTTCTAAAGGCCTTGTCTACTAATGCCAGCATCTCTGGATGTTGTTTGTTCATTTCTCTGGACATTTTGCTCCTGGTTATGGGTCATATTTTCCTGCTTTTTCCCTTGGCTAGTAATTTTTTGCTGTATGCTGGATGTTATAAATGCTGTGTTGTTGAAGGTCTGAAATTTGCTGCCTGTTTTTTTAAAAAGTATTGAGTTTTCACAGACCTGTACCCCTGAAACAAAGAATACATTATATGTTAATTATATATATACATATATACATATATATATATTTTTTTTTTTTTAATAAAATGCACCATGGTGCTTGAGGAGAAAAAAAAAGGGGGGGGAGAAAGAAAAAAAGAAAGAAAAAGAAAAAACAAAGAGTATTGAGTTTTATTCTGGCAGACAATGGATTTTCTGGCAGATTAGCTTTTTCCTGTTGAGGCTTGTTTCTAAGACTTATAAGGGTGGTTCTAAAGCAGCCCTTATTGAAGGGCTTAGTCTTGAGGCTTAGTCTTTTTGGGGTCTCAGCTGAAGGCCCAAGCTGTTCAGTGAGGTTTCTGCACTCTGGCTCATTGAAACCCCAGGGTCTCTCAGCAGCAGGAGATCTCTGGAATCTGCACTCAGCTCACAGCCCTCCAGTTGCTGTTCTCTCTCAGGCTTTCGAGCTTCTTCCTGCACATGTGCCAAGGGCCTCTTACCACACATTTCTTGAGCTCCTCCTCCTGCAACACAAATTCCAGCCACCTCAGCTGTCCTGACCATCAGTCTCTTTTTGCTCTGCCCAAAAAGCCCACTGCTTTCTGTTTGGGACCCACACTTTCCTCTGCCTTAGGAAGTACCCCCCATAAGAAATCTGGGATAAATGTGGGGTTTGCCATTTTTGTTTCCCTTCTTTTAAGAGTAACAATACTTTGAAGCAGCTTGTCCAATGCCTGAAAATGATTATTGCATATATTTCTCCAGTTTTATAGTTGTTTGTGACAGGAGGGTGAATCCAATACCAGGTATTCTATGAATCTGGTTGTTAGCCTTCCTCTATATCTTGTTTTTGAAATTCAATTTTGAATTGCTATAGATTTTGTACCTCCATTTCCTACTATGGCCAATGCATTAAAATTACCTTTTTGTCCTTTGTATATCTCTGAGTTTGACACTTGTGAATTATAAAACCAAGACAAACACGGGTCCTGGAAACAAAATTAGAAGAGAAAATACAGTTTGAAATAAAAGGTTATTGAATAGAAAAACCATCCTGTGAGAGAAATAGGCCAAATACAGAGTAGAAATTAGACTTTTTTTTTTTTTAAGATTTTATTTGTTTATTTGGGAGAGAGCAAGAGCATACAAGTAGGAGGAGAGGGAGAGAATCTCAAGCAGACTCCTCACTGATCATGGAGCCTGATGCAGGGCTCGATCCCACAACCCATGAGATCATGACCTGAGCCGAAACCAAGAGTTGGATGTTTAACCTACTGAGCCACCCATGTGCCCCTGGAAATTGGACTTTAAAAAGAATTTGGGGAATATCTTGCAAATGTAATCATTTGGAGTTCCTTACATCAAAGAAGGAAATTTTGTGGGGTACCTGGGTGGCTCAGTCGGTTAAGTATCTGACTCTTGATCTCAGTCCAGGTTTTGATCTTGGGGTTGTGCGTTCAAGTTCTATAAAAAAAAAAAAAAGAAGAAGAAGAAAATTTGTCAGAGAAGGTATGTGGTGTTTTTCGAATCATTAAAGAAATAAAATGGATTTTCACAAATACTGTAGACTTTTTAAAACTTTTGAATAGTAAGAGGGAAAGGTTAAAAATATTCATTTTGCTTGATAAACTTTGCTTTTCTATAAATAATATATATGCCTGGTGCAAAAGAAAAGGGAAAGGGAGAAAAGAAAGTAAAAATGAGTAGATACTTTATGATTTATCATTTTTATAAATGGCAGTGGCACAAAGAACCCCCTATTTTTCCAGATGTTGCAAATCTACAAAGGGGGAAAATGTTGTAGGAGAAAAACTTCTTGGATCAGGGCTAGCTGTATTCCTAATTGCTGTACCTCCTTACGTGCTCACACGCTGTGTGCTTCCAGAACTGCTATGACCCACAGACCTGACAAGAACTGCCAAACAGACCTTTAAGCTAACACCTTTGGGCAGTCCTGACATGCACCCTGTGCATCTGAGATTTATAACATAATTTGGAAGTTGACATTGCTTTTAGAACAATGAGCTTGAGGGCCACCTGGGTGGCTCAGTCGGTTAGGCATCTGACTCTCGATCTCAGCTCAGGTGTTGACCTTGTGGCTGGGGCAGGGTGGGGGTTCAATGCTGGGCATGAGCCCACTCCAAGAAAACGATAAATAAGATGAGCTTGATTAACCTTCCCAAAGCACAGCTGCAGTTTTGTAGCTCCCCTCTCAGATTCTGGATATGCCGTAGCCCACCTTTGCTGGTCAAGTCCTGCACTGGGTAAAGTGACAAAGTCAAGGGCAAGTGTCCCTCTGGGACTCTCAAGTCCTAGACTTGAAATTTAAGAAGCTGCAATGCCCACAGCTGTGTATTTTTTACTTCTTTCTTTTTGTCCAGGTTTTTCCCCTCTGGTGGAATGCCTCCTGCCTTGAGCCATTTTCCTCCTCTTAGACCACTGTCCCGTGCCTCCTTCTCCGTTAGAAGGCCACTTCTAGTCCCCTGAACAAATGTACTCTCTCCTGCGCGTATCTCTGGAGCACCACAGGCAGCCCGCGTACACGTGCACTGGCCCTGCACTTTATTTCGGTTCCCGTTGAGTACCTTTTGCCTCTGGTCAGCAGTCAGCTTTTTGAGCTTTTTTTTCTTTTATTTATCTTAATATTCTTTCCTGTGCCAGCCAGTGTCTGGCACATTGTGGACATTTAGAAATATTTGTTCCGAGTATTAATTCTCTTATAATATGAAGTTAATCTTTTCAATGTATCCTAACTTTTCTTTATCAAACATCAAAGACTTTTCCCTCCTTCTGGAAGTTGTTAATTCATGAACAAACCCATCTCTGCCCCGTTCACAAGCTTTGTGATTTTGTAGGCCTCTATCCTATTCCTTCTTAGCCATCTCTGTTTTAGGGCAAAGGTTAGAGCTTTCAGGGGGAATTGTGGTATATGTGCCTGGAAGTGATAGTGGTGATGATTAACCCTCCTTCTCTTCTCCACGCAGGGAGATGTTCTTTACTACCATGGAAAGCCACCTTCTGCGCTGCAAAGTGTTAGAAATCATATTCCTCCACAGCTGCGAGACGCCCACCCGCCTGCCTTTGTCTCTGGCCCAGGCCCTCTACTTTCTGAACAATTCCACATCACTGCTCAAGTGTCAGGTACATGCTTCCCTGCCTCAGTCAGGCCTTGAACACCTTTCCCCTCACCCTTGAGCATGTAACGGAAGAAGGCACCTCCTACCAACTGCTTTCACTTCTCCGCAGTCGGATAAAACCCAGTGGCAGACGTGGGATGAACTGGTTGAGCACCTGCAGTTCCTGTTATCCAGTTACCAGCATGTGCTAAGAGGTAAGCAGCGCTCGTTCACAAATAAGATTGTGTGCGAGTCTCACGGTAGCCGTTGTTATGAATCGAAGTTACGTGGGGGATTCTAATTTGTTAGCCGAAGTAAAGCATCGTTCCTTGGTTATAACTATAAGGAGCAAGGAATGACATCCTTGGAATCACGGCTATAGAACAGAGGAGCTCGCAGGTTTTTGTTATAGCAGATAATACAGTGGTCCTTGCACTTATTAGGTTGTACAGGTAAGCAGCAGCCATCCTACCAGGAGAAGTATTCTGGGATGACCTGATTAGCCCCGGCATCTTACCCTGTCTGTCACTCAAAGTCTTTGTTGGGTCATTTGCTCATTGACTGCAGACGTTGTAAACATCCGTCAGTAGGATGCAAACCCAGAGCAAATCGGGGCAACATAAAAGCTTACATCATGCAGGAGTTGTTAGGCGCTCTATAGTCTGTGAAAGGACTTTACTCAAGTCCCAGGCGAAGCCGGTGATCAAGGAGGATCCAGGAGAGTTAGACTAATTAATGCTGAGGAAGCGAGTATTGATGAGGGTAATAAAGGAACAGCTGCTTCAAATGAGAATGATTTTATTAGCCAAAGATTAACGAGGCCCTTGTTCCCAATTACTGACATAATTATTAATTCCAAAAGGAAAGACAGTAACTTTTTTTTACAGATTTATTTATTTATTTATTTATTTGAGAGAGCGAGGGAGAGCACTTGCATGTGAGCAGGGGAGGGAGCAGTGGGCGAGGGAGAGAATCTCCGGCACACTCCCTGCTGAGCACAGAGGCCAAAGTGGGGCTTGATCCCATGAGTCAGAGCTGAAACCAAGAGTCAGGTGCTTAACCAACTGAGCCACCCAAAAGATAGTAACTTTTTAGGGGAGAAAACATATTTCTCTTAATGTGATGCCCTGAGAAGGACACGTCATCACTTACGTAGTGTTCTTGCCAAAAATCCGTGACCTGAATCTAATCACAAGGAAGCATCAGACAAATTCACACGGAAAGACCTTTTACAAAATCATTGGCTTGTACTCTTGAAAAGTGCCACTGTCTTAAAAACAAAGTCAGACCAAGAAACTGTTCCAGATTGGCAAGAAACTAAAGCACATTAATACTAAATGCAAAACATGATCCTGGATGGGCTCTTGAACCAGGGAAAAGAAGCTATGAAGTATGTTATTGGGATGAATGGTGAAATTTAAATGGATTAAATAATAGTATTATACTAATATTAAATTTCCTATTTTTGATAACAATCCTGGCTTATGAAGATAATTGTCCTCAGTCTTAAGAAATCCAGAGTGAAGTATTGAGGGATAGAAGGGCACAATGTTCAACTTATTCTCAAACAGTGAGGAGGGATAGTACATATTTATATGTAACTGTATGTAAATATATACATTTATATATAATACACATTTTATATTTACTTGCCGTGATCATGTTGAGGTTGAATTTAGCTCAGTAATGGCACTGGGGAAGGTACGATAGCCCTTATACCCTCTCAGGCCTGGAACTGAGGAAACTATTGTAGACAAATGTAAAAAACAGCACTGAATTTAAGACAGAAGGTCTGAGTTTGAATCCCAACCCCACCACTTACTCTGCTAACTTTATGTCTCTAAACCTCATTTTCTTCTATGGAATGGGGATGGTAATATAGAACTTTTCAAGACTGATTGTTAATAGACGTGAGAAAAAATAGTGAGTACGCAGTCAATGTTAGTTGAATCTCAGCCTGCCTATTTGCCCAGCCAGGAGTAGGCTGCGAGATGTTCATGTTTCAGGCTCTTGTAACTAAAACTTCAAAGTGCATTGTCAAGGCCATGACATTTGTGGTTGTGTAGTTTGTGCGTTTTTTAGCACCCTCAAAAAAGGGTACATGTCCTTCTCAGAACAAAGGCCCAGAGGCAAATTCCATGTTGTACTTGGCCTCATCAGGGTTTACATAATTGTTCTTTTGGAGATCAAGCAGAAAGTTTAATATTAAAGCAGCCAGGTTTTATTTAAAGTTCACCTTTAACACTCCTTGTTTACTTCGTTTTTGCTTCCCAGGGAATACAGCTGGGCCTTGGGCAATAGTGACTTAAGATGGACATGAGATCCACTTTCATTCCAGAATATTTTTATGCTTCCAACAAGGGAGAGGGAAGCCTTAGACCAGTGTATATGGACCAAGAATAAATGGGTGTGTTCCAGGGCCATTTTATCCTTAACATTCTCTCTACTTTCTTTGGAGACCAAGAGTTAAGAAGGAGAAAAAATATTTAGAACCAATAGTTTGGAAACTATGTCCTCCAAAGAAGACAGCTAAATGGTACCCTGAAATGGTCAGTGTCCTTGTCAGTGGGCTTTTTACTCTGAGGGCTCCTTAGTCCTCTCTGCCCTCTGCAAGTGGTCTGCAGACATTGTGGAGGGCGTTTGGGGTCAGCCTGAGCTGTCCAGCTCCACGGGCAGAGGAGGAAGGCAAGAGGTTGGGGAGCCCAAGCTTGTCCTTTGTTGAGGGGAACATCTTAGCATGGGGGAAGAGAAGAAGGAAGGCTGGGTAAATTCATACACCCTGGCATATATAATCTGGGGAAGGTGAGTATCATCCCCTCTTTACAGCTGGGGAAGCAAAGGCTGAGAGAAAAGTAAGTACAGAGCCAGATTCAAACTTAGGTCTGTTGCCAAAGTCTGTGTGCAATCAAAACACGCTGGAAGGAATTACTGTTCTATGAAATCACTGGGTGAGATTAGAAGGTGAGATTTTAAGGAATTTCCAACTCCCTGTTTTCTAAACTCTCTGTACATGATTAAATTACTTTTGTGCAAACCCTTGACCTTGGGGAAGGTATATCCTGAAGCCCCATCCTTCGTAAATACTTCCAAAGAAGGCAGAGCAGCCCCATGGAGGCACAGATGCTGGGCTGCCAGGTCAGCTCGCATCCTCTGGCTGAGAGAACCGATCCCACCATACCCCAGTTCCACAGCCATGCAGCTCAAGTTGGGGCCTCAGCAGATTGCAAATCGCTTTATGCCAATGAGTTTTCCTGATACTTGTGAATTGTTAATACCTCTTATTTTGAAATTATGAGTGCTAGGAATTTAAATAGACAGTACTTAAAGGAAGAAAAACACCTGCTTTTCCTGAATTTTACTTGGCTAGACAGTTTAGGCAGGATGGCCCACAGAAGTCAGACCTCAGTTCATTCTGAGGAGAGACACAGGGAGCCTTCCTGTAAGGAGCCCTGTCCAGAGAGGAGAGAAAAGCAGACACAGGCAAGTTTAGGTCAATTCATATATATATATATTTTTTTTTAAAGATTTTATTTATTTATTTGACAGAGACAGAGACAGCCAGCAAGAGAGGGAACACAAGCAGGGGGAGTGGGAGAGGAAGAAGCAGGCTCACAGCGGAGGAGCCTGATGTGGGGCTTGATCCCATAACGCCGGGATCACGCCCTGAGCCGAAGGCAGACGCTTAACCGCTGTGCCACCCAGGCGCCCCCAGGTCAATTCATATATTTATTCAGGCAACAAATATTTACAAAATGCCTTCTGTGTGCCTGGCTCGTTGGGAAAACTTCAGGGAGTAAGACCAACATGGCCCCTGCCCTCACAGAGCTTACTGTGAAGAGATTGACCCTAAACAAATAATCACATAAACAACATATAATTACAAGTAAAATAAATTCTCTGAAGGAAAGGAGAAGTGCACGAAATAGGAGCACCTAATCTAGTTTTGGAGGGACCCGCAAAGGCCTCCCTGAGGAAGTGGTACTTCAGCTGAGGTAAGAAGTACTTGGGGGACACCTGGGTGGCTCAGTCCATTAAGTGTCTGCCTTTCACTCGGGTCATGACCTTGGGGTCCTGGGAAGGAGCCCGATGTCAGGCTCCCTGCTCGGTGGGGAGTCTGCTTCTCCCTCTCCCTCTGCCCCTCACCCCCACCCCCTAATCATGCTCTCTTTCTCTCAAATAAATAAAATCTAAACAAAACAAAACAAAACACCAGGACTGGTGTTAGCCAGGCAAATAGGGCAGTTTTCCAGAAAAATTAAAAATAGCATGTCCAAGGGCCCTAAGGCAAGAAGTTGTTTAGTGAACATGAGAGACTATGGACTATGAGAAACAAACTGAGGGCTACAGAGGGGAGGGGGGTGGGGGAATGGGATAGACCGGTGATGGGTAGTAAGGAGGGCACATATTGCATGGTGCACTGGGTGTTATACACAACTAATGAATCATCGAGCCTTACATCGAAAACCGGGGATGTACTGTATGGTGACTAACATAATATAATAAAAAATCATTATTAATAAAATAAAAAAAAAAAAAAAAGAAGTTGTTTAGTGAGTCCAAGGAACATAGAACAAGCTAGTCAGACTGGAATGTAGAAAGGTAGAGAGCAAGGGGAGAATAGCACAAGATGAGACTAGAATAGTAGATGGATAGGGCATGAAGGGCCTTCTGGGCCATGTTAAGAAATGTCAACTTGATTCCAAGAGTGAAGAGAAGCCCTCAGAGCATAAGGTTGCTCTGCCCGAGGTGTGGCAGGTAGTTTGGTGGAGGACCAGAGCGGTCCCAGGAGGGGTCCTGGTGGCAAGGGGGTGGGTTTTGCAGCGGGGAAGGCAGTGGATGGGACAGAAGCACTTTGAAGATCAGTTTGTCGGGGCTTGGGTGACTGAGTCTGAAGTATGGCTCCAGGGTTCTGCCGTCGCTGACACGGACATAAATGGAGAGAGATCTGCAGAGAAGACAAAAAGCACAGTGTGACTGTTGGGTTGGAGATTCCTAGAGTGTTGATGATGATGATGATGATGATGATAAAATAATAATAGTTACCCTAGGGGGTGCCTGGGTGGCTCAGTCAGTTGAGCGTCTTACTCTTGGTTTCTGCCCAGGTCATGATCTCAGAGTTGTGAGATCAAGCCCCGAGTTGGGCTCTGCGCTCAGCGTGGAATCCGCTTGAGATTCTCTCTCTCCCTCTCCCACGCCCCCTCTCCGCCTCTCCCTGCTCTAAATAAATAAATTAATTAATAAGTTAATAAATAGGGGCACCTGGGTGGCTCAGTCGTTAAGCGTCTGCCTTCGGCTCAGGTCATGATCCCAGTGTTCTGGGATCGAGCCCTGCATCGGGCTCCCTGCTCAGCAGGAGGCCTGCTTCTCCCTCTCCCACTCCCCCTGCTTGTGTTCCCTCTCTTGCTGCCTCTCTCTCTGTCAAACAAAGAAAGAAAATCTTTAAAAATAATTAATTAATTAGTAACTTTAAAATAATAATAGTTACCCCTAGTAACCTGATCCAGGAACCTAATAACAATACTGTGAGCCAGAACATCTTGCATAAGGTGGTATGCTAAACCCTTTACATAAATCGCCTCACACAGTATTCCCACAGCCTCTGATGTAAGACCTCTCATGCCTACCGAAGCATAAAATCCGAGGCCTTGCCAGCTGGACCAGAATGGCTCAAGTCCACTGGCCAAGAGTTCCTCCTCCTTGAACAGTGCTTGGTTGGGAACTGCCAACATTTGCCTCTTCGAATGTCCTGTATTACTTTAATGAACTCCAAAATCCTCTTGCTCCCACCCCAAGTCTTCCCTATTCCCCTGTTCTTTCCATTCCTTCAAAATCATTTTCATAGTTTTCAGAGTAGCATATACCTGATGAAAACTACATTTTACTAAAAGACTTTTGTCCCCCTACAACCATTCTCCACCAGTAGCAGAGTAAAATAGAGCACATTACCTGGCTAAAAACCCTCCAGATGCTTCCATTTGCTCTCAAAGGCCAAACTCCACATTGTTCTGTGGCCCAGCCTACCTTCCAGTCTCTACTACGGCTTTCCCTTACCACCCAGATTTTATCTCTGGTTCTCAAAACAAGCTTTTTCCTGCCTCAGGGCATTTACACTTGCTGTTCTCACTACCTGAACTGCTTTTCCCCTAGACCTTTGCACAACTGCCTCCTTCTCATCCTTCAGGACTCAGCTAAGAGGGCCTGACTAGAGTGGACTGCTTCCCTCATCCCCCCAGTGCCACTGTTTATCATGGCATCCGATTTATTTCTGTGATTGTACTCGCCAAAACTGGAATTGTTTCTGTTGGCTGGTTTACTGTTAGGTTTCCTGCAACTAGAATGTCAGTCCACGGGGGCTGGGCCCACATCTCTAATTCCACTGTCTCGCCAGAGATTAGCCCACTTCCAGTTGCATCGTCGGTGCTCACTGGAATCTGTGTTGATTGAATGTTGAAAGGGCCCTGATAGGACATCTCAAGGCAGCTTTGCTCCCTGTTTCCTTTTTAGACACGCTGTAGTGTGTTTGTTGTACTTTTTTTCTCTTCACAGTTAGGCCCAGTGCTATAAATTTAGAGGGAATTTACCTGAAGGTTGAAGAAAAACATTTTGAGCGTATTAGTTGAAAATGTAACCTAATCCATTGCTTAAAAACAAGTTTATTCTGGGGCGCCTGGGTGGCACAGCGGTTAAGTGTCTGCCTTCGGCTCAGGGCGTGATCCCGGCGTTATGGGATCGAGCCCCACATCAGGCTCTTCCGCTATGAGCCTGCTTCTTCCTCTCCCACTCCCCCTGCTTGTGTTCCCTCTCTCGCTGGCTATCTCTATCTCTGTCAAATAAATAAATAAAATCTTTAAAAAATAAAAAAATAAAAATAAATTAAAAAAAAAAAAAACAAGTTTATTCTGTGTTTCCCAACTTTCTGGATACGATGTAGTTGAGTCGTAGAAACCCTGCTGGAAGAGTTGCCCTATCCGCACCCCCTAAACAGGGCGATGGAGAGAGGGGCGCCGTAGTGAATGCCGGCGCTCTGGGGGTCCGCCTCCTCGGAGCTCTGCTCAAGCCATTTGCTTTGTCCCTGACCTGCGCTCCTTTGCCTGGACTCCGTGTGCTTCCAGAATCCTACTGGGGCTCATCTGTGGATTTGGATGAGAGACCTTTATAACTTCTTTTACTTTTCCTCAATATTTTTATTTTTGGACCTACAGAGGGTTGAAAGAACAGTACAGTGAACACCCATTTACCTTTTATGTTGATTTACTGGCTGTTAACATTTTACCACATTTTGGTTTATCTATTCATCCACCTAAATACTTTTTTTTGAGAGTTGAGAGTAAGTTGCACCATCATAATCCTTCATGCCTATAAGTACTTCGGCCTAAGGATAAGGATATTCCCATGCATAGCACAATTCATTATCACACTCAACAAATTTATCCTTAATATTCTCTAACGTGTCCCAGGAATATCCTCTGTAGGTGGCTGGTTTTGTTTTGAGCCAGGCTCCAGATATCACACACTGTGTTTGGTTGTTGTATACTCTTTGGTCTCCTTTTACATAGCTCCCCCCCTTTCCTTGTCTTTCATAATACAGACATTTTTGAAGAGCCCAGGCCAGTTATTTGGTAGAATATCCCATAACCGGGGTTGTCTCATTATTTCCTCATGATCAGAGTCCTCTTAAGTCCTGCTGGCCGGAACACTGAATAGCTGAAGGAGTACACTCCTTCCCGGTACACGGCAGCAAGAGGCGACACTGTCCGTTTGGTCCCATTATTGGTGATGTTAAGTGTGATCATTTGGTTAAGGTCGTGTCTATCACATTTCCCCATTGCTCTGTTATTAGTTAAGTAATCCAGAGAATAAAACTTTGAGACTGTGAATATCCTATTCAGCCTTTCACTCAAGGGTTTGAGCACCCACTGATGGTTCTTACCTGAATCAGTCATGACAACAGTAGATTGAAAAGTGGTTACTTTCTAGTTCTACATTGCTTCTACATTTCTTAACTGGCCTTCTTCTGCAGAAAGGATCTTTCCCTTCTTCCTCCCTTCCTTTTTTATTTATTATGGACTCGGCCCTTTTTAAAATTTACTGTGTATAATCCATTTTTGTCATTATTTTTTATGATCATGACCAAAACGTAGCCAGCAAGAGGCCTCTTCACACTGACTTGTCCTTTTGACTTGTTCCTGTGTGTGTGTGTGTGTTCCCCACTCTATTTTTAAGCATTCCCTTACTTTCTTATAAAAGATGTTCCAGATTCACCTTGTAATTTCCTTGCCATGGTCCTAGAATTGGCCTTTCCTCCCAAAAAATTCGGGTTTCTCCTGGTTGGGAGTGGAGGAAAGCATTAAGAAATCAAGATCTGGGTGCCAAGCATACCGATTATTACTGGGGTACCTGCTTCTAGACCCTCTGACAACAGAGCTACTAAATGGCGTACTTTTTTTTAGAAATACAAGTTCATAGCAATACTTCAATTTCCAGTCCCTCAACATTCTTCCTCTCCTCCTATTCCGTAACTGAATCACTCTCCTCCCACAGCAAGAACACTTATTTTGAACATGGATATATTTATTTGGTCTATCATACAACATACACAAAATTGTTTCTTTTTTTTTTTTTTTTTAAAGATTTTATTTATTTATGTGACAGAGAGACAGCCAGCGAGAGAGGGAACACAGCAGGGGGAGTGGGAGAGGAAGAAGCAGGCTCATAGCGGAAGAGCCTGATGTGGGACTCGATCCCGGATAGCCAGGATCACGCCCTGAGCCGAAGGCAGACGCTTTAACGACTGCGCTACCCAGGCGCCCCCAAAATTGTTTCTTTTAACAGAATTACTACAATTGACCAGCACAACAACAATCTAAGAAACCAATTCAGTATTTCTTAGCAATTCTTTTTATACTTAGACTCAATCTCCCAGATATTAAAAATTCACGTGGGTCTTTTTCAAGTGGTTATATTAACTTGAAGTATAGTTGTTGCATTGTTTAATCTAGGGGCATTGCTTAAATCAACAAAGGGGAAAAACTAAGACAATTTTAATTTGTACGGTTTTAATATGCAAAACTTGAGGGCCAGAGAGAACCAAGAACAAAGGACCTTTTAGAAACCGAGTGACCACAGATACTCAAATGGCCTTTGACTTGTACTCCAGTAACCACCAGTCCAGTCCTTGCCCAGACCCTACCTACTAAACTTGGCCTTCATCTTCTTAAGTCATAAAGGAATAAAAAGCAGTTCAGAAGAGTTCAGCTGACTTTTTCCCTCTTGCAGAGCACTTACGGAGCTCAGTGATTGATCGGAAAGACTTAATCATCCAAAGGATTAAGCCCAAGCCCCAGCAAGGGGATGACATCACGGCAGTGGACGTGGAGAGGCAGATTGAGGCCTTCCGCAGCCGCCTGACCCAGATGCTGGGGGAGCCGCTGGCGCCCCAGCTCCAAGACAAAGTGCACTTGTTGAAGCTCCTGCTCTTCTATGCCGCGGACTTGAACCCTGACGCAGAGCCTTCCCCCGAGAACCGGAGCGGCCCCTGAGCTCCTTCCAAGCACGGAACACCAAGAATACCTCCTGAACTCCATCTCCGACCACTTGGAAGTTCTGAAAGTATCTGAAGTAGTGAAAAATCTTATAGGACCAAACCTATCGTATTTATCTGTAGGTTATAATGACTTTCTAACTCTTTAGTAAATATCTCTTTTTGATAGTCCATCCTAGCCTGTTCTCAAGTATGGCTTAAATATACAAGGTGTATATATTTTTTAATAAATTATTTATCTATACTTTTTTGGTACAGGTAATACTATATGCACTATATGTTTAACATTTCCATTCAATATGTGAAAAAAGAAGCCCTCTGCTGAACAAATCTGGGCATCAGTGTATGTCATTCAAGGTACTGACAACCTGTTTCAGAAGAGAAAGATCTACTCATTTCTCCCTGATGGAACACAAACACCCTATATTACGGCTGTTATGTTGCCTATGAATTTGACTTTGTGGCCAGTCTATTAAGATCTACTGTCATGGGGGTGGGGGGTAGAAACAAAAGGATTGAGTGTTACAAATAATTTGATGTTAAAAGGATACAATAAAAAGGCAATGGATTTTCAAAATACCAAGTTTACCATGCTTAGGTTCTATGACCGTGAGTAGGCAGAATGTAAGAACGACTCTTCAAAAGACCAAAAACAAAAAAGCTATCCACATTTGAGAAGCAGTTTAAGAAGTTTGTTTATTGTCAAAACAAATAAGAGATACAAGCATAACAGAAGACACAAATAAATTAATTTTTGTGATCATTTTAGACTCCAGGGCTTCTCTATGGAAAGGTCAGCTCAGCTCCTAATGTAGACATGATAGTATCCGAAACAAAAAACAGTGGGAATCTGAGACTGTGTTTAAGACGATGACTGAACACATACATGGTGAGGAGAAATAAAGTGGCTTCCTTAGTTCCTTTCCTCAGTAACTTATATATTTATAAAAGTAGGCAGCTCTTTCTGGGGGATAATAATTTCATATAGAAAAATTTAAAATTCTTCCACTTCCCAGAAAAAGAAAAATGTTTTATGCCTGGCCTGAACAAGAAAATCAAACTAGGGTGATGCTAGTTTCACATGAACCTCAAGGCTACCATCTAAATGTAGGTACCACCTTGTGTGTGCTTGAAAAAAGTTTAACATCCATTTATCTACACCAAACCAGTAGACTGAATTTTCTCCCTTAGGAAGTTTTCAACCCAATTGGAGGTAAATTAATTTGATTTTAAAAGTGCAAAATAGGATATGCAAGACTAGTGTTTGTTCTGTGACACATAAAAGCGAAGCACCCCTCCGACAGCACTGGCCAGAGGGGCTCTGGTAAGTGGCTGCAGGACGAAGTGACCCGTAAGGCTACCAAACGCAAGGACGCTCCAGTTTCAGCATAGGAAGGGAGGTCCCTGCCAAGTCCGGCTGCCGAACAATCTCAGGCCCCCCAGCTGACAAGCCTGGAGCACACAGAAGTGCACAAAGGGTCAGAGTCTCAAGTAGCTCGGGCACGCCTCTCTTCCAGGCTTTGTCCACGCACATGGTTACAGTGGCAAAGAAATCAGGAAGCCTCAGTTCCGGAATAACACAAACGTTATTTACCCAGTAAGCAATGATCAAAGTTCTCGTCTAAGGTAAATGATACAAAAAGGAGTAATGAGGTCCCCCATACATCACTGCTGGGATTATTTAATTTAACTTTAAACCACACAAAATGGCTTCTTCCACACAAGGACAAGCTTTGCACTAACATTTCTCAAAAACCAATTATATCTCCAGCTCTAGCCTCGGTTTAAGAGATTTAAAAAAAAAAAACCTTTCCTATGTCAAAGCCAAGATAAAAGGGGAGTTGGGTATAAGATACCCTCTACCCAGAGTCCCTGGAATACAAAGAGCTCTAGAAGCCGGTGGGCGTGAGCACATTTAAGTCACGGGGTTTGAGATTATGGGTCCGTGGTGGTGGTTTCTTCCCTTCCACCACTGGGATGTCCATCTTGGGTGGCTTGAAGGTCGCTGGATCTTCAGCCATTCGGGTGGCCTGGACACGGATCAGTTCCATTGGAGAAGGCTTCTGGGCTCCTCTGTAAGCCTGGGTGGCAAAGCCTCCTACAGAAGTAAACGAAAAAGCAAATTATTTCAAAATTAGTAGGCAGCCCCCAATATACACGGTAAAATGCCATTCACGTGGGGGTTTTGTTTTGAAGGAGCTGCCTTACCGGAATCAGACTTCTGGAGAGATCTTGGTCCAAAGAGGCTCCATTTATCTGCCAAGTTTCTGTCCTTGTCCCCACTTGCAGAATCCATGGTGCCAGGATTTGGGCCAGGTAAGGCTGTGGAAGAACCAGAAGTGAACCAGCCTCTGGAAGAGAAAGAATAAAACATATCATTATATCCCCTTCCTATGCATCTAGAAACGTCTCATGCCAACAGACTGGGAACTGTCAACTCCCCCTGCTCCCTCTGAAACCACAGGCTTACACTCCACTTTCGTATGCAGCACTAGCTTTTCTAGAAGCACACTGCAGCTCGGGAGGCTCACAGGAGAGGCTCACCTGGACTTTTGCTTAGGGGAGGAATGGGGGGTGCTGCTTGGGGTGGATTGGGCTGAGGCCGGCTGCTTCTCTTCTCTGGTTATCTCTCCACTCTGTAGCTTTAGTTTCTGTCCAGATAGGTAAGAAGAGAAACTTTTTAAAAATGAGAGCAAGTATAAAACAGCTGGTTTGGGTGTAAATAATTTGGTTCACAATTTAACTTCAGGCAAAAGGAAACACAGTAGGTAGAATAATTTTGGCTTATAGAACAGATATTCCTTTGACTTTGCCATACTAGACAAAATTCCTTCTTTAAGAGAATCCATTCGTTCTACAACATATCTCAAACAGCTCTGTCCTAAACACCACACTAGAGCTTTGACTTTCAGAAAAGGAATTTTCCCACACTTCCCCAGTAAGTGGAAGAACCAGAACTCAAGCTGTAGGCCAAGTTAAGTAGGGCCTTGAACTCTGAGGCTGCTTCTGCCAGGTACAAGGGCTGCCCTTCCAGGTGTCTCAAGGCACACTATTCCTCTCGGGCTAAATGCTTTCTCGGTGGCGTCTGTCCCCTGCTCTCCCCTTTTCCCTCCCACGGCCAGTCACTCTGGGTTCCCTGGGCATTGTAAACACACCTCTAAGATACAGACCAGCTGTCTAGGAGGGGAGAGACAAGCCTACTCCTCGGTTCTTCTGGATCAAGGCACCTCCACTGTCTCTGTGCTCGGGGTCCAGTAAGCCCAAGCTACATTCCAAACAAATGAGCATGTCTGCATGTTCTCAAACGCTCACCATCTCAATGTCTGGAAGCTGGCTTTCAGCCATCCTCATGTTCTGCTCATGTGGCCAAGATGCAGAAAGTGGGCCAAAGTCAACTCCAGTGTTACAAAGAGTGAACTGCTCAACGGAGGGATCCTGACTCACACCCATCCCGGGAACTTCTCAAAGACTGACAGCAGCCCCTCTCCGGAACTATGTATCTTGTCTGAGAGGTTAAGCTGGTCACCAAGCCAACCTTGATCCCCTATGGCAGTGGTTTTTAAACTCAGGACGCGAGAATCATCGGCACGCTGTGAAGTGCGCACAGTCCGCAGCGTCTTCCGTCCTTGCCCACGGGCCACCACATGCAGATTACCGCACGCTCCTCTACAGTGTAGCGTGGTCCCCTCGTGAGCCCCTTCAGAAGCCGGGTTCTCAGACAACTTTCGAATGTGGGGGGAAAAAACACCAGGAAATAGGGAATCAGGAGACTTGAGTTCTAGTACTGTGACTGGTTCAATACATGACCTTGGACCTGTCTCTGCATTTATAGGATATAAAGAATAGTCTCTCCCTCCAAGGACTAACACAAAGATTGAGTGAACGCAAGGGCCTCAGAGGTCACGAGGCACTATTAAGTACCAACTGGTACTCCCGACAGAAAAGCCCTTGAAACTATGTCATTCATACGACTGTTCAGTCGTCACTAACCTTATCAAAAATTATTCTTCGCTCACTCCAATTTTAGAAATGAAAAGGCAGAAACATTTCAATTCTACACTTGACTTTACACGATGCTCCTTTCCCACTGAAGTGTCACCTCTGTAAAGACTGCCAATTCTCCTGTCCCTCCCAGTCGGTCACTCTGGTACACAAAGTACCTGCTTCACTGTCCGCAACGTGCTCACACACACCACACGCGTAAGCTCAGGGTCTCAGCCGCGCCTCCTGCCCATAAGGAAACCAGGCGATACCCCCGCTTCATAGATGGGTAAGCAGAAACTACCAGGCTAACAGGTTGCTCTGGAGCTTTCAACCAGAAAGCGCCACCACGGTGGGACTGAACCAGTTCTGAACTGCTCGGCCAAATCTTTCCACTGCTCTCCACAGCCCCCAGCTAAAGGAGCCGGAACGTCTAAGCACAGCCACATGTCAGGCTCTGAGTGGGGAGGGCTTTGTTAAAGTTCCTAAGAAACGAGCTTACGTGGAGCGCTTCTGCCACTCGAAGGTACTTGGTCTCCTCGGTGGTAAGGCCCTTGTGGGGTGTGTAGCCAGCATCGCTCAGCCCTGCCTGCTGCTCAAAACGCTGAATGCTCTCCTGGGTCTGTTCTGGGAACAGAGGAGATGACAGTCATGCCCATCCCCCTCTCCCACCACAAACTGGGGGAGTTCAACACGGACATCCGCTGTCCTCCCCAGAAGCAAGAGACCGCACTGACCATCTGAGGACGGGGGGTCCCCCAGACAAGCACCACAGCAGTAACGCTGAACCTCGTACAAACGTTCTCTAACGAGAAGGAAGCCTTCCCTCACACCAAGCTAGGAACAGGTTACTCCTAAAGGGAGTGCTGGATAACCTCCAGGGAAACACTCCCTACCTCCCTTTTATCTGTACGCTGACATTTTCTTTGTATTTAGAAACGCAACATGGAGAAGGCAGCTGACATTCAGAAAAGTGCAAGTTCTCCAGGCGTAAAGCTTTCTCAGACCGACTCACACCCCCGTCATCCACACTCAGATTTCCACCAAAGAGAAACGGGCCACATTTAGGCTGGATGGCACCAACATACCAATTAGATCCAAACCATAGAGAACATGCCTTGAACTAGCCAAGGTCTACGGATCCCACGTTTCTCATGTATGAGATCTGGCATCACAGTGGCTGGCATAACAGACGGGCCGAACTCAGCGTTAGGTCAGTCTGACCTCACATGTCATCAGTAAGTCCGTTATTCTGCGGAATGACTGACAGCTGCATGTTTGCTTCAACTGCACCCACACTGCATAATACACCCCTTCATACAGGAATGTGGCAGCTGTGGCCCAAAAGCCTAGACACCAGATGTCCTTTATGACTTAATCATTCCCCTTCTAAGGAACTCTTTTATTATCGTTAGAAATAGAAGCAAAGGAAAAAAAATGCATAAAGATGTTTTCCAGTCTTACCAGGTAGCCACCTGAAAATGCAAAAAGCAGGAAAGGATTTAATGAATACCAGGGATTTTAAATGCAGTTATTGTTTTGTTTTTAAGACCAGAACAACAAAGTTCATGGCAGTATTAGTTAAGAAAAATAGAATGGTATGTCTACTCTACCTGTGATTATATAAAAATATGCTTACACGGGGAAGTGACTAGACCAGACAAGCGTCTGAGTGACACAGCACGCCGCGCTGTCCAACACTCCGGACTGCTGACGAGCAGCCTTTCACTGAAGAAGTCACTACTGTGCTAAACGAGCTCTGACGAAGCTCTCGAACGCTGCCACGATACGTTCTCAAGCTGGCCAGATACAAGCAGTATTTGCTGATTCAAACAGTGCCTTTACGTGTGAATCAACAAAGAGCGCGAGTAAGAGTCTGGACTTTTGGTTCCTGGGTGAATTCTCCGGAATTGCCCGAGACAAGCCGATGCCCTCCCGGAGCCGATAAACAAGAGCTTCCGACTTCAAAACTGAGCCAGCCAAAGAACCCCTCTGTGCTCTGCAGAGCTACTGCTGACGAGCGGAGCTGTGTACCCGACTTCCCACAGCGTCCAGAAGGCCCTCCAGAAGCAGCGAGTTCAGTTAACTTGCCGCCAGGTTTTAAAAGGGGGGGGGGAGGCAAGCTCTCTTGTTCCTGGTCTCATTAGAACCGCAAACCACACATTCTTAGGGCTAAAGATGCTTGAGGCACCAAACTTGCCTCAGGTCCAGAAAGAGAAACAACTCTGAGCCTTTCAATTAAAAAAAAGAAGAAAAAGAAGAAGGAGCACAGGGCAGGTGGGAGACGCCTTGGTGTGTCAGCTTCCCCAGCAGAGCCTGAGACCGTCACAGCGGCAGCTCCGAGCCACCGAGCGCGGGGGCCATCGAAACCTCCCTCGGCTCGCCAGCCGGGGTCCTCATTTCATGGAGAGGGCAACTCCCAGGAGTTAAGTCCCCTGCCTAAGGCCACACTGACGCGCATGGGAAAATAAGGCTGTCACCAGCAAAGCAGCAGAGCGGCCCGGAATTAACTGGGATGCTACTATCTGGCGCATCTTCCGCCTCAGCGGACCTTCAACAGCAGCGTCGGCAGCCACGCGGACAAGCGCCAGGCAGAGCGGGGACACGGCAGGCGAGGCGCGGGAGTCGGCGGACTCCCCCCGCCGCCAGCCTGCAGGAAGCCCCGACTCTCCCCACCCCTGCTGCCTTCTCCTCTGAGGATGAAAAGTGCTTACTTGTGATCAGAGAATTCATGATGACGTGCGTAGCTTTGGCCTTCACCACAGGGGCCTTGTCCACGCTGTCGGTGGCCGATGGCTGGGTCGCGGCAGGGGAGGAGACACTGGCCTCCCCTTCCTCCGCCTGTTCAAGAGAGGTAAGGAGGCGCTTGAGCAGGGCAGGGGACTCGCACAACCAAATTCACTCCTTTGGGGAAGAAGTCACTGCGATACCTTTCATCTGATACGTGAGGAAATATCTGAAGGGGGACTGGTTGTCTCTACCCAATTACACAGGTATTATCCGTGGTGACAACACACAGAGACATTATATGATAGCGTGAATTTGTCAAAGGGGAAAGGCAGAATTTGAAACTCCAAGGTCTACTACCTTCCCAGCCCGTCTGTGCAATGTTCCGTACTATCGGGTCCCTAAGAATGCAGAGCAAACACTTTCTACGAAGCCCCGACCCCGTACCAGGCACCATGCTGGCTTTTGCGTAATCACTGCATTTGCTAAGTGGTTCTCAAACTTTGCAGAGCATCACAATCCCACGGGAGGACTTGTCACACAGACTGCCAGCCCCACCCCAGAGCTGGTTCAGTGAGGGGGGCGCAGGGGGGCGGCTCAAGAACTCATGTTTCTAACGAATTCCCAACTGATATAAATGCCACTAGTGCCCGAGACCACACTGTGATGCCCACTGCTCTAAAGGTTCACGTAACGGTCTTTTAAAACAACCCCCCCCCCAAAATCTAAGTAGCTCCCAATCTTTCACATGAGAGAGCTCAGACATAGCACCCTCTGTAATCCAAACACCAGACACCATACTCAGGAGTAGCGAGGAGAAGAGAACTGTGTCTGTTCCGTTCTCTGCTTCTCCAAAGGGATTGAGGAGAAAGATGGTCCAAAAGGAGGACAGCAGAAGAAAGTACTGAAATGCTGCATCTCTGTTACGAAATAGGATTTACATCTTTTAGTCGTAACCCTACTCGAGTAAAAGGGATCTCTGCTTCCTTACTTGGAGCGTGGCCGACGCTTTGGACACGGAGAGTCCGGACAAATGAGAGAATGCGTGTAATGAGTCAAGCCAAGCTTTCCTTGGAGAGAGCAGCTGTTCCAAACTGTCAACTGTTCCAGCCAGGGCATGAGAGAAAACGGGAAGCCCACCCCTTGCCCAGTGGAGTATGCAGCAATGAAATGGGTGTGCCCCATGAAAGCACTATCAGAAGTCATGCTTGGGGGCACCTGGGTGGCTGAGTCGCTTCAGTGTCTGACTCTTGGTTTTGGCTCAGGTCATGATCTCGGGGGTCGTTGAGATCGAGCCCCAAGTCAAGCTCCATCAGCACCGAGTCTGCTTGAAAGATGCTATTCCTCTGCCCCTCCCCCACTCGTGCCTCTTTAAATAAAATCTTTGAAAAAAAGAAAAAAAAGAAGAAGCCATGATTGTTTTCTGCCCTTGTCCCTTCAGTCCACTGCTCTGGCCTTGCAGCTAGGCTGCTCGGCCCTTTCTGGCTAGCACTGCCTCTACTTTCTACGCTAAATGTTTTCTCTTCAACAAACGACTGGGTCGGATTTCAGTAGATAACTGATCCAGGGAATCCGCCCCCGGAGCTATAGGGGAGGCTTTCATAGAAAGAAGCTCTCTATTTTGAGAGCTTCATGGGGGAGGGCAGGGGGCCTCACTGGAAAGGAAGGATTAAATACAGCTCTACCAAGTGAAAGTTAAGCAAGGAGCCAGGAGTCACACTATCAGCCACACACCCAATGTGTCAAGCCTTTTAATCCTCTTCTATGTAATCTCCACAACACCTCCATGATATAAAGTATTCTCATCTCTCAGACGGAGACACTGTGACTCAGGGGTGCGGCTGTGTCCCCAAGGTCACTGCTAGTACATAGACCCTTAGGGGATTCACACCCAGGCCCGCTTCAGCAGCTGCTCACTGTGTACTTCCCGCCACACCCTGAGCTGTTACAGGGCTCAAAGTTCAGTGAGACTAGTTGCACGTTAAATGGCCTCACCTGAACCTGGCAGGCCTAGTTTATTCAGGCAGGCTTGGGGGCTGGAGTCAGAAGCGAGGGAGACACAGCCCCTCCAGTCAGGAAGCATGTCTGCTACACGCTTGTGAGAACCTATGAAGCCAAACTGCACAGAAGGGCTGGAGAGCAGATCAAGGTGCAACTGGGGTGCGTGAATGGTGTGTGTGTGTGTGTGTGTGTGTGTGTGTGTGTGTGTGTGTGTGTGGTGGGCCTGAGGAAAGAGGCAGCTTTTTTTTTTTTTTTTTAAGATTTTATTTATTTATTTTTGAGAGAGAGAAAGCATAAGCAGGGGAGTGGAAGGCAGAGGGAGAAGCAGGCTCCCCGCTGACCAGGGCGCCCTATGCAGGGCTCGATCCCAGGACCCTGTGGTCATGACCTTAGTCAAAGGCAGATGCTTAACCAACTGAGCCACCCAGGCGCCCGAAAGAGGCAGCTTTTAAGGAGGATGGCAGTGGGAAGAGGCATCTGAGGCAGGAGGAATAGCATGAGGAAAAGCACAGCATGCGTTCAGAAAAGAGCCAATTTTTCCCCCAATCACTCAATGAACATTTTTTTGGAATCCATTTGATGCCAGGTTGTTCTGCTAGATACTGCAGATGAGAGTACAAAATTGGCCCTGGCCCCTAACCTCAAAAAGCTAATGGGAGGTGATAAAATAACGCAGGGATTATGGCAGGGTCCGTGGTAAGGGGCGAGCTCAAAGGGAAAGGTGGTGGTCTTATCGGGAGGATGGAGAAAAATCATAGAAAAGATGTCTGAGCTAAGATTTAAAGGATACCATTTATCAGGCGGCTGGAGTGGGAAGAGGAGTGAGAGAACAGGATGGCAACCATGAACACTCCAGGCAATAAGCAGTGTGACACAAAGACTTAAGAGCATGAGATACCCATTAAGTGCAAGAGATCTTAAATAATTTGCATGGCTGGATCACGGGGCAGGGGGATGACACAGAAGACATGGCCATGCTAGCTTGAATTCACAAGGGGAAAAAGGCCCACCAACTCCAGCTGAGGCCTGAAAACATACAGGGACTGGTGACTGCCCAGTTGTATGGGGGCCAGGAGCCGCTGAAGGCTTCTGGAGCAGAGGAAGGAAAACGAAGAGGTTGGGCTTGCCAGAAGCAGTCAGCGGAGTCAGATACCTTGTCGAGGTGCTCATACTTGCGCTCTGGAATCACTGGCTTCCAGGGGATGCTGCCCATGTCCGATGGAGGAGGAGTCATGGGTGTAGGGTCCTCGAGGGCATCATCATAGCTGAATGCCCGGCGGTACATCCCGATGGGCAGGGACATCTTGCCTAGAAGCCCACTAGGCTCAAGAGCTAAGAACAGAGATACCTGTCAGGATGGGTTCAGCAGCTGAACACGCTAATATTTTTAAATTCATCTCTAGGCAGGAAAGCTCTGAAACACTCTTATTCTGGGACAGTGCAATGGCTCATTCTGGAATAGCTAATCCACTCAAGGAAAAGCAATAGTACTAAGTCCTTTCTTTATGCCTGACACTTTGAATTCTCCACTTTACCCATTCAGAAGCCCTGATCCATTTTTATGGAGTAGAAAAACAAAGTTCAATTTAAATTGACTTGAGCAAGCTCATACAACTTCAAAGTACAGTTTGGAATCGAAATCCAAACCTATCTGATTTCAAAGCTTATCTTCTTTATGCCACAGAAGCCACCCCACACAATCACCTCACGGCTCTCAACTCCTACAGGACTGAAGATATGAAGTTCTTGCTCCCATTTTATAGATAAGGAAATTAAGGCCTAGAGGTAAAGTGATTTGCCAAAGCTCATACAGAAAGTAGCCAGCTGGGGCTCAACTGTGAATCTTCTGCCTTCCCTAACTCTGCCAAAAGAATTTAAAAAAAAAAAAAAAAAAAAAAAAAACAACCAAGAGTGCTATTACAAGAAATATTTAAAACAATTTGCTGTCCAGTGTCACCTCTAGTTTCGAGTATTCTGTATGATTTAAACAGCAGAGCCAATTTCCGTCACAGAAACTGCTCCTAGCACACTGCCGGCTGATCCTGCCATTCCTGTTCACTGGAACGCACTGGCAGAACGACCACTGTGACGCAGGCACCCTATGTACTTCAAGGGCACTCTCAGTTCTGCCAGACCAGGGAGCAAAGTTCATTTTGTTTGCCTGTTCATCCTTTCGCAGCAGAACTGACGTCCAGATCCTGCCTTCAGCGTGATGCTTTCCAGTGTAAAATTACACCGTAACTATCTAAGACATCCACTGCAATGGCCGTAAGTTCCAAACCAGCAAAGACACTTCATTTAAACAGCAAGGGGAACAAGCAGCTATCATTATTATTACTATTAATAATAAGTACTAACAAATCCACAGAAATAAAGAATTGGTGGTTGGGATGGGACAGAGGAGTCACTACTAATGCTACAAGGTTTTCTTTCTGGGCTGATGCAATGTTCTGGAATTAGATGGTGGTGATGGTTGTACAACCATGCGAATACACAAACACCACCAAATTGTTCACTTTAATTGGGAATCTTATCGTATGCGTATGCTCTCGATTAAAATAAACACATAAGCAAACATAATCATTACCGAATACCCTCTCTCGTTGGGCAACTACATCCCTCCTCTTACCCGATCCTCATTAAGCAGATATTCTCATTTTCCAGCTCAGGAGACCGAGGCATAGGTCTTAAGTGACACCCAGCTCGCAAGGTGCGGACTGCGTAACAGATCTAAGCCAGTGCTCACACTCTACATGCAACACTCTGTGCTCCCCACGCTACAAAGCTTTAAGCTTATGAGCGCAACCCTATGGCCCAGATGGTTACAGGGAGTTTGTGGTAATCACAGCAACAGTGAAAGACAAACTAAAACACAAACTGATGATGTTACAGACCAGAGATGGATACACATCAGGAGACATGGAAGAAACTCCTCTATTAATCCACTTAATTTGGGAGCAATTTCAAAACATCTTAAAGACTCCTCCCTGCAGCCATCCCAATAGTCCTTCTAAAAATAATAAAGTCAGCTAAAATTCAGTAGGAAATATACTCCTACAGAGAGAGACCAAAAAATTGTCTGAGCAGGAAATATACATTCATCACTAACTTTTAACTCACATTTTCACATATGTTTAATCTTCACAGCAACCTTGAGAGGCACTATCTCTTTACTGAGAATCAAAACTTGAGTGATTCATATTTAATTAAAAATCACTGGCCCTTCCCACTAGAACAGTCCTAGGAGGGATCAATAACTTTAGTACTCCAGAAAGTATTGCCCTAGGCAGGCCCAGGATTCATTAAATGTTGCTGTAAGCATTTTCCTAACTGCCCAAATTTAACCTGCCTTTAAATCAGGCTGGTGCCTTTTTGCCCAGACCTCCACTCTGCCCACCCCCAATCCCCTCCAAAAAGGGGAGTAAGTACAATCATCATTTTGGTACATATTAAAGAACTACAGAACTTATTCTGAATTCTTATTTGATATCTGTAGGAAAGTGACAAATTGGGCATACCTTTAAGTATGAAATGACTGTTCTCTTTCAATTTAGGGTTTGGGTTCATACCTGGCTGGATAGGTTAATAATATTTAAATGCTGCCAATGTATTAAGTTAAATACTTGCCTGGTAACAGAAAGTAATCATTAATATATGGTTGAGGAAAAAAAAAAAAAGTGGTTTCTGTTTAGCTTAAAACATTAAGGGCAAAGCAAGACTTTATCAAAAAGAATTAAGTTTACCAGGCACTTCTGGTTGTCTCGAAGCCATTGAAAGACTGGGATCCAGATGCTTTTTCTATATAGAATTCGGAGCTGAGTCCCTGCCACCTAATAAAAATAACAAAGGGCATTTTCTTACAGTGAACACCAGCGAATAGCTCCAGTGCTGTTCTTCCGACAGGCACACAGTTTTATGGCTTGTTTACAAGGTTGAAGCACACATAAAAGAGCCAACGGGTGACAAACATGCCAAAGGAGATTAAAAAAAATTTTTTTTTAAAGGAGAAAAAAATTTTTTAAAGGTCTCACCTGTGACTGATCTTAACACCTGTGATATGACAAAGACACTATACGTGGTGAAAGGGTCACCTTACCAGAGTGAAATGATGTGACGATTATGCTGACAGAGAGGTATTAATGAGGAACATTGTCCAGCTGCTGCAAATTAGCAAAGCTGCTTGGGAAGAGTCCATCCATTTCAGAGGTTCTAAGAATAACAAACATCCAGCATTGGTAGAGCCCTTCAGAGTCTGCCAAACACCTTCCTGTACGTTCCGTATTCCCCACAACCTTGTAAGAGTGATTATACACATTTTTAAGTAAGTTAGGGCCTACTTAACCAACAGTAAGGGGCTATTTACCATACGGGTAAACTCATTCTTTGTTGCTAACACTAATACTCATGAAGGGTTTTATACCACACTTATCCTGGGTTTTAACCCTTGCAGCAACTCTGCAAAGCAGGCATTGTTTATCCCCTAAAATTTTAGAAGGAGGAAACGAAAAATCAGATGTGTTTATGTGATTTGTCCAAGGTCACAGGTAAGTGGCCCATCTGCAAAGCAGGCAGCTTCACCTCCTTTTTCAGGGGAATTAAAACAAAGCCCTGAAAAAGCCAAATCATTTGCGTTTCAACTTGCCACACTGCCCCTCTACCTGATTAAGTTCGGGGGACAACTAGTCAGTTCTTCATTAAAGAGCATCGCAGAAACCAAAGTTCAGCCATCCTCCGGGTCCAGGAAGCATTCCGACCCACATACATCCTTTCCACTTCCCCTTCCCTTTCCCTGTTCCCGCTCCCCCGCAGAGCTCGCGCAGCTCCTTCACGGGATGCGGAACAAAGCCACCAGGATCTGAAAGGCCAGGTCTGACCCAACCCTCCCCCTCACCCCGCGAGACTAAGGAAAAGGAGATTAAGGCCGGGGCCTGGCACAAGCCGAAGGTCCTCGGAGAGTAGGGCACGGCGGAGGCAGGGGGGTGAGGGCAAGGAGTGGGGGTCCCAGCCTAGGCCAGTCTGAGGAAGCCGAAGCGAGGCCAGGTGCAAGGGATGCAGGGGACCATCAGAGAGAAGTCCCACTGGGAGATCCCAGAAGGAGGGGTAAGAGAGGCAAGGGGCAGTCGGGCCGAGCTCTGCGTCTGGAGAGGGGAGAAGGGAAAGGGACTGAGAGGCCCGGGGCCGGCGCCTTGGTGGAGAAGCCAGAGGCGAACCCCTCCGGGTGCGCGAAGGACGCAGCCCCAAGAAGGTCCAGTCCCGGTCCGTCTGGTTACCTGTTCTTCCGCCGCCGCGGGGCTGCCTGCGGCCCGAGCTCCGGCACTAAAGAGGCTCTAAGGACCCACGTCTCACGAGACGCTGTGGCGCAGTAGGCACCCAAGCCATCGTGTGAGCGGCGTTATGCCCGTGGCGACAACGAAGGCCCCAGGCACCAACCAGGGAACACTGGCCGCCGGGCCGGCCGGCAGCCTTCCTGTAAAGCCTTCCGAGGTCTCGTCGCATCATGCGAGACTTGGCCCGAGAGGCTCTCACGGCATGCTGGGAGCTGTAGTCCACGGTCACAAAGGCTCCACTACTATAGCTGCAGGACGCGTCGGGGGACCGCAGTTCCGAGTGCGGAACCAGC
The DNA here is from genome assembly GCF_024610735.1 of Ursus americanus. Taxonomy (NCBI): domain Eukaryota; kingdom Metazoa; phylum Chordata; class Mammalia; order Carnivora; family Ursidae; genus Ursus; species Ursus americanus. Next base: position 2,984,933 of record NC_142141.1, on the reverse strand, counting down.
CATCTCCCCGAGGAAAAGCCACCCTTTACCACCCTCCTGTGCCCTGGACTATGACAGGCTGAGGAAGACGGAGATGGCATTGGAAAGTGACACCCTCAAACCCGTTTCGCGGAGGTGAAGTTGGGGCCCAGAGAGACGAGAAATCGCTTGACTAATAAGAGGTGAAGCGAGCAGGCTCCCCCTTCCAGAAACAGCTGGGTTAGGCAGGGTTCATAGTAACAGCACAACCGAGGAGCACCTGCTCTCCCCTCGGTAAGGTGGCCCTAATAGCATTTCCCTTTTACACTAAGGAAAGTGACACTTGGAGAGGTGCCAGCTCAAATGTCACATCCTGAAGGAAGATTTCCCTTTTTTCCCAAATGTGTTTACAAATATGACAAAACAACAAAGTTAAGAAAGTCAAAGAAGATGAAAAAAAAAAATCTATCCCCGTTTCTACCCAAGTCCAAAGCTTGCCATCAAGGCTCATCTCAGGGGGACTGTGAAGACTGAGGGTGGATCTCACATTTAGATTCTGCATGTGATGTTTGCTGGGCCTACTGGCAGACCCCGACAGGCTTCGCTCCTGCAACTGTAAACTTTGAGTGCCATAACCAAACCACGGTGCTTGAGCGTGCCACGAATTCAAGTCTCTTATGAATTCTATGATTGGCTTCTGAATAGCACAGTTACATTGCAGTGTGATTTTTGTGTGCTAAAAGTGTTACTTTGGGGTCGCCTGGGTGGCTCAGTGGGTTAAGCAGCAAGTCTGGATTTGGGATCAAGCCTCATATCTGCTCTGTCCTGAGTGCAGAGTCTGTTTGTCCCTCTCCCTCTGTTCCTCCCACCCCGCTCACTCTCTCACTCTGTCTCAAATAATAAAATCTTTCTAAAAAAACAAAAATAAAAGTGTTACGTTGTTAATTTGGAACTTTTAAAATATGCTATAATTTTTTATATTGTGCAGAAGCAAAGCTGACACCTTGCCCTCCTCCATCAAGAGAGGACAGGCTACACAGCACATTTCAGTCAAGGCGGGAGAAACAGGACTTTGCACCCTTATATACATGATAAGCATCAGTGTGTTTTTATCACCAAATAAAACTAAAGTCTTTCCTGGCTCTCTGACTAGAACAACTTTACCCCTGACTTTAGTAGTACAAATTTCCAAACCTATGGCATTATGGTGATCATCGTCACGTAAGAAAATTGCTGTTTCCCACAAAAAACAGACTAAACTTTTAACCTTCACAATCTTATGGGGTTTTCCCCTTCAAATGCGTGTTGTATTTTTTACTGAGGAGCACATTATTTTAAAGCCTGGTGTCCCTCAGAAGCCTTCTTTGGAAGTAAACCACTTTTCGAAAGGGTCTGGTTGCATAGCTGAGGATTCAGTCAAAACTGAATCCACAAGGCCCAAGAAGGGTACGTTTTGAGCTGTTTGAGCTCAGGCCATCTTTTGTAGGTCCTGGGGTGGATGGATTTCTTGTAGCAATAAAGGTTCCCCTTCATCCCCCTTTGCGCTTTTCTCCGACTCTGGTTTTGGTTCATAGCCAAGACTGCTTCCACTTCTATGCACAGCCACTTCATTCACCAGGCGTGGCAGCATCATCGGGAAGTTGGTCCTTGAGATCTGACTGTATGGTTAAGTGTCTGGGGGCAGACAACAGTCAACGGTCCCTGTATGGTTGCCTTTTAATGTATGTTTATAACATACACTCACTATGAAACTAATAATCTAACTGCTTTTGTCTCGGAATTGCCTTTTTGCACTCACTTGGGCATTTCATACTTTAACAAATTTGGAGCCTCAAAAATTGGAATTGACCAGTATCTCTCTTGCACCCACCCCGGATGGCCCAAAGCTACTTCATGGGGGAGGAGGCAGGCAGCAGGATCAAATTCTGCCTACCTGCCTTCCTCTGGTCATCTGCCCTCTCTGGCCAGTCCAAGCCCTCAGAAAGGCCCACTCCTTAGAGAGACTTGCCAACATCCTCAAACACCCATCATCAGCAGACAGGAACTTGTTTACTGAGAAGGGAGCAAGTGGGGCATTTGCATTTCTGGGGTTTCTAGACGGAGCTCTATCTGGAAGCCTGCCCCACCGATCATCATGGATGAGGCACTCCCACTGCCCACTCAGCAGCAGAGCAAACTAGCACTCTCAAGGGGACCTTGGCAAAATCACCTCAGCCAGGAAATGGCAGAGTTGAAATTCAAGCCCAGGGCTCAATGCCCCGCCGATAGTTTGGCTGCCGGCTGTCCTTGGCCTCAGCTCCTCCACTTTTAATATCTTAGGGGCAAGAGGGTTGAAGGCACATTCCCACAGAGAAAAAAAAAACTAGAAGTAACATCTCCCTCTAGTGGTGAGGGAGAAAGATTTTGCTGAAGAGACGAAAGGATGTTGGGTCAACTGCCAGACTGTTCTTAGACACCAACTTCACCAGCCTGATATTACAGGTGGCGCAACTAAGGTACAGAGAATAGAAGGAACCGGGCCAATGTCACACAGTTAGTCTGGGGGTAGTTAATTAAATAGAAAATGTGTTCCTGTGTCTTGGCATGATGCTCAGAGCTTGGGATACCCCGGGGAGGATGTGCTCACTTCGGCAGCACACATATTAAAATTGGAATGATACAGAGGAGAGTAAAGTGGCCCCTGCACACGGGATACATCGGGAAGGAGGACACAGTCCCTGACTAATATGGGCTGAACTGTATCCTCCCAAAAGGCGTATGTTGAAGTCCCAAACCCCAGGGACTCGGAACAGAACAGTATTTGGAGATAAAGTCTTTAAAGGATAATTAAAATAAGGCTGGTGTCCTTCTCAGGAGAGGCAGAAACCCCAGGGTTGCACACACGCATAGAGGAAAGGCCATGTGAGGACACAGTGAGAAGGCAATTGACTGCGAGCCTGAGAGAGAGGACTCAAAGGACACCAAACCTGCCACCGTCTTGATCTTAGACTTCTAGACTCCGGGACTGTGAAAAACTAAATGTCTGTTGTTTAAATCACCCAGTCTATGCTACTTTTTATGGCAACTCTAGCAAACTAACACGAGGAAACAGACAATGCCCGGATGGTTATGAATAACTACAATCAAATGTCATGAAGCAATAGCACCGGGCGCCATATCACAGAAGGACTGACTCTGGAAGGTCAGGGGAGGCGGCCCAGAGAAGTACAAGTCATACCGGCAAATAAATAGATGGGAGAGGGTGCTCCAAGCAGGGCACCAAGGTAAGAGCAAAGACGCAAAGACAGGAGAAAGCTTGTGTCGGAAGAACTGAGAGAAAGTACAGCTGGGGGTGGGATCTTTGAGGTTGGCAGAGCCCCCATTTGGTTGGGCTTTATGGGCCAAGGTACAGGGTTTGGTCTTTTCCCTGAAAGCCAACAGGGCAAGGGGCCATCTCAAAGTAGACAGAGTGTGAACACTCTGATGTCAGCCTTTGGTGGGGAAGGGACGGGACAGTTAGAAAGGTTAGTTGCAATGGGCCCTGGTGTGATTTTGTTAGGCTAGGTTTTGTTAGGCTAGAATGCTTTATCTGGATGGCAGAAGTCAGTGCATGTAAATGCAGTTGGGAAGAATCAAGCAGAGAGGGGGGTGCGGAAGATGTGAGTGAGTGAGGGGTTGAGAGCCCGGAGGGGCAGCAAGGGGCATCTGGCATTCAATAAACTACCTAAGGCCTATGAGCTTTCCAGGGACCTACAAAAAAATCTCTGAGTGCAAAAAGTAAAATCATTGCCTCCAAAATTTTTTTTACACCATGAATAATCAAAATTAATGTTTAATTAAGTGCCGGCACAACAGATTATGCTGTCAACTTCCTTTATGACAATATTTAATGTTCAAAATAGCATTTACATTTGAAAGCAATTTGGGAGTTAGATTTTTCTTACCTTTTTTTTTTTTCAAAAGATTTATTTATTTATTTATTTGACAGAGAGAGAGACAGCCAGTGAGAGAGGGAACACAAGCAGGGGGAGTGGGAGAGGAAGAAGCAGGCTACCAGTGGAGGAGTCTGATGTGGGGCTTGATCCCGCAACGCCAGGATCGCGCCCTGAGCCAAAGGCAGACGCTTAACGACTGCACCACCCAGGCTCCCCGATTTTTCTTACCTTAAAATAAATCCCAAGTAGGAGCGCCTGGGTGGTGCAGTCGGTTGAGCTTCTGCCTTCGGCTCAGGTCATGACCCCAGGGTCCTGAAATTGAGCCCCAAGTAGAGCCCCACCTCAGGCTCCCTCTGCTGTTCTCTCTCCCTCTGCCACAATCTCTCTCTTTCTCTCTCTCTAGCTTATACTCCCTCTCTCAAGTAAATAAATAAAATCCTTTTAAAAATAAATAAATAAATAAATCTCAAGCAGTGCCTTAGTGCTCCCCTCCCCAGAAAAACCACAGCCAATCACAAGTTAGACAAGCTACCTGCAGCTAAATAATTAAAGCAATTTTTTAGAAAATTACTTAAGATTTTTACAGCAAAAATATATATTTAATATAGGAAGTGAGTACATCTAAATATGTTTGGTATGGTACGTGGTGGAGCCTTCTAAAGACAGACTAGGACCAGAGGAGATCTAAAAACCAGCATGGGGGCAGGGCGGGCCAGACCATGTGACACACGAGGAACAGGCCTGGAAGAGGAAGAAGTTCTCAGGAGATTTGGTGGAGGAAGATCGGCAAGCCCCACTCTGATGGCTTTCTTGTTGTCTGTGAAGTAGGAGATGAGGTTGTTTCTTCTGTCTGTGAGCCGAGAGGGGGAGGAACGGTGACAGGCAAAGAGAGAGGCGCATGGGGAAACTTTGAAATTGCTGTTTGAGAGAGTGGAAGAGTAGAAACTACCAGGAAAGTGTGGAGGACCCAGTCGAGGGTGTTCACCAGAAGTCAATGTTTGTGCCAATCTGCCCTGTTGTGTGTCTCCTGCAACGCAGTTTAGCAATCTGGAAGCAGGCCTAGACGGGGGTTTGTTGGATTCACCCAGGAGTGGGGTTCAATAGAGCGCGCAGGACGAAGGGTCGAAGTACGGAAGGAAGTTGACATCTTTTGAGTGCCTGCATCATGCACGGGGATAGACACTTTCACACGCCTTACCTCAATCATAAGGATCATTTTATCAGTTAGGATGCATTTAACCACAAGCAAGAGAAAAATTCGACACTGGCGTAAGGATATTTGTTTCCTTACCAGAGAGTCTGGAGGAAAGTATATGTAGGATTGGTTGGGAAGCTTCGTGATAGCGAGGATCCAGGCTCTTTCCTTCCCCCACTCCGCCCTCCCTCAGCAAGTTAGCTTTCATTGCAGGCTTACACCTCAGGTCTGCACTACGGCCACCCCAGCTCACAAAGCATAGCTTCCTTGCATGACAGCTCTCACTTCGAGAAGGGAGAAAAATACTTCCCAGAAAACCGGCAGTCCTCTACCTGTATCTCCTGGGCCAGAACTGAGCCAGATGCCTATACCTTAACCAACACTGACCAAGGGGAATTGGAAGGCTTCAGTTATCTTGGCTTTATTTATTTTTTAAAGTTTTATTTATTTAAGTAATCTTTACACCCCACGTGGGCTTGAACTCATGACCCCAACATCAAGAGTTGCATGCTCTTCTGAGTGAGCCAGCCACGTGCCCCTAGCTTAGTTTTAAATTATGACTCCTCCTGGGGGCTTGGCACATGCCAAATAAATACAACTGGGGTTCTGTTAGCAAGAAAAACAGGAATGTCTGTTGGGTAGGCCACCACCAGTGTCTGTCACAATCATTACCATCCATTTTACAGTGGAAGAAAGAGGCTCAGGAAGGTTATGCAACGTGATAAAGGTCATAGACCTAGTAAGTGGTGGGTCCAGAATTTAAGACCAGATCTTTCCAATACTACTATGCTTTGTCCTTTTTAGGTCTTGCTGACTCCAAGACAGTTTTCTTTGCATATAACAATGGCTCCCAACCAGGATTTGAGGACACAAGGGGTCCCTGGAGGCAGTAAAGAGGTGGGAGTAGGGGAAGAGGGAAACTCCTGGGTATTCACTTATTTCCAGGAACTTAACAGAAGTCATATATTCCTAATGAGACCACAGAAACAGTTCCCAAACTGAATTTAATGTTAAGAATCCAAACATAATCCAAGCAAGAACGATCAACAGATGCTAACTTGTGAAACAGGCTATTCAAGCAATCTCAAGTATCGCCTCATAGATTACTTATCAGTCAGAAAGAGGAAAGGGTATCTTGAAAATGAAGCAATCTGTTGGACACCCCTTCTAACCAAGTGATCACACTCGCATCATCAATACTAAGACAGGCTGATGTTTATGTGCCCTTGGCGTGATGCCCTTACACACCTCACTCAAGTAACATCCCTACCAAAAACATGTTAACACAAATCTAATCGTAAGGAAACAATCAGACAAATCCAAATTATGGACTGTCCACAAATGACAGCCCAGACTCTTGCAAAATGTCAATGTCATAAAAGACCCCCCTCACCCTAAAAAAGACTAAAACTGTTCTAGTTTCAGGAATACCAAAGTGTCAGAGCAGCTAAATACAACACATGATATTTGACTGAATCATGGGTTTTCTGTTTAAAAAATCAGCTATAGGGGGTACCTGGAGGGCTCAGTCAGTTGAGTGCAGACCCTTGGTTTCAGCTCAGGTCCTGTCTCAGAGTCGTGTGCTCGAGCCCCAGGACAGGGTCTGCACTCAGCGCAGAGTCTGCTTGTCCCTCTCCCCATCCCCTGCCCCACCGCCCCTCACAGGTACACACGCACACACTCTCCCTCTCTCTCTAAAATAAATAAATAAAATCTTTAAAAAAAAAAACAGCTATAAAGGATAGTATTGAGGAAATCTGAATACTGACTGTGTATTAGACAATCGTATCGCATCAACGTTAAAACTCCTGTGTGTCACATTGGTACTGTGGGTATGTAAGAGCGTGTTCGTATTAGGGACCTTCTGACACATTTGGAACTAAAATGCTGTGATGTTTGCAACTAATTTTCAAAGAATTTGTGTGTATTTTTGTGTTTCCGTGTGTGTGCCCCACACATGTACATACATACGAAGAAAGAGATAAACAGATAAACCAATAAGGCAAAATGGTAACGGTTTGTGAATCTAGATGAAGGATTTACAAGTGTTCACTAATTTTCTTCTGCAGGTTTGAAATTTTTTGAAAGAAAAAAATTGGGAAAAATGCAAATGTAAAGTGCTTTAGTCAGAATTCATTAGGTTAAAAAGAGAGAAACTCAACTCCGTCAGCTTAGCTCACAGAATCCTTCTTGAATACCTGAAACCAGAGGCTCAACTGTTCTCATCTTTCACGTTACTTCATTCTCTCTGTGTCTGTAGGGAACATGAATGCTGATAGCTGTCCAGCTTTATTTCTGCCGAGAAGGGTATGGCTATTTCTCAAATCCAGTTTGAAAGCCTCAAAGGCTTGCCCTGGCTTAGATCAGTGCTCCCTCCCACTGCGATCAATCATCTGTGGCCAGGAGCATGTAACATTAGAAAATGTCAGCCTCCCTAGGAATCTCTGGGACAGAAGAAGCATTCCCTAGGAAAAGGGGGAGGTGAGAGAAGAACAGGAGATGTCAGCACACAGCAGATGTAATCAGTACCTCCCCAACAAGGATTGATGACTACTGAAGGGACAGGAATTGTGCTAGGTGCTGGAGGCACAGCAATGACTCAGTCCCAGCCCTCGGGCACAGAGGAGACAGGCAATGAACTGCTACTCATTCAGACTGCTAATTAAACACATGGGAAAAGGATATGAACAATCACAGAAGAAAACTGGTGAATGCATAAAACAGATAAAAAGTTGCTCATCCTCACTCCAAATGGGAAAAATGCCAATAAACAAAGAGATGTAAGTTCATTTCTGTCAGATTTACGAAAGATTTTAAGTTTGATAATATGTATGTTGGCAAAAATACGGGGAAATAGAGACTCGATATGTTTTTATAATGGATTTTAAATTAGGACAATCATTTTGGAGAGCAAATTGCAATATTAACTTTAAAGATGCACAAAGAGAATGACTCAGCAATTCCACTCCCCAGGATATATTTTATTTTTTTAAAGACTTTTTTAAAGATTTTATTCATTTATTGGAGAGAGAGAAAGAGCAAGGGCACATGAGCAGGGGAGGGGCAGAGGGAGAGGGAGAAGCAGACTCCCTGCTGAGAAAGGAGCCTGACTTGGGGCTCGGTCCCAGAACCCTGGGGTCATGAGACAAAGGCAGATGTTTAACAACTGAGCCACCCAGGCGCCCCTCCCCAGGATACACTTTAGAAAAGTTCTCCCGAATGTGCTCAAGGAGATGCCTACCACAACCCTTCACTGCATCACTGTTTGTGAGAGCAAAAATGTGGTCAGCCCAGCCATTCCAATGACAGAAGAATAAAAAAGTAAACTGTGATATATTCATGCAAGGGAATACTACACAACATTAGAAATGAATGAACTACATCTCCACGTATCAACATGGTTAATCTCAAAAACATCATGTTGGAGTAAAAAAAGATAACAGTATGTTACCTGTAGAGGCCACATTTTTTTCTAAAGATTTATTTATTTATTTATTTTGAGAGATTGAGAGCACCCAAGCGTGAGTGCTGGGTGAGAGGCAGAGGGTGAGGGAGAGAATCTCAAGCAGACTCCACACTGAGTATGGAGCACGGAGCCCCACGTGGGGCCAATCCCATGACCCTGAGATCCTGAACTGAGCCAAAATCAAGAGTCAGATGCTCAACGGCACTGAGCCACCCGGGTGGCCCTGTAGAGGCCAGTTTTAGGCAACCGGTTTGAGCAATGGGAACGCGAACAAGGCAAAAGGGCCCACAGTGACCACCAAGCTAATACAAAGAGGCTCATCAAGTGACCCACTCAAAACAGCCACAGGCCCTAACTGACCAATTACAACCAGGCACAGTTCCAAAGATTACCAAAAAAGGGAAAATTCCATACGGTCCCTTACTTCTTCACTTCACCCTATAACTATAGCCCCTCAAGACCACCTCTTGGCAGACAGTCTGTCCTTTGCTGTCCTGTCTGCTGCTCCCTTGCAGTGTATTCAATAAATTTTTATCTCTTTTGTTCTGTCTTGGGTGTATTCTTTCACTGCCCACGCTGGCCGCCATCCGGTCACAATGTGCCACACTACCATTTATGTATATTATTAAACCAAAAAAAAGTTCTGATATGCATAAATGGGAATGATACATATCAACTTAAGGATAATGGGTATCTCTGGACATAGGAATAGCATCTTAGTTATGCTTGAAATATTTTTAATAAAAAATATAGTGAAATGCTAGTTTTCAAGTTTTGGTCAATACATGGGTATCTGAACCTATTTGTTTGACATAGTTAATAATTTTAAAAACATTAAGATGTTTTAAAATGATGACTAACCCAAGAGCTCGTCTATGTCTGTGAAAATGAAACATCCTAAAATCCAAATCAGGACACATATGAGAGACTTCAAAGCCAATCCCTTGAGTGTCCCTTCTTTTTCAGAAGAAAAGTTGGATAAAATGAGTGGAACTAGATTCCAGGGTCTATACAGGGAGATACAAGATATTAAGAGCATGGTTTTCAAGACACAAAGACCTGGTTCAAATCATAGCTGCCTCGTTTAGTCACTATATGATCTTGGAGAAACCACCTCTTCTCTCAAGTTTATTTTCTCTTTTATGAGACAGAGGTAAGCTGACCGGATGGCAGAGAGCACAAGCCAGCCCCAGACCGGGGGATACCTGAGAATCGAAGGGAAGCTGGCAGATCAAAGAGACCAGCCCTGTGGCCATCAGCAAAGGGCTGGGCTTGGGTGTGGGCAATGGCAACCCAGAGCAGAAGACAGAGCTCTAAGAAGGGAATCAGGCCCTGTTGGTTTTGGGACAGAGGTACCCTTTCTTCTTCCCCACCTTGCCCCGGGCAGACCTTGGCCAGTCCTATCATCGTTGCCACAGGCTGAGAAGGCACTGGCGGGGGCAGGGGGGGTGTCAATAACAAACTCCAGTGCAGTGAGCAGCCTGCACCTTAGCAGCCTCTTCCTCTGCTCCTTTTCCCTCTCCCTGTACCCTAAGCACTAAGTTATAGCAACGGGGGTGGCAGCTTCCAGGAAGAGTCTTACCTGGGCCGAGAGAGGTACAGAAAGGTTCTCCAGGGATGCAGCTGTCTGCTCAGGACAGTACCAACCAGGGGTGCAGACTGTACACCAGAGCGTCTCCTTCCCAACTCACCAGGAATACACTACACTTGGGCTATGCCACCTCCCCCAGGCACCTAGTCCTGGCCCCAAGGAAAGAGGAGCTCACAGGGGCAGATAAGAGATGCCTGAGGGGCACACACCCAACAAGAGAAAAAGACAACATACAGGACTACCTTATCCAGACACACCAGAGTTAATGGACTTGGCGGGACAACAAATGAAAAAAAGCATTTTAAATATTATTCTAAAAAAGAAAGGAGAGGACTTTGGAAAGATGAAGAGGGAAATAAGAAATCATAAAGAACCAACTACAGACCCAGATATGAAAAATGTTGTAGATGAAAGAAAGCCCTCAAAGGCTGTGGTGAACAGCAGAGTAGATACAGCCAAGGCCCAAATAAGCAAGTATGAAGATCAGGTTCAGAAAGTCCCTAACAGGCATGACAAAGGTATAAATAACTGAAGAGCAGAAGGTTAAGCCAGTGTTCTCTGAAGCTGGCTCCCCATCGATAGCATGGTGCGTGATATAACCAGTGGACCCCTTGGTCAGGGAACCACTCCTGCCCCTCAGTGTAAAGCAGCTCCCCTCATTGGATGCTGTTTGTTGCTGCATCCTGTGGACTGCGCATACTGTGATTCCCCAGAGAGTGATGAAAGAAACAAGGAGGGAGGGAGGGAGGGAGGAAGGAAGGAAGGAAGGAAGGAAGGAAGGAAGGAAGGAAGGAAGGAAGGAAGGGAAGGGGGGGAGGACGTGAGTTACAAAAGGATTGAACACAAATATACCCTGGACTTTAGGAATAACAGTACCCAGGGATGCAAACGGCACCAGGAATCCAGCTCTGCCTTCTGTCTTTGGCTTTCCTGCTCTACTTCAGCCTCTTTGACCTCAAGCCCTCTTTATAGGTGGGGAAAATGGCTGCCTATAGCTGGTAAGTTTTACATCTTAATCCGCCCAAGACAGATTGATCTCAAGACGCTGGGTACCAAATTTAAGAATCCCTTGGAAGGGTCTCCTTGGTCCAGCTTGATCCAAGTCATTACCCTTGGACTAGTTATTCATGCCAAGTGTCATAAACATGGCAGGTTTTTAGTTAATTCAATCATTAGGAAAACAATTCCCAGGAGGTGAAGACAGACAAACGTCGGCACAGCAGTCCATTTTCCAGAACAAAGCCTGATGTTTAGTAGATGATCATTCAGTTCGCTGCGGCCCTTCTCGCTCATCATCAGACATGTAGTACTTACCCTGATGGAGATGGGAAGCCCCTAAGGAATTTTATCCTGAAAATGACATTGCCAGCTTCTCTTTTGTAAAGACCACTGTGTAGCAATATAGCAGTTGGACTGTATGAGTGAAGCTGGCAGTGGTCACCTTTATAATTTAATCTTTTTTAAAGATTATATTTATTAATTTATTTATTTGTCAGAGAGAGAGAGAGAAAGCATAAGCAGGGGGAGCAGCAGGCAGAGGGGGAGGGAGAAGCAGGTTCTCTGCTGAGCAGGGAGCCCGATGCGGGGCTCGATCCCAGGACCCTGGGATTACGACCTAAGCCGAAGGTAGATGCTTAACAGCTGAGCCACCCAGGCGCCCCTATAATTTAATCTTTAATTGTAGAATATCCAGTTGGGGTTATGACTGAAGAGGAATTAACATCACCCAGAGATGGATATACTGAGAGAAGGGACTTTTGTCTTCTTTTTTCTCGGAAAGTAAACAGTGACTATTTTTATGATGGATATCGCATCATGGTATGTAGAAGCACAAAGTTAAAAATGGATATAAGAGTAAAACTGGATGCAAAGGGGTGGACTGTGCTGGTCATGTGCCTGTTTACTCACGGCTCCATCCCTCACCCTTCACCTGCTCTGCTCTGTATGACAGGGGGCTAACTCCTGACAACTCCATTTCTAAAGTTTCCTTGCCAAACGGTCCAGTTAGTTTCAGCTAATGGCACCCAATGCCAGGCAAAAGGAGACTGAAAAGGATTGGTTAGAGAGAAGGGAGAAGATCAAGAAAAGAATGTGTCATAGAGGCCAAGGGTGAAGCAAGTGTAATTGATTCAATTCTCCAAATATTTGTTAAATGTGAACTCTGGGCCTCATTCTCCCTCCCCCCCCCAGGGACTTTTTTTAAGGTTTATTTATTTGTCTGAGAGAGAGCACAAGCAGGGGGAGAAGCAGGCTCCCCACTGAGAAGAGAGCTCCATGCGGGTTGATCCTAGCACCCTGGGATCATGACTGAGCCAAAGGCAAATGCTTAACTGACTGAGCCACCCAGCCGTCCTGCTGGGCCTCATTTTTTTTAAAGATTTTATTTATTTATTTATTTATTCATTTATTTATTTGACAGAGAGAGAGAGACAGCCAGCGAGAGAGGGAACACAGGCAGGGGGAGTAGGAGAGGAAGAAGCAGGCTCCCAGCGTAGGAGCCTGATGTGGGGCTCGATCCCAGAACACCAGGATCATGCCCTGAGCCGAAGGCAGACGCTTAACGACTGAGCCACCCAGGCGCCCCTGGACCTCATTCTTATACTGAGCACATCAGACCCCAAGATGACAAAGGCCTGGTCAACATCTTCACAGTGGAATGACAGTTTCAGGCAGAGACACCACAGGGTGACTGAACTCAAGCTCAGAGACAAGAGGATGACCACCCACTGTGTGTCAGGAGGCAGGAACGGTAAGATAAGGCCCAATTAGACCTCCAGGAGCCTTTAGCTCTCAAGGGATTAAGGTGCTCTCTTTTGAGATGCCATAAAACTTACATGAATGCCAAGACTAAATCCCTTTAAAAAAAATCTTTTTTTTTTTTAATTTTCTGATTGCAAAGTTCTGGATAAACTCACTGGTGCTAATTTTTCTCTTTGGGAATCTTACAATCCTGTCTCACCAGGGAGGTGATCCCTCAAGGAGTGAGCGGCACCCTGGCCAGGTTTTGAAGGGCATCTCTGCTAAGACTCCATTTAATAGTGTTAAATGGCGCAAGGAGATCAAGCAAAATAAGAACTAAGATGTTACCAACAGATTTAACAAGGAAGCATTTGTTAGAGACCCAGGTGAGAGCAGTTTCCCTGAGTGGGTTGGGCAAAGAATAGGAAAGGCACAATATCCAGAAGTAGGATGGCAATGAAAAGGAGAGGTAGTAACCAGTAAGGGAGGACAGTTTCCTGAAACAACAGAGATTTGAGCGTTACCTGCGAAGGACCAGAAAAGAACCCCGAGTCCCTCCTGGTCAACAAGATGGCTTGGGTTACTTAAAATAAAAACACCTATTCATTCTGCAGCCCCTCACGGAGCCCTCCTTTGAAGTACCTCAGGCTATTTCTCCTGCTACACCTGTAGACCTTGGCAGCCACTGGAAGTCTCGGAGGATGAGGTGATCAGGATATCTAACACTGACTCCTAATCCTGCCTGCTTCATTAGCATGCCCAGGATCCCGAGAGAGCAGAACTCCTGGGGTCTGGCGAAGCAGCCAAGGGAGGGTAGAGTCCTAAAAGTCAGGGACCCAGGTTCCAGTTCCGCCTCTGCCACTCCATAACCTGCCACCCCATAGCCGTGGGACTTGCCTCAATTTGTTCCCCGATGTCTTGAGATGCCCAGGAAACATCGCTCGGGGTTTGAGTGCCAGCTGTACCAATGCACCTCGGTGCGACCTGGGCGTTGGTTTTCCATTCCAGGAAGCACTGTTTTACGGAGTAACCGAGAACACTGGTCAGCTAACCAGTAGGCATACAACAAGTGCTCGGGAGATGCCAGTACCACCGACTCCCGTCCTGCCCAGTAAAGGCGTCTAGCTCCCCACCGCACGTAGCAGCGGGAGCGGGAAGTTCCCGCGCTCGGGTCAGCGGCCCCACTCCCGCCGCCGGGGCGCGGGCCTCCTGTCGCGACAGCAGCGGTGCATTGTGGGGCTTGTAGTGCGGGGCTGGGGTTGGGTGGGTGGGCGCGGCCGCCGCAGTCGCAGCGGGGCCATCTTCGGCGGGCCGGCTGGTTCGGCCTGTGCAGCCCGCACCCGTGCCCCTCGCCCGGCCCGATGGCTCCGCGGCCGCTGAGCCCCTTGGTGCTGGCGCTGGGCGGCGCCGCGGCCGTGCTGGGCTCAGTACTCTTCATCCTCTGGAAGGCCTACTTCGGGCGCGGACGGGAGCGGCGCTGGGACCGGGGCGAGGCCTGGTGGGGCGCGGAGCCCGCCCGCCTCCCTGAGTGGGACGAGTGGGACGTGAGTGCCGGGCCGGGGTCTGGGCCTCCGCACCTGAACCTGAGGGGTGTGACGCCCCGCGAGGGCAGAAGCGCCTGGGTCGGGGACTTGGCGCCGCAGCCCGCAAGCCCCTGATGAAAGGGCGCGCGGCGGTAGCCGGACAGTCGTGAGTCCCAGAACGGAAGGATGGGTGGGCGTTTCGGGGGGGGGTGTGGCACCGCCCTGCGCGGCCGCAAGACCTGGGCTTCCTCGTGGGCGCCGGAGCTCCGAGGGCGCGGCCCCGGAGCGCTGTCGGGCCCGCGCTCGGTCCGGCCCGCGCTCGCCCTGCGCCTGCGCAGTACGCACAGCCCGCGCGGCCCGGGGCATGCCGGGAGAGGCCTCCGCCCCCTTCCCCGGCCCCCGGCCGGGGTGCGAGTTTTTCCCGTTGGGTGGTCCATGCGACCCTGGGACGTGGGGATTGTCAGTCTGAGAAGGCTGAGGCTTCGCGAGGGGAAGAAATTTCCCCGAGGTCACTCAGGAGAAGCCAGAAGAACGGGGTTTGAGATTCAGGACTCCAAAGGCAGCGCTGGTCCCTCTGCACCAGACCTTGCCTGCCTGCCGGTTGGCGGGTGAGGGCGGGGATGGGCGCTTTGGTGTCTTCCATCTTCCCTCGGGAAGGGTCCGGCGGGAGGGTGCCGGCCGCAACCTGACCTGTGCCCCACAGCCTGAAGACGAGGAGGACGAAGAGCCCCCGCTGGAGGAGTTGGAGCAGCGCGAGGTGCTGGTGCTGGGGCTGGATGGCTCGGGGAAGAGCACGTTCCTTCGCGTGCTGTCCGGGAAGCCACCGCTGGAAGGCCACATTCCCACCTGGGGCTTCAACTCTGTGCGGCTGCCCACCAAGGATTTCGAGGTGGACCTGCTGGAGAGTGAGCAGACCCCCCCCCCCCCGCCCCATACGCACCGTCTCCCCATCACTTCAGTTGGACCCAAGCCGGGGATCTTTGCTTGGGGGTGGCTCCAGCATGTATATCTAAGCAGGACACGTCCCTGTATGACATTCTTCTCCTGCCTCCCTGGGGCACAGCATACAGTCCAAACTCTGTGTTCTGACATGAGGGGCCATTCATGATTGGGCAGTTCCAGCTTGGTCACAGCCTGCCCCTCACCCCAACTGAAGCTCACAAACCTAACACTGAGATACCAAAAGCTAAAGTTTCCTGTATGCCAAGCATCTGACAGGCTTTACTTAATAAAATCCTCCCACAACTCCAAAAAACTCAAAACAGTTATTACCCTTGTTACATACATGAGGAAAGGGAGGCCCAGCAAGTTAAATAATTTATTTATTTATTCTGCTAATGCAGACTCTCTGGCTGGAGACTCTTGGTGTTAAGCACTGTGCTACATTGCTTGTTTCTGAAGGGTGCTTGCGGCTTTCTTTCTTCTGTCCTGTGCTTGCACTGTTCCCTCGGTCTGGAAAGCCCTTCTTCCCTTGATAAATTGCCACACCTCTTTCAGGATTTAGGTCAGGGGCACGTTGGTGGCTCAGTCCCTAGTGCATCGACTTGATCTCAGGGTCATGAGTTCAAGCCCCACATTGGGTGCGGAGCCTACTAAAAAATAAAAAAATAAAGAATGACTCTCTTAAAAAAAAGATAAGGTCAAACATGATATCCCTATGAAGTTTTATCTGACTCCCAGACTAGGTTAAGGGCTCTTCCTCTGAGCTGGTATTTGCCACATACCAGCCTATGCCCCTGACTAGGGGCACAGATGAGTCTGAGCCAGCTTTGGCCCCTAGGGCCCAGCCTCAAGCAGGTAACTGGGAGAGCTTGTTGAGTGAGTGATCAGAGAGGGTCTGGGCAGCCCCTGTCCTCAGTGTTAGGCTTTTTGGGATTCCGGGAGAGGTTGGCAGAGGGGCTTTTGAGAGGACAGCAGTACTCAGCCACCTGTGTCCCAACTACAGACTTGGTGGGAGAGATTAGTGGACTTCCTCCCAGACCATAAAGACTGGGTGGATTTAGTTAAGTACTAGGTGGTAGGATCAGACTCTGAGGGCCTGACTGTATGTTTCCTCCCTGATTGTGGCAAACATTGATATTCACCTGGAATTTGGTCCTTTAAACAAGATTTTCCCCGTCTCCCTTTCTTGTGCCAGGGATACAGAAGGGTCAAGTGGGATTCTGCACTTGACTCCCACTCTGGCAGAGAAAGTACCCCCCAACCCTGGGAGAAGGGGTTTGGTGTCTTCATGTTACCCAAGAGTCTGAGGTTCGATAGGGTCACTCCTGAATTCAAACCCAGATCTGCCATTCAAGTCTTGGAACTATCCCTTTCCATGACACTCACTTGGCTATGGTCTACAGTGCCTAGTCTGGAACCCAGCCAAGAATGAGCTGTTTGTGGATCTTTGATGACTCATCCCTTCCCCCCCTTCCGCCCCACTTCCTATATCCTATCCATTTTATTCGCCAGTTCCTTCAGCTTTATTTTCCAGTAGATTGTGCATCTGTCCCCTTCTCCCCACCTCCACCACTGCCTGCTTGGTCTGGGCCACCATCATTTCAGTACTATAATAGTGTCCTTGCTGGTCTTCCTGCTTTCACTTCTGTCCCCTACTGTCAGCCAGCAGTTTGCAGAAACCCATGTCACTCTTGTGTAAAACCTTTTAGGGGGATCCCCAACAACTTCACTGTAGCCTGACAGCCCCTGTATGGTCAAGCCCTGGCCCACCTTATTGGCTGTGGCTTCTTCCCCTCTCCCACTGGCACTGCCTTGGCCACTCTGGCTGCCTTCTCTCTCTCAGACACATTGAGCTTGCTCTTCCCTCTGCTTGTAATGCTTTCCTCTGCCTCTTCCCTTAGCTAGCTCCTTCTCATTATCCCAGACCCAGCTCACATGCTGCCTCCTCAGGGAGACCTTCCCAGACCACCCAGTCCAAAGCCACCCCCAGCCAGAAAACGGCTTTTTCTCTTTTATTTCCTTTCTGAAATGTGCTTATGTGCTGTTGCTGTGTCTGTCTTGGTTACAGAGGGAGCTCCTTCAGAGCAGCAGCTCCCTGTCTGCCTTGCCCACCTCTGTATCCCCAGCACCCAGATCAGTGCTTGGCACCTAGTAAGCACTCAGTAAATATTTGTTGAGTGCCTGCTATGTGCCAGGCATTGTGCTGAGGGCTTTGCGGGGATCCAGATGTAAACAGCTCTAACTCTCAAAGAGCATAGAGTCCACAAATGTCAGAAGTATATCCAGAAACACGAGGATGCAGGGTGGCTAATGGGGACAGTGCAGAGGGACAAGAAGGCAACCCAGGTTGGGGTACTACGTGGGCAGCCATGTGGTGGTAGGACTGAGTATGATGTTTGCAAGGAAAGAAAATGGGGTGACCAGACTGAACAAGAGACACTGAATGGAGAATGGCTGTGCGCAGGCTGGGCAGGGAGTCCTGGCTTTTGACCACACTATCACTGTCAGGGGAGAAAGCTAGGAATTGGCAGGAAGCAGCCCAGGAAAAAGAACCGGAGAGTACAATTTAATGAGCACCTTGTATGCCACTCTGTGAACGGTGCATTGAGTATGGTACCTTTGGGTGTTGCTGCAACCTGTTAGTAGGTAAATTCAGTGAGGAGGAGAACGCTGCTGCTCGAGGGTAGTGACTTGCCCAGGGAGCCCCAGCTGTCAGAGCCAGAGGTAAATCGGATTGGCTCCAGAGCCTGTGGTCTTCCTTGCCCCTGGCTGGTGGAGCCTTGGAAAGCTGGAAGTGGGGTGGTACTGGGACTACGTGTAGAGAGCTGGGGCCCAGGGAGGCTCTGAGCTGGCCCCTGGCCTCTCCTCAGTCGGTGGCAGCCAGAACCTACGCTTCTACTGGAAGGAGTTTGTGAATGAAGTTGACGTGCTGGTGTTCATGGTGGACTCGGCTGACCGGCTGCGGCTGCCCTGGGCCCGGCAGGAACTGCACAAGCTGCTGGACAAGGACCCTGACCTGCCTGTCGTTGTGGTGGCCAACAAGCAGGTGAGGGCCATGGGAGGCTGGCTTAGACCAGTTGGGCTTGATCCACTGACCCCTGGGCAGGAGCACAGGAGAGAGATTCAGGCCCAGGCCTGTGACCTGGAGCACCTGGCTGAGATGCTGGCCCCCACTCTTCTACCTGTGCTTTCTCCTCATCCCTGATCCTCATCCTCTGTCTGCCTTCCTCTTCGCCTCCCTGTCACCCATCGTCCTGGAGAAATGAGAAAAATAATGATTAAGCATCCACTATATGTCAGGTATGGTTTTGAATGACATTTCATATTATGCTTCTAATTGACCCTACCAGGTACGGGATACTATTCCCATTTTACAGATTGGAAATACAAAGCTCAGAGAGGTTTTGTAATCTCCCCAAGGTTGTACACCTTGAAAAAATGGGATGTCTGACTCCAAAACTTGTGCCTTTTCCACTCTGCCATGTCCTTGTGACTTCCAGCTCTAGATCAAAGAGCTAAAGCTGAGAAGTGATAAGCTGAGCAGATGAAAATAACAGTAATAACTAACATTTATAAGTGTGCTTATAGTGTGCCAGGCTGAGAACCCTTCAATCATGACCTCACTGAAATCCTACAAAACCCCATGACAGGCGTTGTTATTATCCTTCAGTGCCCAAAGTTAAAACTGGTATATGGCAAAGTCAGGATTTGAACTCAGATCTTCCTCAAAGCTCCTGCTCTTAACTACACTATACTTCTACTGGGCCTTTGGCTCAGCAGCCCTCGGCATCACAGACTTAAGGTGCCATTCTCAATACATACCGGGTAAAACCTTGCCACAGTACAGAGTTCTGTCATTTTTCCTGTGGCCTGCCCCACATCCCTGAGAGCCATGGCACTTGTTTCCAACCTGACTTGGAGAGAAACTATACATCTTTGACCCCAGTTTCCCCTGCCTGTCAGGAAATCCTTAACAATCATTTATAAATATGTAACCATACGTCCTGGTCTGCCTGGGATGGTCCCCATTTATGCCTGTTGTTCTGGTATGATTATTAATAGTGCCCACTTTAAGTCTTAGAAGTACCCTGGTTTAGATGATGAATTACATCATCATTCTGTTTATAAACTATAATTATGAGGATAAGTCTAAGTGCCTCTCACAATGCCTGGCTTATAGGAAGAGCTGTTTCTCACTGCAGTGGCTAATGGTGGTATGAAAAGAAGTTGGTACAAAGGAAATTCAAAGATGAGAGGATTTAGACCCAGGGGCCCAGGGGCCACTTCTGGGAACTTAGGCCCCGGTGTTCCCCAGGATAGCCAAAGAATAGTTCTTTTCATGGATGACAGTGTGGGTGCTGGAAAACTGTGAGCTCTGTTCCAACTGGCTTCTCCGTCTCATCCCAGGACCTGAGTGAGTCCGTGAGTATGGTGGAGCTGCAGCAGGAGCTGGGCCTGCAGGCTGTCGATAGCCAGCGGGAGGTTTTCCTCTTGGCAGCCAGCATCGCCCCTGCAGGACCCGGCTTTGAAGACCCCGGCACCGTGCATATCTGGAGACTGCTCTTGGAGCTTCTCTCCTAGGCTGGCCCCCACCTGCTCACCACCCAACCCTGGAGATCCCAGTCCTGCTGCTCCCGCTTCTCTCCTGCCAGCTTGGGCCTGAGGCAGGAGCCATGTGGCAGCACTTCCTTCTCTCCTCCCACCCTCCAGTGCGGGGCCTGGGCAAGGCCAAGAACCACATAGAAGCCTTCCAGGTGAGGTGGCCATGAGGCTGAAGTGGGGAGGCAGGTGAGGCAGATAGTGGAAGAGCATGGTGTCTGGCTCACTCCAGGCTGGAAGTGGACCCAGCTTTCACCACTGAAGACACCCTCCTTCTCTGATGTGTACAGTAAGGTGCTCAGTGGGCTCAGTTCTCCCCTCCGCAGGTCCCGGTGATTGAGAACTGGGATAGTGTCAGAAGTACTCCCAGTCTAAACCATTCCCTCCTGGTGACTTCATGCCCCTCTCATGCAGGCGGGTTCTGGGCAGTACACTGAGCCTTGGCTCCAGGGCCCACGGTGTCCTGCTCCACCCGGCTGGCTCGAGGCCTTGTGCTATCTCTGCCTCTCTGGCCCTGGGACCGTCATTTTAAAGAGATGATTTCCATGTTTTTTTCTAATTTGGAGGTAAGATTTTCCAGCCATGAAGGTAAGAAGTGCTGGGACAAACCTGGAGATCCTAGCAAGGAGTTTTCTGAAACCTCCCTGCTTCTCCAAGCCAAGCCTGCCCGCCAGACTGCAGCATCCAGTGGTATTCACCCCTGTCGGGAAGACGAAAGGCTTATCTCCCCCTCATCTGGAGACAGAAGCCGCTGCTCTTGCACTAGCTGGGCCAATGCCCATGTTTACAGAGGTCTGGGGAAGGACCCTGGGTCCCTGGGGCGAAGACTGTCAACTGGAGCTGGGTGTTGGCCTCAGAACTGCATTTTAATTATTTATTTATTTATACAAGGAACAGACCAAAGTTTCAGGTTCTGTTTCTAGGTGCTGTTATCAAAACTCCAGATGACTGTCATGGAAAATCTGTGTCTTTGGAATTGTGAGACGTGTGATAACCTGCACGTCAGTGGAGACAAAGCTCTAGCTTTCCCCCATCATTTACAGCTGTAATCCGTATCCTACTTTATGTCGATCCACATGAACTTAAAACTCCACCGCTTGGCCCAGTATGTCAAAAGGACACAACCCCCTTCCGTGTAGGTGGTAACTCCAGGAAAGGAAATTTCAATCATGTAAGTCCAAGTGAAAAGAAATGGGAATTAGCAGATCAGCCAACCGGGTACCTGAGGCTTTGGGTACGCCAGCCTTTCTGGACCTGCTGATTCCCCAACTAAGAGTTAGAATTTCTGTTCTCTCCAGTGTACACTCCATGATTCTCCTGTTTCTGGTGATCAGCCAGTTTACCTATATATTGACACTTCTCTTTAGTGCAGGCAAAGGAAGGAGGCTTTTGTCTTCCAGGGGCCATGAGTAATCAGTAGCCACAGATGGACTGTTTTTTAGAGGAGATACCCAACTCGGTTTGCTTTTTAATTGAGAATAGAGATGATGTGCCTTCATTTCACTTGACATTGACTCAGTGTGCCTCAGTTCCATGCTGTGGCCTACGTGAGAAGAGGCACGGGGAGGCTTGGTGGAGTGGGACACTCCTGAAGTCCAGAAGTGTGACTGTAGTCAGAGTGGCCTGTTGTGCTCTTGGGCTGTGGACGTAGTGACAGAGTCACTGTTCTTTGAAATTCTAATTAACTTTCTGAAGAAGAAAGATTTGTCTGCTTTTATTTTAAATACTTAAGGAATGACTTGGCTTTTAGAGTAGCCTTTGAAATTTTGCTGACAACTTTTCATTTTGACATGGAAAGATGGTGAAACTTTACTTCTTTGTTCTATAAACTCCACCTTGTTCTCCAGTGCTTGACATTTACCTCTGGAACCAGCACTGTTGTAGGGGACCCTTTTCTAATTAAGATCTGCCTTTGGTTTAATGAGTATCATTATGTAATACAATTTCCAAAGTCCCCAGTGAGGGGAGTGAACTTGAATGAAGAGTTTAGCACTGTATCTACTTGAGCAACTTCTGAAGACCACTCCCAGAACTGACAGGTCCCAGTGGTACACCAGAAGACACGCACCACTGGGGGAGCTGAAGTTCCCCCGACACTTGCCCTGTGGGTGTGCCACATCACATCTGTGGCTGACCGCTGTGCTCCTCTCGTGGGACTGCTGGCCTGTCCTCCAGGCAGAGTGCCAAACCGCGCTCATCCATACTGGTTTCTGCCAGGACTAGACTGGGCAAAGTAGAGGAATGGGCCTCTCTTGCGACAGCCGTGTGCCTGGCCTGTGCTCCTCTTACCCAGTTGCTCCTGAATGTGACTTTCTGATTCACCAGCCCAGATCACCTGCTCCTGGGTACCAGCCGTTATCTGGAGTTCATCTCAAAGTGAGTTTTCTGAGCTAGCGCGGGTGACACTTTTCCCCAAGACTGCCCCAACACTAACAGCTTCCAACCTACCTGAGCATGGGATGGGGGTCAAATGTCAGACCCTCTCCTTTTCTAATGAAGGCAACTGGAAGGAAGGCTCTGGATCTGAGAGAGCAGGTGGGCACTCCACATCGGAGGGAAGCTTCTGCTTCTGCTTGCCTGTTGAACCGATGCCTAATTATTCAGCCTGACGCTGATGGCTTCTGGTCTTAAGAATCACTTAATGCAATGTGGCTTCTGATTTTCCATTCTCTCACCTGCTGCCAGCCCCCTGAGGAAGGCCAGCTTGGCCCAAAGCTTGGTCATGTGGATGGTCTAAGCAAGAAGGCTCCGAGACCACCAGCTTGACTGGCTGCTTATCCCAAGGAGCCTCTGGTACCTCTTGGTACCCGGAACCGCTGGTTGTAGGCTTGCACTGACACGTATCCAGCCGTAAGGACGGGGGTGGAGTGATGAAATCAGTCCATCACAGCGCTCCCAGTCCTCCACGGAGAGGTGCTGATGAAAATCTGAGGACTCCTGCCTGTCTGAATGAGGAAGAGCTCAGAGGAAGAGTCCTTAACCTAGCTTCATTGTCTGGCTGATTGAACCCTGGATTCTGCAAAATCTGTTCCCACTTGTCTTTGGAAGACATTTTGTTCTTTTGCTTTTTTAATAGCAGCTGCCAGCACTTTGAACTAGCTGCTGAGACTCACCTGCCGTGTTCATCCTCGTGCGCCTGCCCGCACCCCAGACCTGGAATAGCCGAGCCGTCTTCCTGTCACATTTGTGGGCTCACATATCTTCTGTCCTTTCTAGTGGCTGTGAAAAGAACTCCAGCGTTTCCTCATTTGCTGCCTCTGTCAGGTGGGCCCATGAAGTACATAGGGAGAATTCCCATCAAAGATCCAGAAGTAGAGGCCTTGCTGTCCCAGCCCACGCCCTGCGAAGCCAGACCCACAGGGTTGCCAAGGACAAACTACGTAAGGGAGAGCTAGTGGCTGTTTGAGGCACACAATAAATGCCAAAAACTCAGATATGGTTTCATTTGAATTCTGGTTTTGAGGAGTATATCCTGGGTGCTTACAGTTCAGTGAGGGGCAGGTATGGAGGGTGGTCCCAGAATACTTCCAGTGACACAGTCATTTGTCAACAGCAAATCCCAGTCCCCTGGCCCTTCAGCCTACATGGAAGTGGGGTGGTAAGGAACTTGGGCTTTGGCCTAACTTCGTACCTTTTGGGAAGAATCCAAACCTGGCTGCCATTCCTCAGGAGTTCTAGCTGACGGGGCCAGAGGTCAGAATGGACCATTCCCCCAGCACCTGCCTTGGGCTCAGCTGTGATTCCCAGGGAAGGTGCTTGCACTCAAGCCCAGCCTGGTGGGGGATGTCAAGCAGATTAAAAGGCAGTTATAACTGGTATGTATTGCTACAGGAAGTCTGGGGTGTAGGGACAACAGGACACTTACACAGCCTAAGGATGGGGGACAGTGGCAGGAAAGGCTTCCCAAAATTGGCACCTGAATTGGGTAAAGAAACAAGGGGACAGCTGTCAAAGGCCTGAGTTTGGAGTGTTGTGGAGGACCTTATAAGGCCAAATAAAAGCCCTCATGAGTGGGGCGCCTGGCTGGCTCAGTCTGTGGAGCATGTAACTCTGTCTCAGGGTCACAAGTTCAAGCCCGTGCTGGGCACGGAGCCTACTTGAAAGAAAAAAAGCCCCCAGCTGCAGGCTAGATTCCAAAGGCTGTGTGTGCACTGCTTACAAGGGCCAGTCATTGCTGGGGGCTAAGCCAGCTGGGTCCCATAGGAGGGGTTTCTGGGACCCTGCCCATTTCCAGCCTGCCCTGATAGTATGGGACAGATGGGCTGCCTTCAGGGACTGAAGAGGAGGATAGCAAGTGAAAGCCCAGGCTTAGCTGTTGGACTGACTTGACTTCAAACCTCAAACTGGCCTCTCAAGACTCAGTTTCCTTACCTGTAAAAGGATAAAGCCACACACCTTGCAGGGTTTTATGTGAAATGATCTGTGTAAAAACACCAAGTCTTTTTTAAGAGCGGTAAAAAGAACCAGATTTGAGGGGCCCTTCTAGGGAAACATTAAGAATGAGAGGGGTTTTGTATTATATAATAGCTGAAGATAAAGTATCAAGAGCAGAAAATGCCCAGTGCCCACCCCACAATGTGCCTGTGATCCTGTTAAGTGAGTCATCACCTCACATCACCAAGTTAGGCAGCCCTGCCCCAGGCAATGGCCACGGTGTACCCAGTACCTGGCACACAGGTGCTATTCAGCAGTCCAACAGTCTCAGATTTGGGGGCCTCAGGTTCCTTTCAGGGCAAGCGATCTGAAGAGCAGTGGAGGCCAGTTACAAGGAAGCAGCAGTACAGCTCCTCACCCTCTGGCCCTCGAGCCAATCCACTCGCCTCCAGCCCAGGAGGGGGCTAGCGCTGGCGAGACAGACCCCTCCCAAGCAGCGCAGGGTTAGCAGCAGGCTTCTGTACAAGGGTTAATACTGTGCAGGAAACCAAGACAGAGCAATGGAACCAGAACAGGGGACAAAAGGAGGGCGCCCACGCCCAAGAGGGGGTGGGAATGTGGCACACAAAGGGCTGGATGGCCTCTCTGCCCCAGCTGAGTGGGTTTTCACAGGGGCAGTCCTAGGGCTTGGTTGGGAGGGGAACACACAACCACCAGAGAGTAAAATAGTCTTGTTTTATTATGTACAGACCATAGGTACACAGACCACCTACTCTGAAAACAGTAGGTTCTGACTTTCCTCAGGGCTCTCAGAAGCCTCTTGGAGACAGTTCCTTCCCCCAGAAAGGGGAATGTGAGTGCGCACGCGCACGCATGTAATATGATTCCATGGGGGTTGATGGGCCTCATCTAGCCACATGCCCCTTCTTGCCTTAAACCCTGGCTTTGAGCTTCTCTGGTCCAGGAGGAGATCTTAGCCTGGGGCAGGCATAAGCCAATCATTCAACCTCCATCTTATTCTTCTGCAAAGAATCAATGAAGGTTTGCCACTCTGCTGGGTAAAAACGCTTATAGACGTTGATCTTATTCCGAATCTGTTTCGGGGTATCTTGATAGTAATTCTTCTCATCCCGGGCCATAGCCTAAGAAGGGAGAAAGGCCACTTGAGGAGGGCTGGACAGGCAAAGGCTCAAATCCTACTACTGCCTGAGTTGGGCAAGCCACTTTGTGTCCCTCAAGTCCAGGTTCCTCACCTCAAAAACCACGGTGTATGTGGGGAAATGGGTGCAGACGCCCTTGGGGACCAGGCAGGAGCTGTGGCCAGATGAATAGCTTATGCTCCATCCATAGCCAGCTGATCCCACTTGGGCACCCGAGTCCACTGCAGCCAGATCTTTCCATTTTTAAGAGAAGTCAGAAACATGAACTTTAATTTGAAAACTCCCATAATTAAAACGGCACCTAGTTCAAGTTCTTTAAAAACACCATGCAAACAAAACAACATATCTGTGAGTGGAATATGAACCACAGGTCAGTCAGTCTATCCCAGCTATAAGCATCTGTCCATGAGGTCAATTTCCTAAAGTCTCTCTTTCCTTCCTTTTTTCCACTCAGTCTCAGGCAAGAGACAAGCAGATGAAATCCCAAATGGTCCAGGGTGCCTTCCCAACAGACCCAAGTGGTTCCTCCTGCCAGGCCCGAACCACTCACCTTATAGTCCTCCCCATGATTCTCCACCATGTAGCGCACATAGTCAATGAGGTCTCGAGACAGAGTGTTTCCTTTCTTTTCTGGAAGGCTGGCTTCTGCCTCTAGGTCTGGGGTGAGAAACCAGGACACAGAAAATGAGGTTTTCCCTCCTGCACTTTTCAAGTTGCCCAGTCATCCTTTCACCCCATCCCAAACCATGGCCATCAGATGGGCTTTGCCACTCCATCCCCACATTCAGTGCTCTTCAGCCCCTGCCTATGACACAATCATGTATCAGTGTGTGACAACTACCTAAAAGGTAAGTCACCTCTCTTTGAGTCTCAGCTGGGTAAAGGGCAGGCGCCAAACTAATAATCTCTACTTAGTACCAGGTCCTGGGGACAGAGATGATACATTGCCTACCACAGGTCAGGACTCCCTTCCATCTCCAAAACTCCCTGAGAATTTCTTTTCTTGAAGTGTTACAATAATAGGGTGAAATGGAAAGGTATGAAGGAAAACTAAAGCTGCAGGAACCAGGGCCTGAGGCTGGGGCCAGGTGCCTCACTGCTCCATGTGAGGGCAAAAGCCAAGCTGTGGAGCCAATCATGACTTCGATGTTAAAATAGCTAGGAAGGGGCGCCTCGGTGGCTCAGTCAGACATCCGATGCTTGGTTTCAGCTCTGGTCATGATCTCATGGGTCGTGAGATCGAGTCCCATGTCGGAGTCTGCTTATCCTTCTCCCTCTGCTCCTCCCCCCAGTCTCACTCTCTCCCTCACTCTGGAATAAATAAATAAAATCTTTAAAATTAATTAATTAAGTTAAATAGCTAGGCAAATACTCCCCATTTCTGAACTAGGAGAAAAACAGCTCACAGAAGCAAGGTGGTCAAATGTTATCCAGGGGTTAAGTGCTAAATTGCTTATAGTCAAAATTATCTTTGACTTGGCTGCTAGGGGCCGGGGTTGGGGGGGGGGGAGCAGGGAAATGGGGAGTTGTTGTTTAATGGGTAGAGTTCCATTTTTGAAGATGAAAAAGTTCTGGAGATCTAATGCATGACATAAACATACTTTACTGAGCTATATAGTTAAAAATGATTAAGATGGTAAACTTTATGTGATATGTTTTTTACCACAATTTTAAAAAATTCTTTAAAGAATGAGAAGTAAAAATTTTAAAAATTTAACAGTACGTACACCTGACTTTATTTATGCAATCCTGTGTAGTAATTCTTATGAGAATCACTGATAGGAACTCAAGGAATTCTCTATCAATTGGCCATTTAAAACCCTTTTAACTTCAGGAGAACCGTTAAACATCTTGGACAGGTAAGAAGAAGATGGGTGGAGAATTTCAGAGTATTCCTGCTTCCCTGCAGAATTTACTTTGCTCTGTTTTAGTATTCAGGCTCTGTAGCATTAAGATACATGAAACTGATTTGTTCCTGAAAATATTAAATGAGATGGGGGAATCTCTATACAAATCTGCTCATCCTTAAATTCGTGACAAGCTGAACATGTGCCTGAGACTCTGGTTTCTTTTCTATCCTCTTGGGCACCTGGCTGCATCCTCCCCGAACATCTTTGACCTCACTTCACACACTTGAGTTTAGGAAGTACACTGAAAATGTCCCAGTCAGAGACAGGCTTAACTTTGTGAGCCCCTGACAGCTCCCTTCTTCCCTCTGAGGCTGTTTTTTCCATCTGTAAAATGAAGACATCTGAGGGCCCTTCCCAGGCCTGACTGTGCAGGATGATGACCTAGAGGAATGTGGCCAGCACCCACCACTTAGCACATAGGGCTTCCGCACAAGCTCCTTCGGCCTCTCATCTCCGTCCACCTCCATGGCCTTCACCTGCAGAGAACAGAGCCTATGAGACCAGCAGACAAAGGAAGGATCCTGGATGAGGGAAAATTCTAGAGGCTCCTGCCCATCCCAACAAAACTGCATTACTTATGAGAATCCCTACATATATTCAGGCAGGAAGAGATGCCAGAGAGAACCAATGTCCCGGAGGCTTTACGGTTTCCAAAAGGGACTTAAGGAAGCAATTCACCTTTCTGTGCCTATCTATAAAATGGGCATAATACTCCTTGCCTACCTCACCTCATGTGTGCTAATCAAGTGGAATGCCCATGCAAGCCTTTTATAATTTACAGTGAGGACGTATCAGATATCTTCTCTATGAAGAGGAGCGACCTGACGGTGCTTGGCTATAGCTCCACATTTGATCAGGAAACAGCGGTGCCATCTTCCTCTGGCGTGAAAGGATAAAAAGAAACGTGTCTAAAAGCAATGGGACAGGGGCGCCTGGGTGGCTCAGTCAGTTAAGCATCTGCCTTCAGCTCAGATCATGATCTGAAGGTCCTAGGATGGAGCCCTGTGTCAGGCTCCCTACTCAGCAGGGAGTCTGCTTCTCCCTCTGCCTTCCCCGTGCCCCCCCATCATGCTCTCTAATAAATAAATAAATAAATTCTTTAAAAATAAGTAAATAAATAATAAATAAGAGCAATGGGACAAATCCAATCAGTAAGTCCATTCATTAGGTTAACTCTTGAGCACTAGTCACATCCTAAGCACCACTGGATGAAACACAAAGTCCTTGTCCCCAAGGAGATTATGTTGAGGGAAAGAGGCACAGACAATAAACAAAGAAACATATAAAACACCATCAAGTATTTACAAATGCTATGAGTTAAAGCAGGAAAGAAATTACTAAGAAAGGGTGCTATTTTCGAAAGTGTGGTGCAGAAAAAGACTTATTTGCATTAGATGACTGGGGGAAGATGTAAGTAAGAGTAAGTAAAAATCCCAAACTCTGGGAGTCCTTATTCGGAAAGTTAAGGGCAGAAAAAGATAAATTCTGTGAAGTACCACTGAGATGCCAAGGGACCCAAACAGGTTAATTTCGGATGGGAAAAGAAAATGGAGAAGAAAAGGGGGGAGCTCCAATCCAGGTCCAATGCTGGGGAGTAGGAGGGTGGGGGTAAAGAGCCGTTCAACCACAGTCAGTGCAGGCTGCTGGAGTTGGCTGTGGGAGGTCGCAAACCCAGGAAACGCGTGAACGTGGCAATGTACCGGAGGAAGTTCTGAAACCCAGCTAAATATGGTGGTAAACAGGGGTCAAGGGCCGGGACCCTGCCATATCAGTACCTTTCTCTTACGGAGGGGCACCGCCTTGTTGGGGTCCATAACCAACCCCATCTCGGCCAGGTTCTGCCGCACCGATTTGGCGTGGTCCCAGGCATGTCGGATGTGGGAGCTACAGGCAAAGAGAGAGAGAGATCGCGGAACCGTCATCTCGCCGGCCATCCCAGCCGATGTCCCCTGCCTCCTAAACCCCGGTCCCCTCACCACTCGATCCGTGGTGCTGCTTTCCGTCGAGCATTCCGGTTCAGACGCTTCCGGTTAACATTGTAACCGAACTTCTGCCTCCTGGTCTTCCCCTTGGCCTTGGGCATTGCCTTGACCACCAAACCGGCAACTAAACCTGGGGAGCTCTCACTCGCAGCACCTCGTGTCGCAGACTACTTCCGGCGGATGCGCGCGAGGGTTCGCAGGGTTTTTTTTTGGGAAATGTAGTCCTCCCTACAGCGACATCATGCAGATTACCACGACTCCCAGAATGCAATGAGCGGTTGGCGCCTGCGTACAAGCTCAGCAAAGTCCTTTCCCTCCTCCCCTTCCATGACCTCATCAGGAGGCGGAGTTTTGCGTCCGTATTTTCTCCCAAAGCAGTTGCCGGGGACATGGCAGCTCCTGGTCCTGTGACTCCGGGGGCACCTTTTGAACCATCACAGCCCCCAGTCATTGAGGGCTTTAGCCCCAGTATCTACAACACTCAAGAAAGCTTCAAGGAAAAATTTCTTCGCAAGACCCGCGAGAACCCAATGGTACCCATAGGTAAGCAGGTGTTGTAGGAACTGTAGACGGAGAGGATAGTGAGGTCTGAGGGAATGAATTAGGGGAGGAGCGGGAGAGCCAAGCGGGACGGGAGTGAGACTGGACAGGAGTGACACTGGACGGGAATTGTGGCGAAGGGGCCAGGCGCTGAGAAGTGATCCTGACTGGAGCGGGAGCTGGGCGGGATTGAGGACTGAGGTGGAGCGAGCCCTGTAACTGGGAGGACCCTACCTCGACCAAACCCTCCCACTAGGCCCTACCCCCTTTCCCTCAGCTGTCGTTCAGAGCTCTGGACTCTTGAGTACCGGAGGCCCACAGCGCGGAGGGGCCTCCGGGGCCGGAACGTGCCACTCCCCACCTACTTTGTCCCCTCCTCAGGCTGCCTGGGCACGGCGGCCGCCCTAACCTACGGCCTCTACTGCTTCCACCGGGGTCAGAGCCACCGCTCTCAGCTCATGATGCGCACCCGGATCGCTGCCCAGGGCTTCACGGTCGCAGCCATCTTGCTGGGTCTGGCTGCATCTGCTATGAAGTCTCGATCCTGAGTCCGTGACCTGGCCCTGAAAGTTACGCAGAGATCATTCCCAGCCCCAGGAGCAACCACCGGTCCCTCTACCTGACTTATCCCCTGACAAGCCCCCGTATCAGCAGGGGAGGAAGTGGCCAATTGTGTAACTGACAGATGTTTTTTCAGGAATCTCAGATTCGGTTCAGTTTGGGTGTTGCATACTTATATTTGTGCCCCACTTTCTTCATTTCCTACTTAATAAACTGATCTAATTGTAGTTTGGTGAGTTCATTCTCAGTCTAGCCCCGCAGGGTTTTTGGTCTTTGGTTTTAGAAGGGATTGTCTAAAGACTATAGGGGTCCTTAGAAATCTTAGTCTAATGATTCCCAAACTTTTCTGTTAACAATCACCTGGGGAACTTGTTAAAAGTAGATATTCCGTAGAGTGATGCTATTTGAAAAAAACTGATCTTTCCAACAATTTTCAAGCTTTCAACAGGAAAACCTCCCTTCAGATGACGCTGGCCATGGCCCTGTCCAAGGCAGGGGGGTTCTGCCCTCCACTTTGCTTCAGCTCCTCACCCCACTCCCACCTCCTGAGAGCACCTAGGGCTCCACTGATGTAGACCATCCCCACTTGGTTCTTGATGCATCTTACAGAACAGGAAACTGAGCCTCAGAGGAGCAACCTGGTGGAGTGGTAAGAGCACAGTCACAAAGCTTGGTTTGTGTACCTAGTGTTTGAGGGTTAGGGAAGCAAAGAGGCTGGGGGCCTTGAGCGAACTCTACAAGAGGCAACATGTAAGCTTCTCATTCATGTAGTCTCAGACAAATATTCCTGGACTGTGGTCAGATCTAAAGTGTTGATTTAGTGGGACCCAGGCTCCTTCCATGTGTGACTCCGTCAATTTCAACACCAGCTGCAAGCTGCCAGAAAGGAAAGAGAAAGAAGACACACCCACTTTTGGGGCCCCCAACACAGTCTAGCTTTCTGAGTGGAGGAGTATATGAATAGGGCCCCACTAAGTTTCTTGCTCCCATCACGGTCTCTCAGCTGTAAGGCAGATTATAAATGTAAAGCAGTACATTGTAGGGATCCATTCAAGGACTCAATAGGAAGTGGTATGGCACTTCTAAAGAGGAAGGCCACTATTTTTAGCTGTTGGTGTTATTGTGTTCTCCTAAAAAAAGATGCGTTGAAGTCCTAACCCAGTATCTCATAATGTGATCTTATCTGGAAATGGGGTCTTTACAGAGGTAATTACCTTAACATGAAGTCATTAAAGTAGGCCTTAATCCATTCTGACTGGTGTCCTTATAAAAAAGGGAAATTTGGACACAAAGACAGACAATGCATAGATGATGTGAAGATCAACTCGGGACTGTAGTGATGCACCTACAAGTCAAAGGGTGCCTGAGGCTGTCAGAAGTTGGAAGAGAAGCCCGCACAGCAGATCCCCCCCCCCACCCCGAGATGGACTGTGGCCCTGCTGACACCTTGATTTTAGACTTCAGACCTCCAGAATGGTGAGACAATAAATTTCTGTTGTTCTACGCCAGACACTGTGGTACTTTGTAATGGCAGCTCTAGGAAAATGAAGGCAGTTGGCAGTTACTCAAATCTTTTTAAACACTGTGCAGGTCACAGTGGCTTAAACACAGCCTGTTTGCAACCTCTGCTGAAGAAGAACGTGTGGTCACTGATTATTTATCCCAAATCGACAGAGGGGCACAGCTGAAGGAGGGAGAGCAGTGAGCTTTCCACATCCAGAGGGTACTGGCCAAACCCAAGGGAAGCAGTCTGGCAGCAGCTACCTTCACCAGCCTCCACCCAGGCTTAGACGGAGCTACCGCTGGGAACCTCTGGTCTTGCCTCTTCCCTCCCACTTAAAGCTTCTTACTCTCTGGGAGCCTTGGTGTCCATGGCTATATGATGACAACAACAGAATCCCTATCTCACAGGCTTATTCAAGGATCATAAAGGATCAAGATTGCAAGAGCATTCGATTAGAGGTTGTCTTTCCTTCTCTAGGAGGAGGCAGCAGACATACACAGGTTGGGACACCTACTTCCAGCTGGGACGGTTTCCAGGGGGAAACCTTCTCTCAAGGCCATGAAGCTGGGAAAATTCTAAGCACAAACTGAGCCCTGACACCAGTTATGGCTTCCAGAGAAATGAGAATGATAATAAATAAGTGTAAAAAGAGTTAACAACACACCCTTTAAGCCAAGAAAAAAAAAAAAACATCAGGAGGGACAGTCACAATTTTGTGGACTGAGAGGAGGTGTGAGGGGCTGGGCCACAGGGCCAGGAGGGAATGGGGTGAGAGGGGGAGGGTTCCCCTTCCCAGCCCCAGGAGATGGGGAGGAACAGAATGGGCTGTGTGTAGCAGCTGCTGGAGGCGCTGTCCCCCCCACCCTGGCCGAAGCAGCTGCTCCTCCTGTGCCCAGGCCCAGCCCATGCTTTGTGGCCATGCTTGTGACAGGCACCTAGCGGGACAGCGGCGTCTGCTTCAGGGACATGAGCACCGAGCGCAGGCGGGACACGTCTTTGCACTGCTTGCTGCTCTTGGGGTTGAAGTCACACAGCTGAGCCACCTTCTCCCACTCTGTGCCTGGGGTTTCCTCCTTGGATTCCTTCACAAAAGCCTCCTCAGATGCCCTGCAGGTAGAGACAGAACAGAGGTTTCATTGCTGTCTGCCTTTCCCCTGAATCAGTGACGCTCTACTCCCACTGGGGAAGGCTGCTTTGCTCAGCCTACTCTGAGGTAGTCTATCCAGAGTTCTTAGCCCTGTGCCCTGTGCCCTCAGGCCCCCAGGAACAGCCTTGGCATCGGAGGAAGCCTACTTTGGTCCTGCCTCAGGGCCTTTGTACTTGCTGTCGCCTCTTCCTGGAATGCTTTCCCCCACACCTGCTCATAGCTTGTCACTTCTTTTCATTCAGGTCTGAATGCAGGCCTCACCTCCTCAGAAAAGTCGTCCCTTGCCACCCTAGCTAGTAGCCTCTCCCCCCTCCCCTGTCCCTGCCCCAGCCTAGCACTCTGTTCATTACCCCTCCAGCAAGGGGCATCGCAACACCTAAAGACCCCTGGAGGAACTAATGCAGTGCCTCAGCTATTTTAAGCATTTCCAAAAACTTAGCAGAGGTAGGACACTGACTAACCACCTTACTAACTGAAGTACTGATGCAGCATTGCCTCAGACTTCTGTGGACCCTATAAGTGTTCTCCAGAAAAGGGTTGTGGTCAAATACACATAGAAAATTCCATTAGAGAGGATCTTCGAAGCAAGACGTCCAAAGCCTTTAATGGGCTAAAGTGCGTGCTGAACGTCCTGGGTGGACTAGAAAATGCAGACAGAATCTACTACGTGCCAACTGTATTTGACTCTAGAGCTCTTTTTAGCCCAGAATAACTTATCTCCATGGAGCCACAGCCTGGGGAATACTCCATGGGAATCTCTGCTTTTGGCTGGAATCAAGTTAGGCTGAAAACTGGTGGTTTCTTCATCAGAAGTTCTGGTGGACAGTTAAAGAAGCCACTGATTAAGGAACAATGCAGAAATACAGTGTAGAGGAAAACCCAAATGTGGGACTCATTAAGAGAAAAACAATAAAAGATCTTCAGTGGAGAGGGCTGGGTCTATGTCCTATGTGGCCAGCAAAGGTCCCTGGAAAGCCCCTTTCTCCTCTGGCCCTTTCTGTGTCTCAAGCAGGATCAGTTCTGCCACGTGCCAGGCAGGGAGCTCTCCAAGTGATGCCCACAGGCTGTGCCAAGGATGAGCTGGCTCTGGGCCAGGTGACCCGGCCTCTCCCTGGGGCTCCCTCTCCCCCTGTGTACTCATTCCCTAACCTGCCAGGTGAGGAGCAGAGCCTCCGCCCTGCTGATCTGTCTCACCGGCCTGAGAATCCAACGCAGTGGCAAATGTGCGCAGGCCTGGGAAAGAGGAAAGTACGGCGTGGAGTTGGCTGACCGGTGGGGCTGAGGGGTCTCAGGAGCTGTCCCTTCTAGGTCAACAAGAGGCTGTCCTCTAACCTGGATGTTCAGTGCGGTGCGCGGTCCAGCAGGATCGGCATCGCCACGGAGCTTGTTGGAAATGCAGGATCATGGCCTCGCCTCAGCCCCACTGAATCGGAATCTCCTCTGAACAAGGTCCCCCCGTGATTTTGAGGCAGAGAAAAGTCTGAGAAGCACTGGACTAGACTCTTCCCCTCTTGGGGAACCCTCTGGGTACTGTTTGCTCAAAGTGCAACTCGAGCACGGAACCCCCTCTGTGGTATATTCCCCAGCACTGACGCCCATCATCCCGGCTCTTCTGCTTGAGGCCTCCTACGGATCTTCGCCGCTTCCAGGATCAAGGCCCAGCTTGTAGACCTCGCCCAACAGGCATACTGCAACTAGCCCCAAGCTGACCTCCTGTCCTCAGCTCCCAGCCATGTCCACGGCCCCACGCCCCACTCACGGAGGCTGCCCTTGCCCTCTTCTCACCCTCACCGCCAAGCTCGTCCCTTCTCACACCGTAAGGTCCCGCTGAAGGTCGCACCTCTCTGAAGCCTGCCCTGGTTCCCCCAGCAGACGGTGGCTCCCAGGGCTCCCAGGAAGGGTGTGCCCTTCCACACGGCCCTTATGACAACACTCCTCTGACCATGAGCAACTCGTGAGGCAGGCCGTGTCTTATTCCTGTTCCAACAGAGACTGGCATTGGGCAAGTCCCAGTAAGTACTGAACAGATGGGAGAGTGGACAGAAGGAAGGAACGCATGGCTGTTTCTCTAGTGGTTCCTGTGCTCTGTGAGAGAAGTGTCAGCCTAGACACCATCAGAGGCCTGCCGAGGGTGACCCCAGAGTGAGGAATAGCAAATACTCGGCACACAAGTGCACGCGTGCACACACACACACACACACACACACACACACACACACACACGGGACAGACATCACACATTCATCACTGCTATTCCTTCTCCTTCACCATCCCAGCACACCCCCCAGGCTGTCAACACCCACCAACAGGGGCACCATCTGCCATCTCAGATCCAGACTAGGCATAGTCCTGGCTAGCCCCCAAGCAGGAACATGGGAGAGGGGCCCACGGTGGTCTAGGCAGGGTCTGGTCGCCAAACTCGGGCTGAAGCTTTGAGGGGGAGCAGTGCGCTTGGGGGCAGGAGAAGAGGAGGGGGGTAATCATGGGAGCAGCTCTTCTTTATGCCTCTGGCATTCCATGTTTTGTTCACCAGAAGACTCCTTCACCCCGCCCCCCCAGCCCTAAGATGCATCTCAGAAGGCTGGAGTTGGGCTGTTTGCCCTTTGCACCTCCCACCTGGGATGACGAGTGCATTCTTTTTCTTCGCTCTGCTTTGATTGAGCAAAGCTGCCTGCGGGCAGAGTGGATACTCAGTAAACATTTGCCACAGGGATAGAGGTGAAGATGGGTGCCTGCACCACCTCCTGCTCTGATCTGTGCCCCGCCACCCCTGTCCCCCCTGCCTGGCCACACTCATTTATACCCCACAAGCAGGACACTCAAGCCATACACAGGGGCCCGCACCCTCTCCCACTCCCCCTGACAGAGAAGCAAAGAAGACACGTACACATAGCCGATGATATCAGCATCTGGCTGCTGGTAGAATGCTTTGTCAGCGATCCTTGAGGGGAAAGGGTTAGGTGGGGGAAGACAGATGGCAAGACAGACAGGCAGAGGGTTAAGGAGAAAGGGAGACAGCATTAGTATCTCCAGTTGGAGAGCGTTAGGAAGCATAGTTCTGTAAGTCTTAGCAACTACCCACACCTGGACAGGAGAGCGGGGATCCCCCACCGGCTTCAGTGCCTTCTCATATGACTTCTGTTCACGAGCCTTCCAAGGCTCTGTCTGTCCAGCCTGTTATGGGAGGCCCTCCACATGTGATCCCTCATTCCCGCTTCTCTCCCAGCACTCCCCGACTCCCCGGTGCCCAAGACACAACAGCCTTTCATATTATGCCGTTCCCGGGTCTAGAACACCCTCACCCAACCCTGCCCTAATGAACTTCTAGTGATCCTTCAAAGCCCAGGTCCTAGACACAGAGGTCCCTCCCCACCCACACCCCTTGCATCCAGAGCCTTCCAGTAGAGAGTCTCTGAGCTCTTCAAAGCTACAGACTGGGTCCTTCTCCGCTGTGTCTCCCCGGTGCCCAGCCCAGAGCCTGGCACACAGCAGCTTCTTGGACAGAAGTGCGGCAGCTTCCCAGGGCCAGCCTTACCTTTCTGGGCAGGCCAGGTACCTTGAAGGACACAGCCCCAAAGGCAGAGCTGCTGGCCAGAGTCTCAGAAGCGGTCTGAGACCATGTCCCTGAGAGTGCTCTCTGGTGGGCATCCACTGTCTTTGCCTGCCCAGCATCCCTCCCCCTTCTTCCCAGGAAGGGCGCCCTCATTGTCTTTGGCAGGATCAGGCTGGCTCCACTTCAGTCCCTGCGGTTTGGGTGAGACTGACCCCATGCACCACCTAAGGGATGGGACTACTGCCCAGGCTGGGTCCATCAGAGAGTCCCTCCCCGGTACAGTCACTGGGCCAGGTACGGGCACAGGACCCACATCAAACCAGTAAGGGTCAGAGCGAGGATTTCAGCTGGAGCTATTGGGTGCAAGATGCTATTTTCATAGAGGTTGCCAAAAGAATGTAACAGAAGCCTGGAGCTGATGATGGCCATCTCTCCCCCCAGCCCCCCGCCCCATTCCAGGACAAGAGAGGAAAGCAGCATCGAGAGACAGTAAAAGTGAGGGCCAGTTGACTCTGTCTGAGCCTCTGAGCCTAGTACTGCAGTCTCACCCCTGGCCTTTTCAGTTATACAGGCCACTAACTTCCCTTTGTTCTTCAGCCTCTCTGGGTTGAAGTGCTGCCATTTCTACAAGCAGTACAATCCTGTGTCCGGGTTGGTTCTTCACTCCCAGCCAGGCCTGTGCTCTCTGTGACACTAACAGCATTAGCCAGCAGTCTGGCTCCCATGCCGGGATCCTGAGACCTCTTCTACTGACTGCAGAAGCTTCTGTCTGTTGTGGTGAGATGACAGCTCAACCGTGTACCACCTCTGAAGGGCTCTGAACTCCACACGCAACTGAGGAAGCAGCCCTGAGGGGTTCAGCTTCTCCTGCCTCTACAAATCACCCATCCTCAAGACAGTCCCCATCCTGTAACTTCTCTCACTGTCCACATGGCTGGCCTCATGTCTTCATAGTCCCCCCATGTCCCATAGCCCCCTCGTGTCCCCATAACTCCTCTCATGTCCCACAGCCCCCTCATGTCCCCATAACTCCCCTCATGTCCCCATAGCTCCTCTCATGTCCCCATAGCTCCTCTCATGTGCCCATAACTCCCCTCATGTCCTCACAGCTCCTCTCATGTCCCACAGCACCCTCATGTCCCCGTAGTTCCTCTCGTGTCCCCATAACTCCCCGCATGTCCCCCTAGCTCCTCTCACCGGTTATTGATCTTGTTCTTCTCGACTTGTTCGCTCTGACGCTGGTTCCACTCCTCCAGGTCCTTCTTGGCTTTCTCCCGCCACTCCTGCTCCGTCACCTTGGAGGCAGCATCTGTGACCCCAACAGGACAGTAAGTGGCAGCTTCCCGGTAGGAATGTGAGGGCACAGCTGCCCCGGCCACTCCTCCCCTCGGCCCCTGGCAGGCAGCCTCAAGGCCCATCCCCATCCAATGCCCACATTACGGCAGCCCAAGGAGGCGCCCTATGTCCCGAACTGCCAACCCAGCTGGGAGCCGCTCCCAGCCGCAGCCCTGCCCTTACCCAGCTCCTGCAGCCGTTTCCTCTGCTCCTCTCTCCACTTGCGGATGCTCTCGGGTTCCTGAGTCAGTCTGTCGGCCTGGGCAATCGCCGCATAGCCATCTGCTGGACCGTTAGCCTCCTAGGGCACAAACACACAGCAGTGTGCACAACCCACGCACCCGCCCTGCTGCCTCTGCTGCCCGAGTACCAGGACCCCCCACGTGTGGCTGCCTCAGCCGTCTCCAGCAACCTCCCCCCGCTGCCTCCTGTGACTATCCCCTGCCTTGATACCTGCTGCGCCCTTTGCCAGTGACACCCCCCCATGGGGGTCTGGGTGAGTGATGCGGCCTCACCTTCCCGGCCATGAAGCAGGCTCAACGAGAGTATCCGCCCCTTCATGCTGACAGGAGGAGGAAATGAACTTAAACATGTAAAGAACCTCGAACGCTTCTGGCACCCAGTGAGTTCCTTGTGTTACTGTTATTAAAGTCTCTATTGCAGTCAGTCCGAACTGACCTCACTTTGTTTGCTTGTCCACTGTCTACCTTCGTGACTGCAGCGTCCTTGTCTAGCCTGCTCATTGCTCTGTCCCCTTTGCCCAGCACAGTGCCTGGCACACAGGAGATATTCAGTAAACACCTGCTAAGTGAGTTGGCAGCCCTGGGACAGGCAGGCTGGCCATGGCCGAGATTGCACAGTGGTGACCCGGGACTCTACAACCAGCCCGTCCCACCTCCGCTGCTTACTAGACACACGTGTAGCGGGGGCAAGCTGCTCAACCTTGCTGGGCCCCCGTTTTCTCATCCCAAAATGAGAATAATATTAAAACCACCTCTAAGAGCTGGTGTGAGGATTCGACATGACAGTCTTTGCAGGACATCTAGAAGCCTACCCAGTGTGCAGTGATGGCTCCGTGAGTGGTAGCTAGAATTATTAGTATTCATTCTCATCTTATAGGGGGAGGAAACTGAGGCCAGAAGCGATGGCATGACGTAGTGGCAGGCGTCCAGGCCTCTGACTCCCAGGTCTCTGCCCACTTCCCGGGGGCCTGCCAGAGCTAGGGACTGCGAGTGCTGGGGGCTGAGAGTTCAACCCAGCAGGCCTGTGACTCCCCTCTGGTCTCGCAAAGCCAGAGACCCTTTCCAGTCCAGCCCCATCTCCGGCCACTCCCCCTCGGCCACTCTGCCCCTACACATTCCAGTCTGCACACCCCCACACACTCCTGCAGGCCGAAGGCCTCTGGCTCCTCCTGCTCCAGCTGCAATCGCGGCCCTCCCCTCCCTTCTCTAGCTGATGAAATCTTCCTCCATCCTCTAGAGTTGCCGGCTCCGGGATATCCACCCCCCTCAGCAGATTTCACAGCCCTTCCTGTCTGTGCTCTGCTGCAGCCTTCACCTTCTGCACAAGTCTCCCTGCTGGACCAGGAGCTGGGGGCCGGGGGGCAGAGCAGGACCTTATTTATAGCCTCTGAACCCCTGCCCCATCCTTTCATCACTCTCTGCGCTCCTCCTTCACTCATCAAAACTGTCAGCAACAGCCATGCCTGAGTGGCTCCGTCAAGTGTCTGACTTCAGCTCAGGTCATGATCTCGGGGTCCTGGGATCGAGCCCCACATCGGGCTCCTCACTGAGCAGGGAGTCTGCTTCTCCCTCTCTCTTTGCCCCCTCCTCCCAACTTGTGCTCTCTCTCAAATGAATGAATAAAAATCTTTAAAAAAAAAAATACTGTCAAGAACATTGGTATTTAATGTCGTTTCCCTATGAGACAATGTCCGGCACCGCCCTCTGCCCGGGGGTGTTCCCCGCTGTCCTTGGCACACATCAGTGCTCAGTAAGCGGTGGCTACATGGATGCCTATCCCCAGAGCCTGATGTGCTGGGTAAACGTTTGCCCAAAGGGGTGTGGGCAGCCCCGCTAAAGGAGCACGCAGAGGGAACACGAGGGCTGCAGTCGCCAGCTGTCAGGGGCGGGGGCAGGCAGGGTGTGTAGCCTGGCACCTCCCTGGGGGCAGGCCCACCCTTGGGTGGGACAGTTGGAGCACTGCCCTATTCTTTCTGGCACAGCATTACCCTTCAATTCAGACAGTCTCTCACCACACCCAAGGGGCCTTTCCAGGGCTCTAATCTGGAGAACACAAGTGGATCACTAACGCTGAGTGTGCCCCACCCTGCCCCCTTCCCCCTTCCGGGAACGACTCTGTCCTGCGGCCAGGCCACCAGGCCCCCCCCAACCCAATCTTACAGAATGTCCCATCTGCAGACAACTGCAATTACTTCTGTGCATGTGTGTTTATTAAGATGCTGTGTTTCATTTTCTTCCTGGCCCCTCTGGCTATCCGAAACGACTTGTTTACATGTTTACTATCTGTCTCCACCCGCCCCCCCAGCCCCAAGTAAGTGAGCCCCCTAAGGACTGAAAGTGCCTGTCTCTGTGTAGTACCCAGAACTGGGAAGGCCCGGCTGTAGGAGATCTCTAGGACATTTACGGGATGAATTAGCACATGCTCAGCCTCGGGGACAGGGATGAACAAGACCACCTGTCCTCCGGGAGTTTGGCAGGGGGGTTCCTCACAAATGAGGACCATGGCTGGGGTACGCCCTATAACCCAAGTCAGGTAAAGAGCGAGGACAAGGGCACACACGGTCATTCTAGTCAGGGGGCACAGCAGGGTGGGAAGAGACAGGGAAGGCCATTTTGGACCAGAACTGGCAGCGTAAGGACCCTGCGGGGCCAGTGCCTTTGAGAAACGCCTGAGTACAGCAGTCTTTCAGGCATGGGGGAAAGCGGGGAGGTAGGCCGGAGAAACGTTGCTTGCACAGGAGTTTCGTCACACTGGTGTACTTCTGGCCCACCATCCCCATAAAGCCTACCCTAAAATTAAGATTCCCAGATAATAGTGCTTTAAAACTTGCAGGGAAACCGCAATTAAACAGCTCTCTTTGATCTTTACAACCCTACAGGATGGGTTTTATCAACTGAGTTTTAGAGGTAGAGAAACTCCAGCTCCAGAGTCCAAGGTCACTGGGCTGGGCACTGGCAGAGCTGAGATTCCGACTGAATTCCTGGGTGTGAAACATACTGGCCACATAGCAGCAGGACCAAAGTCACTTCTGTGTCACATGATTTGTGACACACTCTGTCTCCCTGATAAGTCTACTCGCCCAAGATGAGAGATGGTGCCCCTCCTCCAAGTGCCCCCTGCCCCATCCCCCATCTCTCACACCCACACACTACCACCCCTCAGCTCACTTAGTAGCATGGCCAGGAACTTCTAAGAAGTTTCCCCGGGCGGCAGAGCACTTTTCCCAACAGCCCTATGCAGACAGGAGCACAGGGCCTCTAATCCCCTTTCGACACGTGAGAAATCAGCTCAGAGCAGTCAAGAGAGGAGCCCAAGCTCGTCTGGTTGGGAAGAGCCAGAAATGAAGCCCAGGCCTTCTGATTCCATCCAAACTCTTCTGCCACAGCCCACCACAGCCACCCCGGCCTGGGTGCGGGAGCAGCCTCGGGGAGCCACTTACACCCCCATGGGTGCTTCTCGTGGGCCCTGGAGCAGCCGCACCGCACATCCAGGAGCACCGCACATCCAGGAGCACCGCTCGCTATAGTTTCAAGCACACTGTGCCCACAGGTGGCCATGCCTGAGGCCCAGGGTGTGAAGCTCAGCCAAGCTGGCCCTGCCTCCTCCACCTGCCCCTCAGCAACAGGGCCCACTAACAGGCTCCGGGAGCTGTGCCCGGGGCGGGGGGGGGGGGGGGGCGGCGGGGGGCACTCCCCTCCCATCACACCAGCCCTGTAGCTTAGGCCTCTCTGGCTCCACCCCACCCCCCGCATACCACTGTCTGCAGCAGGCCCCGGGCTCCGGGTAAGGCCCACAGAGGGTGCCTCTGCACATGCTTTCCTATCAGCCAAGACCACCCACGTGCCCCGGGGCAGCCTGGAAGCCCACTTCCAGCAGCCCCTCCCTGACTGAGTGAGTGCAGCGCCTGGCGCCGGAGCCTGGTCCAAGTCCCCGCTCTCCCCAGCCGTGGGACAAGAGCGAGCTATTAAAGCTCCCTGTGCACCCTCCTCTTGGTGTGTGACATGGGGATAATGACAGAACCTACATCACAGGGCGTAGGGAGGATGGAAAGAGCTAATACACGTAGAGCTCCTGAGTGATGCCTGACACATGGTTAAGAACTTGGACTCCTAGCTCTTGGTACAACCCCTGATTCTGAGCCCTTACCGTCCTGCGCTACCATCACTTCTTTCCAGGTCTCTGTCCTGTCAGAAGCCAGCTCTTTGAGGACAACAGCCGATGGATTTGCCCCTACGTCCACCACCCTGAGCACAGTGCGCGGCACTCACAGCACGTGAGCTGACGGAACAGAGGGATGAGTGGCTGTCTGCAAAGCGATGGCACCCAGTACCAGAGGGACTGCGCTTTAAGTCCCCTCCTGCCACTCACTGGCTGTGAGACCTCTGAGAAGTCCTTTCCCTGCGCTCCTTGTGTCTCATGGCCTATTAAATGGGAGTGGCAACACCCCACTCAGAGTGTGAAGCGGGCCCCCGTAAGCCGCAGAGGACACGCACAGGTGGGGGCCCGCGGGGCTGTGCGGCTCACCTTCGGACGGCAGACCCCTGGCACGCCAGCCTGTGTGGCAGCCCGACCAGGAAGAGCACAGCGGTGTTGCCAGCACGTTGGGTCCTGAGCAAAGCGGTTTGCTGGCTCCTCTTCTCTGGCCCCGCTGGACTAATTTTCCTGCCCTGGCCCCTGCCAGTGAGCAGCGAGGTTGGGGGGCCACAGCAGAGCTCCTCTTTCATCACTCAGTGTCCCAGAGTGGAAAGCGGGTCAGCTACAGGCTGGTGCCCAGACGGGCTCCCCAGTGGCTGCAGGAATGCTCTGAGCACCCCCTCCCCCGCCAAGCTCAACAGAGAAGGAGGCAGGAATGGCCAGGACCAAAAGGCAGGAGGCGAGAGTCAGGCCAGGCTTATCTTGGTTCCATTCCCTGGCACCCCTCTCCTGAGCGACCCCTCTGCTGGACATGACCATGAGAGCGTCCGTGGGTCAGGCTGGCCGAGGATGTGCTGTGACTCCAGAGACAGCCAGGAGGATGAGGCATATCCGTCTTTGGGATTGTCCACGAAAGCTGAGCTAAGCTGAGCTGCTAATTCCTCTAAGCAGCTCAGAGGGGGATAATGGCAGTGCGTGGGGGGAGAGAGAGTTTGTGCAGGAGGAGGGAGGCCTGCAGGGGCCTTCTGTCCATGTCCCTGGCAGTGCCAGATGGAACCAGAATAGGTGTGGGCAGACTTATCCTTACGCCTTGAGGGCCAGGTTTATAGCTGGACCCCCTTGTGGCCCAGAGGTTGCCAGGAAAGAATAAGAAATGTAGCAAGACAGCTCTGCCCAGGCCCCTTGGAAGTGTTGGGCATGTCCAAGCAAGGCTTCCCCCCACCCTCCTCCTGCAGCGAATGAACCAGACCACTGGTCTGTGGTCAATCCTAAAAAAGTCTGCAGGGGCTTTCTACCTAAGATCCAGCCACAGTGACAGACCAGTTCCAGCACAAGGGGTGGGACAGAGGGCACCAGATCAGGGGCAGGAGATCTAGGAGAACCTGAGCTTTGTCACCAAGTCCCTGAGTGACTCACCTTATTCAGGACCCTTCCCCTGCCTGTAAGGATTCCAGGATGGCGTGGAATGAAATGATTTACAAGTGAACATACGCGGCTATTAGCAGCAGTGAGAATATGGGTTCCCGCTGAAACTGGGAAGGAGGCCCGGGGTTCCCTACACCCACCAAACAGAAAGTAAGGCTGGGGCCTCAGGGACAGAGAAGCCTCAAGATCCTGACCTACAGAAAGGGGAAGTTACCTTGCTCGTAGTGTTCTAGATATTTCTGCAGTTCTAAGTGTACCTCCAGCCCCAGCTCCAGGGTTAAGTGAGGTCCTTTTGAGTGTGCCCAGGATAGGGGCGGCCTGGGTCTCAGTGATCTACCGAATTGCACAGCAGTAAATGCTGCCTACAGGCTGCTCTCAGGCCTAAGGAGACACAAAGCTCCTGAAGTCCTAGAGACTGACTTTTCTAGCTTGCTGATAGTTGAGTAATTTTCCAGAAACGGGACTTGGCTAGGTTCCCCGTGTAAGGTAGCAGCCTATCCCTCTTACATAAGAAAGTATTGTTTCTTCCCCACTGAGGACTCGGGAGCCCAGCTCCTCAATAGGGTGGGGCCCAGGAGATCCTGAAGCTGCAGCCCCAGGGGTCAAGGGTCTTCCACCCAGTGCAGTGGGAATCAAGCCTCATCCAGGGAAGACTTTGCCCACCCAAGCATGGGAGGGGGCGACTGTTCCATCTGCGGGGTCCTGGGGCTGCCATCTGTGGTCCAAGTTCTCCCAGTGTAAGGACTCTTAAAC
Source organism: Ursus americanus (assembly GCF_024610735.1). Taxonomy (NCBI): domain Eukaryota; kingdom Metazoa; phylum Chordata; class Mammalia; order Carnivora; family Ursidae; genus Ursus; species Ursus americanus. The sequence continues at coordinate 2,940,385 of NC_142141.1, read as the reverse complement.
CCGTTTGTGTATAAATGTGGGGAAGGGGGAGGTGGGCACAGAAAGAAGTAGTCTAACTAGAAATATCCTTACTAGGTGTTGGGGGGGGTTGGTATAAGATCATTATGAGGATTTTAAAACAATCCAGCCAAAGTGAAAGCCTTTTGTCTTTCTTATCTCACTGCCCTACCTCGGGGCTAACCACTCTTAACCATTGCGAACAGCCGGTGCACAGCCTTTCAGGTATTTTGCGCCAACATATTCCTAAAATAAAAAACTGGACCACACTGTGCATATTATTCTGCAAGGGACTTTTCCACTTGATATGTCGTGGGCATCTTTTCACGTCAATACAGAAAGCTCTGATTGGTCTTTTGAGCAACAGCTTGGTTTTCCAATTTACCTACCCAGGCCCTTGACGCTGGACACTTAAGTCGTTTCAGTTTGTCTGTTATTTTCTTAACTTTTTATTTGAATGCAGTTGACATACAATGTTACGTTAATTGCAGGTGTAGGATATAGCGACTCAATTTTTGCGTATGTTATGCTCTGCTCACCACGTAGTCTGTCTGCTTTTGTAAATAATCCTGCAAAAATCTGGGAGTCCTTGTCCCATTCTTTCCTTAGGGAAGATTCTAAGTAGTGTAATCTCTGGATCAAAGACCTGCCCGCTTAAAATGTTCAGACACGGCCGCTCAGTCCAGCTTCGCACCAGTGGCACGCATGCGTGCAGGGCCCAGTGTGCACCGTGCCACTGTGGGCTGGACACCACCATGGGCAACCTGAGGCCACACACCATCAATTCCTGTCTATAGTGGTCCTTATTCTTCGTGCTCTTCCCCTACTCGACAGAAACGAAAGAGAGAAGAAGAAAGAAAGAAAGAAAGAAAGAAAGAAAGAAAGAAAGAAAGAAAGAAAGAAAGAAAGAAAAGAAGAAAGTTGGGAAGGGAAAGAGGGAAGGAGGGAGGGAGGGGGGAAGCAAGGAAGAAGAAAGAAGGAAAGAAAGTCAAAACCTTTGGCTATGTCCCCATCCCAATGCATCAGCCATAATGAATAGAATAACCTGGAGCCCTAATCCTATGGATGATGGGGACATAAGTTACTGAGACCCAGGCTGTCAGTCCCTCCCACTGCTATGACAGAATCTTGCTTACCTGAAACACATCTCCATTGACCGTGGTCCCCATGTCCTCAGAACCAGCTAGAAAGAGAACAAAGAAATGGCATTGCTCAGCTTAAAGCAAGCACAGAGGGTCCCACATGTGCCCTGAACCAACCTCTGTCTATGTCCAGACGCGTAGTAAGACCCCCTCCCCAGGCAGACATACCGGATATATAAATAAATTGGGCTTAAGCCATGACTGTTCACAAAGGCTTCTCATGGCCATCGTCATATGTGATTTTCACCACAACTCTGTGATGAAGTTGTCCACCCATTTTACAGACACTCGACCTGAGGCTTAGAGAGGCTATGTGGTTGCCAAGAGCCGCCCAGCCGGTAACAGCCCCTCACCTACCTGAACGTGCTTTACACTCGGCCACGGCTGGGAGCGCCCGGCGGCGCGGAGCCTGGGCCTGGCGAGCAGACGCTGTCGGCTCAGGGCGGTGTCTGCAGGAGCTAAGGGGGGCCGGCGCGTCGCTGCCTGTCCCTGCGGCGCCTTGAGCAACGGCTCCACCTGGGAGAGCAGGAACTGCAGCCCCCACCACGCAGCACCTGGCCTATTTTTCCTCCTCCCGCTCCTCCCAAAAGGATTTTCTTTTGCCCTCGACAAGGACCCCTCCTGGTCCCTTTCCCTGACATCCGATTAGTCACAAATTCCTGCAGCTTCTGCCGCAACCGTGACCCTCAAAGGTGCCTTCTGCTCTGTCCCCCATCCAGTCTGTCCGCCCCGCTAGGGCCATACCTGGCTCCTTGCTCCTCACCACTGTCTTCCCTAGACGCTTGCACAGGACCCGCGACTTAGTAAGAGCTCAGAAACTTACGTGTTCAATAAATAAGAACAAATGTATCAGAAAAAGAATCATGGCTTTCGTCCGCTCACAGGCCTCCCTGACTCTAGCTTCACCCTCTCCCAACCCTCCTTCAAACCAACCGCCAGGGCTGACATTTTGTAAAGCATCCACTTACCTACGTCACTACAACAAACCAAAAAGAAACCCCACCTCTCCTGGACCCCCGTGGCCTAGAGGGTCTGCTCCTGCCTTGGGGGCCGGCAGGTACTTTCCCTCGGCCTGGAAGGCCTTCCTACCCATACCACGTGGGCCATTACCTCACTCCCTTCAGCCTTTGCGCAAACCTTGTCTTAGTAGAGGCCTTCCCTGGCCCCCTGGGATACTTACTGCTCTGGCTCCCCTCCCTCCTGCCCCTGCAGTATTTCTCTATAGTACTGAGGGCAGGGACTTTGTTTCACCCGGTGCGAGCACCCAGCATCTAAAACAGGGCCTGGCACATCACTGGGCTCAATAAATATTTGTTGAATGAGTACATCAAACCTCAGGCCACGGCAAGTGAGAACCTCCACACTTCGGCCCTGCCCACTCTCCTGCCTCACTTCCCACCAGTCCCTCTCACAACTATGCTGGGGACTCCTGGGGGGTACAGCTGGTGGGGCGTCCGGTTGGCCTTCCGACTCTTGGTTTCGGCTGGGGTCCTGATCTCAGAGTCGTGAGACTGAGCGCGTCAAGCCCCGCATCGGGATCTGTGCTCAGCGTGGAGTCTGCTTGAGACTGTTTCTCCCTCTCCCTCTGCCACTCCCTGCTATGTGCGCGTGCTCTCTCCCTCTCTCTCTCATAAATTAATAAATCTTAAAAAAAAAAAAACAACCTGTTTCAGTTTCCTCCGTCTCCAAACACACCAGTCTGCACCCCCTGTCTTTCTTCCTCCTTCTCTCTCAAAAGAATGCTCTTTTGGAATCAGTCATTCTTCAAGACCCAGTCCACAAGTCACCTCCTCTGGGAAGCCCTCCATGACTTCCCCTACTTCTCTAGGCACTGAAGAAAGTCTCACCTCTGGGATAGCCCACAATATTGTACAGCATTCCCCACCCTCTTATGCAATTATCCGTGACCTCGCAAGGGTTGTGCACTCCCTATCTAGCCAAGCTCTGTAATGCTATTCAGTTCCTAAGAGCTCCTGCACAGAACAGGTGAGCAGTGAGTGCTGGCTAAAGGGAAGATGAACTGCTCTTTCAGGGTCCACCATGACCTGCAAGGCCTGCCTAAGGCCTCTCAGAAACTGTGATGCCTCCCAGCCAAGAGCCAAGAGAAGCCACACGAACTTCCTATAGATGGACAAGTACCCCTTTACCAGCCAGATAGGACTGCAAGCAGGAGCCACGCTAATTTCAGCCTGGGGACTGAAGGGAGGGATACTTAATCTTACAGAAATAAACCCTGGTTGACATAAATTTTCAAACAGTGATTGATTCTGACCAACTATGTCTCCTGCCATCCCTACTCATTCAGCTGGAGCTACTCCTGCATAGGTGGCTGGGTCCCTAAGTTTTAGTGGCAGCATCTAGCATCTTCTGCAAAGGGGCTTCTTCTTCTGGGGCACCTCCTCTACTAGGGCCTAACGTTGTAAGTGTCCATTCATGACCACACCAGGCTGGACGCTTGGCCTTTCTAGAATGGAAGGAGCACCACCCCATCCCACTCTGACCACACCAGTCTTGGGCCCCTGGTCCATGGTCCTGGTGCCTACTCTGGTCTTCAGAAAGTCTCTCTGCCTCAGTTTTTCAGTCTGGTGAACATTCCTCGGGAGATAAAATTTCAGCCTCTTTGAGAATCCACACCCACCCACACATAGACTTGAGTATCTGTTCCCACAGTGCTTTCTGATTATTGCACATTTACAATCATACGTGCACAGTCAGAGGCATGCAGAACAGGAGCCCAGCAGATATGAGTCCCACGGATAACCCCGTGGGCGTTGCCTCCCTCAGATTCCTGACCCCTTTTGGAACTAGGGCAGACAGGGTCCAGAACATTCCTGGGAGCTTACTGAGGCCCAGCAGGGAAAACAGGCTTGCCAGGAACTGACTGGGCAAGTCAGGGACAGAGCCAGGCGGGGGCTCGGAGATCTGGGTGTGAAAATGTAAACCTGCTGGGCCCTACCCAAGGCCGATGAATGGAAACAAAGTGTCCATTGCTCAGGCTGGCCCCAGATCCAGCCCCAGAGGAGAGACTCAATGTCGCTCAGGCTCAGGCCTATACCAGACACCTCTTTTCCCTGGGGTAGCAGGGAGCCCCACAGCAGGGCACTCAGCCCAGGGCATCATCTAGGAGAACAGACTCAGAGGTGTTGATCGGCAGCAGCTCCGGAAGCCAGCTTCTCACAGCTCCCAGCAGGCCAAGACACTTTTTCTCTACCGCATCCCAGCTTCTGGCATTCATCACTGGTCAGGGAAGATTACTTGCTCAGCACCAGCTACGCCTAGGAAGGTCAGATCAATTCCATCCTGCCTGGCCACCTCCTGAGCCACCATCCCATAATACCTCCCCGATCCTCAGGCCCCACTTAGGAGGGCAGCTGGACTTTTGTAGCTTCGGCAGGTATGAGTCTGGAAGACGTTCAGAGGGCCATGTCTCTACGTCTCCCCCTGCCCTCTCCGGTCTGGGGTCCATCTGTGCCCCCACCCCTGCCACAGAGGGAACCTCCCATCCAGGCTGTGAGGCCCTGGAGCCCCGCTCTCCTGGGAGAGGCCACAATCTGCTCAACTCCCAGACGCTTCTGGCTGCCCTCAGCCTAAGCTCTACCTGCCCATCTCTCTCAAGGGGTTCTGATACCAGCGCTTCTCAGCGGGGCCTTCTCCAGGCCAAGCCAGACTGAGAAAGCTGGTGGTTTCGCAGAGGCGGTGTGGACTAAGGAATCATGAATGATGAAGGTATTTCCTACCAATTCCCTGGGAAGTGTGAGGATCCATGCTAAGGGGCCAGGAGCTGCAACTCCAGAAGCCCTCCACCCTTCCCGCCCAGCACCTCCTAGGGTGAGCACTACAGCATTTAAGAGTGTGGGGCCCAGAGTTGGGAGGGCTAGGATCAGGTCCCAGATCCGTCACTCATGGCTGTGTGACTTTAGGCAAGACACTCAGGCTCTCTGGGCCTCCAGTTTCTTAGATGTTACAAAAGGCTTGTTACATTTCTTATATCAAGGGGTGTAGAGACACTTCAAGCTCCTCAAGCTACAGAAATTGTCTTATTCTTTTCTGTATCCCCAGTGGTCCTGGCACACAGTAGGCGCTCAGTAAAGGTTGAATAAATACAAATATGACTATAAGGAACCTAACTTGTAAACTTTTTTTTTTTTAACATGTAAGTTATTGCTTATTCCAACAGGCCCATCAACCCCCACCACAATGCCAACAGTAACAAGAAGCACGGGCTGTTTTGGATGCACCCACGAAGGTATCTACTCTTTAACTAAATATTTTAAGCAACTGTCCTTTCGAGCCAGAACCAGAACAGGAATATCCTCGATAAACATGGTATCACAGGGACCAGGCCCTGGACCCGGATCTAAAGCTAACCACAGCAGCCCCGGACCACCTCTAGAAAACCATGAATAGACAGAAGCCCCAGGAGGGCAGGACTGAAGTCCTTTGTGCCCTTGCCCCCACCTTGGTATGGAACCCAGAGCCAGGCACATATGGAAGACAGTGTGGTCAGGTGCAGACAGTTCCGAGTCTGACAGAAACGGTTTAAATCCCCACTGCCACTTACTAGTTGTTTCAGTAGGGTACCTTTTGAGTCTCATTTTTGCCATCTCTGAAGTAGGTTTAATAATGCCTATGAAATGACTCAATGTCAGTGAAGTGCCCAGCCCAGTGGCTGCAGCATGCAAGTGGTCCCCCAGGCCAGGTCTGTGAGCTCTTCGAGCACACAGGGTCCCCTGCTTTGCCAGCTGTAGGAAAGAGCTAAGACTGAGGGGCTGGGAGGTCTGTGGTTCTGTCCATACCTGCAGGGCTTAGCTGGGAGCCTGGGAAGACCATGCAACAGGGAGGCCCAGGAGGGACTCCGAGGGCTGGACTGTGTTGGATTTCAGAGCCAGGCAGTGGTGGAGCTGGCCCTGGGTTGAAATGTCAGGACAAATTCCTGTGCACACAGCCACCAGGTTCACAGCCTCAGGCAGGGCCCCAGACGAAGCGCTCCAAGAAGATTCCTCCCCATTTCCACCAGATCCCTCTGAAATACACACAGCCCCAGACCTGCACCTGACCGGCCATACCAGGCCCTTTCCACTCCACCGCAGGGCCCCGAGGCCCGGTCAGGTACCAGGGTGCGAGCCCCAGGCCCCCCAGTTCCCAGGCCCCTGCCCTGACTCACCCCCACTCGCGGGTCCCGGCTGCGCGAGGGCCCCATGGCTGCCGGCAGGTGCCCCGAAGCCCTCGTCATTCTCTATGCCCGCGATCTCACTCTCCTGCTGGGCCAGGAAGGCAGCCGCCGGGTCCTCCTCGGCCGCCTCGGGGGCCCCGCTCTCCGACGACGAGAAGAAGCCAAAGTCATCAGCCATTTTCCCCGCGTCTCTGCTGGAGCGTCCGCCTGGCGCTCGGCTCTGCCCGGCGCGTGCCCGGCGCTGCGCCCGGCGGCCGCGACGCTGTCACCCGAGCCGCCCGGGGAGCCGGCCTCGGCTGGGACGGGCTCGGCGCGGCGGCCCCACACTTCCTCTCCGCCACCGGGCCCGGCTCGCCTGTCACTGCAGCTGCAGGCGGGAGGAGCCGGGACGGGAATGCGGTGATGTCACCGGCCGAGGGAGGGGGCCCGCAGCGCGGCCGGAGGTCGCCTCGCAGCGGCCACAGGAGGGCGGCAGCAGGACGGCGGCGCGGCCCCGGGGAGCCGGAGGCCGGGCAGCTCTTTGCCAGGACACCAGGACGAGGCCCCGCGCCCGCCGGGTCCACAGGCAAGCGGACCGGGCGAAGTGGCCGGACGCGAACAGCTCAGACAGCCAGTTCGTATGAGCCGCCCGGGCCCCTACTGAGAGGCTGGGCCCCGTAAAGGTCCCTTCAGCGTGAACTGGCCTGAGAAGGACCTAACTGATCCACCGCGGGCAGGCAAGCCTGGCCCGGGGAGCACCGAGGGGGTGGTCGCTGCGCAGACCTTGCTCCTGAGTCATTCTACAAGTTTCTTTGCCTAAGCTGGGCAAATGTGATGAATCCTATCATTGCGAGCCTCCTCTATAAGAGGGGGAAATGAGGCTTCGAGAGGTGACACTAGGTCCCACAGCCTCTTGCCTCCTTCCTGCGAGTCCAGGACTGTCCCCACGAGGCCTTGTGGCTGAAGGACATTTCTTATGCATTTCTCTTCATTTAGGGTAACTTCAGCTCAGACCCCCAGAGTTTGGATGACCTGACTGGGCCTCTACCTTAGAGGCTGGGTCCCTTAAATATCCCTGAAGTATGAAACTGCTGGAGAAAGACAGGCCTAATTTACCCAGGCAGCCTGCCACTCCTGCACCCAGCCGCCCTCAGTAAACGGTCTCTGCCTCCTCCCAGCCATCAAGTCACCAAGCACCAGGACAACGAAATGTAGTAGTAAAGCCAGCCTTGGTCAAGGAGAGGTTACAGTCTGTGAGACCAACAGATGGTCAATGACCCATCACAGCACCGTGGGTGAGGGGCTCTGACATTTAAACATTGAACATTTAAACACATTAAAAACTCTTCCTGGGAGACCCAGAGAACCACCATTACATTTGGACATTGGGATTTTTCTTTTTCTGATTTTGAGACTTGAAGGTCAACTATGAACTGGAAGAGAGAAGGAAAAGATGTGCCCTACACTGTGAGTAGTGGTTTTCTTAACGGGTGGGGAGTAGAAGCAGAGTTGGGGTGAAGAGGAGTCTCCCTGTTGCTCAGTAATACTTCCATGTAGATCTCAATCTTATGAGAATATAGTTGTTTGGGGCACCTGGGTGGCTCATTTGGTTCAGTGACCACCTTCAGCTCAGGTCATGGTCCCAGAGTCGTGGGACTGAGTCCCACATCAGGCTTCCCCTGCTCTGCGGGGAGCCTGCTTCTCCTTCCCCCTCTGCCTGCCACTCCCCCTGCTTGTGCTCTCTCTCTCTCTGTCAAATAAATAAATCTTGAAAAAAAAAAGAGAGAGAGAGAGAATATAGTTGTTTATAAGGAGTGTAAAAAAGAAAAACACTTAAGGCCCTGCATAACCCCGTCCAAGCACACTACTCCACGACCATCACACACCTTTTGTTCCCCCCAACCACAGTCTCAGGGGCTAGAAAGACCTAGAAAGTTTGCTAGTTTAACAAACCAGCCATAAATGTCAACTCCAGGTTTTGTGGAGACAGAAGACTTATGAACACTGTGTTCCCTTGTGACCTCCATAGGCTGTTCTTACCCGATTCGCGGAGACTTCCGTCAATAACTTGGGCAACACAACATAGCATATCCATGTGCAAATCCACTGTAGACCCTCTTCCCACTTCCTCCTTCCTTCTGGAGCCACTAATTCAGCCATCAGCAGCAGCGAACTCCATGTTTAAGTTCTACAAGTTACTGGTCCAAATTATTCTGCAGCTGTGCTTGCTCTTGTATATTACTCTCATTTTTCTGCATTAATATTAAAAATCATTATTAAAGTGATATTTTGGATCATGTAGTATTTCTGTGTGCTAGAGATTCCCAGTACCTTGACACTTCCATCTTTGTAGACCTCTAAAGACAATCCTAGTTTTCTAATTCTCCATTTAATTGTGAAACTCAGTAATGGCAAAAGACATCAATAAATACAGTTGAGTAAAACATATGGGGCAATCTCACAGAATCTGAATTTCAATTTATGCAGTCTAAAGTGGAGAAGTTTTTTAAACTTTTTTAAGGGAAATTTTCCGACATACATAAGAGTAGATCGATAGTCACATGCTCTGCCAGACGAGCCAGCCAGGCACCCCTATTTTAATTTTTTGAGGCACTACCATACTGGTTTCCATAGTGGCTGCACCATTTTACATTCCCATTAATAATTTCTTTCTTGTTTCATTTGTGATTGGTTGAATTTACTTTCAAGGGTTGGTGGGTTGTTGTGCTTTTTTTTTTTTTTTCACTTTTTTCCCAACTTTTTATTTTGACATAATTTGAGACTTACAGAAAATTGCAAATAATTCCCATCTACCTCTCATCCAGATTGCCCAAATGATAACATTTCATCACATTGGCTTTATCCTTTCTTCTCTCTCTTTCTATTTTTCCCATACTGTTGCAGAGTAACTTGCAGACATGATGCCCCTTTATCCCTTAATATTTCACAGTTTTCCTAAAAAGAAGGACATTCACTTACATAACCACTATACAATGATCAAAATCTAGATATTAATATTGATACAAAACCATGATCTAATAGACATAACCTAGATTTCACCAGATGCCCCAACAATAGAGGAAGAGAAAATCCCAGATTACGCATTGCATTGTTATCTGTTTGATATCTTTTAATCTGGAGCAGTTCCTCTCTTGGTCTTTCATGACCATTGATGTCTCGAAGATTACTAGCCAGTTATTCTGCCCTTCAACTTGAGTTGTTTTATGTTTCCTCATGGTTAGATCCAGCTTAAACATTCCTGGCAGGATTAGCCCGGATGTGATGCTGATTTCTCAGTGGGTGGTATGGGGAAGCACAGCTCATCAATTTGTCCAGTTACTAGTGGTGTTAATAACATTGATCATTTGGTGAAGGTGGTGTCTGTCGGGCTTCTCCACTGCAAAATCACTATTTTTCCTTTTGTAATTAACAAATAGCCTGGGGAGAGGTACATTAAGACGATGTAAATTTTATGTCACCCCCCGGGCTTTCACCTATTCCTTCATTAGTGCATCCACTGATTTTGCACGAGTCAGGTAGTATGATGATAGCTGCCAAATGGTAATTTTCTAGCATTGTCATTCCTTATACATTTATTAGTTGGCTCCCTACGACAAGGAAAACATTTGTTTGTTTCAGTCTCCATGGGTTCACAGACTCTTATTTTATCCCACGGGCCGTGATACTTTGCTATCATGATGTCTTCCAGTGTTTAAATTGTCCAAGATTGGGTCAGGGGGAGCCCCTTCAAGCTGACTCCTGCATTTTTAGGTCCTCATCATCTTTGAACGCTGTCTTACTTTCTGGCACAACAAAATGTTCCAGGCTTAAGAATAAGCCGTTTCTACAAGGACTCCTGGTACCTCTGAGTGGAAAACGAAGAAACCAAGATCTGGGTGCCAGGTGCGATCATTGCTGCGGCTACAATTTCTTCTCCTCTTCCTCCATCTTCATCTTTACCTTCTTTTTTACACCACAGAACTATTATAACATCAAAAAACTTTCTCCCTCGGGGCACCTGGGTGGCTCAGTCGTTAAGCATCTGCCTTCGGCTCAGGTCATGATCCCAGCATTCTGGGATAGAGCCCTGCATTGGGCTCCCTGCTCAGCGGGGAGCTTGCTTCTCCCTCTCCCACTCCCCTTGCTTGTGTTCCCTCTCTCGCTATCTCTCTCTCTGTCAAATAAATAAATAAAATCTTAAAAAAAACCAACTTTCTCCCCCAAATTCCTCAATGTCAGCTATTTGCTAGCCAGTATTCAAATGTCCCCAGTTGTCCCTTAAATATCTTTTTACTGTGAGTTTGCTCATTTAGGACCCAAACAAGATCAACACATTGCAAATAGGTGCAGCACTCTGTACAAATGTGGAGATGGTAGCAAAGTTAGTACAACAATGAAATTTTAATTATAATAACATAATATAATGAATGCCAGTGTGCCGATCCCCCAGCCTCAGTCGTTACCAATATTTGGCCAAACTTGTTTCATCCACACCCATCCCACTGCCCTGTGCTGTAATTCTTTTAAAGCAAATCTCACATGTTCTATCAATTCATCTGTAAGTACTTCTCTAAAAGAGAAGGACTTCTTTTTCTCTCTTGCAATATAATCACAATATAATGATCACAGATCAAAAAAGTTTAAGAATATCAGTATCAGCAAATATCCAGTCAGTATTCAAGTTTTCATGATTGTCATGCATTTTTTTGCAGTTGGCTTGGATCCAAACGTCTCCACATTGCATTTATGTATGCTTCTTAAATCTGTTTGAAACATCAATTTTATGAGGTAAAATTTATAATCGATACAGTCAGTGCTTAACTGTAAACGTACAGTTCCCTGAATTTTGACAGATATATATACCTATGTGACCACAAGCACACTCCAGATATGAAACATACCCATTACCCTAAAAAGTTCTCTTGTGCCCCTTCTCAGTTAACTCCCCCTGCTAAACATAACCCCTAGCCCCTGGCAACTGCTGCTTTCTGTTACTACAGATTGTGTTTTGTTAGTTACTCCATGTTGTTGTGTGTGTCAATGTTTCACTACTGTGTGGAATTCTGTAGTAAGAATATAACAAATTGTGTATCTTTTCACCTGTTGACGGACATTAGAATTGTTTCCAAGTTTTTGCTATGATGCCTGAAGCAGCTATGAAAGTTCATGTACACTCCTTGTGTGGACATACTTTCAATTCTCTTGCATAAAAATCTAGGAATGGAATTGTTGGTTGTGTGAAAGTGTATGTTTGACTTTATGAGGAACAGGCAAACTGTTTTCTAAAGTGGTTGTACGATTTTACCTCACTGGATTGTTTTCTTATTGGTGAGTTATGAAGCTTGAACAGGTGGACATCATATAGGAAAAAAATGAATCTCAACCCTTATCTCATACCACACACATACATTATCTTGAAATGGATCATAGACCCAAATATAAAAGCTAAAATTATAAAACTGTAGCTGCATCTCACAAGTGTTAATATATTGTATTTTAATTTTGATTTAGTGAAAATAAGTTTTAATTTCCATCATGAGTTTTCCTTTGACTTAGTAGTTTAGAAGTGTGTTGATTAATTTACAAAGATTTGAGAGTTTTACAGTGAATATATTTTACATGATTTCAATAATTTGAAATTTTATCTGGCTTGTTTTATGACCCAGCATAGAGTCTGGCATATGCTCTTGAAAAAAATATGTATTCTGCAGTTTTGGGGTACAGCATCTTATATTACTTAAAGTAGTGGGTGATGTTGTCTTCTGTATACCTACTGATTTGCCTTATAGTTGTTTTATTGATGACTGAGACAGAAGTACTCATGGTTTTTTTTTTTAAGTTTATATATTTAAGTAACCTCTACACCCAACATGGGTCTTGAACTCAGGACCCTGAGATTGAGAGTCGCATGCTCCTCTGACTGGCTGAGCCAGCCAGGTGCCCGTGAGACAGAAGTATTCAAATCTCCAACTGTAATTGTGGATTTGTCTTTTCCTCTTTCAGTTCTATCAGTTTTTGCTTCTCAGTATTTTGAGACTCTGTTATTAGCTACATGCAAGATCTCCTGGTGAATTTCATCCTTTACCATGATGATAAGATATTTTTTTTCCCTTGGAAATACTCCTCATTCCAAAATCTATTTGATCTGATATTAATATAGCCATTCCAGTGGTGTTCTGAAGCTCCCAAGTGTGTTTTGGCACTCTGCTCTAGATTTGCTTCAGTTTTTCCAACTTTATCCTCACCCCTCCTGGGAAGCAGTGGCCACTGGCAATTGTCTGGGCACCCTGGAGAGGAAAAGAGGAAGGTCAAGACCTGTGAGTTTGTGCAAACCGGGAGCATCTGCCGAGATGAGGCAGAGGTGGAAGAATTAGGTGAATGTAGATTCACTGGTTGAAATGTCTTGGCTACCCAGGAAAGGCACACCTCAGAGTCCACAGTCTCGCATGCACACGGTTGGACCTAACAATTGGAAAGTAAGTCTGACCCTAAATCTGGAAACAAAGGCTGTGTCCAGTACTCAGGGGCAATCAGCCAACTTGGCTGGCGAGCTACAAGAGAGTAGTTTGCCTCTTGGGATAAACCCTTAGCAGAAATATGGGTTGATTTTGTCTGACGTGGATCTTGGAATTAAGTTTTGAAACAGGGCACCCTCACTCTTTTCTTTTCCAATTATACACTTAGTGCCCTGTAAATTAGGTCCACGCCGCCAGGCTTCAAATCAGTGTGAGGAAAAAAAGCAAAGCTCTCAAATTATGGCAGGAACATGGGCAAATTCTCTTTGATGCTAGGTGGCTCAGTCGGTTAAATGTCTGACTCTTGATTTCAGCTCAGGTCATGATCTCAGGGTTGTCAGATTGAGCCCTGCATTGGGCTCTGCACTGGACATGGAGCCTGCTTAAGATTCTCTCTCTCCCTCTCCCTCTGCCTCTTCCCCACTGCTTAAAAAAAATTTTTTTTTTAAAAAGAGAGAGGGAGAGAGAGAATAAAATCCTTGGGAATTAACTTAACCAAGGAAGAGAAAGACTGGTACAATGAAAAATACAAAACACTGCTGAAAGAAATTAAAGAAGTCCTACATAAATGGAAAGACATCCGGTGTTCACCGATTGGAAAATGTGGGTACTGTGTTGATGTGGGGTTTTTTTTCCCATTATTATTCTGTAAATTTAGACTTTCATATAACACAAAGGAAACATTTATATAAAATGTCACTCAGGGGGCAGCTGACTGGCTGTGTTGGTAGAGCGTGCTAGTCTTGATCTCAGGGTTGTGAGTTCAAGCCCCAGATTACTTAAAGATAAAATCTTTAAAAAAATTGTCTGTCAACATTAATAAGACTCAAAAATCAATCCCCCCCAAAAAAACCCATAAACTGGAAAATTTTTAAAAATAAAATAAAATAAAGTGATTTTCTTCTTGAAAGCCTGTAGTTGAGTATTACTTTATTTATCAAGTCCGATATTCTCTGCCTTTTAATTAAAGTGCTTAAACATTTACATTTAATATAACTATCAATCTGACTAGGTTTAAATCTACTCTCTTGCTATCGGTTTTCTCTTGTCCCTTCTGCTCTTTGTTCTTTGTTTCCTTTTTATTGCCTGAATATTTTTTAGGGTTCAATTTTACCTCCACTATTGGCTTATTAACCATGCTTCTTTGTGTATTTTTTGTTGCTGTTGTTGCTTGCTCATTTGTCTGTGATTGCTCTAGGTTTTATAATACATATCTTTAACTTACCAGAATTTATCTTTAAATAATGTAATATATTTCATTTATAAAAACTTGACAACAAATGGAAGTGTAATTTCATTTCTTCCCTCCCATTTTTTTGTGCAATTGTTATTCTACGTCTTAAATCTACGTATGGTTTAAACCATACATTATATCATTGACATTTTTATTTAAATAGATTATTACCATTTTCCTGATTTTTTATTGTGTGAAATACACACAACATAAAATTTACCATCTTAACAGTTTTTAAGTGCGTGTTTCAGGGCATTAAGTACACTCATACTGTTGGTGCAACCATCACCACTCTTCATCTCCAGAACTCTTTTTATTTTATAAAATTGAAACTCTATACTCATTACAATAATTCCCCATTCTCCCCTTCCCCCAAGTCTTGGCAACCCCCATTATACTGTCTGTCTCTATGGTTTTGAATACTGTAAATATTTTGTGTAAGTGGAATCATAAAGTATCTTCTTATGACTGGCTTATTTCCTTTAGCATAGTGCCCTAAAGATTCATCCATATTGTATGTATGTTGGAATTTCCTCCCTTTATAAGCTGAATAGTATTCCATTGTATGTATATACCACATTTCGCTTATCCATTTATCTGTTGATAGGCACTTGAATTCTTTGCACTTCTCGACTATTGTGAATAATGTTGCTCTGCATATGGGTGTGCAAATCTCTCTTCAAAACTCTGCTTTCGATTCTTTTGAGTATACCCCCAGGAATGGCATTGCTGTATCATCTGCAGTTCCACAGCAGCTATACCATTTTACATTCCCATCAACAGGGTACAAAGGTTCCAATTTCTCCATGTCCTTGACAGTGTGTTTTGTTTTTAAAGTAACCATCATAATTGGTGTGAAGGGGTATCTCATTGTGCCTTGATTTGCATTTCTCTAATGTTTAGTGTCCTATGTGCTTATTAGCTATTTGTGTATCTTCTTTGGAGAAATGACTATTCAAGTACTTTGTTCTTTTCTTTTCTTTTTTTTTTTTTTTTAAGATTTTATGTGTTTATTTGACAGAGAGAGACAGCCAGCGAGAGAGGGAACACAAGCAGGGGAAGTGGGAGAGGAAGAAGCGGGCTCCCAGCAGAGCAGGGAGCCCGATGCAGGGCTCAATCCCAGAACCCTGGGATCACGCCATGGGCCAAAGGCAGACGCTTAGCGACTGAGCCACCCAGGCGCCCCATCTTTTGTTCATTTTTGAATTGGGTTGTTTGATTTTTGTTGTTGCATTTTAGGAGTTATGTATTCTGGATATTAGTCCCTTATGAGATATATGATTTGCAAATATTTTCTCCCATTCTGTGGGTTGCCTTTTTATTCTGTTTACAGTGTCTTTTGATGCACAGATTTTTAAAATTTTCATGGAGTCCAATTTGTCTGCCTTTTTTGTTGTTCCTTGTGCCTTTGGTGTCATATCCAAGAAATCATTGCCAAATCCAATGTCAGGAAGCTTTTATGCTATATTTTCCTCTAAGAGTTTTCTTGTTTCCTCTAAGACCTCTAAGGTCTTACATTGGATCCATTTTGAGTTAATTTTTGCATATGGTGTTAGGTAAGAGTCATACATTATTCTTTTGCATGGGAATGTCCAGTTTTCCCAAGACCATTTGTTGAAAGACTGTTTTTTCCCTATGGGCTGGTCTTGGCACCCTTGTCAAAAATCATTTGAATATATATGCAGAAAGTTTATTTCTGGATTGTCTATTCTATTCCATTTGTCTATATGTCTGTCTTTATGCTGGTATCACTCTATTTGGATTATTGTAATTTTGCTGTAAGTTTTAAAATCAGAAGGTATGAATGCTCCAGTTTTTCAAGATTGCTTTGGCTGTACAAGATCCCTTGAGAATCCATATCAATTTTAGAAATTTTTTTTTGCCATGGTTCTTTTTTATTTCTGCCAAAAATACCATCAGGAGTTTGAGAGTGAATGAATTTACATTGAACCTGTAGATTGCTTTGGGTGGTATTGACATCTTAACACTATTAAGTTTTCCAATCTGTGAACACTGGATGTCTTTCCGTTTATGTAGGACTTCTTTAATTTCTTTCAGCAGTGTTTTGTATTTTTCATTGTACAAGTCTTTCTCTTCCTTGGTTAAGTTAATTCCCAAGGATTTTATTCTCTCTCTCCCTCTCTCTCTCTCTCTCTTTTATTTTATTTATTTTTTTAAGCAGGGGGGAAGAGGCAGAGGGAGAGAGAGAATCTTAAGCAGGCTCCATGTCCAGTGCGGAGCCCAACGCAGGGCTCAATCTGACAACCCTGAGATCATGACCTGAGCTGAAATCAAGAGTCAGACGCTTAACCGACTGAGCCATCCAGGTGCCCCTTTTATTCTCTTTGATTCTAATATACATGGAACTGTTTCTTAATTTCTTTTTCAGATTGTTCATGGTTAGTATAAAGAAATACAAATGAAACTAGTGTGTTGACTTTGTATCCTTCTACCTTTTGAATTCGTTTATTAGTTGTAACAGTGTGTGTGTGTGTGTGTGTGTGTGTGTGTGTGTGTGATCTTTAGGGTTTTCTACATATAAGATCACATTATCACAAGCAGATTGTTATTTAGCCAAAAGTTCATGGGGACCTTCCATGCATATTTCTGAATACTTGCTCTGCCTAGTTCCCTCTTTCCAGTACCCTGCCATGTAAACCCTAGGTACTTCAACCTTCCCAAACTCTTATCTCTGTCTCTTTAACTCTTGAGACGACTGTGCTTTCTTTGAGTTCCCCTTTCTTACTCAACAGTGTAGAAATTCCTTGAGGGAGAAAGTCTGCAAAATCACAGGGCTCATCTTGTTGTTTCCCTGATTGCAGGGATCACAGTTCTGCGCTATCTCTTGTCAATATCTTAAAAACAATTCTACCACGTATTTTGTCCAGTTTTCCAGTTATTTACAGTGGGAGGGTAATTTAGAACCCTGTTATTCCTTCATGGTTAGTATAGAAAAGTAGGTATCTCCTCTTAAGTCTTTTTTTTTTTTTAAGAAAAACATGTCTGTAACAAAGATTAATATCATGGCTTATGAAAAGCAGAGTTAATTCTCCTTAGAAAATGTGTGAGAGTTAATGGAGTTGCTGAAACTAGACAGAGACATTTTTTTTGAACAAAATTTTCTTCTCCGAAGGAGTTGGAGGAGAACTTTCTGGTTGACAACTAAACATACATCCCCAAAGATGGAGACAGCATTCTGAAGTCCTAGCACTTCTGATGCATCCTGGCTGTTTCTAGATGGCGCACAGGATCCCAGGGGGACAGGGAAGGAGAATTCTTCTATCACAGCTGTTGATCTTGGAATTTCACAATTCTCCTGTGACATCCTTCTTTGTTTCTGAACTGCCTGTCTCTGCCTAGGAAATTCAAGCCGTCACAGGCTACATGAAGGCTGCAGGGACATCCGACTAAAGGATCTGCTTGTGTTGGGACTCTGTCCTTACGCCTGAGCACTAGGCTGACATTTTCTTTCTTTCTTTTTTTTTTTTTTTAAAGATTTTATTTACTTATTTGACACAGAGAGAGACGGCCAACGAGAGAGGAACACAAGCAGGGGGAGTGGGAGAGGAAGAAGCAGGCTCCCAGTGGAGCAGGGAGCCCGATGCGGGGCTCGATCCCAGGACATGCCCTGGGCCGAAGGCAGACACTTAATGACTGAGTCACCCAGGTGTCCCTAAGCTGACATTTTCTTCTCTAAGATCTGCAACTGCCTTTCTTGTTCTACTGACTTCCAGCTTCTGTACTGCCCCAAAATATAGTCCTCCCCACTTTAACTAAGGTTGATTTCCGCTCTCTCCCCCCAACTCTCCCCACCTCCCCCCACCTCCCAGGGACCATATGGCAATATCTAGAGACTCTTCTTATTGTCACAACTTGCAGAGATGCCACTAAGATCGTGAGTAGAGGCCAGGGATGCTGCTAGACATCTTCTAAGGCATGGAACAGCCCCCCCCAAAAAAGAATTACCCAAGTTAAAGTGTCAGTAATACCCAAATTGATACCATGATTTAGAGACTTGATCGGATTCCACATGATTTTTTTTTTTTGCAAGTCTATTTCATATATAGCGTTGGGAAATCCTACTGTATCATGTCACATCTAGTTACCTCTTGGTGACACTAAGATTGATCGGCAGATTTAGGTGTTGTCAGCCTGATCCAGCAATAATAAAGTTCCAGATCAGTTTTTCACCTCAGGTTTTAGCAGCCTTTGTAATCTTCATCTAAATCAATTACTTTAGTTGAGGTTTAAAAATTGTGGTGATCCTGTTTTTGTCAGTATCTCTGTATTAGCCGGAAATTTTTTTATTAGGTTTTAATTTTAACTCCAGTGTAGTTCACCTACAGAGTTATATTAGTTCCAGGCGTACAACAGAGTGATTCAAAATTCCATACATCCCCCGGTGCTCACTGTAACAAGTGCGCTCCTTAATCCCCATCACCCATTTCACCCGTCCCCCTACCAACCTCCCCTCTGGTAACCATCAGTGTGTTCTCTACAATTAAGAGTCTATTTCTTGGTTTCCCTCTCTCTCTCTCTATGCCTCTCTCTCTCTCTCCCTATGCTCATCTGTTTTGTTTCTTAAATTCCACATATGAGTGAAATCATGTGGTATTTGTCTTTCTCTGACTGACTTATTTTGCTTAGTATTTTACTCTCTAGCTCCATCCATATCATTGCAAATGGCAGGCATTCATTCTTTTTATGGCTGAGTAATACTCCATTATATATATACCACATCTTCTTTATCCGTTCATCTGTTGTTGGACACTTGGTCTGCTCCCATAATTTGGGTATTGTAAATAATGCTGCTATAAACATAGGTGTGCATGTATCTCTTTGAATTAGTGTTTTTGTAGTTTTTTTTAAAGATTTATTTATTGGGGCACCTGGGTGGCTCAGTCAGTTAAGCATCTGCCTTCAGCTCAGGGCATAATCCCAGGGTCCTGGGATCGAGCCCCGCATCAGGCTCCCTACTCAGCGGGGAGTCTGCTTCTCCCTCTGCCCCTCTCCCTGCCTGTGCTTTCATTCTCTCTCTCCCAAATAAATAAATAATCTTTTAAAAAGTAAAGATTTATTTATTTATTTTAGAGGGAGGGAGGGAGAGGAAGTGCAGTGGCGAGGGGTAGAGGGAGAGGAAGAGAGAAACTCCAAGCCCACTCTGTGCTGTGTGGAGCCCCACGTGGGGCTCAATCTCAAGACTCTGTGATCACAACCTAAGCTGAAACCGAGAGTTGCTTGCCCAACCAACTGTGCGACCTAGGCACCCTGGGTTTTTGTATTTTGGGGTAGATACCCAGTAGTGCAATTACTGGATTGTAGGGTAGTTCCATTCTTAACTTTTTGAGGAAACTGCATACTGTTTTCCACAGTGGCTGTACCAGGTTGCATTCCCACCAACAGTGTGAGAGGGTTCTCTTTTCTTCACATCCTTGCCAACACTTGTTGTTTCTTGTGTTCTTGATTTTACTCATTCTGACAGGTGTGAGGTGATATGTCATTGTCATTAGCTAGAAATGTTTGAAGAACTCTCAATCATTGTCAGTCTGGTTACCCAGAGGTAGAGTTTGTGGAGGGTGAATAAATGCTGGACTACTTCTCTTAATTTGCCAGCTTTCAGAAAAAAATGGATTAATATGCTGAGAATCTTCAAAAGTGATTATTGAGCTATTTGTTTTGGGTTGTTGGGTTGTTTTTCTGTGTGTTTTGTTTGTTTGTTTTTTGTTTGTATCATAATGAGCATCTGTACATATTTGATGTGTTTCAATTCATTGTAGGCATTATACTTTTTAAGTACCCTTATTTAGATAGAATTGACATGCAATACACTTCACATATGTGAAGTTTACAATCTGATAAATTTTGATGTACGTGTAACTTAGGAAACCTTCACCACAATAAAGATAATAAACATATCCAATACCTTGACTTTTTGATGCTTAAATTTTCCCATCTTCGGACCCTTGTAACAATTAGATAGCTTCTTTGTTTTTCCTGTCCCAGACCCGAATCAGTCATTTCTTCAAAGAGTTCTACAACCTTTTAGTGGGAAATGATATTTGGAAACTATTGTCAGGGCCCCTTATTAGTTAAATACTGCTTAGAGGCCTCTTCAGTCAACAGAACTAGGAAATACATTTAAAAAATATATATTTTATGTATTTATTTGTCAGAGAGCGAGAGAGACAGAGAGAGTACAAGCAGAGGGAGTGGCAGGCAGAGGGAGAAGCAGGCTCGCTGTAGGGAGCCTGATGCGGGACTTGATCCCAAAACCCTGGGGATTCTGACCTGAGCCAAAGGCAGACGCTTAACCGACTAAGCCACCCAGGTGCCCCGGAAATACATTTTTTTTAAAAGAGAAAATGCACTGTGTTCTTAGTAATATTTCTTTTTCTTTTCTTTTTTTTTTTTGTTTTAAGATTGTAGTTTTAAGTAATCTCTATACCCAACATGGGGCTCAAATCTACAACCCTGAGATCAAGAGTTGCCTGCTCTACTGACTGAACCAGCCAAGTGCCCCAACTAATACTTGTAATTCAAATTCAATATTACAATGTTTTCACTTAATCTCTTTGGTGTTAGATGTGTTTTCCCTTTCACCGAAAAATGTTAGTTCTAATGCATAGCATACTCTTTTTAAATATATTTACATGTATTTTAAATATATTTTATATATAAATATATATATAAATATATAAATATATTTACATGTATTTTTAAATATATTTACATGTCTTTTTAAATATATTTACATGTATTTTAAAATAACAATATCATTATTACTGACACTATGATTACTGAGTATCATTTAAGATTTCTTCACTATTCTTTCTGTTCTTAGAATACAACCTATAGGGAATATATAGGCAAATGATGTGTTTTAAATTCACCTGAAATTGTTATTTTTCTCTGTAGTCAAGCCACTAACTTCATATGTGGTGTCATAGTCCGGATTCCCCAGAAAACATAGCCTGAATCAAAAGCTTCCTTGTTAATACTCTACCGGGGAGTGCAATCCCAGGGAATCAGGCATGACAGGACCGAAGAGTGGGGCAGGGAAGACGGAGGGCAGATACAAGGGGCTGGCTACTGCGTGGTAGCAAGTGTGTTGCTCCATCCCAGACAGACCATTTGCATGACTGCATCTCAAGGTAGGTCATCATGGGGCCGGAAATGGGCTTTTATTTGGTGGCTCTCATTTCTTATTTGTCAGGGTTTTGCTCCCTGGGGTCATTGGTTCTCCTGACTTCTGAGTCATGCATGTACGGGCATTGTGCCAGCCTGTGGTATCTCGTGCTTTGGTAGCAATAGGCAGGCTGTAGGGTAGGAGGCGGGAGGCTTGTGCTACGTGTGTGTGAGGGGAGGTGCTGATGGACCGTGTCTGGGTAAGTTGGTCACCGGGGCGGTTGCCAGTCAGAATCTAGGTCGAGTTGGTCACCATAGAAGTGGCTGAGGTAAAACAAGTAGTCAAGAGCCTTGGAAGACAGGTGAGAGTGCAAAGATCTGAGGTAAAATCTGCGAGGTGTTGCAGTCACCCTCCTCGTACTGCTCAGTGCTGCTCCTCGCCCTCATTATGCCTGGTCTCATACTACAATATGGATTCTCTCCCATTGTGGGGACAAAATGCCTTCACTCCTTCCAAGAGGGACCGTGCAAGTCCAATCACTCACAGAAGTCCCTTTAATGCGGTAACCAGCACAATCTCTGTAAAGACTTAAGGCGAGTGAGTTAGGGAAATAAACTACAGTTCTCTGAAGCTACAGCTGGCGCCAAGGCTGTAAGGGATACTCACAGCATCTCTTTCCTCCATTACTCGTTCTAGATTCCCTTGCTCTTGTTTTAATACTTCGGTTGGCCTAATTGCTTTCCAGAGTACTAACCCAGACTTTCATTTCTGAAGGATCTGAGCCTTTAGTTGCCTTTCCCTTGTCAAACTGTAGTTGTTACAATTGCTTATTTTCTGTTCTCACTGGGTATGGGAGTACCCAGAGATGTTCCAGTGAATCGCCTAGACTCCAGACATATTCCTCCTGACTCCGTTGTGCATACCAGGAACACTGGCCCCTCATTGCCATCAGGGGCATTAACCGGCCAGTATGGTAGCTCCACCATCTCGAGGTTCACAGGCATAAGGACCCCAAAGTGTCCAGATGTTAATTGTAGCACCCAGTTCAGTGGAACCCACACTCTGTCCCCTGAGAAACATGCTCCTCCTCTCTGAATCAGACAGAGCCTAAGATTGTGGGGTCAATTTAAATGCATCTGGGTTATTTAAACCATCTGTAAATAGGTCTCCTGCTCTTCCTGCCTTTTCCATTCTGCCAGCTGAGGTGTTGTTCGAACTTGTTCACAGTTCACAAATCATGGAATTTTTTATGGGCACGGGGGTTTAAAAAGAGCAATAAAATATCTCTGTTTAAAGGGCATCTGTTATCAGCACTCTTTTCCCCATCACCCAGAATTGATGTGGTCCTTCTTTTATCTTTTGATTTGAGATGCTCTAATTAAAGTCCATCCCTCTGTATCTCACTATCAGTCGCTTAATTTTCCCATTTAGTTCCCATGGCTTTACTCCCATAAGGGCCCCTCCCCCCATCCATGAGGCCCTGCTGTAAGGATCTAGCCTGTGCCAAATATTTACAGATCTTGTACTCCATGCCCAGTGCAGTTCTCAGGACTAAGGACTCAGTGGTGGCCCAAGCCAACTTGGCCTGTTACCCTCATGGAATGCAGAGCTGGGAAATAAAAAACAGGTAAACAAGATAATAGCATCTAGTGATAAGTGCTTTGGAGAAAACATAATATATTTAGGTCTTCATTGAGGATACAGCACACATGTGCTGAGATCTGAATGTCAAAAGGGGCCAGCCATGGGAGGACTCAAGGAGAATGTTCCAGGCAGTGGGCACTGCAAATGCAAAATCCCTGAGGTATAAATGAGAATAATGAGGTAGAAGTTTGAAAGTAATGAGTTCCCAGTAATGAGGTCAGAGAACCAGTAGGGGCCAGATCACATAGGGCCTTGTAGGGGTGGGGGAAAGAAAAGAAAAGAAAAGGAAAGAAAAAGATTCTCTGGCAGCTGTGATGAAACTGAATTAGAGAGAGGTAAGAGTAAAATCCAGGAGACCGGTTACCTAATAGGTAACTACAGTGATCCAGGTGAGAGATGAGATGGAGAGTTAATAGGGCCTATGTTAGTGATATAGTCTACTACCAACTACATACTTCTGGGTCTCTATCACTTCCTGCCTGATACTGCAGTTAACTTCCTGCTAGACTAGGAGATTCCTAATGCCAGGTCATCCTGAGAACTAAATAATTTTAAGACAGTAATAAATGTGTGTTGAGTCTATCTACAGTAGTAATTTCTGCAAAGGAATTTAGCATTGACAAAGCCTTTTTTTTCTTTTCCTTTTTTTTTTTTTTTAAGATTTGTTTATTTTACAGAAAGAGAGAGAGAAAACACATGTGTGTGCAAGCAGGAGAAAGGCAGAGGGACAGGGAGAGAAGCAGACCCCCACTGAGTGAAGAGCTTGACACGGGGCTCGATCTCATGACCCTGAGACCATGACCTGAGCCATAATCAAGAGTCCAATGCTTGGGGTGCCTGGGTGGCACAGCGGTTAAGCATCTGCCTTCGGCTCAGGGCGTGATCCTGGCGTTATGGGATCGAGCCCCACATCAGGCTCCTCTGCTATGAGCCTGCTTCTTCCTCTCCCACTCCCCCGGCTTGTGTTCCCTCTCTCGCTGGCTGCCTCTATCTCTGTCAAATAAATAAATAAAATCTTAAAAAAAAAAAAAAAGAGTCCAATGCTTAACCGACTGAGCCACCCAAATGCTCTGACAAAGCCTTTTCCTAATCCATTATTTCGTTCCATTCTTTTTTCAAGTCTGCAAGGTAGCTATGATTAGGCCATGGACTTTACATGTTCTCTTTAATTTAATACTTACCATGACCTTGTGAGGTAGAGACTATTAGTTTGTTTAGAGCTGAGAGATGAGCAAACTGCCAAAGTCACACAGTCAGTTAATGGGGGCATCAGTTTGTACTCGGGCCTCCCTGGACAGCACGAGATGGATGTACTTGTGGCTTTTGCAAGGCAAAACTTTGCCTCAAGCCTAATTTGTTTCATCAGTCCAAACACCCCTAGCAGAAGCCCGAGGATCTATAATATATTACAGGTGCAGATATTACCTTTCTCATTCATTTGTTGGGGCAGGAGACCAAACAAACAAAAAACTATTGCTGACATCTCCATGGTCTGCTTTACTCAGCAATCAGTGTCCCCAACTAATAGAAAATATCTTACATTCCAGCCACTCAGAAATTGAAGGCTTCTTCTAGGATTTCCATGACTCAGAAGGACAGAATTTGTCCTTTATCAGGAACAAAATGGTAAGGCATCAACAAAGCCCTATTACTAGGATTAGAGAAACAAATGTATTATTTAGATTCTTTAAAATAGCTCTCAGTCATAAATCCTAGTGTATGGCATAACACTAGGACTCAAAAACTATCACACACACACATACACACACAATCCTTCCATAGAGTGATGAAACTCATTTAGTCGGCCATTAAACTGTGTGTAGTATGTGGTTCAGAGTCTGGCTCAGCATAAGTACTCAATAAATATTTGTTGAGTGAATTCCTAAAATCTATAGATTAGTATAAATAATAAATCTATTAAAGAGATCTTTAGAATGTTCTAGAACTTCACTATCCGATACAGTAGTCATTATCCACATGTTGACAACTGAATACTTGAAAAATGACTAGTCCAAATAGAGATATGGGGTAAGTGTAAAATACACATCAGATCTTAAAGACAATACAAATTTTAAAGAAGAATATTTTGGATATATTGTGTTAAATAAAATATATTACTAAACATAGTTTCACCTGTGTGAAATGTGGCTACTAGAGTATTTAAAATTACACATGTGGCTCACATTATATTTTGATTGGACAGCACTGCTCCAAAAGGCAGAGTAAAGTTCAGGGGGAAAAACTGTTCTTAAAGGAGAGGGCAAACCATTAAATAATTGCACTTTCCATAGTTTTCACCTTGAATTTATCAAGAAATCATAGGTTTCTTCCAAGGCCAGCTTCTCCCATGGCTAACAGAGGACATCAGGATTCTATGTAGGTCAGAGGGGCAGACTGGCAGCTCATAGGTGTGGCTTGCAATTATTGTTGACAGAGTAATTTTCTTAAAAAATGAATGAGTTACTATCATTTTTAAATGGGGAGATTTCATACACAGCTCCAAATTTGTAGGTGCTCTTTTTTTAATTTAAATTTTAATCTAAATTAATGTTAAATTTAATTTAACATACAGCACAATATTGGTTTCTGGAGTAGAATTCAGTGATTCAGCACTTACATACAACACCTAGTGCTCACCGCAACAAGTGCTCTCTTTAATACCATCCCCCATCTAGCCCATCCCCCACCCACCTTCCTCCATCAACGCTCAGTTTGTTCTCTATCGTTCAGAGTCTTTTTTTTTTTTAAAGATTTTATTTATTTATTCGACAGAGATAGAGACAGCCAGCGAGAGAGGGAACACAAGCAGGGGGAGTGGGAGAGGAAGAAGCAGGCTCATAGCGGAGGAGCCTGATGTGGGGCTCGATCCCAGAACACTGGGATCACGCCCTGAGCCGAAGGCAGATGCTTAACCGCTGTGCCTCCCAGGCGCCCCCGTTCAGAGTCTTTTATGGCTTGTTTCCTTCCCTCCTTTTTTTTTCTTTTCCCCCTTCCCATATGTTCCTCTGTTTTCTTTCTTAAATTCCACATATAAGTGAAATACGGTATTTGCCTTTCTCTGACTTATTTCACTTAGCAAAATATATTCTAGTTCCATCCACATTGTTGCAAATGTCAAGATTTCATTTTTTGGATGGCTGAGTGATATTTCATTGTGTGTGTGTGTATATATATGTGCATATATACACACACATATATATATATCACATTTCTTTATCTATTCATCAGTCAATGGACATTTGTAGGTGCTCTTTTAAAAATGGGAACCTCTTGGGGCACCTGGGTAATGTAGTCAGTTAAGTGTCCAACTCTTGGTTTCAGCCCAGGTCATGATCTCGGGGTTGTGAGATGGAGCTCCACTCAGTGCAGAGTCGGCTTGGAGTTTCTCTCTCCCTCTTCCTCTATCCCTCCCCATCGTAGATGCTCTCTCTCTCAAATAAATAAATAAGACTTTTAAAAAAATTTAAAAAGTAAGAATGAGAAGTTCTAGGGGCCTGGTTGGCTCTGTCAGTAGAGCATGTGATTCTTGATCTCAGGGTCATGAGCTCAAGCCCCAAGTTGGGTGAAGAGCTTACTTAAATAAATAAAATAAAATAAAGGTATTACCTATAAAAAGAAATGGGAAGTTCTAGCAATACTGGTCTTACATGGAAGCCATCAGCTACAGCTAAAAAGTAGAAACCACCTTTGGACAGAGAATGGACTCTCCAGTTTGCCATACTATGTTCTCTACAGAGGCAAATTCTTACCAGTAGAGTTAAAAAAAAAAAAAGTAAAATATTTCTTGTAACTATGTCTTAATTCAAAGAAAAAAGAAAAGTAGACCAAGAAGGTGTATATTTCTTTGAGGAAGTGAAGACCATTCCATGGTGTTTAATACAACTACAACGTTTGTCTGTCGAAGGAATATATCTTAAATCAGAATCATGCAATAACTCCGGAGGGTATACGATTTTGCAATCTCTCATCTAGTTTGGCTGGATCCAACATTATCCAAGATGTTGAATAGTAGCAAGTCGTCTGTGAGGTTTCAGTTGATGTAAAGTCACATCTGTTTGCTTCCAGATATATCTCAAAGATCTAAGAAAAGTTCCAAGGTATTGTTATGCAGTTTTTGCAGACCTGGTTAAGATCTACATGATACAGGCCTGAAAGTAGTGCCCTTCCATCCTTTAATGTAGTCTTCACAGAACTTCAGCTTCCAAAGCACCTGTCCTGTCTTGCCTATCAACCCTGTGAAGTGTGTAGGGGTGGAATTCCACAGATGGGGGAGGCAGAGTGACTTCCTAGGTACACAAGTAGTCTGGGAAAAGCATACACCAGACCCAGACCCCTCTGTCTTCTCGAGGCCTTCTGGAGGATGATGGCAGGAGAAAAAAGTGGAATTGAGAAAGAGATCTAAACAGAGGTGGCAGTTTGAAGGGACAAAGAAAGTGCAAAGGAAGTCAGATAGTGAAGGGTGGAAATTAGGCAGTGGAAAGAGTGAGGGCCTGCCTCCAAGGGGCTGAGGCAGTGCGTCAGCGGCTTTGGGGCAACCTCATTCCACCAATGGCAAAATGGAGTCAAGTGTGCCCAAGGACGTCCAGCACTTTGTCAGATGGGCACTAGACCCTGAACCCATGTATCCCAATCACAGTCCAGATCTTCCCTATCACAGGGACCACGGACCAAGGGGCCTGAGGCAGGTGGGAGCAGAGTTGCCACCTGGGTGGATGGAAAGCTCTCCCCAAGGCTGGTAGGGCCATTAACTGTCAAAGACTCAAGTAGCCTAGTAAGCGACTCTGAAGCCCCGATTTTCACGTGGCCAAGGCCTTTCACAGCTTCTAGCTCAAGCGGCATCAGAAATACCCGAATGCCATTCAGGGACTTTCAGAATCTCCTGAGAGATGATCAGGCGCTTTTGGAAACGTCATGGATGGAATCAAACATCAAAGGGCCGGTATTTTGGAAGGGCCACAATCTCCTAAGAAATATTCTGGAATACTGGAGACTATGGGAAAATGGTTAAGAGGCTGGCAAAAATCTGCCCACCGGCATTCGGGAATTTCCGGAGCTTCTCGAGGAGCACTCGGGAGCTCTCGCCTCTTTGCGATCTATTCAGGAGACTTGGGTCCCTGCAGATGCGTTTGTTGCCTAAATCGTAACGGCGACAGATACCGACAGTACGTCGGCAATTTCCGGAAATGTTCGGTATTGGCCCGAGAGTGGCGCCCTCTGATGGCGGGAACTATCACCACCAGTATCCCCCGGGCTGCGCCAGCATGCGCAGACGCAGTTGCGCGCCGGCGGCCGTTCAGACCGGACGTGGTTGCTTCTGAGGTCACTTCCGGCGGGTGACGGTGCGGACGGGTCAGAAGCGTAGAGGCGGCGGCAAAATGGCGGCGCCTGAGGAGCGGGATCTAACCCAGGAGCAGACAGAGAAGCTGCTGCAGTTTCAGGTAGCAGCGAGTACTCGGTGCAGCAAATGCCGCCACGGGCTGGGGAGTGGGCCCCTGGAGGAGCCCAGAACCCTTCTCAGATTGGGCCCGAGATTCTTCTCAGACCAGCGGCAGCCCCCTCCCCCCCAGACACCAACTGCCCTGCTGCTCCCGGCCCCCGAGCCTCTGTCGGTTCTCGGCCTTCCAGCCAGGGTTGCGGCCCTCTCCTCTCCCCTCAGCGGGTCAGCTTCCCTGGTTTCCCTTAGCGGCACCCGTCCTCAACCATTCTTCCCAGTCCGGTTACCCGTCGGACTTTCTCCGCCCTTCGACTCTAGATCTACCGAGATGCTTAATCCCCACCGCGGAGCTGGCCTCGTTTCGGGTCTCTGGAAAACCTACCAGCATCCCATGCTATTTCTACAAATATTTACTGATGGTCTCTTGGGTTCCTGGTCCTGTATTGGGCGCTCTTGTGGGGGAGGGGGCAGACCTGGCCCCCACCCTAAAGGTGTGGGTGGACACCACATAAGGAAACAATGCAACAGTTATGAGTGTCATCAGTGGCTTCTGACGGGGTTTTTTCACCCTGGGCCTATTCCTGGACTCACATTCTTGACAGTGCTTGAGGTGGGTGGTAACTTGCAGAAATCTGCCTCCTTTTAGTGGTTGTCGTGTTAAGAACTTCTGGCACTAAGCACTTATTTCCGAGTTGGGGAATCTGATTGGAGGAGACCACTAGGGTGGGTACCTTGGCTCTTTATTACCCTAATGGATACCCCTTTCCTTATTTCTAAAATACTTCTCTTAAAAAATGTCTACCCCCTAAGGATATTGTGTAGATCAAATGAGTTTAGGGATGTATGAAAGGTTTGTAAACTGAAATGTTTGTTCCCAAGCCGAATCGCTACTGTTAATCATTATTTAACTTAGGATAGAATTAAAGTTAGTGGTACACTTATTTCCTAATATAAAATGTGCTAAACATTCATTAATAAAGCATAATTTACCAAGAACTTCAGTGATTAGGCACTGCTGGTTCAACTGCCATTTATTGAGTACTTACGATGTTGTAAGTACTTTGCTAAACACATAGCCTACATGATCGCATTTAATACAACCCTATGAAACTCATTACAATCCCTATTTTACAGATGAGAAATATGAGGCTTAAGAGGTAACATACTTAGGTTATAGAACCAGTAAGTGGTGGTATCAGATTTAAAGCCAGATCCATCTTTCCAGAAACTTTCCTGAGCTCTTGACTTGTGTGCTATACCACCTGTGTAAGTATCAGTGTACAGCTGAGATTGGAATGCAAATGTTGTGATACCAAGTCTTTTTTTTTTTAACATGTTAGCACTTTTCTGTACTTCCCTTGATTAGATTTCACTATAATTTGAGGTGGATTTTTCTCTAAATTGAGCAGTGGGTCAGAAGTGTATACATGGAAAAATACTATTAACAGTTGACATTTGATTGGAGTTTTGAGTAGAGAAATTGAGGACACAGTAAATTAGGATCAGAGTGAATAAACAGCAGACAACCAGCCTCCTCTTCCTGGTAGACCACTTATTTCAGAATTTTCTTTAATTTGGCAGACCATTTTACCCCTTACAGCTCTTTAGGGGTAAGCTCCCAGAATGAGTGTTATGAGGAGATGTGAGTTATATGTCATGATGTACTTGGGCTGATACTGGGAAGACATGAATATGTGGTAGTATTTCTGAGGTAGAGTACATAGGTACCTCCATTTTGTCTTCATTGGACATTTATATCAGTAAGAGGTGAGCTCTAGGTTAAAGTTGTATTAAGATTGCTTTGTGAGGGGTGCCTGGCTAACTCAGTTAGTAGAGCATGTGACTCCTGATCTTAGTGTTGTGAGTTCAAGTCCCAGGTTGCGTGTAGAACTTAAAAAAACAACAACAACAAAAAAAAACAGATTGCTTTATGAGGTTGGATTTACCAAGGCAGTTGCATTTGTGTGTTCCTTAAGCAGTTGCTGGAGCAGGTTCATCATTCAGTTGCCATTGAACATTCTTTGAAACTTACTAGGTGTCGAGCATTATACCAGGTATTTAATGTACCTTAACTCTTTTAAACCTCTTAATAACATTTACGGAATTAACTCTCATTCATTTTGTTAATGAAGAAATAGTTTCTGAGAGGTCAGATAACTCACACGTGTAGTTAAGTGGCAGAGATTTAGAAATCCATACCCATAACCATCTTAGCTATAACCTGTTGGAGAAGCAAGATACATACATACATGAATAATGAGTATCCTGCAGTATATTAGTGCTCATAGTGTAATATAGTATAAACAAACTGCTGTGGGAATTTAGGGAGGGATGGGAGTATATCCATGGAGGTGGGAAGAGAAGAGAGAAGGATGACTTAGGAGTTAACCATTTATTAAGTATCCACTATGCCTTTGGCATGGTGCTAGATAGATAGTTGATAACTATTATGCTTAATTCTCACAGTAGCCTGGTAAAGTGCCATAGATAATATAGCTGCTCCTAAGTGAGGAAACAGATCTATTGAAGTATTTGCCTAAGTTCATTAAGTTATTAAAGAGGATGGAATTAGAATTAGAAACTTAGTGGGTCTGGATCAGGCTTTAAGGCTGGGCTCTTTCCACTGTACTTTGCTAGTTTTGAAGGAGGAACAGAATTTCAGCAGGTGGTAGGCAGAAGGATGCTCAAAGCCGAGGAAATGGCTTGAGCAATGTATGAAGATGGAATAGTGTGGAGTGTGTGTTGTGATGGATTTAGAGAATTGGAAGTGGAAAATAAGATTGGATAGGTAAATTAGACCAGATTTTGGAGGCCTTTCAAAGCTGTGCAGGATGGTTTAAATTTTAATTTGTATACGTAGGGAGCCATCAAAGGTTTTCCCCCACTAGAGAGTAGCGTAACACTAGGTTTCAGGTTTGCTTCCCTTACAGTATGGAGCGTGTGCTTGGAATATCCATAGGAGTCAGGACAGAACTGGGCCGTGCTGCTAGGAACTAGTTCTCAATGTGGTGCTTCATTCGATACATTGAAATTAGTGAAGTAAAATATTTTAGAAATCTTAGGTTTCCTCTTTTTCACTTTTTTTGTGACATGTGATTTAACTGGAACTCCCTAGAGTATATTTATCATGCTTCTCAGTCCATTTGATGTTTTCTTATGATTTTTCTAGTTATCCTTTTCTCCTGTTTATTTTGGAACCAATTGAGTATGAATAGTGAATGCACACATTTGTTTTAAGCAGTTTCAAATGGAAGAGAATAGGTCTTAAGAAGAGTTAATGCAGGGACGCCTGAGTGGCTTGGTGGGTTAAATGTCTGCCTTTGGCTCAGGTCATGGTCTTGGGGTCCTGGGATCGAGCTCAGTGTCAGGCTCCCTGCTCAACAGGGAGTCTGCGTCTCTCTCTCCCTCAGCCCCTCTCCCCAACTTGTGCTCTCTCTTTCACTACTCTACCTCAAGTAAATAAATAAAATCTTAGGGAAAAAAAGAATTAATAGAGGTATGGGTAAGGTTACTTTTACTGAAGTCCATTTTCCCAGATTTCCAAATATAACATATTCCCCTAGTGCCTTGGTTTACTGCTTCTAGGTTGCTGTTTCAACCTGTGGAGAAAGATGACATGAACAGAGAGAAGGGACTAAAGGAGCTATATGCATGGCCAGTGGAGGAAGAAGTGATCCCTTTCTACTTTTGTACAAGTGTAAGAAATTTCTTTCCTTTTAAATGAATATTAGGGTGTATGAACTTTGTTCTTTTAAATTATAGAAAGTTAAGCCTGAACTCTGGCCTGTAGAATTAAGCTTATAATTCACTTAGAAAATCTCTCTTTTTGGCTTTATCTGACTCTTTGTTACCTAAAAGAAAAAGAATAACACAATACTCTTTGTTCATGTATTTTAAAAAAATCGGAGTGATCTGTTTGAATTTTTTGCCCTGGAATTTGGTATCGTAGGAAAACCATGAGCTTTGAAACTTGGGGCAAACCTGAATTAGCCTTTCAGCTTAGCTTCGCATGAGTTGTGTGACCTTGGGCATGTTCCCACTTTCTTGAATCTTTCCTCCCCTATAAAATGGGGATACTATTACATAATTCACAGTAGTTTTTGTTTTTTACTTTAAAAAAAGCTATCAAGTAATGCATACTTATGCAAGTCAGTAACGTAAAATTGTAAAAGTATAATTAAATTTCATCTTATTCCCCTTTCCTCCTTCCTAGTTTACTGTGCGTCTTTCTATACTTCTCTCTTCTGCATATACAGGTATACATACTTAATGTATAAGCTCTCTTACCCGTCACTTGACTGATTAGTTGGAGCGGATGGCTTCCATTTCCTCAGATCTACTCTGTAGTATGTCCAAGTATTTCTGCTTTCACCAGTTGAGTTGTATGCTTGACAAAAGTCAGTTTTATTTTTAAAATTTTTTTTAAAGATTTTATTTATTTATTTATTTATTTGACAGAGCAAGCAGGGGGAGCAACAGAGGGAGAGGGAGAAGCAGGCTCCCTGCTGAGCAGGGAGCCCGACAAGGAGCTCGATCCCGGAACCCCGGGATCATGACCTAAGCCGAAGGCAGACACTTAGCCAACTGAGCCACCCAGGTGCCTCAAAAGTCAGTTGTATATGCTCCCAAACCACTCTGTGCTGGTTATATTTGTGATAAAAATACAATACATAAGCCATCAAAATACAGTGTTAGAGTTTTTATCTGAAAACTAAATTAAATGCTTTGGAAAAGGTCTATAGGGTCAAGTTGCTAGAAAATTGTTGTTCAATTAGGTGTGAGCAAGATAGGTGTAAAGATAAGTTTGGAAAAAATAATTGAGGTTCAGTATTGTGCACATAATCCTTGGCAAGTGCTTGGCGTTCTTGCACTCCAAGAAATTAAATCAGTGTCTTATGGATATGGTTTATGCTAGAAGGACTCCAAAGAATGCTGGTCGACCCGTGCCCTAAAGAAAAGAGTAGGCTTTCATCAAAAGATTGCTGCATAAATATATATGCTTTATGTTTTAAATGAAATGTATAAGTAATATATGGAATGTTTTTATCCCTCACTTTAAGTGACTTTTTAAATTAATTGACTAGGAAGTCTTATTTGCATTGGGTAAGAGCTTCTGCTATCTTTGTCTTAATAAAGGTAGGATCATACATATATAAGAAAGTCAGCATAGCATAGTAAGTTGTCGTAAAGACTGGCTGTGAATAAGACAGCCTGGATTTGAATCCTAGCTTCTCCAATTATTAACTTTGTGAACTTGGGTGAGTTACTTAACCTTTCTACTTTAATTTTTTCATGTGTGTACTTACTGTATTACCTAACTCAAGAGGTTGTTTTGGTAATTAAATGTTAATACATCTAAAGCACTGACAAATATTAAGTGCTTGAATGTTAAACATTATTACAGTTTCTGCTTTTTGGTTTTTAAAAACTTGAAGGACAATTAGCTTGTTTTCATTTTTTGATTTTGTACAACTAGTGTCACAGTGAATATTGTTGTACAGAAACATTTATCCCATTCTCAACTTTTTTCAGGACCTGTTATGTGCTAGTATAGTTGTAGTCACAGGATACAATGGAATATTAGGTATAATTCCTACCCTTGTGGATCTCACATTCTATTGGAAGAGGGAAGAGTCAAAATAAATAAATGGAATATAGGCTATGTTAGATGGTGATAAATGCTGTGGAGAGAAATAAATAGGGAATTTTGAGAGGGGGTGTTTAAATTTTTTTTTTTTTTTTTAAGATTTATTTGACAGAGAGACAGCCAGTGAGAGAGGGAACACAGCAGGGGGAGTGTGAGAGGAAGAAGCAGGCTCCCAGTGGAGAAGCCTGATGCGGGGCTCTATCCCATAATGCCAGGATCACGCCCTGAGCCGAAGGCAGACTCTTAACGACTGCGCCACCCAGGCGCCCCCCCCCCTTTTTTTTAAGATTTATTTATTGGGTGCCTGGGAGGCTCAGTTAAGCATCCGCTTTGGGCTCAGGTCATGATCTCAGGGTCCTGGGATCAAACCCTGTATCAGGCTCCCTGCTCAGCAGCAAGTCTGCTTCTCCCTTTCCCTCTGTATCTCTCTCTTGCTCTCACTGTCTCTCAAATAAATAAGTAAAACTTAAAAAAAAAAAAAAAAGGATTTATTTATTTATTTTAGAAAGAGGAAGGGAGAGAGGGAGAGATCACACTGTGAGCAGGGGAGGAGCAGAAGGAGAGGGAGAGAGAAACTCAAGCAGACTCCCCCTGCTGAACCTGGACCCAGAGGCAGGGCTCCATCCCAGGACCCTGAGATCATGACCTGAGCTAAAATCAAGAGCTGGCCACTTAATCAGCTGAGCCACCCAAGGGCCTGGGAGGTGGGGTGTTTAATTTTAAATAGGATTATAAAGGGAAGGCCTTCTTGAGAGTGTGTCAATTGTGGGATAACCTAAAGTTAAAGTACTAAACAAATCATGTGGGTACTTAGGGGAAGAGGACTCCAGATAGAGGGAATAAGGCATATAAGAGTCCTAAGGCATGGCCTCAACGGACCTTGTCCAGGAATGGCAAGAAGTGTGGCTAGAACTGAGAGAGGGAGGGAGGAAGAAAGTAGTAGGAGACAGGGTCAGAGTTAAAGGCAGGGCTAGTTCACAAATGGCCTTGTAGGCTATTGTAAAGATTTTGCCTTTAACTCTGAAGCAGGTTGGATTTTGAGTGATGACAGGATTTATGATTTATTAGGGTCACTGTGGCTGTTTTCTTGAGGATAGCCTGAAGGAAGGTAAGGGAGGAGTAGGGACACCATTTAAGAGATTTTTGTGGTGATGCAAGACTCCTTGAACCAGGATGAAGTAGGAAAGTAATCATGAGGAGTAGTTGGATTCTGAATATATTTTGAAGGTAAAGTGGATGGGATTTTCCAAGGGATTGTATGTGAAATGAGAGAGAGGAAGAAAGTAAGAGTATCTCGGCTTTTTGACCTAAGTAACTGGAAATGGAAGTCATTAACTGGGATTAGGAAGGCTCTGGGAGGAGCACATTTGGGTGTGGGGGTGAGATAAGTAGCTCAGTTTTGATCATGTAAAGTTTGAGGTTTCTGTTAGACACCCAAGTGAAGATGTCTAACTGGATATTCTAGTATTGAGTGCAGGAGAATGATCGAGCCTAGCAATGCAAACTTGGAAATCATCTGCATGAAGATAATATTTAAAGCCCTGAAACTGTTTGAGATCATCTGTAGAGCAAGAATACATAAACAAATTTTGATATTTGAAGGTGTTTTTGTCGTTGATGTCACCTAAGCTTTTTTTGAGCGTTCACAGTTGACCCTTGAACAACATGGGTTTGAACTGCACAGGTCTACTTATAAATGGATTTTTTTCAATACAGTACTGTAAATGTATTTTCTCTCATCATTTTCTTGGTAACATTTGCTTTCCACTAGCTTTATTGTAAGGATACAGTATATAATACATACAAACATATAAAATATGTGTTAATCCACTGTGTTATCAGTAAGGCTTCTTTCTGTTCAACAGTAGGCAAGTTTGTGGGAGTCAAAAGTTATCCTTGATTTTCAACTGCATGGAGCTCGGTGCTCCTAATTTCCATGTTCAGTTGTTTACTGTATTCTGTCCAAAGTGCTGTAGATTCATTGTGTCATTGATTCCTCTCAAAAAGTAAATGGTGTAAGTTCTGGTGTTGGTGAGTAAACTAGGATGAGTACGTAATTTACCTAAGGTTAGTAGCGACAAGTTTATATTTGAATCCAGATCTCTGGATTCTTTCCTCCTCTTTCCTAGCACTGCCTCTCCAGCGCTAAGTGTTGATTAGTTTTCAACTACGGTAGGGGAATAGGACCAATAACAATAGCTTTGTGGTAGGGTTTTTTTTGTTGTTTTTTTTAAGATTTACTGATTTATCTGAGAGAGAGCACACGCGTGGTGGGTAGGGGTAGAGAGAGGTGAAGAGAGAAGCTCATGTAGACTCCGAGCTGAGTGTGGGGCCAGATGTGGAGCTCGATCCCGTGACCCTGAGATCATGACCTGAGCCAACATCAAGAGTCAGTCACTTAACTGACTGCACCACCCAGGCCCCCCGCTCTGTGGTAGTTTTAAGAACACAAACACAGTTTAAAAAAAAAAAAAAAGAACACAAACACAGGGGCGCCTGGGTGGCTCAGTCCTTAAGCGTCTGCCTTCTGCTCAGGGCATGATCCCGGCGGTCTGGGATCTAGCCCCACATCAGACTCCTTGGCTGGGAGCCTGCTTCTTCCTCTCCCACTCCCCCTGCTTGTGTTCCCTCTCTTGCTGGCTGTCTCTATCTCTGTCAAATAAATAAATAAAAATCTTAAAAAAAAAAAAACACAAACACAGCAAAGGAAGTCAAAAGTATGGTTCTAATTCTGGACATCATCACTCAGGATAATTCTCTTAACCTACTCTACATAAAAGTAGACTTTTTAAGCAGAAAGAAAGAATCCTCAAAAGTGGGAATGAATAAAGAGGACAGTTCTCTCACTTCCATACCTACAGATATGAGAGAGAAAATGGTAGAGAGAAGGCTTCAGAGGAAGAAGTATCTTCAGAGAAAAGCCAAGTTTCAGTTAGAACATGAAAGTGAAGGAAATGTTTAGAGATGTAGTTATGGATATAGGGGATGTTGCTGATATGGCAGACCTTTTTATTTCTGTAGAACAGAATCCTGGTGTTACTGGTTCAAAACAAAAGTACTTTATACATTTTAACAGTTCCTGTTAGACTATTTTCCAGGGAGTTTTGGCAGCTCACACTCCAACCAAGAGGATGTGAGAGGACCTGTTTCCCCATACCCTTGCCAGCATCAAATGGTAGCTTTTTGAATTTTTGTCAATATGATTAAATTTTTAAAGTTCTCGTTTTAATTTGCATTTCTAGTGGTAGTCTTGGTTGTAGTTTTTGGTTTTGGTTTTCAGTCAAGTTTGAATAATGCAAGCACTTGTTTAAGCTATTTCTAATAATAAAGAAAAAGGAACTTTAGAGGCAGGGATTGGCTTTTCAGCCTCTGTTTTTGTTTTTGTTTTTTTAAGACTTTGTCAGAGAGAGAGAGCAGAAGCAGGGGGAGTGGCAGGCAGAGGGAGAAGCAGGCTGCTGTCTGAGCAAGGAGCCTGATGTGGGACTCGGTCCCAAGATCCTGGGATCATGACCCCAGCCGAAGGCAGACTCTTAACTGACTGAGCCACTCAGACGTCCCCCAGCCTCTGTTTTTTAAGAGAGAATGTCAGTGTCCCTAGGTGTATGGGAGGTTTGCTTTCTGGCCACCTTGGTTGCAGAATAAAAGTGCTTATTTTAAGATTGAATCGCATTGTTCCATTAACTTCTGATTATTGGTAGATTGAGTTTCTTCTGGCTATTTACAGTTACTGTGTAAATTGCTTACCTATCCTTTGTTCATTTTCTTTCGGATTATTTGACATTTTATTGTCATTTATATAAAAGGGAATGTTGGTCACGTATAGCAAATATTTTTCATGATATCCTTTATTTTTGATTTTATTATCTTTTCATTTACATTTGTTTAAATTGTTATCAAATTGGCATTTCTTTTCCTTCTGGCTTTTGGGTTTTCGGGTTTTTTTAAGAATGCTTCTACTTAATGAAGTTATACAGATGTTCTCGTTTGCTTTCTTTAAACCATGTGGAACTTTATTTTTTGTATATAAGAACCTAACTTCACATTCTTCCACTGGAGATTATAGGTTAGCTGAGTAATCCATCCCTTCGGTATCTTTACTGGATTAGTAACAATAGGCTTTACACTAAGTTTTAATATCTGCTAGGATAGGGTTCCTTCTCTACTTATTTATTTTTTGAAAAATTATTGGCAATTCTTACAGGCTTTTTTATATACATTTATTTTTTTTTAAAGATTTATTTATTTTAGACTGAGAGTACATGGAGTGGGGCAGAGGGAGAAGGAGAGAGTCTTAAGTAGACTCTGTGCTAAGTGTGGAGCCGGACGTGGAACTTGATCTTACGACCCTGAGATCAGGACCTGAGCCAAAATCAAGAGTCAGACGCTTAACTGCGCCACCTATGTTTCCCTTTATACAGGTTTAAGAATCATTTTGTGCTGTTGTGGGATTATTAGAATTGTATAAAATGTGTATATTAATTTGGAACTGGTTGACATTCAGGAACATGTACATCTCTTTATTCAGATTTGTCATATGTCCTTTAAAATATTTTTTTGTAACTTTCTTCATCTAGATTTTGTATGTTCCTTACTAGATTTATTCCTAGGTATTTTATAGTTTTGGTCACCTTATGAATAGAGCATTTCTTTATTTCTAAATGGTTACTAATAGAAAGAAATGCTGTTGAATTTTGTACATTTACCTTAAGTTTTTGGTTCTTTTATCTAATTTTTTGTCATGTTTTCTGTTCATTACTGATAGTTTCCTAGTTTGGTCTCTTGGGCTCTTTTTTCTTTATAACAATTTTATTGAGCAATAATTCACATATCATAAATTAACCCTTTTAAAATATACCATTCAGTGATTTTTAGTATATTTACAGATTTGTGCAGCCATCACACTATTTACTTCTAGAACATTTTTATTGTCCCCAAAAGAAAACCATGCCCATTAGCAGTCACAAGGTTCATCCATATTGTAGGTTATATCGGTACTGAATTCCTTTTTATGGCTGAATAATATCCCATTGTGTGAGTAAACCACATTTTGTTTATCCATTCATTGGGCTTTTGGATTGCTTCCACTTTTCAACTATTATTATTAATGCTTCTATGAATATTTGTATATAAATTTTTGTGTGGGTATGTTTTCATTTCTCCTAGTAGTAGAATATCTGAGTCACATGGTAACTCTGTATAACTTTTTGGAGAAATTGCCAGATTGTTTTTCCTAGGCAACTACATCATTTTCCCCACCAGTAGTATGTAAGCATTCCAATTTCTCCATACCCTCACTAACATTTATTTTAGTATATGTGCTGCCGAAGCAAGCACTCTGACTAACATTTGTTAATCATCCATCTTTGTAGCCATCCTGGTAAGAGTGCAGTGGTATCTTGTTGTTTTGATTTGCATTTCCCTAATGACTAAAATAATGTTGAGCATTTTTCATATGCTTATTGGCCATTTGTCAGTTTTCTTTGGAGAAATATCTATTCAAGTTCTTTGCCCATTTTTTAATCAGGTTACATGTCTTATTGGGTTCTAAGAGTTCTTTATGTATTCTGATACAAGTCCTTTATCAGATACATCATTGGCAAAAATACTCTCCCATTCTGTGGGGTGTCTTCACTCTCTTGATGGTGTTTATTGAAGTTTTAAATTTTGATGAAACCTAATTTATTTGTTTTATCTTTTGTTGTTCGTGCATTTGGTGTCATATCTGTATCTTTTGTTGTCTTATATATGAAGTCTTATCTATTTTGAGTTAATAGTTGTGAGGTAAGGGTTCGACTTCATTCTGTTGCATGCTGGTGTTCAGTTTTCCCAGCACCATTTATTTAAAAGATTATTCTTGTTTAATGACCTTGGACCTCTGTTGAAAATCAGTTGACCATAACTATGGATTTATTTCTGGATTCTCATTTCTATTCCATTGATTTGTATCCTTATGCTGGTACCACACTGTCTTGACTGTTGCAGTTGTGCAGAAAGTGTGAGTCCTCCAACTTGGTTCTTTTTCAGAATTATTTTGGCTATTCTGGGTCCCTTTCATTTCCAAATGAATTTTAGAATCACCTTGTCAATTTCTGCAAAAAAGGCAGCTGGGATTTTGATAGGGATTGCTGTTTACTCTGTAGATCAATATGGAGATTATTGCCATCTTAACAAAATTAAGTTTTCCAATCCATGAGCATGGGAAGGCTTCCCTTTTTTAGTTTCTCTCAGTGATGTTTTATAGTCTTTTGTGTACAAGTCTTCTTTGGTTAAATTTGTTCATAAATATTTTATTGTTTTTGATGGTATTGTGAAAGGAAATGATTTCTTAATTTTATTTTTAGATTGTTCATTGAGAGTGTGTCGATTTTTGTATGTTGATCTTATATCCTGCAACCTTATTGAACTCATTATTCTATTAGTTTTTTTGTAGATTTCTTAGGATTTCTTATATGTAAGATCATGTCATCTGTGAATAAAGTTTCATTTCTTTCCAATCTGGATGCCTTTTTTTTTTTCTTGTTTAATTGCTCTTCTACAGTATTGAATATAAGTGGCAAGAGCAGACATCCTTGTCTTGTTCTTTGTCTTAGGAGGAAAGCATTGTCTTTCACATTATTGAGTTAGCTGTGTTTCTCAGATGTGCTTTATCAGGGTGAGGAAGCTCCCTTCTATTCCTAGTTTAAGTTCTTATCATGAAAGGGTGTTTTGAGTTCTTAAAAGGGTTAAATGAGATAATGCATGTAAAATGCCTGGTGCATAATTACTGTTTGGGCCCAGGCCCCTCAGTGCCACACTTCACCCTGGGCAGGTCTCTGTTAGGTAGAAGCTGGAAAAGTGGTCCCCATCCAAGACTCAGGGTCTATGCTAACCAGCTACTTCAGTCTTCCAGTGGCCAGGACACCCTCAACACCCAGAGGAGGGAGAGCATCTTTCTAGCTGTCCCCAGCTCTCCCCAGCTGTCCAGATCTCTCCCAACCCAAATGGACTGTGATCCTGTTCTGTCTTGTCCCAAGATATAAAAGGGGCAGGTGGGTGGTCCTAGAGAATGTTCAGTTGTATACATGTTCTTTTAGATTTCTTTATTTTTCTGGGGAGTATTTAATAAAGGATGGAATTGAGAATTTGCAAAACTCTTGTCCTTTTTATTTTATTTTAAAGATTTATGTATTTTAGAGATAGAGAAATCGCCTGTGCGAAACGGGGAGGGGGCAGAGGAAGAGGGAGAAGATCTCAAGCAGACTCCCTCCTGAGTGGGGTGCCAGACTTGGGCTTGAACTCATCTCATGACCCTGAGATCACAACCTGAGCCAAAACCAAGAGTCAGATGCTCAACCGACTGAGCCATTCAGGCACCCCTGTCCTTTAGAAAAATTGGAATTTAGTAGATAAAAAAGATAAATAACCGAAAATATACTTGAAGGAGTACAAGTCCTTTCAAAAACAGTACAGAAAAGATTTTACATACAGAAGACTTGTTTTATATTATTCAAATGTACAGAATTAAACCTGTGATTTAGGAATTTAAAGTGTTAATAATTAAACTTTGTAGAATTTCTTCACTTAAAAATTCAAATTTAGCTTACAGTGTTAGTATTGTTAAACACATTTCCACAAGCTTAATATATTTCATTAGGTTTTACCTAGACTTTTCATATACAAATGAGAACATTCTAATTCTCTCATTTTCTTCTTTATTAAAAAGGATTCCCCTATAAAGATACAATTCCCTGGGCCCCTGGGTGGCTTAGTCGGTTAAGTGTCCGCCTTCGGCTCAGGTTGTGATCCTGGGGTCCTGAGGTTGAGCCCTGCATTGGGCTCCCTGCTTGGTGGGGAGTCTGCTTCTCCCTGTCCCTCTGCTCCCCCCTGGCTTTGCTCTCTCTCTTGCTCACTCTCAAATAAAGAAATAAAATCTTAAGAAGGTATGATTCCCTCATCTGTTTAGTTACACTAAGTTATAGTATGTATAGTAAAAGCAGGATAAACATTTGATTCTTTCAGTTATTTACTGCTTTTATAATAAGTTGATTTCCTAGCATCCTCCAAAAGTAGCCAGTGAGGTTTTTAAAAAATTGAGTATTGATGTGAACTCATGAATTTAAACATACTTAACGTATTGTAACTTATTGCCATTGTGTTAATTGAGGCTCACATTGTGCCATCTTTGACAATTGTGAATTTCTTCAGTTTGGCTCCTGATGACTTTTTAATGTTTACACTGTTTATTTTTTCAGAGAGACAGAAAAGATTTTCCTTTTGAATTTGTAAAAACCTTATATTATTCCTCCTAAGTAATTTTGTCATACTGCTGTGGCCCCAGTAATCTTTGATAGCTTTTTAGCTTTCTGACATAAGATGTTTCAGACTCTCCATCTTATTTTTATACCTAATATCTCCTGGTACTCCTTGCATAGCATTGTAGGGAATTATTTCTCTTTCATATTTATAGCCGTGTGATACTCTGTTATGTGAATATACCATAATTTAGCCCCCTGTTGATGGACATTTGGGTTATTTCTTATCTTTAGCTGTTATAAATAGTAGGGCAATAAGTAGCCTTATGCATGACTTTATTTTTTGCTAGTGTATCTTTGGGATAGATTCCTGGAAAGATTTCTGGGTCAAAGGTTAAATGCTTATTTATGTGCATCTGAATATGTAGCTGTCAGATATTGTCAAATTTTCCTCCGTGAGGATTGTACCATTTTGTGCTCCCACTGACAATGTATGAAGGCCCCTAAGAGCCTCACCAACAATGTGTTGTCAAACTCTGTATAGTTTTAATTTTCTGTCAATTTGTTCTTTTTCGTCTCTGTTTTTAAAAACTATTTATTAGGAATACTACTAAAATTTTGTCTGTGAAATAAATTATCGATATTATTCCTAGGTCTTTCACTTTGCAAATGGTATTTTATTGCTACACACAAGGCGGGGGGGGGGGGGGACTCTACTTTCAGTATTGCCGTAAACCTAAAACTGTTCTAAGAAATAATGTCTGTGGGGTGCCTGGGTAGCTCAGTCACTTAGGCGTCTGCTTTAGGCTCAGGTCATGATCTCAGGGTCCTGGGATTGAGCCTCCCCCACATCAGGCTCCCTACTCAGCAGAGAGTCTGCTTCTCCCTCTCCCTCTGACCCTCCTTCCTGCTTGTGCGTGCGTGTGCTCGCTCTCTCTGTCTCAAATAAATAAATATTTTAAAAAATGTTTGTTTTAAAAAAAAAAAAACAATTTTCCCTCTTTATTTGAGATGCTACCTTTTCAGTACTAAATTTTTATATGCAGTTGGGTCAGTCGTTCCTGGATTTTCTTTTCTGTTCCATTGGTCTTGCATGTGCCAGTACTATTTATAATATAGAAGCTTATAATATATTTTAATCTGGAGGGCTAGTCTCCTTCATTGCTTTTTTTCAAGGTTTTTCCAGGTTTTCTTGTTTATTTGCTCTTCCAAAAGAATTTCATAATCAGCTTTTCTTTTATTAAATTTGTAAATGAATGTGAGGGGGTATGATTGACATCTTAAGTTGAATCTTCTATCAAAGAACACAGTTAAGTCTTGGAGGCTTTTTGACAAACTGATTTAGTAGTGCTTACTGGCTCCCCCCCCATCTTTATAAATGTGACAAGAACATGTATTATGTGAACAAGTTGGTTCAGGTGTTCAAGTTTGGGGTTATTTCTTCAGAATGGGCTGGGCATCAGTGTTTACGCATTCCTGTAAGTGTTATAAGGAGTATTTGTGTTATTAGCAGGGTAGTTTAAATTCAAATTACTATGAGTGAAAGATTACCTGTACTGCAGATATTCTTTTGGAAGCAAATCTTTGAGGTGGATATTGATAAAGATTAATTCTGTCAATTTTGTTTTGGCTGTTTGAGGGTCATTTCATGTATTCGGGAACTCTAGTTGCCATTTCTAGTGTTTTTACTCAAAATGAATAGCAAAAATAGGGGCGCCACCCAGGCGCACTCGTTAAGCGACTGTCTTCGGCTCAGGGCGTGATCCCGGCGTTCTGGGATCAAGTCCCACATCAGGCTTCTCCGCTGGAAGCCTGCTTCTTCCTCTCCCACTCCCCCTGCTGTGTTCCCTCTCTCGCTGGCTGTCTCTCTCTGTCAAATAAATAAATAAAATCTTAAAAAAATAATAATAAAATGAATAGCAAAAACAGTAAAGTAATAAAATTGAAGGTTTGATGTTGACTGCTTCTAGTTGTGTATGTATGTTTTTAAACCACCATTTATGAGAGTCCAGAGTGATAAATAGTAGAAATCACTGTGCTTACTGAGGTGCCTATTGGCTTTGGATTTTCCCACCAAGGAAATTTCGAATATTTTCTCTCTGTCCTGGAATATATTTAGAAGAGAAAGTCTCTTCATACTAAATATCTCGGGATTTTTTTTAAAGTATTTATTTTAGTGTGTGTAAGTTCCTTTTGGAATTAAAGAAATATCACAGGGATCAAAGCTACAGCATAGAGAAATATAGTTGTTAGAATTGTAATAGTGTATCGTAGTATGGTGACGGATGGTAGCTACACTTGTGGTGAGCACAGGTAGGAGAATGTATAGACTTGTTGAATCACTATGTTGTATACCTGAAACTAATGTAACATTGTGTCAGCTACGCTTTAGTATAAATAAATAAAGGGATGTAGTACTAAAAAAAAAAAAATTAAGGTGAAGTCAAACAAAAAAATCCACTACCCTCAATTAACCCTCCAATCTATCTGCATTGCCTCTACCCTAGTTTACACTTTATTTTTCCTTTGGATTATTTCAGAAACCTTATACTGGTGCCCTTAATTTCAAGTCTCCTTTTCAACTTCAGCTTTACTTTTTCCAGAATAATTTTTTAACAAACATTTAATGTCACTCTCAAGATTTTTTATTTGCTCTGCATTGATTAGAACTGCATAAATCTTTACATCTC
Organism: Ursus americanus; assembly: GCF_024610735.1. Lineage (NCBI taxonomy): Eukaryota > Metazoa > Chordata > Mammalia > Carnivora > Ursidae > Ursus > Ursus americanus. The sequence continues at coordinate 2,895,573 of NC_142141.1, read as the reverse complement.
ATGATCTGACCCATACTTCACTGTCCAACCCCATAATTCTACTCTTCCCCCTGCCTTTTTAAAAGATTTTATTTTTAATTAATCTCTACACCAAAGGTGGGACTTGAATTTACATCCCCGAGATCAAGAGTTGCATGCCTATGTAGGAGCCAGCTAAGTGCCCCATATCCTTTCCCTTTGTATTCCAATGACACTTTCTAGACTTCCTAGTTCCCCTAATATAACGTTCTTTTTCATGCCTCTGTGCCTCCATACATAATCCTCCCTTGCTCTGAAACACTTCCTTCTGCTAATTTTCAGCTTGAAACTTTGTGTCTTTGCATTTTCTCCTAGTCCCCTGAAAGACTTCAGGATTTGTTTACCACTGGTGTGTGGTCATTGTCATAATAATAACAATCATGTATATGTCATTTTACTCCACAAAATTATTGGAGATTGGGACTGTGATTTCTTTGATATACTTGCTACATGATATATACTGAATTAATATTTGTTGAATGAGTTGAGTAATCCACCAGAAATCTCACTTAACCAGAGGATTTTGTTCCAGTTGTTCTTGATTTTTTTTCTCCCTTTATTAAAGTATTTCCAACAGTATTAAATATTCCATTTTTAGGAGAAAGGGGAAAACAAAAAAATCCAGTTAACCACATTTTCATCTTTGCAGCATGGTATAGGGGAAAGAGCTCCATATTAGGAGTTTGGCCATTCGAGATCTGTGTGACAGTTAATCCTAGGCCTCAGTTTCCATATCTGCAAAGTGACTCTAATATTTCTAACTTTACAAGTTTGTTGTAAGAATCAATAAGAAAGGTGGGGCACCTGGGTGGCTTAGTTGGTTAAGCGTCTGCCTTCGGCTCAGGTCATGATCCCAGGGTTCTGGGATCAAGGCGTGCATCAGGCTCTCTGCTCAGCAGGGAGCCTGCTTTCTCCCTCTCCCTCTGCCTGCTCTGCCCACTTGTGATCTCTCTCTGTGTCAAATAAATAAATAAAAATCTAAAAAAAAAATCGATAAAAAAGCACATATTATAGTGCTTGGTTCATAGATGCTTAAGAGTTGAATCTAAATCCTAAAACATTCTCTGTTTTGAAATTGAAAAGTAATAAATTATTAACATTTTGTGACCTGACATTAGATTATGCTTATATATACACACGTATCTTAGGCATGGCAAGTTCTAGGAATGTGATTTCAAGCTTTTTTGAAACATAAATAGTGGCAGATTTTGTCACTGGAGAGTGGGGAAGAAACAGGGAAGGCAAGACTCGCAGAGGACTTCTGGAAGATTGGTAAAGTTTGATGCCTTGTAACATTTTTTTGTGAAGAGGAAAATAATATGTTCGTGTATCCCTAACTAGCTTTTCTGCTTGATCCTGAGTAGTGCAGTCACATTAGGAAAGGTTGAATAAGGCCATAAGTTTTTTCATCTTGTAAAACTAAAACTGTACAGTAGTCCCCCCCCCTTATCCATGGGGAATACATTCCAAGACCCCGAGTGGATGCCTGAAACTGTAGGTAGTACAAACCCTACATATAGTATGTTTTTTCTAACATACACATACCTGTGATAAAGTTTAATTTATAAATTAGGCACATAAAAGATTAAAACAATAATAAAATAGAACAGTTATAACTATGTTATAATAGAAGTTTTGTGAGTATGGTCTCTCTCAAAGTACCTTATTGTACTGTACTGTTCTTGTGATGATGTGAGATGATAAAATGTACATGATGAGATGAAGTGAGGTCGATTGATGTAGGCTACTAATAACCTTCTGGTGACACATCAGGGGGAGGATCATCTGCTTCCAGGTGGCAGTTGACTGTGGGTAACTGAAAACCACAGATGGGGGGGAGAACTCCTGTACCCATTAAACAATAACTCCCCCCTTTTTCCCCTCCCTGTAACTGCTGGCATCCACTATTCTGTCTGTATGAGTTTGCTCTAGATACCCCATGTGAGTAAACCATACAGTATATGTCCCTTTTTTTTTTTTTTTAAGATTTATTTCTTTATTTTAGAGAGTGCGCGCTCACATGTGCGTACACAGGAGCAGGAGGGGCAGAGGGAGAGAGAGAATCTCAAGCAGATTCAGCACCGAGTGCGGAGACCAGTGCAGGGGTCGATCTCATGACCCTGAGATCATGACCTGAGCTGAAACCAAGAGTCGGATGCTTAAATGACTGTGTCATCCAGGCGCCCTGTATTTGTCTTTTTGTGACTGGCTTGTCTCCCTTAGTGTCATGTACTCAAAGTTCATCCATGTTGTAGCATTTTGTAGGATTTCCTTCCTTTTAAGGTCTTAATAGTATTCCATTGTATGTATATACTACATTTGGTTTATCTACTCATCTGTTGACAAGACACTTGGGTTGTTTCCATGTTTTAGCTACTGTGAATAATGCTGGTGTGAACATGAGTGTGCAGGTATCTCTTTGACACTATGCTTTCCGTTATTTTGGGTGTATACCCAGAAATGGACTTGCTGTATCATATGGTAATTCTTTAAATTTTTTGAGGAACACATGCTGTTTTCCACAGTGGTCTTACCATTTTACATTACCACCAACAGTGCACAAGGGTTCTAATTTCTCCACATTGTCACCAATACTTTTTATTTCCTGTTTTTTAAAAAATATTTTATTTATTTATTTGACAGAGAGCACAAGCAAGGGGAGCAACAGGCAGAGGGAGAGGGAGAAGCAGGCTCCCTGTGAGCATCGAGCATCGATCCCAGGACAACCCTGAGATCATGACCTGACCCAAAGGCAGATGCTTAACCGACTGAGTCACCCAGGCACCCCCGTTTCCTGTTTTTTTTTTTTGTTTGTTTGTTTGTTTTTTTAATAGTAGCCATCCTGTTAGGTGTGAAGTGGTAGCTCATAGTTTTGATTTACCTTTCCCTAATTATGTTGAACATCTTTTTGTGTGTTTATTGGTCATTTGTATATTTTTGGAGAAATGTCTATTCAAGTCCTTTGCCCATTTTTGAATCAGATTGGTTGTTTTTTGTTGTTGAGTTTTAAGAATTCTCTGTGTAGTCTGGATATTAATCCCTTATCAAATACATGATTTGCAGGGGCACCTGGGTGCCTCAGCAGTTGGGTGTCCGTCTTCGGCTCAGGTCATGATCTCATGGTCCTGGGATTGAGCCCCGCGTTGGGCTCCTTGCTCAGCGGGGAGTCTTTCTCCCTCTGCCCCTCACCCTTCTCATGTGCATGCTCGCTCTCTCTCTCAAATAAATAAATAAGTAAATAATCTTGTAAAATAAATACATGATTTGCAAATATTTCTTCCTATTGTAGGTGTTGTCTTTTTACTCTGTCCATAGTATCTTTTGATGCACAAATTTTTAAAACTATTTTTAAAGATTTTATCTATTTATTTAAGAGAAAGAGCACCACAAGCAGTGGGAGAGGGAGAAGCAGGCTCCCCACTGAGCAGGGAGCCTGACCTAGGGCTTGATCCCAGGACTCTGGATTGTGACCTGAGCTGAAGGCAGACACCTAACCAACTGAGCCACCCAGGACCCCAAATGTTAAAATTTTCATGAAGTCCAATTTGTCTGTCTTTTGTAGCCTGTGCCTTTGGTACAATATCCAAGAAATCATTGCCAAATCCAGTGTTGGGAAGATTTTGTCCTGTTTTCTTCTAAGAATTTTATTTTAGGTCTTATTTTATGTCATGGATCTATTTTGAGTTAATTTTTATATATGGTGTTAAGTAAATAGGAAGAACACAGTACTGTACTTCTCCTTTATTCTCACACTGTTAACCACACTCACCATACTGCTGACACCAGATGTATGAGGTTTCCACACATCAAGCAGTTCTAGATTCAGGTCAGTTCATTCTGATGCTACCTGGAATTAGCGTCAGATCCCACAAGAAATGACTCAGTCCCACAAGACTGCCCCTTTTAAGATGCCAATCACAGGTCTCCCACACTGACCAGCTGTAATTGGGGTTCCCATGACCTCCTCTTTGGGGTTGATAATTTGTTAGAATGGTACACAGAACTCAGGGAAACACTTTTGTTTACTTTTTCTTAGAAAGGATATGATAAAGGATACCGAAGAATAGCCAGATGAAGAAATACATAGGGCAAAGTCCAGAAAGGGTCCTAAGTTCAGGAGCTTTGTCCCTTTTGGAGTTGGGATGCATCACCCTCCCCACATGTTAATGTGTTCATTAACTCAGAAGCTCTCTGAACCTCATTCTGTTGGGGTTTTTATGGAGGCTTCATCTTGTAGGTATGATTGATTATTCATGCCATTTCCAGCTTCTCTTCCTTCTCTTAGAGAATGGGGGGTATGGCTGAAAATTTCAAGCTTCTGATCATGGCTTGGTTTGTCTGGTGAGCAGTCCATATCCAGGAGCTCATCAGGATCACCTCATTAAACAAAAGATGCTGCTACTATCCAGGAAATTCCAACAGCTTTAGGATCTCTCTGACAGGAACCAAGGTCAAAGACCAAATATTAGAACAAAAGGTGTTCCTAGTACGCTTCTCACTTAGGAAATTACAGGGGTTTTAGGAGCTCAGTGTCAGGAACTAGAGGCAGATCTCTCTCTCTCTCTCTCTCTCTCTCTTCACAGTAAGGGTCCACCTTCATTGTTTTGCATGTGGCTATCCAGTGTTCCAGCGCCATTTGTTGAAAAGACTCTTCTGTCCTCAGTGAATGATCTTGGCACCCTTGTCAAAACTCATTTGACTTCATATGCATTGTTTTACTTCTGGGCTCTCTATTATCCCATTGGTCTTTGTGCCAGTACCACACTGTTTTGATTACTGTAGCTTTGTGGTAAGTTTTGAAATCAGGAGATGTGAGTCCTCTAGTTTTGTTCTTCTTCTACAAGATTGTTTTGGCTGTTTGGGATCTCTTGAGATTCCGTATGAATTTTAGGATTGGTTTTTTTATTTCTACCAAAAAAGTCATTGGAATTTTGATAGGTACATCACTTTGGGTAGTATTGACATTTTAACACATTGTCTTCCAATCCATGAAAACTGAATGTCTTTTCATTCATGCAGATCTTTTAAAATTTCTTTCACCAATGTTTTGTAGTTTTCTTTCACCTCCTTAGTTAATTCCTAAAATTTATTATTTTTGATTTTTTTTCTTTTTGATATTATCGTAAATGGAATTGTTTCTTAGTTTCTTTCTTTCTTTATATTTATTTGAAAGCAAGAGAGTGGGAGTGGGGGAGGAACAGGAGAGGGAATCTTTTTTTTTTCATAAGATTTTATTTATTTGTCAGAGAGAGCACAAGCAGGGAGAGCGGCAGGCAGAGGGGGAGAGAGGGAGAAGCAGGCACTCCACCGAACAGGGAGCCCATGTGGGGCTCGATTCCAGAACCCTGGGATCAAGACGTGAGCGGAAGGCAGATGCTTAACTGAGCCATCCAGGTACCCTGGGAGAGAGAATCTTAAGCAGGCTTCATGCTCAGTGCAGAACCTGACATGGGGCTGGATCTTAGAACCCTGAGGTCATAACCTGAGTCAAAATCAAGAGTTGGTTGTTACCTGACAGAGCCACCCAGGCACTCCTTAATTTCGTTTTTAGATTGTTCATTGTTAGTGTAAAGAAATACAACTGAAATTTGTGTTGACTTTGTATCTTGCTACTTTGTTGAATTCATTTAATGGTCCTAACAGGGTTTTTTTGTTTGGGGGTTTTCTGGTGAGATCTTTGGGGGTTTTTTTGTTTTGTTTTTGTTTTTGAGAAAGAGCAAGAGAGAACACAAGCAGGGATGGGGAAGGGCAGAGGAGAGGGAGAAGCAGACTCCCCACTGAGCAGGGAGCCTGATGTGGGACTCCTGGGATCATGACCTGAGCTGAAGGCAGATGCCTATACAACTGAGCCACCCAGGTGCCCCAGGGGTTTTCTACACATAAAAAATTATGTCCCAATAGACTTAAAAACATAGATATGTACAATATTATCTTCTCCACCCACAACTGGGTGAAGTTAGAAATGAATAACAAGTAAAACTCAAAAATTCACAATTTGTGTAAACAACACACTTTTAAAAAAATATTTATTTATTTATTAGAGACTGAGAGAGAGCGAGTGGGCAAGGGGCAGATGGACAGGGAAAGAGAAACTCAAGCGGACTCTACACTGAGTGGGGAGCACCATGCAGGGCTTGATCTCAGGACCTTGAAATCAGACCTGAGCTGAAACCAAGAGTCGGACGCTTTAACTGACTGTGCCACCTGAGTGCCCCTAAACAACACACTTTTAAACAACCAATGGATTGAAGAAATAATCACAAGGGTAATTAGAAAATACGGAGAGACTAATGAAAATGACCACAAAACACGTCAAAACTTACGGGATACAGCAAGAAGTGAATTTTTAACTATACACTATAAAAACACGAAAGAACCAAGAAAGCTCTCAAATTAGCAACCGAAGTTTATAATTTAAGGAGCTAGAAAAAGAACAAACTAAACCCAGAGCTAGCAGAAAAAGGAAATAATTAGGATTAGAGCCTAGATAAATGAAATAGAGAATAGAAAAACAATAGGGAAAATCAGTGAAACCAAAAGTTGGTTCTTTTGAAAAGATCAACAAAACTTAAAAACCTTTAGTTCAATGGACTAAGAAAAAAAAGATTCAAATTACTAAAATCAGAAATGAAAATGGATGCATAATTGTCAATTCTATAGAAATAAAATTGGTATGAAAGTATTATGAACCATTGAATGCCAGCAAATTGGGTAACCTAGATGAGATGAACAAATTCCTAGAAACGTAAGCTCTACCAGGACTTTAAAAAAAAAAAAAAAAAAAAAAAGATCTACCAGGACTAAATCACAAAGAAATACAAAAACTGAATAGACCTATCACTAGTAAGCAGATTGAGTCTATAATAAAAAACTCCTGACAAAGAAAAGCCTTGGGTCTGACGGTTTGGTAAATTTTGCTAGCTGTATAAAGAACTAATTTCAGGGGTGTCTGACTGGTTCAGTCAGAAGAGCATGTGACTCTGGATCTCAGGTATGTGAGTTGGTGCCCCATGTTGGGTGTAGAGATTACTTAAAAATAAATTTTTAAAAAGAACTAATTCCAATCCTTCTCAAATTTTTCCAAAAAATTGAAGAGGAGAGACCACTTTACTGACTCATTCTGTGAGACCAGCATTACCTTGATACCAAAGCCAGATAAAGACACAGCAAGAAGACTAGAGACCATTATCTCTTATGAATATTAATGCAAAAATCCTCAACAAAATACTAGCAAACTGAATTTAGCAGCATATTAAAAGGATTATGCACCATGACCAAGTGGGATTTATTCCTGGAATGCAACAGTGGTTCTAAGTATGAACACCCATCAGTATAGTACCCAGCTTAACAGAAGGAAGGGGGAGTCAACATGATCAACTCATTCGATGTACAAATAAAATGTCTTTTTCTTGTCCACATGAAACTAAGTTTTATGATGGCATTCTCATTTTTAATGTTTCCTTCATGTTTCTTGATAATAGCTGAATTGAGCATTGTATACTTAGTCTTTACAACACAATGAGTTAATCACTGTTTTTATTTATGTTTCTCAAAGACATAAACTGAACCTCAGAATGATGCCTAGGGTTACCAAGCTAGTTAGCAGTAGAATTAGAATGAAGCGTTATTGATGTCTCTGGTATCCTCTTAACTTTCCAACAAAGGTCAACCACTTATTCTCCCTACTTCTAAGTGCTTGGATTAAGAATATTGTGGATTTCTTTTTGGAAATGTTCATCCATGTGGTATTTTAATGTAGATTCAAATATTTGCACATAAAACATCCTATATACTGTCATTGTGTCCAGTCAGTTTTCAGGTATTTAAGAATCTACTTAGGTGGGCAGGATTCTCTCTTGATTCCCATGGACCATTTGGTTTGACATGCAGTGATGGCATCTAATCTGTGGTTCCCAAGCCAGTTCTATAGGAAAGCTCCTCAATGGGTATTAATAGTATTCCTTTAAAATAGACCTTTCCCTATGTGCAGTTGTGAAGTTAATTTTCTTTTCTTTTTACCTAAAAGGAAGACATTTAAAGATGTATTAGGAATTTTCAAAAAGGGGATTTGGGTATGCAGCATTTTCTAGGCTTATTTGACACCAAACCCTGTGTTCATAGAGCGAAACTATACCAATAAATTGTTGACTCTAGGCATAAAGGAGAACAATTTTATATACATCTGTGAGCTGATATTTAGCTACCAATAAGTATAATTAAGAAAGAAGGGACCTTGGGCACCTGGCTGGTTCAGTTGGTAGAGCATGTGACTCTTAGTTTCAGACTTGTGGGTTTGAGCCCCACATTGGGTGTAGAGGTTACTTAAAAAAATAAAATATTAGAAAGAGAGGGAGGGAGGGAAGGAAGGAAGGGAGGAAGGCAGGCAGGCAGGCAGGCAGATCAGGGAGGAGAAGGAAGAAAGAAGTGACCAGCAATACAAAGACCAGATAGTTCTGCCACCTCTAGATGCTCTGTAACTTGGGAAAGCTTTTTCATATCACTAAGCCTCAGTTTCCTTTTGTGCAAAATGAGGGGTTGAATTACTCTCTTCTGTTATTTCTTAAAGATTTTATCTCTCTCTCTCTATCAGAGAGAGATCATGCGAACGTGCACAAGCAGGGGAGCAGCAGGCAGAGGGAGAAGCAGGCTCTATCCCACCATCCTGGGATCATGACCCAAGTTGAAGGCAGATGCTTAGCTGACTGAACCACCCAGGAGTCCCTACTCTCTTCGATTTATCTTTAATCCTTAATATGAAAATTAGAAACATTCCAGATATTCTCAAACAAATTTTTAAAAAATTTTCCGAATTGAGAATTTTTGAAAATTTGTTTTCTGATATGAATTAATCAAATGATAATGGGAGGCAGTGTGGCATAGGAAGCAGCCTGGACTTTGGATGTAGTTATTCTAGGTTTCAGTCTTGGCTCTACCAGTTCTTGTTATTTCTAGGCAAGTTACCTAACCTCTTGAATACTTGGCTTTCTCAGTGGTAAAAATGAGGGCTTTATTACTTACAGTGCCTATTACGTAGTAATAGGTGCTTAGTAAATGGAAGCTGCCGGTATTTAATTTTTTAAAAAAGATTTAATTAAATTATTTGACAGAAAGAGAGCACAAGCAGGGGGAGTGGCAGGCAGAGGGAGAGGAGAAGCAGGCTCCTTGCTGAGCAGAGAGCCCGACATGGGGCTCGATCCCAGGACACCGGCACCATGACCCAAGCCGAAGGCAGACGTTTAACCCACTGAGCCACCCAGGCACCCCATCTGCTGGTATTTAATTTAGGAGAGCTCAGTGATTAAATGTGAATAACAAAGATCTAAGGGTAAGAGTTTCAGTAATAGATCAGAGGCTGTGCATGTTTGCTTCCTCAAATTCCATTTCTCCTGCCACTACCAGAGGGCATATTGCTTACTGCATAAAGCAAAGGTATCTGTGTAGTAGGCAGGAGGGAACAAAGATCATTGGTTTTTGCCAGGTTTCTCTCTGGGAATAACTAAAAACAAGTTAAAATATCCATCCCCAGCAACATAGAGCCAACAATCCAATTAGAATTGAGAGAGTACTTAAATTTCAACTGAGATTTCACATCAGCCTCCTATAGTGTCTGTTAGTATAAACAGATGAGGTGTGGGAAGAGAAACACTTCTTAGGAAAGCACTCTAGTGATTACACTTGGGTAATCTAGAGTGTTACCTAAGCCATATCCGAATAGTTGAATGAGACATCTAGTTGAAACACTACACCATTTATTGTTTGTGATATCTTCCTTGAAGCATACTTAAGGGATAGGTCAAGGATTACAGTGTTTTGGAAGTGGGTTGCCAAGTGGTGTCGCTGTACTCTTGTCTTCTGACTTGGGAGAGGAGGGAGACCAAGGATGGAATAGAAGGATATAGAATAGTCCACACACTTTCCTCCAATTTCCCCAATGCATTTTGCTAGTTAGAGATTGGTTGGGGTTCAGGGTATTTTTTGCCCTAAAGATATATACCTTTCTCCTACTAATGCTATAAATCAATTACACTTTTGTGTAAATTGCTGTAATTAATGCGGTATTATCCTAAATCCTTAGGAGAGCAATTAATGGAAGGGGAGTTAGCTCTGAGAGAAGGAGGAAGGAAAGACCATCTTGGAGCAAGGGATATTTCTCAGTAAGACGGACCTGGATGCATCTTCCCAATAGGGGATTTGTAGTAGCAGTTGACATTAGATGCTGGCCCTGGGAAATTAGAGGGAGAAAGAGGTCCCGGTGTTAATATCCAAGTACTAAAATTAACCTTTGTATCCATGGCTGTTTTATCCAGTGCTGTCTCAAGTCACCTCAGATGTCAGTAGATCTGAATGTAAACCAGAGTTCTGAAAAGCAAGCCAGGTAAGAGATAAAGATCAGCAGATTTAGCTAACCTTTTTAACTGAGCACTTACGGTGCTACCTGACTTGGTGTGGGTTACTTCCACATAATTCTTTTTAGAGTCTTAGTATTCTCAACTGATGATGGGTATGATGGCAGTATCTATCTCATAGGATTGTTGAGGAAAATGTAGTAAAGATGGCTAGTATCCTGACACAAAGTAGGAGTAAGTGATAATGAGAAGAACAATATGTAAAAACTAGAGAGAGATGGGGTGCCTGGCTGGCTCAGTCAGTGGAGTCTGTGACTCTTCACCTTGGAATAGTGAGTTCAGGCACCACATTGTATAGAGATTGCTTGAAAATAAAATCTTGAGGAGTGCCTGGGTGGCTCAGTTGGTTGAGCGACCTTTTCTTGGTTTCGTCTTGGGTCGTGATCTTTGGGTCATGAAATCGAGCCCCAAGTCGGGCTGCATAGCTCAGTGTGGAGTCTGCTTCTCCCTCTGCTCCTCCTCTCCACCCCCCCCCTTCTCAAATGGATTAAAAAAAAAAAAAACAAACAGAGATAAAGTCGATTATTGGCAAAGGAACAGGATACATTCATTCAAACATTTTGTTTCTTTTTTTTTTTTCTTAAAGATTTTATTTATTTGAAAGAGAGTGAAAGCAAGAGAGATTACAGAGGGAGAGGGAGAAGCAGACTCGCCACTGAGCGGAGAGCCCGATGTGGGGCTTGATCCCAGGACCTGAAATCATGACCTGAGCCAAAGGCAGATGCTTAACCGACTGAGACACCGAGGCGCCCTCATTCAAATATTTTCTACTATTTGCTGAGGCACTTCACTACATCTTGAAGATACAGAAATAAATGGGTTTTCTCCACAAAAGAAAGTTCCCTTTTTAAAATTTTATTTTTATTTTTTTTAAAGATTTTATTTATTTATTTGACACAGAGAGAGAGCACAAGCAGGGTGATCGGCAGGCAGAAGAGGGAGAAGCAGGCTCCCTGGGGCCTGAGGTGGAGCTTGATGCCAGGACCCTGGGATCATGACCTGAGCTGAAGGCAGATGCTTAACTGACCAAGCCACTCAGGTGCCCCCTTTTTAAAATTTTAAATTCCAGTATAGTTAACATACGGTGTTATATTAAAAAGAAAGTTCCTTTGAGTGCAGGGGGAAAAAAAAGAGGGACACCTGGCTGGCTCAGTTGGTGGAGTGCGACTCTTGATCTGGGGGTCATGAGTTCAAGCCCCATATTGGGCGTAGAGCATACTTAAAAAAAAAAAAGTTCCTTTTAAAATAGCATTACAACTTGTTGAAATCTAAAGAAATTAATTTGGGAGAGGCTGGAAACCAGTGACTGAGATTATTAAACCCAGCATTTCGTTAACTTCTGTGTTTCACCTGTCTTCCCCAAGTGCCAGTAGCCAAATATTATGTTCTTGGTAAGGAAAGAATTGGTCGCAAAGCTAATGCAATGTCTCTAGCCAAAACTGCAGTATTCTTTGTTCGAACAAAGCTGGCATTGCAGAACTTACTTTGGCACTGAAATGGGAATGAATACTGGCTTGAGACATATTTGACTCACATTGAAACCAGCCCGGTTTAGTGTGAAATGAAATAGTCCTTTCAAAGTTCATTTTGGGAATATGTATCAAGAGCTTTAAAAATTATATTCCTTGGCTCATAATTTTAACTGAATCCTAAGGGGGAAATTCTAAATACAGAGAAACTTTATAAGCAAAAATGTTCATCAAAGTGCTATTTTAATAGTGGAAAATCGGAAGCAATTGTAACATCTATATGTAAATTGTTTTGACCAATTGGAATATTATATAACTAATGGTTACTTAATATATTAAGTACGTGCTTAGAATTCTATGTATCAAGGAAAGAGAAGTCTTAAGGGAAGAGAATATACAGAAAGCTCCTCACCTGGTGACTGTAATCAGTGATGTGGGAGGTGGGGCTGGTTAGTGCAAAGAGGAGTGGAGGAGGGATTGGTTCAGAAGCCAAGAGAAAAAACACCAGAAGTGTCCTACAAAGATCAAAAAGCAAAGGTGGATGGATTCTTCTCAAGATGTTTATAGTCTAGAAAAGAGAAGCAAAGCCCATTAACCATTTCCCCCCTGTAATGAAAAGTTTGGATGGAGGTGAAATCAAAATCCCAAATCCAGGGGCACCTGGGTGGCTCAGTGGGTTAAGCATCTGACTCTTGAGTTTTGGCTCAGGTCATGATCTTGGGGTCTCAGCCCTGTGTCAGACTCTGCACTTACTGGGGAGTCTGCTTTTCTTCCTCTCTCTCTCTCTCTCTCTCTCTCTCTCTCTCCGCCTCCCCCCCCCACCCTCATGCTCTCTCTCTCTCTAAAATAAATAAATAACTTTTAAAAAAAAAAAAAACCTCTTTGCTTTACCAGAAGTAAATTTTTCTTAGAAAGATACGCAAAATTATTTCAACAGTTTTCCTCATTCTTAGTAAATGACACTATCATTCCTCCGCTTAAGCTTGAGTTCATCTTAGTATTTCTCTTCCACCCCCATATATTTATCATCCAATCCATTTGGCTTTAGCTTTATAATATACCCCAAGTCTGTCCTCTTTACCTCTTCACTTGCTACCATCCTATTCTAAACTATCATTCTCTTTCCCTTCGATTTCTGTATAGTATTTTAGTGTCCTGCTCTCCTTCATGCCCTCTTTAATTCTTCGCACAGCCAGGATGACTTTTTAAAAAATCTGCATATGGTCATGACACTCCTGCTGAACTTAGAATTAAAGCTGTTGGTTACTGATTCTCAACCCTGTACGTTAGAATCATCTGGAAGTTCCCACTCCCTAGGAAAATTTTATTCTGAGGCTGCATTTTCAGAGTCTGATTAAGTTGCTTGGGGTAGAAGCCTCGGCATCTGTAGATTTCCCACAGGTACTTCTGATGTGCAAGCAAAGCTGAGAAATTACCACCCTAGGTAAATGTTCTGTCCCTTGCCTTCTTCTCAGACCTTATCTGCCAACTTGCCAAATTTGTTCTGCCTCAGAAGTGTCCCCCCACTTCTGTTTTTTTACTTTCAAGTAAGCTTTCTACTTCAGAATTAGATTTACAGAGAGGTTGGAAAAATAGTACACAAACTTCCCATATCCCTTGCATTCAGTGTTCCTTATGAACATGTTACATTATTAATTTGGTACTTTTGTTATAATTAACAAACCAATATTGGTATATTATTATTAACTAAAGTCCATACTTTAATCAGATTTCCTTTTTTTTTTACCTAATGTTCCTTTTTGTGTTCCAGGATCCCATCTAGGATACCACATTATACTTAGTAGCCAAGTTTCCTTGGGCTCCTCTTGGCCGTCACAGTTTCTCAGACTTTCCTTGTTTTTTATGATGTTGATAGTTTTGGGGAGTATTAGGTATTTTGTAGACTGTCTCTCAGTTGGGATTTGTCTGATGTTTTTTTCATGATTAGGCAAGGGTTATGGATTTTTGGAAGGAAGACTACAGAGGTAAAGTGCTTTACGTCTTATCAAGGGTACATAATGTCAACACAATTTATCACCATTACATTGACTTGATCACCTGGTTGTGGTAGTGTTGGGTTTCCTCACTACAAAGTTAATCTTTTCCCCTCCTTTTCCATACTGTACTCTTTGGAAGAAAGTCACTGCACATAGCTCATACTTAAGGAGTACAGAGTTGTGTTCTACCTCCTTGAAGGCATAGTATCTACACAATTATTTGTGGAGTTGTTTTGTACAGGATGTTTGTCTCTTCTGTCCTGTTTATTTATTCAGTTATGTGTTTATATGGACTCATGGATGTTTATTTTGTATTATAGTCTGTGACTATTTTGTTACTCAAATTGTACCATCTTTGGCTACTGGTAGTAGTAGCTCTTTGAGTTTACTCCTCCTGATATACCCCCATCATTGTGGGGTTCTTTTGGGCAGTTCCTTACTTTCTGGCACTAGGAGATTCTCTAGGCTCATCTTGTATATTTCCTGCCCTAGTCCTAGGATCACCCATTTTTCCAAGGAACCTGGTTCCTTTTTTTTTTTTTTTTTTTTTTGAAGATTTTATTTATTTATTTGACAGAGAGACAGCCAGTGAGAGAGGGAACACAGCAGGGGGAGTGTGAGAGGAAGAAGCAGGCTCCTAGCAGAGGAGCCTGATGTGGGGCTCCATCCCAGAACAACGGGATCACGCCCTGAGCAGAAGGCAGACCCTTAACGACTGCACCACCCAGGCGCCCCACATGGTTCCTTTTTTTTTTGAGAATGGTGTTAGCAACCAAAATCAGTGTACTTGCTACTGGGGTGCGTGTTGTTGCTTCTAGGTCCTCCCAGCTGATGGAACAGGGGCACACGTGTGTATGTACTAAGCCAAGGGTTTCTCTCTGTAACCATTCTATATTAAGCTAAACATGAGTTGATTCAGATGTCTCCAACTCTAATCCATTACCACATGGGTCATTCTAGCCTTCTCCCCTTGGTTATCTCTAACTTCCCACTTCAGCACTGAGAAACTGACCCCCCCCCATTTACTTAATTATTCACTGCCTGTAAATGTCAATAGGTTTAGTGGCTTCAGATTGCCTTATGGCAAACACCTTTATCAACTGGAGAACAGCACTTATGTGCAGTTTCTTTTGCCTTTAGTCTTACAGATTCCACTCGTTTTCACAGCTACTTAGGTCCGCACCTTTCCTTTTCACCCCCTTTCAGTGAGGTTGTTTCATATATTTATAATACAATTAGGTTCTTTTGTCATAATCTGTGTTCCATCCTAGGATCCTCTGACCTTTTAAATATTTTTTTTAAATTTACATGCATTAAGATTGACTCTGCTGTGAAGTTCCATGGGTTTTGACAAATACATAGTGTCATATATCCATTTGTCTGAGTTTTTGCATTTG
The DNA here is from genome assembly GCF_024610735.1 of Ursus americanus. Classification (NCBI taxonomy): domain Eukaryota; kingdom Metazoa; phylum Chordata; class Mammalia; order Carnivora; family Ursidae; genus Ursus; species Ursus americanus. The sequence goes on along the minus strand of NC_142141.1, from coordinate 2,880,286 downwards.
TTGTCCTGCCTAGAATACTCTTCCTGCATGTTTTTCCATGGCTGGACCCTTATCTTTCATCAGCTTTCTGCTGAAGTGTTAGCTCTTGTAGAGACTTTCCTTGAACACTCAATCCAAAGGAGTCCCGTAGCCTAAAAGAGTGTTCATTTTATTTGCTCTGTGTGTGGGGGGTTGTGGGGTTTTTTGTTTGTTTGTTTTATTTTGTTTTGTTTTGTTTTGTTTTTGGTCAGTCTGTCCCTGATAGGATATAAACTTAAAACAGGAACTGTGTTTGTATCCTGGATATCTAGAATACTGGGTCGGTGACATTTGTTGATAGATGAATAAATAGTCTTGCCCTAGGTGTGTCCAGCGTTGCTTATTTCTAGTGCGTGGTTTTAGTCCTCCTCAGTAGTGATCAAAAGCAGGCTTGTTCAGTTGGGCTTCCAGTTTACCCTGATGCACTACTTACAAAAGAGTTTTGCTTTGGTTAAGTGTTTTAGTATATTGAAGATGTGCAATTACTTTGTTCTCTCCTATAATGTTTATAACTCTTTTTTTTTAAAAAAAAGTTAATAAGTGACATATAGTATAGCCTCTCATAGTATGTAGAACTGTGCGATACCATGAATTTCCCAGTCTGGTGTATGTTAGAATTTACTGAGGAGCTTTAAAAAAAAAAGATTCCCAGGCTTCATCTCTGACTTACCTTCAGGAAGATTTTGCAGATTTGTGTTTGTAACGCCCAGCTTAACACCTAGTCAGAGCTTTTGGGATTTTAAAGCCCCAGGGTATGAATATACAATGAGACCTGGTGAGAATGTCTGGATGATTTCAGTTTATAGCAACAGTAATCAAAGCTTATACAAAAAGGTCTTTTTAATTTGAACTAACTTTTTCTGTAACTTTTTAGGTCCTTACTGTGTGCCAAGTAACTTCTGTAACGTTTTAAGTCTTTATTGTGTGCTATAGATATATTCCAGACACTGCCCTCAGGGAGCCTATATCTTCTGATAAGACAATGGAGTGAGTATAAATAATCATAGTAGAAGGCAGAAAATAACAGGTACATAAGAAAGATAGAAAACAATTTAAAGCAGAGCAGGCATTCACCCTGGGAAGAAGGTAAAAGTGGAGTCTAATTCTTACAGAGAATATATATCGAGGAGGGGAAACCCTGGGCATCAAGGCTGTGAGGAAATTGGAAGTTAAGGGGGAGCCTATTAAAAGTCAAAAGGCAGTAGCCAAATTGATAAAAGGCCTGGAATGGTCAGAAACTAAAGTCCAGACTGTTAGAACTGTCAAAGCCAGTGGTTTTGTGTTTTTTGTGTGTTTTTTTCCCCTTAATAGGACAGGGGAGGGGCAGAGGAGAGAGAATCTTAAGTAGGCTCCACACCCAGCGCAGAGCCTGATGCGGGGCTTGATCTCATGATCTGAGTCGGACTCTTAACCAGCTGAGCCACCCTGGCATCCCAAAGCCATTGGATCTAACTAATAGAGCTCTAGAGTAATTAACAGAGTTTTTCAACTTTAGTTTTGAAATTTGTACAGTATTTTAAACATAAAAAAATTTTTCCTATCAAAATTTATGTACTGGTCGGTTTTTTGTTTTTTGTTTTTTGTTTCAAATAGTTGCATACCATAATAATCCAAACTTCAGTTTTTTTGTTTTTTTTAAGGTCTGGAAAGGACAACCAGGCCAAACTAAGTCCCTCGTGGTGCACATAAAGGAAACTAATCTTTTAGAATTAAATCGTAAAGAGTTAAAATGTGTCTGGTCCATGGTTACAGGGTACAGAATCAAGGCAAGAACCTCAGGCTTCTGATTCAGAAGTGCATGTTACCACATTATTGTGAGATTGAGATCAATCGCTTTTCTTCTGTTGCTTGCTGGTTGTTAAGAGGAGTTTCTTTAGAATAGAGACTTTATCCTATTCATCTCTGTATCTCTTGGGCATAATAAGTAGTAAAGAGAATAGATAATAGCAGTCGACGTCCAAAGAAGTCTAGGATTTAGCCTGTGGAAATTCTGGTCTTTAGATGTATGAACTGTTAGATTTATTAAGTATTGGACACCTAAAGGGAAATAGAAAATACTCTAGAAAGCTAGGATGGGGCCACATGATAGGAACACTTGAATGACAAGCTAAGGGTTTTGGAATTTACTATCCAATCAAAGTTTTGAGCAGTGGAGTAATACACATACATGCATGTACATATGCACACACACACGAAAATGATGATTTTGACAATTCAGTTGAAGTGTTATAAAAGCTTGATTAAAGATGAAGGATATGGGAATGAAATGTGGTTACAGATGTAATACAGAAAATGGTCAAAACTTGATTGTTGATGAAGTGTGGAGTTAAGGCATAGAGTACTCAGAAATGACGCTGAGGTTTCCAAGGTCGTCTTTGCCTGTATATATATATATTTTTTTTTTTTTTAAAGATTTTATTTATTTATTCGACAGAGACAGAGATAGCCAGCGAGAGAGGGAACACAAGCAGGAGGAGCAAGAGAGGAAGAAGCAGGCTCATAGTGGAGGAGCCTGACGTGGGGCTCGATCCCGTAACGCCGGGATCACGCCCTGAGCCGAAGGCAGACGCTTAACCGCTGTGCCACCCAGGCGCCCCTGTATATATATTTTTTAAAGGTTTTATTTATTTGAGAGAGAGAGAGAGAAGGAGCAGGAGGAGGGCCAGAGGGAGAGGGAGAAGCATACTCCCCGCTGAGTAGGGAGCCTGATGTGGGGCTCAGTCCCAGGACTCTGGGATCATGACCTGAGCGAAGGCAGACGCTTAACTGACTGAGCCACCCAGGAGCCCCTGCCTGTATATTTTGGAGGGTGGTGGTGTCATTAACACGTGTAGTGGTTTTAAATGATGCGTGAGAGCTATTGATGCCACATCTGGGTGGAAGTGTTGAATAGGCTCTTGGAAATATGCTGCTAAACTTCAGAAGAGATGGCAGGCCGAGAGCTTAAACAAGGAGTCATCTGAGTAGAAAGGGTGGTTGAAGACTAAGGATTAAAAGAGATTGCCAGAGGGACACCTGGGTGGCTTAGTCGGGTAAGTGTCTTACTCTTGATTTCCATTCAGGTCCTCATTTCAGGGTCATGAGATTGAGCCCTGTGTCGGGCTCTGTGCTCTGCATGGAGTCTGCTTCAGATTCTCTCTCCCTCTCCCTCCCCCTCTACCCCTGCCTAAGTAGATAGATAAATAGATAAAATCTTTAAATGAGATTGCCAAGGAGGGGTAGGTATAGAGAGATGGAAACCAGGAGGAACACATCCTGAGGGAAATTCCATTTAAGGGGGTGGAAGAAGAGGAGCCAGAGAAGGAACAAAGTGAAATCTGAGAACAGTCCAAGGAGAAGGGAATAGGGAAGATACTTATTATGGGGAAACCTATGAATAACAGATTCAGTTTTACACAGTTTGTATTATAAGCTAGGTTATATGCCAGTAGGTACAATGATGTAAGTTACTGTAAGGCATTACATTTTGCAGGAAACCTGCATTATTATTATGTATTATAAACAGAATTGTTGAACATTAAAGAATATTTTGCTGGACCCAGTGGTTGAAGATCTTTAATTTTTTAAACTTCAATTTGAGAGGAGAAATTGATTTTAATCAGTAGTCATCTTAATTGAAAGCCTTGAAGTTTTAAAGGGTAAGAAACTTTCATTCATTTTTCCTATGGGAGTGATACCTGCTGTAACTGACTAGATAAATTCTGAAGAGTGACATTTTTACCATACGTGAGCATCTGTCTTCAGTGCTGTCCAGCGTAGTTTCCCAGCAACATTCGTAAGTACAAGGGGTAAAAATATCTACATATTTACTGTTGGTTTCTCCCTATGTAACTTTTTGGTTTTTCCTTCTTTTCAGGATCTGACTGGCATAGAATCTATGGATCAATGTCGCCATACCTTGGAACAGCATAACTGGAACATAGAGGTATAGTAGGGTTCATTCTGAGCTGCTTTCTTTTTTCCTGGTTTAAGAATGAACCAAAGACATGTATTTTTTCACAGCAGGAATCCTTTTCATAGACGTCGGGGTTTTTTTTGTTGTTGTTGTTTTAATTTATAGCTCTTTAGTCTTTAAAAATAAATGTGTGGGAAAACTAAAAATTATGATCAAAGTTTATTATAAAATTTTACGGAAGATGGTGACCAGATCCCTCTGTATAGTGCCCCTCTCTATTTTTTTTTCAGTGGCTCTTAAGGAAAACTCGATTTTTATATATTTGATTTGTAACCAAATACCTTAATGTGAACTTTCTTATTACATATTTTATGGTTTATTCTTTTGGATTTTCTAGGTGGCTGTGTCATCTGCAACTCAATGATTTTTTTTTCAATATATAGATCTTTTGTTTCTTTTACTTGATCATTGAATTTCTAGAACTTCATAACAGTGTCACTTAATAATGGTAATAGCAAACACTGACCTCACTATATGTCTCTAATGTTTTATTATGAAGTGTGATGTTATTTTGAAATAGATCACTAGAAATTAAGCTCCATGAGAACAGAGATTTTTTTTTGGTTTTGTTAACTGCTGTCTTCCTAGCATCTAAAACATTCCAGCACATCATACGCTCTCAATAAATATCTGCCGACTATCTTCCAATCTTAGTATATTCGTAGATCTCTCTGTTGAGATTACTATGTTTTAATTATAGTATGTTATTTGAATAGGATGCTAGATTTCTGGAAATATATTCCTAAATTACATTTAGTTATTCAACATACTTTTGAGGAATTAAATTCTAGGCTCTGGTATTATACCAGAGAACAAGACTAATATCCTACTCTCAGGGAGCTTAATTCTAGATAATTTTAATTTTTAATAAATGCTGTGAATAAGATGAGTATAGGAAATGTCACAGGATCTCGGAGTTATTTTAAATAAGGTGGTGAAGTAAGGCATTTCTGAGGAGGTTATATTTGAGCTGACAACTAAATGATGAAAAGGAATGATGAATGTGAACATTTGGGGCAGAGAATGCATTTTAGGCAGAGGGAATGATGTTGCTCTGTATGATAATTTTGTGCTATCTTCTTGGTAGATTTTTATTTCAAACATGTGCTGGCTTTATAAGATGACTGACTTGATAAAATGAATTGAGAAGGGTACATAGCATAGATTTGAAAGAAAGCACTTAAAAATTTGTTTCTGCCAGTTCTCTTATTAACTTATTCATGTTTTCCCCCATCCATAATTTCTTTGCTACATCTTTCTTTTTTTTTTTTTTGACTTATTAAAATTCAGTTAATTAACATAATGTATTACTGGTTTCAGAGATAGAGGTCAGTGATTGATCAGTCTTTTATAATACCAGTGCTCATTACATCATGTGCCCTTCTTAATGTCCACCACCCAGTTACCCCACCCCCCCACCTCCCTCCCCTCCAGCAATCCTCAGTTTGTTTCCTATGATTAAGAGTCTCTTGGAGTGCCTGGGTGGCTCAGTCGTTAAGCGTCTGCCTTCAGCTCAGGTCATGATCCCAGTGTTCTGGGATGGAGCCCCGCATCAGGCTTCCTGCTCAGCAGGAAGCTTGCTTCTCCCTCTCCCACTCCTGCTTGTGTTCCCTCTCTTGCTGCCTCTGTCTCCGTCAAATAAATAAATAAAATGTTTAAAAAAAAAAAGGAGTCTCTTATGGTTTGTCTCCCTCTCTGATTTTGTCTTGTTTTATTTTTCCTCTCTTCCCCTATGATCCTCTGTTTTGTTTCTTAAATTCCACATATGAGTGAAATCATATTTCTCTGATTGACTTGTTTCACTTAACATAATACCCTCTAGTTCCATTCACATCATTACAAATGGCAAGATTTCATTTTTTTTGATGGCTGAGTAGTATTCAATTGTGTGTGTGTGTGTGTATGTATACACACACATACCACTTCTTTATCCATTCATCTGTCAATGGACATCTGGGCTCTTTCCATAGTTTGGCTGTTTTGGACATTGCTGCTATAAACATTGGGGTGCAGGTGCCCCTTCGGATCACCACATTTGTATCTTTGGGGTAAATACCTAGTAGTGCAATTGGCTGGGTCATAGGGTAGGTCTATTTTCAACTTTTTGAGGAACCTTCATACTATTTTCCAGAGTGGCTGCACCACCTTGCATTCCCACCAACAGTGTAAGAGGGTTTCCCTTTCTCCACATCCTCGCCAACATCTGTTGTTTCCTGACTTGTTAATTTTAGCCATTCTGACTAGTGTGAGGTTGCTACATCTTTCTTGATAAGCTTTGTTAAGAGATACTTTTTTCTTGGAGATTTTCAAGTTTTTTTTTAGCATAGGCTGTACAAAGTAGCATATCTTCTACTTTTTTCTGTATCTCTTCTGTTAGCCCCCTCTTCTCATTGTGGGTTTTTTTTTTGTTGTTGTTGTTTTTTTTTTGTCAGAGAGACCACAAGCAAAGGGAGGGGCAGACAGAGAGAGGGAGAGGGAGAAGCAGGCTCCCTGCTGAGCAAGGAGCCTGATGCAGGACTTGACCCTGGGATATTGACCTAAGCCAAAGGCAGGCATTTAACTGAGCCACCCAGGCATCCCCTCATTGTTTATTTTTATTTCATTTTATTTTATTTTTTTAAGATTTTATTTATTTATTTGACAGCGAGAGAGAGAACAGAAGCAGGGGGAGTGGGAGAGGGAGAAGCAGGCTTCCCGCTGAGCAGGGAGCCTGATGCAGGGCTCGATCCCAGAATACTGGGATCATGACCTGAGCCGAAGGCAGATGCTTAATGACTGAGCCACCCAGGCACCCCTCGTTGTTTATTTTTAATATTTTATTCATTTATTTATTTGAGAGAGAGAGAGAGCATGAACACGAATGGGGGGAGGGGCAGAAGGAGAGGGTGAAGCAAACTCCCCACTGAGCAGGGAGCCCATTGCTGGGCTCGATCCCAGGACCCCGAGATCATGACCTGAGCAGAAGGCAGAGACGCTTAACCAACTGAGCCACTCAGGCAGCCCTCATTGTTTTTATTATGTTTTCCTTTTTAAAAAATGAGACTTGCTAGAGACTGGTTTATTTTAATTTTTTGTGTGTTTGGTTTATAAATAGCTCTTGTATTTATCAGTTCTTTTTTTCTGTTTTTGTTTGTTTGTTTTTGTTTTTTTTTAATTTAAGAAAAATCTGGAGTGCCTGGGTGGCTCAGTCAGTTAAGTATCTGCCTTCGGCTCAGATCCTGATTCCAGGGTTCTGGGATTGAACCCCACATCCGGCTCCCCCTCTCTCTCTGCCACTCCCCCTACTTGTGCTCTCTCTCTCTCAAATAAACAAAATCTTTAAAAGAAAAGAAAAAGAAAAATCTACTTTCACACTTTAGTAGATTTATATTCTTCTTAGCATTTTTATAGCTTGGTTTTTTATGTTCGTTCTTGCATTTAAGGCTGTGAATTTTCTTCTGAAAATACATTTTTAAAGTTTAGATTTTCTTTTTTGACCCAAAAGTTATTTAGGAACATATTTGGAATTCTTAGCTTGTTTTTTTGTTTATCCTTTTATATTAATCTTTTATTTTATTTCATATAGGCGTGTATTGAGGTCCTTGTGGGTTAATAATGTTGCATTAACATTATGGGATATATTTTTTTATTTTTATTTATTTTTGAAGATTTCATTAATTTATTTGAGAGAGAAAAAGACAGAGATAGAGCACAGAGCAAGAGCAGAGGGGATAGGGGAGGGGCAGAGGGAGAGGGAGAAAGCAGACTCCCCGCCGAGCAGGGAGCCTGACATGGGACTCAATCCCAGGACCCCGAGATCATGACCTGAGCCAAAGGCAGACGCTTAACAAACTGAGCCACCCGGATGCCCCGAGATATATTTTTTTAATATTTTAAACTTAGAGAAAAATACAGAGATAAGGTGAAAAGCCATGTACTTACCTTCCAGCTCCTGAAAGCCAGGCATTTTGCAATACTTGTTTCAAGTTTCTTTTAAACAAATAAGGATAAAACAATCAACAAAACTGAAAGGAGAATAGGAGAAGATATTTGCAAATGACGTATCTGGTAAAAGGTTAATATCCAAAATCTATAAAGAATTTATCAAACTCAACACCTAGAAACCAAATAATCCAGTTAAGAAATGGGCAGAAGATATCCAGATGGCTAACAGACACATGAAAAGATCCTCAACGTCATTCATCATAGGGGAAATACAAATCAAAACCACGATGTGAGGTCCTGGGGCGCCTGGGTGGCACAGCGGTTAAGCGTCTGCCTTTGGCTCAGGGCGTGATCCCGGCGTTACGGGATGGAGCCCCACGTCAGGCTCCTCCACTATGAGCCTGCTTCTTCCTCTCCCACTCCCCCTGCTTGTGTTCCCTCTCTCGCTGGCTGTCTCTATCTCTGTCAAATAAATAAATAAAATCTTAAAAAAAAAAAAAAAAACCACCACGATGTGATACCACCTCACACTTGTCAGAATGGCTAAAATGAACAACACAGGAAAGAACAGGTGTTGGCGAGGATGCAGAGAAAGGGGAACCCTCTTGCACTATTGGATGGGAATGCACACTGGTGCAGCCACTCTGGAAAACAGTACAGAGATTCCTCAAGAAGTTAAAAGTAGAACTACCCTACAGTCCAGCAATTGCAAATTAGGTATTTACCCAAAGGATACAAAAATAAAGATTCCATGGGGTACATGCACCCCAGTGTTTATAACAGCATTTTATATATATATTTTATATATATATATATATGTATATATATATATATATAATATATATGGCAGCATTATCAACAATAGCCCAAATGGCCATCGACTGATGAATGGATAAAGAAGATGTTGTTTGTGTGTGTGTACACACACACGCACACACACACACACACAGTGGAATATTGCTCAGCCAACAAAAAGAATGAAATCTTGCCATTTGCAATGATGTGGATGGAACTAGAGTGTATTATGTTAAGTGAAATAAGTCGGTCAGAGAATGACAGATACCATATGATTTAACTCATGTGGAATTTAAGAAAAAAAAAACAGATGAACGTATGGAAAGGAGGAAAAAAGAAATTATAGAGAGGGAAACAAACCATAAGAGACTCTTAATGATAGAGAACAAACTGAGGGTTGATGGAGGGAGGTGGAGGTGGGTGGGGTATGAGCTAGATGGGTTATGGGCATTAAGGACGGCATTTGTGATGAGCATTGGGTGTTGTATGTAAGTGATGAATCACTGAATTCTACTCCTGAAACTAATACTGCACTGTATGTTAACTAACTAGAATTTATATAAAAATTTGAAAAAAATGCATATGTAAAAAATATAAATGAAAAATTAAAAAAAATAAATATGGATAAAATCACACCCATGTAAGTTGCTTACATGTCATCCCTGTCCAACCCCCCACCTCCTTTCTTTTCCTTCTTTTTAAGAAGTAATCACTATTGACAACTAGGTGTTTATCAAGGAATGTGTTTTTTTGTGTGAGATAGATTTGGTGTCTGTATTCAATCAAGCTTATTACATGTATAATTAAAATCTGCTATTTCCTGGGGTGCCTGGGTGGCGCAGTTGGTTGAGCATCCAGCTCTTGGTTTTGACTCAGATTATGATCTCTGGGGTTGTGGAATCGAGCCCTGTGTCGGATTTATTTCTCACTGGTGGTGTCTTTTTTTCTAATTAACAAAAACAATACATGTCTACCCCAAGTTTAAAATACAGAGTTGATAAAGTTTAAAATGAAAGTTCTTGGGACACCTGAGTGGCTCAGTTGGTAGAGAATCAGACTGTGATTTTGGCTCAGGCCATCATCTTGGGGTTGTGGGGTCGAGCCCCACATTAAGCTCCACGCTGGGCTTGGCGCCTGCTTGAGATTCCCTCTCTCCCTCTGCTTGCCCCCAGTTGTGCGCTCACACTCTCTAAAAAAAAAATTAAAAAAAAATAGGCAATGTCCAATGAAATCTAATTTAACTATGCAATTTAAGACTATGGGCCTAGGGGCCCTGGGTGGCTCAGTTGGTTAAGCATCTGCTTACAGCTCGGGTCATGATCTCAGGGTCCTGGGGTTGAGCCGCATGTCGGGCTCCCTGCTCATCAAGGAGTCTGCTTTTCTTTCTCCTTCTGCTCCTGCCCGCTGGTGCTTTGTGTGTGTGTGTGTGTGTGTCTCTCTCTCTCAAATAAATAAAATCTTAAAAATATAGAAAATAAAATGAAAGTTCTTGGTAATCACACTTGAGATAACCATGTTTGATGTTTTTTTTTTTTTTTTTTTTTAAGATTTTATTTATTTATTTGACAGAGATAGAGACAGCCAGCGAGAGAGGGAACACAAGCAGGGGGAGTGGGAGAGGAAGAAGCAGGCTCATAGAGGAGGAGCCTGACGTGGGGCTCGAACCCGGAATGCCGGGATCACGCCCTGAGCCGAAGGCAGACGCTTAACCGCTGTGCCACCCAGGCGCCCCTATGTTTGATGTTTTAATATATGTTTCCCGTGTTAATAACAAATATATCAAAGAAATTCTAATCTTTTGTACATGCTGTGGAAAGGCAGTGCATGGTGCAGATAAAGTACATTAATTTTGTTTTATTTTTGGGGAGACACTTTCTAATTTTACATGGTTTTGACTATGTGACACAGACAAGTGGCTGTTAGAGCTTTCTTGTAATATCTCAGTATCAGAGGGTGCTTTTTGCTTTAAATTCTACTTTGTTGTGTTAATATTGTTGCCTCTGCTTTTCTTTATTGATTTTCAGTTACCTAGTATAATGTCAACCATCCTTTAATAGGAAATAACTTACTAAAATATTAAAAGCTTGTTGCAGAAATACCTGTGCACATGTGCATACCCACACAAAGAATTCCAAAAAGCATAAAGAAGAAAATGCTCTCCCTTAGTTCCACCATTTCTTAGATAGCTGGTGTTAAGTTTTAGTGTATATCCTTTTGGATTTTTTATATTTATTTATAAGACTCCATAGATTGAAGTATAATTTTCTTGTTACACAAGTGGGATTATGTCATCTTTACAGTTTTTTTCACTTTAGTCTATTTTAGTAACTCATAAAAATAATACATGAAATACATTAAAATAATCCTGGCTTTAAAAAGTTCAAAGCCTAAGACAAAATATGAAAAAAAAATCCCATTCAAATCACATTCTTATCACAATCTCTTAGTCTTAAACTCCCAATGTAGTAATATTAACATTTTTTAATTTGTTTCCAGATATTTTTATGCCTGTTTAAAAATATATGTGTATATTTTCCCCCAGGTAACCCGGAGGTTCTCAAACTTTTTCATGCCACTGTTTATACTTAAGAATTATTGAGAACCTCCATAGAGCTTCTGTTTATATTGTTTTATCAATTGATATTTATTACCATATTACAAATTAAAACTGAAAAAAAATTTTATTTCATCTTAAAATTAGTAAACTCATTACATGTTAAATTTTTGCAAATCTCTTTAATGTCTGGCTTAATAGAGGAAAAAAACTGGATTTTCATCTGCACTGCCTTTAGCCTGTTGTGATACATCATTTTAGTTGAAGTATGTGAAGAAAATCCAGTTTCACCCAATTATAGTTGGAAATGGGAGGAGTATTTCAATAGCCTTTCCAGATGACCATGGATGTTCTCTGATACTATGGTAGTTTCTTAAGGGTTAGTTGTAACATGGAATTTGAAACCATATGAAGGAACTTTTCATTCTCTTTTACTTTGAAATCTATTGATCTGTCTTGCATTTTTTTGTTTAGTTTCTTATGAATGGTCTTTTTTTTTTTTTAAAGATTTATTTATTTATTTTATGGGGCGCCTGGGTAGCGCAGTCGTTGAAGCGTCTGCCTTCGGCTCAGGGCGTGATCCCGGCATTCCGGGATCGAGTCCCACATCGGGCTCCTCCGCTGGGAGCCTGCTTCTTCCTCTCTCACTCGCCTGCTGTGTTCCCTCTCTCACTGGCTGTCTCTCTGTCACATAAATAAATAAAATCTTTAAAAAAAAAAAAAAAGATTTATTTATTTATTTTAGAGAGAGGGTGCATATGCGAGCTGGGACAAAGCAGAGGGGGAGGAACAAGCAGACTCCATCTGAGCAGGGAGCCTCTCTTGTTGGAGCTTGATTCCACAACCCTGAGATCATGACCCCAGTCAAAATCCAAGAGTTGTATGCTCAACTGACTAAGCCACCCAAGCTCCCCATGAATGGTCTTTTGAATGTAGTTTAGTAGTTTGACATACAATTTTCTGAGGGGCATCACTTTTCTTCAGTTCTTTTTTTGAGGTCTAGTCTTAATTTTTATTTATTTTACTTAAAAATGTTTTTTATTGAGGTGTAATTGACATATAATATTATATTAGTTTTAGATATACAACATAATGATTCGGCGTTTGTATATATTGTGAAATGATCACTACAATAAGTCCTGATTAGTGTCTGTCAACATACATAGTTATAGATTTTTTTTTCTTGCAATGAAAACTTTTAAGATCTGTTTTTCTTCAGTTTATTACCTCCCATCATCCTTGAAGCCCAGTGGCTACTCACCTTTTGCTTTGTGCCTTGACCTTGCCTGTGGAGAGAATGTGTGGGAATAGGTGGCTTCAGGATGCTGGATCCAGTCGTCTTTTTCTTAAATTATACTTCTAGTCCTTCTTTCCTGTGTTGAACTTCCCCCATACCTGTTTCCCAAGAATAAACTGTTCCTTAAAAGCTTTTATGAGTCAGAAGTGGAATTGGCAGCAGCAGCTATCAGATAAGCTCTCTGGTGTCTGCCACCTGCTTTAACCCCCCATTACTTCTGTAGGTATTGTTGTCTTCTGTAGAAAGCCAAACCATGAGCACCAGTTTAAAGAGGAAATCCAGGCACATCTAACAAGGTAGTGCTGGTGGTTGGCAGGAGGCTGTCAGTTCCCTGCCATGTGAAATGCTCTATGTGACTGCTTGAGTATTCTCCCAACATGGTAGTTGACTTCATGTCTAACTTGACTGTGTCTGTGTTAAAACTACTTCCGGTCTCTCCTTCACCATCCTGAGCTTCGTGCTTGCGTTGTCACTCCCCTTGTCACTCCCCTCCCCAAGGTCCCACTGAAAGGTGATTGACATTGCACTTTGTAAGGATCTTTGACCATTGCATGATTTCATAACTTCAAGCATTGGTTATTTGGGAAATAGTGTTCACTGAATTAATACAGATCTTCCAAGTGTTGCATTTTACTATATAATTTCATGTGTTAATAGCACCACCCTACTCATCAGAAAAGCTTTTAAAAGGTATTAGGAAATTCCCAAGTTTACAATGGCAAATACAAGTTTTTCAAAATTCGAATTTTTGCCTGGAAGCTCTAATTTATAATTGACAACAATTGCTGTGGGTTTTAACTAACAGCTTTATTATTGATATGTAATTCACATACCAAACAGTTCACCCATTTAAAATGTGAAATTCAGTAGTTTTTAGTATAGTCACAAAGTTGTGCAGCCATTACCACCATCAATTTTAAAACATTTTCCCAAAAATGTTTTAGAATATTGAGAACATTATCCCAAAAAGAAACCCCATACCCTTTAGCTATTACCCACCCACTTCTATCCCTCCCTGCTCCTAAGCAACTACTAATCTACTTTCTGTTTATAGATCTCCCTTTTCTGGACTTCTGTATGAATGGAATCATAGAACGTGGTCGTTTGTGACTGGCTTCTTCCACATAACAATATTTTCAAGGTTCATCCATGTTGTAGCATGTATCAGTACTGCATTCCTTTTTTTGTATTGTGAAATATACATAACGTAAAAGTTTACCATTTTAACCGTTCTTAAGTTTACAATTTTTTTTTTTAAAGATTTTATTTATCAGGGCGCCTAGATGGCTTAGTCATTAAGCTTCTGCCTTCAGCTCAGGTCATGATCCCAGGGTAATGGGATTGAGTTCCTCGGCGGGCTCCCTACTCAGTGGGAAGCCTGCTTCTCCCTCTTGCACTCCTCTGCTTGTGTTCTCTCTCTGGCTGTCTCTCTGTCAAATAGATAAATCTTTAGAATAAATAAATAAATAAATAAATAAATAAATAAATAAATAAATATTTTATTTATCTATTTGACAGAGAGGGAAAAAGCACAAGCAGGGGGAGTTGCACAGGGAGAGAGAGAAGCAGGCTTCCCACTGAGTAGGGAGCCCAGGGCCCTGGGATCATGACCTGAGCCAAAGGCAGACGCTTAACTGACTGAGCCAGCCAGGCATCCCATAAGTTTACAATTTTGTTGCATTAAGTACATTTACATTGTTGTGACAGTGGTAGCACTGTCCATTTTCAGAACTTTTTCATCATCCCAAACTGAAACTCTGTACTTACTAAACAATTATTTCCCATTATTCTCTTCCCCTGCCTTGGTAACCACAATTCCACTTTTTGTCTCTACAGAATTTGGCTATTCTAGATACCTCATATAAATGGCATCAGACAATATTTGTCCATTTGTGTCTGGCTTATTTCACTTAGCGTGTTGTTTTCAGGATTTATGTATGTCATAGAATGTGTGAAGTACTCTTCATTCCCTTGTATGAATCCCATTCCCTTTGTGAATATACCACAGTTGATAAATGCTTGGGTGTTTCTACTTTTGTCCATTATCAGTAATGTTACAGTGAACATTAGTGTGTATGTTTTTGTGGAGATGATGATTTCATTTCTCTTGGGTATACTGAGGAGTGGAATTGCTGAGTCCTATGGCAACTCTATGTTTAACCTTTTGAAGAACTGCCAGACTTTTCCAAAGAGGCTGCACTATTTTACATTCCCAACAGTAGTGTATGAGGGTTCCAGTTTGTCCACATCCTTACCAACATTTGTTAATATCTTTTATATTATAGCCTTCTTGTGGATGTGAAGTACTATCTTGCGATTTTGATTTGCATTTTTTCTGATGGCTAATTATATAGAGCATGATTTTATGTGTTTGTTGGTTATTTGTATATCATCTTTGGAGAAATGTCTATTTAAGTCCTTTGCCCATATTTAAATTGGGTTATTATCTTTTTGATGATGAGTTGTAAGGGTTTTTAATATTTTCTAGACACCACACTCTTACAGATATGTGTAAATCTTTTCTTCTATTCCGTGGGTTTTCTTTTGATTCTCTTGGTAGTGTCCCTTTGATGCACAAAAGGTTTCATTTTTGATGAAAGTCCAGTTTGTCTAATTTTTTGTTGTTGTTGCTTTTAGTGTCATATCTATGGAAGAGTTGCCTAATACAAAGTCATGAAGATTTTCATTTTTGTCTTCTTTTACGAATTTTGTAATTTCAGCTCTTACATTTAGCTCTTTGATGTATTTTGAGTTAATTTTTGTATATAATGTGATTTAGGAGTTCAAGTTCATTCCACGTCAGTATCCAGTTGTCTCAGCATCATTTGTTGGAAGACTGCTCTTTCTACATCAAATTGTGCCTTAATACTAAAAAATATGAAAACTTAGAGAACTACCTGTGAAGGAGTTTGCCATACTGCAAAGTTTAAATCAGCTGTCATGGTTAGCACACAAGTTCTTAAAAGACCACCTTCACTTCTGACAGTAACTGCAGGTTCAGGAATTTCCCAAAACCACCCTCAGGTTTGAGAATTTTCTAGGAGAATTCTCTAAAAGCTAGTATACTTGGGTTACAGTTTATTACAGGGAAAGGATATAGATGAAAATCAGCTAAAGGAAGAGTCATATAGGGCAGAATCTTGAGTTCTAAACACAAAGCTTCCATATTCCTCTTTTGTGGAAGATTTGTGACATTATGCATGAAGTATTGCCAACCAGGGAAGCTCATCTCTGCTTCAGGGTACAGAGTTTTCATTGAGTCTTCATTACATGGTCATGATTGAATTAATTGGTTGCCTGCTATTGAGCTCAGTCTCCAGGTCAGCTGATACTCATTATACAAAGTCCCCACCCTAAACCGTATGGTTGGTCTTTCTGGGATGGCCATTCTCATCCTAAAATCTGGTAACAAAGACACTCCTATCAGTTACAGATTATCTCGGAGAATCAAAAGCCAAAAACCAGATCTCTCTTTGGGTAGGGCCAAATTTTTTACTACACTGACAAATATCCATTTTCTGGGGTAGAGTTAAGAGTAAGGTTCTTGGGGATGCCCTTGGTGGCTCAGTCGGCTAAGCATCCAACTCTTGGTTTTGGCTCAGGTCATGATCTTGGGGTTATGAGATTGTGCGGGGCTCCCCACTCAGTGGAGAGTCTGCTTAAGATTCTCTCCTTCTATCCCTCCCCTCATTCGTGTGCACTTGCTCTTTCTCAAATAAATAATCTTTATTAAAAAAAGAAAATAAGGGTTTTTGTTGAATAATCTATCAGGAATTATACTGGGATCTTTACATATGGACATCTCATTAAATTTTCAAATTAACTCCGAGAATACTATTCCTTCATTTTGCACATGAGGAAACTGAGGCTCATAAGCCAAGCAACTATTCTGAGTGGTAGAGCTAAGATTCAGACCTAAGTTTCTCTGTTTCAAAGCCAAGCCCTCCATCAAACACTCCTTGTCATGACTGCTGCATTGCACAGCTCTGGGAGCACTTTCTACATTGTATTCTCTGTGGATGGCTTTCCTTCCTACAGTGAAGTACCTTGGATCCCAGCCACCCTTAATAACACATAGCATGTGAATAACAGCAGTTGTGTTTGATGCATAAATGGAGCTTCCAGGCAAGTTTCTTGGACTCTTGTGAATTCTGGAGCCATCACCACACATTGCCTCCCAGCATAGCCAGTTAAAGGTCTATAAAGATATACTCATCAGGTGATCCTTTTTGAAACACTAACCAATGGTTGCCTCATCTTTTCTTTTGGGTTGATTTGAGTATCACTGAAACTCTTACTGCTCTTTTTTTCCTTCTTAGGCTGCTGTACAGGACCGATTAAATGAGCAAGAAGGTGTACCAAGTGTTTTCAACCCACCTCCATCCCGACCCCTGCAAGTTAATACAGCTGACCACAGGATCTACAGTTATGTTGTCTCAAGACCGCAACCAAGGGCAAGTTATTTTGTAGCTGGAATTTCTCCCTTATTTATTTTACAAGTCCATTCACTAGGTTGTATTGATTTTTGTATGACAGGAGTAAAGGAAATATTCAGAATGTGAACCTGTTAGCTAGATCTGACTCCTTGATAGATTTATTAGGTTTATCATTTTCCCTTGATTCCTCAGTGAATTGATAACAGTAACTATCTTTTTTTTTTTTGCTGGTTATTTGAAGAGTTGTATGTACCTTGTTTTTGAGTACACAGTTTTATTTACATGTCTAGAAATGTTTGCTGCATGTTCAGTAGATCTTTCACTTTTTTTTTTCAAGTTTTTATTTTTTTAAGTGGTCTCTGCACCCAGCACGGAGCTCAAACTCTACCGTGACATCAAGAGTTACATGTTCTAACCTGAGCCGGGCAGCCCTAGGTCTTTCACTTTCACTTTTAAGTTAGAATGTTTACTTGGTTCTTTGTTGCTTCGTTTTATTTAATTTTAAGCTACTTCTGGGGAAGTTACTTGGAATCTTTATGGAGACCTTGGCCGTATCTTTGATATTCGTCTTGAACAAGGGCTAGTATCAGGGAGGGGATGGTGGTTCCTTTAAATTCAACAGACATTTAAGAGTGCTCCATTGTACCTGGTATTTTGGTGTTGGTGATCCAGATATGAATAAAGAGCCAGCCCTCCCCCTTCACATTGCTCTTATAGTCTGATTACGAAAGTCAGATACGTATACTAATAATGAACTCCAGAGGAGGTTTTTTGTTTTTTTTTTTAAGATTTTTATTTATTTATTTGACATAGAGAGAGAGAGAGAACACAAGCAGGGATTGCTGCAGTCAGAAGGAGAGGGAGAAGCAAGCTTTTTCCTGAGCAAGGAACCCGACATGGGGCTCGATCCCAGGACCCCAGGATGACCTGAGCCGGAGGCAGATGCTTAACCAACTGAACCACCCAGGCGCCCCTCCAGAGGATTTTTTGGAGTTTCTCTTTCTTATTCTTGGAGTTACACTCAACCTCTTATACTTGGACTTAGAATTCCAAGAAAGCACTCTCTTTAACCTTGCAGCAGTTAGAATTTACTCCATTATCATACTTTTTTTTGTGGAGTACTTGAGAATGTTTTAAAGATGGTGTTTCTAACTAGTTGTTTTGAGGTATTCTGAAGTAGAAGAAAACAGATTCCTAGAGCAATTATATGACTCCAGAAATTCTATATATGCCTAATATTTCCTCAGTTTGTTTTGGGCTTGACTCTGTCTGGGACCCTAATGTCAGACATGGGGCTTCAGAGCCCCCTGGCCGTAGACACAGGGAAGGTCTCAGGTTAACACAATATGACATAGAAGAAATGCTTTGTAAACTATAGAGCCCCTTATATATTCTAGTTAATAACAGCAGCAATAATCAGCATTGCTAAAATAATAATTAGTATTATTACTAAGATTGACAGCTATATGGAGATTTATAATTGTGGTTAATGTAATTATTTATCATTTATATACAAATGTCCCAAGGTAGTAATGGTGGTTATCTTTCTTATTACTTCTGTATACCATATTTTAATGTGTAAATCTGGAAAGGAAAGAATGAATATTTATGATTTAGGGAGGCATACTTGTAATTAAATTTGACAACTAGCATAAGTAGCCGCAGAAAGTGTTGAAGCAGATTTAATACAAAAATTATGTGGTAAGAGAAAAATATAATGGTATTAGATGAAATGAGATAAATGCAGTTGGTCTTTAAGTAGGATGATGTAGCCAGGAAGAGGGAATCCTATTGTACAGGGAGGGAGGAATCATGTGAAAGAACAAAAAAGGAGTGAAAATCTGAACTAGTCATTTTGCAGGGTGTTAGGGATTGAGAGAATGGTGTCTAACTTTGTTTTTGGAATTTCAGGGGCTGCTTGGATGGGGTTATTACTTGATAATGCTTCCATTCCGGTTTACCTATTACACAATACTTGATATATTTAGGTATGTACATTTGTATTTATGCGTCAGTACCAATAATGCGGACTTTGGAGCTGAAACATAGACCAGAATAATAAGGTTTATGCTCTGTCAGTTTTGACTTGCCAATTTGTCATCACATTGAATACTCTTCCTGAACAATCTTTTAATATAGTATGACAGTATTTAAAATTGATCAAACATAGCAGATGATGTGAAATGGAACTGTTTTAAATTAACCCTGTAAAGTAGTCTTGCCTTTGTTCTCAGAGTCATTCTACCTACATTTATCATTATCCTCCGTCCTCCCACCATGTTTGTCACCTCTACATTCCCTAATTAATCTTCACACCCTTTTCTTTCTAACCACCATTATCTAGTACACTCCTTACAACTTTTACCCTAAACCATCTAACTTCATCTGACTACTCATAATCCCTACAAACTTTCTTGCTCTGAGATTACCCATTTTTCTCCCCTCCCACAACAGTTTACCTCTCAGACACTCCTATACATTCTCCTCTGTCCTGGCAACCCATAGGTTGCTGACACTGGCACCCTTCCATACGTATACCCCCTTGATTCACACTTTCACTTTTCTTCTCGCTTCTTTCATGTACCATTCAGAGAGCTCAGCACTGGAAGAGAAAGAGGGGCCAGGGCTAGAAAATGTCAAAGGGGACCAAATTTCTGGCATATCAGTTTTGGGGCATCTGGTTTAGAGCTTGAGTAGTAAATGAACCCATATCTAGGCTTTAGAGAGAACTAAAATGTTTTATGGGCATCCAGGCCAACAGATGGAGCTAAAATATGTGGTCTGGGCCTTGCATACAGGGCAACCTATATTTCCCCCCGTATATGGAGAAGCTTTACCTTGCTCTAGAGACTAGCAAAGGCTGTGGAGGTGAGGACCCGGCAGATGTAAAAGTGCAAGGGTCAGGTAATACCTTTTACCGTGACTCCTTGGTGTTTTAGGAGTCTGCCTGCTTAATGACTTCCATGCTTTAGCAAAGTTCTTATTGGTCACCAGTTAATCAATTGGTGCTTTTTCCATCCTATTTTATTTAAAAATGAGCACATATAAACCATTAAAATCATAACAAAGACTGGATTGAGATCTTTTTTTTTTTAAGCTGATTGTCCTGAATTAATTAGGCCATGGGAATATATTGTAATTAGAAAGAAAGAAGTTACAGCCTTTATCCATTTGCTCATCAAAACTTAAAAACTTAAAAGACTAATAAGATAGTCTTAAATACTTAATTTCAGAGAAAGTTATCAAAATATCAATCTTCTAAAAGATTTCTAACCATTCCCCCACATATACAACTTCTTACATTTGTTTTTAATTTCCTCTGGAATGTTTGTGTCAGTGAATTTGATTGGATTATTCAGGAGAATTTCTCAGTGAAATTGTATACACATGGGGAATTTGAGAGGCTAAGGAATTGGCTCAGTATTTGGTAAGGAAAGTGTCATAGTTTAGTTACCTTTTCTGTGCTGAAAATGCCTCAAGTATGTGAATATTGTTTGCTTTCCTTGGAAAAAAGTATGCATGGCATGTGTGACTAATTTTAATGCAACTGTATCATCCAAACAACTTGTTTAATGTTACGTAGCACATTGACTTATCAAAACTCTGTCCATTGCCTTCTTGGAAACCCAAAGGGTAAATACGTGGTGCTATACAAATATGATAAGATAGGCTTTTTAGAAACAGATGTGTGGTATCATCCTTAACTTGACAGTAGCTGCCAGGTCTCCAGATTTACCAGTGTACTCTAGATCGGTTTTACAACTTCCTTCATGGATGCTATTAACCATAAATCATTAAGCAGAATTTTACTTGCCCCCTTGAAAAGTAAATCATGACAGCAGGTTTGGGTTTGAAGCCTGTCCATGATTTGAATACCTTGGGAGTATGCACTAAAAATTCAAAATCCCAGGACAACAGAAAGGAGAGGGAGAGGCAAGTAGGACAACCAGAAAGAGACAGAGCTCTGTTCTAGAATAATACTATTCAATAGAACTTTCTGTGATAATGGAAACATTCTGTATCTTCACTGTCCAGTGTGGAAGCCACTAACCACATGTGACTATTGAGTACTTAATGTGGCAAAAGAGACTAAGGAACTGAATTTTATTTTGTATTTTATTTAGTTAATTTAAATTTAGATAGCCACATGTGTCTAGTGGCTGCCTTATTAGACAGTGCCCTTCTAGAGAGTCTGGGGGCACAGCCTGACCTATGATCTTTTTGGACTGTGTCTTCCTTTCCCAGTTTTTCTAGTCCTGAATTTTTCTGCAAAAAGCACTCATGATTTGTTTAGGCCAGTGTTGGAACTTATAATCCTAGTAGTTTACATTTGTCTTGAACAGGCAATGGAAAAACACTTGCTGCTTTGCAGCTTTTGAGCCAGACTCTACTCTCAGGTTTGATAGTCCATTCACAGACCGTTCACCTCCTTTTGCTGCCATGCCTGTGGCTCTGTTGTAGGAATCTTTACAAACTGGCCCACTCCATTTGCACTACAGTAAGCCGATTCATGTGATATTTATTCCTTCCTCCCCAGGTTTGCTCTTCGTTTTATACGGCCTGACCCTCGCAGCCGGGTCACTGACCCCGTTGGGGACATTGTTTCATTTATGCACTCTTTTGAAGAGAAATATGGGAGGGCACACCCTGTCTTCTACCAGGGAACGTACAGCCAGGTCAGTGCCACAAACCATATAGATGCCAATTTATTGATATGGTTCTATCCACAAAGGGAAGCATAGCCCAGCACTGATCATGTCATTCTTTTACTCAAGAACCTTAAATACCTCTTCACTGCTTACAGAAAAAGAAAGCCAGCCCTACTTGATCTAACCCAACCTCCTTTTGAGATTTTTTTCCTGTATAACTTGTTTCTCCATACCCTAGGTTCCAGCTAAACCATTGCCTGAACATACTCTGTACTTTTTTACCTCTGTGCCTTTGCTTTTGCTTTTCCCTCCACCTGGAATGCCTTCCTCGCATTTTTGCTAAATGGAAACTTGCACATCCTTCAGCTAGGTCATATCACTCCCTTCCGTTACCCTTTTTGATTGATGTGTCCTACCTGGCCTACCTTGCAGTCTAAAATAGTAGTCTTTTCTTTTGTGCTTTCATAGCTTTTTTTGAAAACTTAAAGCAGTTTCACATTCATCCTTATATTATGATTGATTATGTTCGTGTTTTATCTCCTATTATCAGACAATAATCCCCTTGAAGGCAAAGCCCAAGTCGTCTTTGATCCCTCACAGAATTGAGTAAGGGCATAGACCATAGACTCAAGGCAGCACATCTCATTCAACCCAAGCCACACAGGCTTTTGAACCGTTACCTCTCAGGGGTGAAAATTAAGAGTTCGTGGGTGTTAGGCATATCTCTAGTTTGCCAGAGAAAAATGTAGAAAAAAACATTGTGAACATAGTCCAAAGGATGGTTCTGTTTCAGCCTTCCAGTATTCCTGAATCTGTCTGGTAAAAAAGAAAAATGCTTATTCTTGCTTCCTGCTTTGGTTCTCCTATATCGCCTTTTTCTCATAGTTGGTCTCCTCAGTGGCCCTGCTGCCACCCTACTCAACAAGCATTAAGCACCCACTATATATGCCAGATGGTGTGCTCAATGCTAGAGATACAGATGTGAATGAGATGGGTACCTCTCATGTACCCTCATTGCTGTGATCCTGAGGTTAGACTGCCATTGGTCATTCAGGAAATCTTAATTGAGTTGTAATGTGCTCAGGATTATGCAAAAGCATACGTAGGAATCTTGGGCACTGGCCTTGTCTTTGAAGATCGTTTAAACCCTGTGCTCTTTAGAATGCATTTGGGTCCCGCAGTCTCTCGTCCCTGCTTGGTGTGTGGCCTGGGATCAGGCTCATCTTTGCAGTATTTTTTATGGACAAAGATGTTGTAGCTGTAAAGTGGCAAAATTCTCACCTCCCCTTTCACATGGTCAGATTCTCCTATTTTTATCTTCCTTTAGACTGTGGAAACAACTGACTTTTCTGTGATTTGTTGGGGACCTTTCTTTGTCAGCCTGTCTACTGTCATGTGCCTAATACAGTTTAAATCCTAACAACGCTAAAACCTTTTCATTAAAGCTTGTTAGCGTGGACTTTTTGTAGGGAGAAAAATGCCAGGGGTGTCAAGGTAGGAGCCCAGAATCTGATTTCTTGTTCACCTTTTTTTCCTCGTTTCTCCTTTTGTTCTTTTAGCCTAATTAAAAGCTGAAGGCACAGTCATCATCATAATCAGTGGTCTTCTGTTTCTCACAGGCACTTAATGACGCCAAGCGAGAGCTTCGCTTCCTTCTGGTTTATCTTCATGGAGACGATCACCAGGACTCTGATGAGTTCTGTCGGTAAGTGGGTTGATCGTTTGTTTATTTGTGTAATTTTTTTTAATCTGCTGATATTTTGTAGTAGGCAAGTTCTTCTCATGTCCTTTTCATCCCTCTCCATAGCAACACGCTCTGTGCACCTGAAGTTATTTCCCTAATAAACACTAGGATGCTTTTCTGGGCATGTTCCACAAATAAACCTGAGGGATACAGGGGTAAGTTGTATTTCTTTTTCCTCATTGAGATTGGTGAGATATCTTTGGAATAATATGGGAAAACATGCCATTTATTGTGTGATTATTCCGTGTTAGACATAGTGCTAGTTATTATTTATACATTATCTTATTTAATCCTCTCAGTAGTCCTGAGATGGGGGTTGTATTATCTCCATTTCATGGTTTAAGGGACGATGCTCAGAGAGTTTAAGAGACTGGCCCCAAATCGTACAGTTAGCAAGCTCAGGTCTGTTAGACTCTAGCCCATTCTTTACAGGTAACCATTGGCAGGGCCTGTTTTATTTTTAAAACACCCAGTCCTGCCCAGGAACTTGCTTTTAATATAAAGGGCTTTTTACTGAGGAGTTTACTCTTATCATCAGCAATTTTAACAGAGCTTCTTGCACAGTGAGTTAGTTGTTTGAGTACCTTGAGTGCTGATAGGGATTCAGAAAGTTCAGATCTTTGCTGACAATAACTCTTCACTGGAGATAAGTATTTTTAGAAGTCAGTATAACATATAAAGGTATCCAGTAAAGAAAAATGTAGTTACTTTGCGGCTACTTCTGTTCGGCAGCTTGCGTCTATACTAGCATACTAGGCACTGTGCTAGATCTTAGAATCAGGATGTTTTGCCTACATCTTAAAATCTGAATCTTTAATCCTAATTGTTTTTTAAGCATATGATAAGCTTGGACAGCATGCGTTTTGCTGTTGTAATATGGCTTTGGGGATGGAGGGTAGTGGATAGAGACTAAGGATATTTTTTATAGAAGCTTATAAAATCTCTTTTTTCAAACCATGAGGAAAACATAAGTGAAACTCCGTTATGGTAAAACCTTGGCTATTTGGAAAACCAACTTTCTAAAACTCCTTTAGAACAGAAAAACTAGCTCTTTTGTGTGAGTGTGAGGTGGGGGAGACATAGGAAAGGGGGTAAGGAAGGGATTGAATAAGAGGAAGAAAAGGCAGAAGGCAGTTGTGGAGCTCATCACCAGTGATATAAGGCTGAGACTTGGAGCCTTATTTCCTTTAGGCTTGATACCCGACATAGGGAAAAATCATGCTCAGCAGTAGTCAGATTCTTTATAGATCCTTTCTTATCAAAAAGACAATGTCCTTGACCTCTGCAGTCTTCCCTAGCATGTTAACGACAGCCACCCCCACCAGAAAAGCCTGTCCTATTCTAATCAAATTACCTGGGAATAGAGACACAAAAATAAAACAACAGCAGCAAAGATTAAGAAACTAGGAGGAAAAGAAGGTACTCAGAGAATAAGTGAGATCTCCTTTCTTTCCCAAGTTGGATTAAAACCTTTCTCTCTTGCTCATTATGGAAAGTCTGAGAGTTGATCTGGTTCATACAAAGGGCTGCCCTTGACCTGTCGGCTCGTCTTTCTGTCAGTCTCACAGGCTTTACGAGAGAATACCTACCCATTCCTGGCCATGATTATGCTGAAGGATCGGAGAATGACTGTGGTGGGACGGCTAGAAGGCCTCATTCAACCCGATGACCTCATTAACCAGCTGACATTTATCATGGATGCAAACCAGACTTACCTGGTGTCAGAACGCCTTGAAAGGTACAGGGGAGTTCCTCTCTGGAACAGAGAGAGACCAGCTACAAATTTGGGTGGCTGACCCAGAGCTTCACAGATTCTGACTTATTCTCTGTCTTAGAAACAGACAACTTTTCAACTTTGAAAACCATTTAGTGTTAAAATATTTATGTACTTTGACTGAAATAATTCTCCCATCAGGTCATCTGTTCTTGTAAATGTGAATTAAAATAAGGATAAGACTCTGTGCTCAAGAATATATACATCATGTCATTTAGAACACCTGAACCGTGTATGGAGCTTAAATGTAAAAAATGTGGAATTGTTAGCGCTCTTCCCCCCATTACATAAATAGCGTACATTAATTGTAGAAAATGTGGAAAACACAGAAAAGCACAAAAAAGAAATTTAAAGACACCCACAGTCCTACCACAACTTTTAATATTCTGGTGTATTTTATTTTATAGACACCTACTCTCTCTCATTCACTCCTATGTATACACACACACTTTTTTTGGAGAGAAAATAGGAAGTACACTAGAATGTTACAGTATTTTCTCTTTGGTTAGTAGAATTCTGAACAAGGTATTTCTCCATTTTCTGAATCTTCTAAGATGCATCTGTGTGGTTTTTCATTTTATAAAAGCAATATATACAAAAACGCAATAACCCAAAAGGTTATTTAACTGTAAAACATGATCTTGATGATTGCTTTTAGGCAATAATATTGTTACTTTTGTTAGAATTGGGAAAAGGGTGGTTTTATCTGTGAAGTTAAAAGGGAAAGGAAGAGCTTGCCCTTTCTTTTTCTGCCAAATTAAACTGGGAAAAGAGATGGCTCATTCCAATTCTGCCATGCTCTGCTTTGGAATCCTTTATGGTAGTGTGAAATACTCATCTGTCAAGATCGTCAACCTTTTTACCTCCCCAGAAGTTTCAGTGTGAGAAAAAAGAGATTTTTCTTTGCCTTCTCTGCTTTTTGATCTGGCCACAGGGAAGAACGAAACCAGACCCAGGTGTTGAGACAACAGCAGGATGAGGCCTATCTGGCCTCTCTCAGGGCTGACCAGGAGAAAGAAAGGAAGAAACGGGAGGAGCGGGAGCGGAAGCGGCGGAAGGAGGAAGAAGTGCAACAGCAAAAGTTGGCAGAGGAGAGACGTCGGCGGGTAATGAACCTGTCTTTACTCCTTGTGATTCCCAAACTGATCTTAAGTGTGAAAGGAAGAAAACTTGAAGATGATGGGATTTGTGGGTGTTTTAATTCCTTGCCATTTTTTAAAAAATAAGTTCTGTGTCCAGTGTGGGGCTTGAACTTGTGATCAAGAGTTCCATGCCCTACTGACTGAGCCAGCCAGCTGCCCCCTCCTTGCCATTTTTATATTTACTACATTTTCACAAAAAGTATTTTTTAAAAAAATTTTTAAATAATGTTTAACAACAGATACATCAGTGAGCAAAAGTCAGGTAAAACAACTCTGTTCCATGAAAAGCAAGTGTAAATGGATAACAAGCGGTTCAAAATTCACAGCAATAGTTTTTCTTTCTTAGCACCAGCCAGTGTTAGCTAATTTGGCATTTCATTCACGATCTTTCGTCATGTATTGCTACTTGATTATAGCCAGTGTCTTTAAGCTATTCCCTTTTTTTCCGACAGGTAAATACCCTAACATAGTTAATAAATAATATATGTGATGCATTAGCACTTTGAATTGTGGTGTTTCTGACTCTTGCCAAGAAGTTTTTCTTACAGTAGTAGTCATTCATATTTCTTCTGGCTGCACAGTAAACCTACATGGTGATAGTGTTCCTGTTGCCCTGTTGGAGCCATAGCCTCAACTTTGCTTTGTGTCTGTACAGAATTTACAAGAGGAAAAGGAAAGGAAGTTGGAGTGCCTGCCCCCGGAGCCTTCCCCTGATGACCCTGAAAGTGTCAAGATCATTTTCAAATTACCCAATGATTCTCGAGTAGAGAGACGATTCCACTTTTCCCAGTCTCTAACAGTAAGGACTGCCTAAGTTGTGTGAAGTGTATGTAGGGTCTGGGCTATAGATTTGGAAGTTTTAAGGACTCTTGAAAGTGGTATTGGTGTATCTGTTGCTCTGATGAACAGGGCAGGAAAGGGTGGGACAGAGAGAGGAATGCAGTGAAACATGAGGTTCCTTCTAGCTGCCAACTCAAGGGAGCTGTTAAGGTTTTCTTTCATCATGTTGGAGTTCTGAAGTGAACCTTACTAAGAAGCTCCATGAAAGACTTGGGTATTTAAGGTGGGAGGCTCTTCCATGCTGCTCAGCTTACATTAGCTTCAGAATCCCACCAGAACCCCCCTTGCTCTGTCTCCACAGAAAACTCTGTCTCCACTGACCTGAAAGCACCTAAATTACACATCTGAATATAAATGCTTGTACAGTTTGCATGCAGTTGTCACTCTCCCTTTCTATCCATTTAGCCTGTAAGAAGCCCCATTTTGTGGGGCTGGCTACCTTGTATATTTGGTATCTAGAAGTAAATAGTTAAAAGCAGCATCTGTTAAAGTCTCACACAATGATGGGGCGCCTGGGTGGCTCAGTTGGTTAAGCCTGTGCCTTCAGCTCTGGTCATGTTCCCCGAGTCCTGGAATCCGGGGCCCTGTGTTGGGCCCCTTGCTCACCGGGGAGTCTGCTGCTCCCTCTCCCCTTGCCCCTCTCCCACTCATGCATGTGCTCTCTGCCTCTCTCTCAAATAAATAAATAAAATCTTTAAAAAAAGGATCAGATTTTTCATTCTAAGATGAATAGATGTGTTTTCTTGGTCAGTGTACGTTGTTGACTCAGTTTCTTCATCTGTAAAATGGGTATGATAATAGGTACTTTCTAATAGGATTGTTGTTAGGATTAAGTTCATATGTAAGGGCTCAACATTGTGCTGGCTCCTAGTACGCACTCAAATGCTTAACTGTTGTTTTTTGGTATTTATAACCAAAAGGAAATTTCTCTTTATATTGATAGTTGGTATGTTGTCTTTCCAAATTTACCATTGTAGTAGATGCTGCCATTTCCCTGATCACTCGAAATAGTCAAGAGTAAACTGCATAATAGAAATGAGGGTGCACTGTGGTCAAGTGAGGCCAGGTAGCACATTTATTACTTCTGTTAAAGAACTTTGGATAAGTTGCAGAATCTTTTACAGGGCCTCAGATACCTCATCAGTTAAATGGAAATACAGTCTTCCCTTAAACTTTAAACTGAAGATATTTCAGGCACTGTGCTAGGCACTCTAGGGGTTATACAGATGAGTGAGACATGTTTCTGGAGTTCATGGAGCTTATGGCCAGTGGGGAATGTAAGACCCAAGAGTTAATCCAAAGTAAAAAAGTGAGGCATCCTGGCGAGAGAAAAGTGAGTAGCTTTCTCATTTTATTTGTTCATCTTGCGTTTATGCATTTATTTCTGTTGAGGGAAGTGCTCACATCCCTAACTTTGAATTCTTAAATTGTGATAACATGAATGAGCCTCACATAGTACATACCATGTAGTAGTAGGTGGTTACTAAATGTTCATTCCCTTCCCCCTGGTGTGTTTCCTAACTGCTCGAGTTTGCATTGGATTTTAGCTTGCAACCATGTTCACTAACAGTTTCACATCATAGTACACCTGAGCTTTATGGAGCTTCTACTCCCCAAACTTAATTGTGTATGTGAAAAACCTAACAAACATTAACTCTCTTGAGAGTTTCAGAAGAAAATCTATTAAAATTGTGGAATAGAACAGGCTCTGGCCAAAGGGGACCCAACCCATTTGTTAACTATTTTATCCTGAAAGACTTTTTTTGTTTGTTTTTAAGATTTTGTTTTTTCATTAGAGAGAGAGCGCAAGCGGGATTGAGGGGGCGCAGAGGGAGAGAGATAAGCAGACTCCCTGCTGAGCTGGGAGCCCAATGTGGGACTTGATTCCAGGACCCTAGATCATGACCTGAGCCAAAGGCAGATACTTAACCAACTGAGCCACCCAGCCCCCCCCCCCCAATCCGTGAAGACTCTTAAATAGGTTCTCAGTTTTTAAAAACAAACCTCAGACTGAGAGAAATACTTGGTCATAAGTGGGTACAAGGCTCAGAGATGGGAAACAAGTATAAAGGAGAAGTGTGGTGATGGTGTGGGCTTTTAATTTAACATTTATGGAGTTTATAACATAAAGATTTATAGTTTTTATAGTTTTTCATGCTCTATCAGACTTTGTGTCATCTTCCTGTGAGATCCCCTCTTCATAAATAATCTCAAAGAGTGAATGTGCAGTGAAATACTGTTTGCACAAAGCTCAGCTCTTGATCGTAGTAAAATGCTAAGATAAAAAAGAATAAACTGTAGAAAAATCTCCAGGTCTCATGGGTGGGCAGAAAAGTGGCAGCTGACTTTCTGTTAAATGAATGCATATTAGAGCGAATCCAAATTATACTCAGCCCAGGACTCATTTTTCTGTTAGGAACCAAAAGCGACCTCTGGAGGTGATGTGCATTGTCAGTGGTAAACAGAAAATGCCAATTTTATACCAGGGTTGAGTATTTTCAAGCAAGATTAAAAAGGAAACAAAATACTGTTTAAAGCCTATGTTGGGTTCATACTAGTAATACTTGCTGCAAGTCTAATTGATGCATCTCAATATAAGAAAAGAAAAGTAAATGTTAATGGAAATTGCACAGAGAAACAGGAACTGTAAAATGATTGAGGTTGATAGATTAAAATATGCAAATTTATAAAATCATGAATGGATTTAGGGAAGAGGAGCATAGATTTACTCCTTAAATTCTGGAGTCATATGTGGCCTCTTAAAAGCTCTAAAGAGGTAAGTTTAAGACAAATGAGGAAAGGACTGCTTCGCACAAAGGGGACTAAACTTCTGAGAGGTAGAACAAAAAGAAAATAGATTCCCTCAAAACAGTAAGGGTAACTTGAGTGTTGTGTTCCTGGTCTTTGGGATTGAGCTAAAGGAGGTTAGCAGTGCCCTTCACAACACATCCTTTAGACTCTTTGGTAGAAGTAGCATGCTAGACGAAGAGGGCCGTAGAGTGTGTCCAGTGGGCCAGTTCTTAATATGTGGCATCACGAGACAGGGAGTGATAAAGGTGGACTATTCCATAGATACCTCACATTTTAAGTGTTAGCAATGTGAGTTTTCTTAATGTCACCTTACTTCTCATTAAGAATTTACCTTTATTTTATCAGAGCCAGAGCAGGGCATTCTCATAGAGGAGAGCTCCACATGAAGAATGTCAGACTTTTTTTTTTTTAAGATTTTATTTATTTATTGGACACAGAGACAACGAGAGAGGGAACACCAGCAGGGGGAGTGGGAGAGGGAGAAGTGAGCTTCCCACTGAGCAGGGACCCCACTGGGATCATGACCTGAGCCAAAGGCAGACGCTTATGACTGAGCCACCCAGACGCCCCAAGAATGTCAGATCTTGACCAAATTAAGGAGAGTGTCCACATGTGGGGACTGTCCAGTGCACAAAGTGAGAGCCTGAGAACTGGAAGAGGAGGGGGAAACGAACTCGTGGTTTTCTGTGTCTGTACATACATAGAAATATAGACATAGATGTGTGTATGTATATACACATATTCTCTAGTTTTTTTCCACAGAGGGTGCTTGGGAGCAGCAACACCCCAATAGCAACGAACATACCTAGCACCTAGATCGTGGCTTTTAAATACCATTGTCCATTAGGAAGAACCAGGGCTCCTTGGAGAAATGGCTGATTCCAGATCTGGGGCAGGAAAACACAAGATCAGCCTGGAATACCTTGTGCCAGAAAGCAAGGAATTATTCAAAAAATGATGGAGACTTGCCACAAAGACACAGAAGCCATCTTGGAAGGGCTCTTCTGAGTCCATCTGGAACATTTGAATATTGAAATAAATATTATAATATTATACCCTGCTGAATAAAATAGGGAATCATGACTCTAAGTTAATATAAGTAAATAACTTGAAAGTTTGAGGAATAGATATCTCTGTAGTTTCAAAGTACCTCCCCACAAGATCTCTTTAATTACAAAGGAGAAAGGAATGGCTGCCACAGTGGAGAGGCCTGGCAGTCATCACCTTAACGAAGGGATCAAAGGGTGCATTATAGGTACTGGGCAAATTGGAATGGATAGGATGCATTTAGTAGAATGCAGCATTATTTCTATAACATTACTGCCAAAGAACATACCTGGAATCTAATCGTGAGTATACATTAGGCAAACAAATTGAAAGAAATTCTGCAAAATAACCAGTAATCTTTAGAAGTGTCAAGGTCGTGAAAGTCCATGAAAGAGTAAGGATTTGTTCCAGACTAAAGGAGGAGACTTAGAAGATGGGTCAGTGAAATGGAACACATAATCCTAAACTGGATGCTTTTGCTATAAAAGGCAACTAGCAAAACCCGAAAACTTTAATAATAATTTAATATATATTGTTAATGTTACAGCATTAATGTGCCAGTTAAATTTCCTGTAGTTTGAGGGCTATATTATGGTTATATAGGAGACCATCCTGTTTATAAGACATACACAAGTATTTTGGGGGTGATGGGACATCAGGTTGGCAGCTTATTCTCAAATGGTTCAAAGAAATTCTATGTTCTGTACTTCGCACTGTTGTGTAACTCTCTGATTATTTCTAAATAAATTTTTAGCTCTATATCAGGTTGTCAAGGAAAAAACAGATGAATCACTTCAGAAGTAGAACTAGCATTGGACTGTGTAATCTCTTTAAAGAGCTGCTCTACGTATTTGCTCTGTGAAATGGAAGGACCTCACAATAGCATTCCAGTGTCATGCAATGACTTCATATTCAGAGTCATCCTGGAGAGAGCTGGTTGGGGGGATATTTGATTCATAGTTGTTGTCTGTCTTTGTCTTTCTCTTACCGCCCTTTTTCTATATGATCTGCAGGTAATCCACGACTTCTTATTTTCCTTGAAAGAAAGCCCAGAAAAGTTTCAGATTGAAGCCAACTTTCCCCGGCGGGTGCTACCCTGCATCCCTTCAGAGGAGTGGCCCAACCCCCCCACGCTGCAGGAGGCCGGACTCAGCCACACAGAAGTTCTCTTTGTTCAGGACCTAACAGATGAATGACATTTTTTCTTCCTCTCCCCTCCTACCCTAATCCCTAAAAGAAATGGAAAAACAAAAACAAAACAAGAGAGAGAAATTCATATTATTATTATTATAATACAATATTTTTTTTAAAAGACTGCTGCATCCTACGGAAGGATCAGAAACCATGCTGCCTACAAGAGTCACCACCTGTGTGTGCGCGCGAGGTCAGCAATGAACGTTCCCGCTGGCAAGCCCACCCTTCCCTACTGCCTCTGCACCATGCACCTTCCAACGAAAGGAGACTCTTCACCTCCAACCCAGTCATTGTCCCTACTGGGGAAGGGGACATTCCCACTAGTTCTTATTCATTCTTGCTCTTATGGAAAATAAAAGTGAAAAAACCTCCATCAGCCAGCTACTGCAGCATCTCCTGAGGACTTGCTTCTCCCCCCACTGGAGAAGAGAGGGAAGAGAAGGCACAGAACAGAGATGTTCCTTGAACTTCCCACAATTTATGAATAACTTCTAAATGATTTCTGTTGCATTGTAATGACCAAAGGAATGAGGCTGACATAGGTGTTTTTTTTCCTTAACTTTATTTGATAAGAGCCAATTCTTAAGCCCATGAGTTCATGCCCTGGGCTCCTTAGCCCACGAGAGTGTAATAAAGGTGCCCTGGGCTGGTTTGTGCTTATTTCTGCCATTGTCCCTCTCACATTCCCAGAGAGGTGGTTCTTTTTGGTCCAACTCTTGCTGTCGTTTCTTGCCATCTATGTGCCCCACTCGGAGTATTGACAGGAAATCTGGGTTCGTTACCCCAAAAGTCTGTACAGATATACCCATATATGCGGTGTGAACTCCGTGTATACTCACTATACACAGGACTGCAGCTTTCCCTTGGAATCTGTACCAGGTGGTTATTATGGGATCTGAACCAAAGGATAGCGGCTCTTCATTCCTCTTCTGACATGTGAATGCTTTTCCTGCCCAGCCCTGAGCTTTCCTGAATTGCCAAGCTTGGTGCTTTCCCAAAGGACTAGCAGGACCTATGGTAGAACCAGCAGAACCCCATGAGAGTTCCCTGCCTGTCTCAGTGGGAGTGTGGTGGTGGTGGTGGTGGTGGTTTAAGGGTAGAACTAGAGACCTTGAAGGGAGCCAAGACAGAACTCTCAGCCTGTGTAAACTGTTGGAAGGCACATTTAGTTTCTGATGTAGCTACCTGCTGGAGGCAGTTTTTAATCCTCTCTATTGCTGTGTTGAAGTAATAGGGTTTTTAAACCTCTGGACATCCGTTCTGTGGTTGAGTTTATGGTAATGGGTACATGGGTCAGGCCATGTATTAACAGATGCCGGCATGAGCTGGCAAATACTCCAAAGTGTTCTACAGCTAGACTGGTGCAGACTCGTAGCACTGTAACCTACTGAAGTAACTAGCATGCTGTGAGGCCAGGGGTTCATACCAAGATAAAACATAACTTGGTAGAATTGCAGTCTCCAAAGGTTTTTTCTCTTGCTTACCTAAAATCTAATGGCCACTCTCTTGGGTAGCAGTGACATGTCTTCTGCTCTATGCAGCCCTCAGTGGTTGGGGTAAACACCAAGGGACAGAGTAAGGAATCTCACACACAGCACCTGGGGAGCGTGGGAATTTCCCAGTGGCTTTGGCACAGGTGTCTAGAACACCATCTCTAGGAAAATTTGATTCTGCTCCTGGCTGCCTATTATTCCACTTTGTTTCCTGCTGCCTCAAGCCCAGATGAGTGGGAAATCACTGTCTCATGTTGTGTTGGCACGAAAGGAATCTGGAGCGAATACCAAGATAAAGCATATTCTCCACTCAACCTTACGTGAATTCTGCTTCCTGCTGACAGCCATGCAAAGAGGAATTTTTCCACTTAACTCCGGGCCTCCCTCCCTGTTGGACTCATAGCTGTTTCCCTGGCAGTATACAGGAGGAGAGGATATTAAGGGCCATCACTAGGTTGGGTGTACCAAGTATCTTGCCCACACCTCTTTGGGAAGTTATAAAACTTTTTCCTTAATTCAGTCTGCATCTTATTCTACAATGTGCACTTTATGTCTCTTGCCCTTTTAAAACCTGTTCAGTGAAGGAGGTCAGATGCCAGAATATTAAGAAAAAGTTATGTCGGTACAGTTCTTGGGTTGGCCTACCCATTACTTTAGGTTTCAAGAGGTTTTATCTGAAGCACACGTTCCTTCCTAGTCTATGTTGAAACAGGCCTGCTTTGCTCAGACCCCATTCCTGTCTCCTTGCTGACCCTAGGGCCGCTGCGTAGGTGCCACATCCTTTCCTCCTCCATGAAGGATGCATGTTTTGTCACTTAAAGCCAGTACAATCTGTATGTTACTCCCAAGGACCTCTGGGAACTCGATGGGACCTGCAAGGGAGAAAATAGAAGAATCTGCAAGGATTTGCTCATTTCCAGATCACCTCTGGGTTATTTCAGCTATTTATCAAACGGCAAGTCATCAACCTAACAAAAACACTTGATTCAAGTTGTGTTCTGCACTCCCAAACCGAAGTTGTAGATTCAGCTGAATAACCATGGGAAATGACCAAGCAAAGACACCCCGCTGGAGTCAGTTGAATTTCTGCAGCCTCAGTGGGTCCTTTCTAGTCTTTTCTTCCACGTCTGCAGAATTTCCTGCAGCAAATACTTCTTTGTCCTTGCTTTCCTCCACTATGATGTTTGGATAAAAAAATGACCAGAGGAGAATATTTTTCTCTTAAAAAAAAAAAAAAAAGAACCTAGAATCTTCAACTGAGCAGTCATTATGAAAATTGCTAATGGTGCCAAGGCCAAGGAAAGAGTTTCAGAAAATGACTGTGGGAAGGAGTGATAACCCCCAGAATGCAGAATCAGGGGAGTATTATCTGGTGCTTGAACAAGGAGCTCCACTTTACAACTGGTTTTTTAAAGGACTTGTGAGGAACGCAGCAACAGGAAATCCATCCACAAAGGCTGCAGTGCCCCAACTTGCACCGCACCTGAGTAGTTACGTGATAATTGACTGAAGAGATCTAGTGTACTTTAAAGTTTTTTCATAAAAGTTTACATTGTATTGTAGGTTAACATTAAATGTTTTATAACAAAAATCTCCGAACAAGTTGTGGGTCTTTCTGTCCAGGAGAGATGTGGTAGGTATTTTCTTCTGTGTGAAGGCAAGTTTGGGAAGCCATGAGGGTGGGAATAAGGTATTTGCATTGCTGAAAAGCAAGGGAGAATGAACCGAGCAAGGAGTTAAAATGGTGTATTCCAGTGAAAGGAAGCAACTTGGTGTGGTGTAGCGGAAGAGCAGACAGATCCAGGTTCAAGTTTGGGCTTTTCTGACCTCAGACAAGTTCTTTAGTTTTCCCCAACTGTAAATGAAGTTAACACCATCTGACTCAGGATGGGTTTGTAGGTTAATGTATATGAAGTATCCAACACAGGTGTCATTGTTCCCTTTCTCCATGGGGGTGTGTTTTGAAGGAATATTTTCTTGCAGTTTTAACTGTCAGTTTCGTAAGGGATGCCATGTCTCCTGCTAGAACAGACCTATGTCCTTGTGAATGAGTGCCTAAAGAAGAGTCGCCTTTGATCTAACGAAGTCTGGACTATCGGAGCTCCCCTCCTAAGGTATTTTTGCTTGTTTTTTTATTTCTGAGGGGAAACGTAAGCCTCGGTTCTTTGCCTTTCTCTTCCCCACTGTCTGACCTTGTGCAAAGAACTCATTCCTGTGAGCTACGAATTCTTGTCGCCTTCAGAATCTCCCCTGTTGCTTATCTGAAGATGTGGGCTTCTGTTTTGTTTTTTGGGGTTTTGGGGGGGGGTGTTAAATGTAGATCTTAAGTGTGAACTAGAATGTCTTCTGCTCAGTGTAGTCTGCAAGAAGCGTTTGTTCAACTTAGGTCAGAGTCCACTTTTAAAAATGAACACTTCACAATTGATTGTGAAGTTTATGTACAAAATTTTTGCCATCAATTAATAGAGTAAAGGAAGATTTGAACTCTGATGCCACGTACACTTGGTTTCAAATCCTGGCTGTGGCCATGGTTTTGGCCAAGTGACCTCAGCTCTCTAGGCTTCAGTTTTATCATCTCTAAAATGGACC
The DNA here is from genome assembly GCF_024610735.1 of Ursus americanus. Classification (NCBI taxonomy): domain Eukaryota; kingdom Metazoa; phylum Chordata; class Mammalia; order Carnivora; family Ursidae; genus Ursus; species Ursus americanus. Next base: position 2,844,024 of record NC_142141.1, on the reverse strand, counting down.
CGGTTGTAGCCTTGCAGTCAGGATGAAATGAGTTGCTGCTGCAGTTACCTGGCACACAGTAGCTGTTCGGTGAGTAATAGCTCCTATTACTGTTTTCAGCACAGTCTGTAGCTTGCCCACTGCTAACAGTTCATCCTAGATACAGATGAAGGAGAGAAAAAGGGGAGAGGTTAAGTTGAGGCTTTGTTTATGGGCAGATAATGCCTGATGCTTTTTCTTCCCATGCCTCCGGTGGTGTAACTCCATGTACTTTTTCCCTGATGGAGCCACCAGCCGCCAAGGTCTCTTCCTCCTGACCATGAGCTCAGCCAACACTGTCCTCAGCCTCTCCTCCTCACGGCTCTACTTCTGTCCTTTTCTGTCTGCCCTTCTTGGTAATTCTCCGAACGATGCCCCAAACTCCCAGGTTTCTAACCCTGGTAAGCTGAAACCTGGTTTTCTCTTGAAGACGCCACTTCAAAAAACCCTTAAGCAGATACTATTCATTTTCCTTCAAATCTCGGAACCAGGAAATGGATCTGTGTTTCTCTTCTACGTCTTTGACGCACCGTCGTCCAGGACAGTGCTCCTGAAGCACATGCCGTCTGCTTGGACTACTTTATCCTGTTTTGGTTGCTACTGGACGTTCCCCCAGATGGTGGCAACTGATACTTTCCTCTCCACCAGCAACCTAGGTGACTCTTACATCTACATATGTGGATTTCCTAAAATTCTGGTCCTACTGTTCCTGTTTGACTTGTGTAGCTGCTGAATGTAGTGGAAAGAGACTGAGTCCAATCTGAACTTGAAAGTACTCCTTGCTTAATGATCTAGGGCGTTTCCTCATCTGTAAACATCAAGGCAGTGCATCCTTGCAAAGATCAGGTGCTCTTTAAATGGACTGTTGTCTGTGAAGTTCCTGATGGTAGGTGGAAGGATGCTTAGTAAATGTTTTCATTCTTCACTCCTGTCCTTCCCAGCAGTGCTGTGCTTTGAGGTTAGCCTTCAGTGTGAACTGCTTCACTCTCAGGATCTCAGAACCAAACCCTTCCTGACCACAGCCGTTAGTGCGTCAGCTCCACTGTCCCTACACTGCCCATATGGCCTTTCTGTCCCTCTCCACTCCTCTCAATTCTCCCTACTAGAATTCTGTTGGCTTCATGCCCCCTCCACTACAATCCAGTGCTGTCACAATTCCCAGAGTTAAACTGAACCATTTGATTTCTCTCCTCTTGAAGTTGCAGAGTCCTAGTGTACAGTAGACTGAGGAGCCTGCATATTGGTGCCCACTTACGTGATCCGGCTCTAGAAAACTCATCCATTTCTACTGCATAGACACTGGTGCGCTTTGTCCCCTTTCTCAAATCCAAGCCCACATGCATCCTCCTCAGTCTAAGTCCATTACTAAACAGCCTACTTCCTGAGAAATTTGAGAGCTTCTCACAGAACTTCAGCCTCTTTCAGAATTGTTCTGTTGATATTACCTGCTTCCTCTTTCCTTTCTGTCTTGTGGGTGTATTTTCTTTTGAAGGAGATATAATTTACACGCAGTAAAATGCCCGAATCTTAAATCCACAGCTTGATAACATTTTACCTTTATGTGTACACCAAAAACAAGATGCAGTATATTTAATCACCCCAGAAAGTTACCTTGTGTGTCTTCCCAGTCTGTAGCTCCTCAGAGATAACCACTATTCTGGCTTCTTTTTCCATAGAAATTTTGCTTGTTCTTAAACTTCATATGAATGGACTCACTCTGTGTGTGTGTGTGTGTGTGTGTGTGTGTGTGTGTGTGTGTGTGTGTGATTTTATAAATTGTTTTTGGTTTTTTTAGAGCGCATGAGTTGGGGTAGAGGAGGGAAGGGAAGAGGGAGGGAGCGAATCGTAAGCAGGCTCCACACCCAGCATAGAGCCTGATGCAGGGCTTGATCTCATGATCTTGAGACCGTGAGCTGAGCCGAAATGAAGAGTTGGATGCTTAGCCCACTGAACCACCCAGGCGGTCCTGGTTTTTTTTTTTTTTTTTAATTAAGTAATCTCTACACCCAACATAGGGCTTGAACTCACGACCCCGAGATCAAGAGTCACTAAGCTGACAGAGCCAGCCAGGCACCCCATAAATTGTTTTCTTTATTCAGGTATTCCTATTCATGACAGGAAACTTTAGGAAGTATGAAGAAACAATAAAAAAACTTCATAATACCACATTGTCCAGAGGTATCTATTGTTAATATTCCAATGTATGTCTTTCCAGACTTTGCATATAAAAACTTCTTTTTCTACAAAAATGGGATGGCATTGTAAATACTGTATTATCTCAATTTCACAACTTCTGTATTTTTTTAAATGACTATGCAGCATTTCACTGAATGGATGTGCCATAAACTATAAACTGATCAAAATCCTCTTATGACATTTTAGGTTGTTCAACTTTTTTCTTTTCTAAGTACAGATCGATAAACATCCATGTAGCACTAAATGTACACATCCATGCTTGTTTTCTCAGGGGAAAAAAAAAATCCTAGAGGTAAAGTTAGTGAGTCACAAAAGGATGGAAATTTTGCTTTTTTTAATGATTGATTTCCAAATTGTAGTCCAGAACAGTTTTTTACACTCCTGCCATCAGTGTGTGCTCAGTCTTCCATTTGTGTTGTCATTGCAAAGATCTTTTTTAACAACTATCCCCTTTTCAATCACTTGAATCTCTCTTCATGTTCCATCTAAAAATGTTCGGCATATCCTCCCTTGCAAAACCTTAATCTTACCTACAAGTTACTACCCTATCTCCTTTCCTGCCAAGATGGCTTGCACAACCAGCCTCCACTTATTTCTTAACCTCCTGTTGATTGAACTTCCATCCCCACTGACCATCTCTTATGGTCAGCTGTAACCTCCTAATTACCATGCTCATTGGTCTCTTACAAGATCTCTGTAAATGTAAAAGTTCCCCAGTTGGTACCCGAGACAGAGGCAAGTGTCCCCTTGTTTCTGGCCCACAGATTGGGGGTCAGATTATGTGAACTAGGTTAGGGAATCACACTTTATCCTGAGGGCCATTGAGGGGCTTTAAGCAAGGGAGATATTATCAGATTTGGGTTTTAGAAAGCTGGTTCTGTCATTGGGGAGACTGGACGGGAGGGGGCAGAACTAAGAGGTGATACGATAGAGTCTTGGATTAGGAATAGCTTGGGGATGGTGAGGTGTTAATGATGGAAATGAGAACTAGGTAGAAAGCGCAATGACCAGGGAGGACCTGGAGGCTGATAAGATACAGAGGGTGATGGAGTGAGAAATTGAGGATGATGTCCAGGTTTCTGACAGCTGCATTTAGGAACAGTCACTGGGACCTTCACATGTGCTGTTTCAGTGGAGTACAGTGTCAGGAGGCAGAAGTTATGAATGGGAGGTGAAGTGGGAGAATGAAGCATGGGCAGCTCTCAGGAAATTTGTTCGTGGAAGGTATTGGAGGAAATAGAACAAGCCAGAGAGGAGCTGTGAATGAGGAAAAGTTATTTGTTGTAAGGTGGGAGAGACTTCATTATGTGTAAATGTTAAAAGTGCTGAGGTTTTAGAGAAAAAGTTTGAAGATGCACAGAGAAAGGATAATAGAAAGATGCCCCTTGGGGTGGTGGAAGGGTTGGCCTTAGGAGGAACGGTGGGAGCAGAGGTCACGCGCGGGCATTCAGTTTTCAGCACTCCCTTTGTCCCAGATGAAAGTCCAGCTCCTCTGCCTGGAAGTTGCGGACTTCAACTCTGGGCCCTTGTAGAACTTTACAGCTTTGTTTTTTCTGTTCTTCCACAGGTCACGCTGCCATTACAGATCTCTTGATTGTTCCCTAAACACACCATGCACTTCCTGCCTAGAGATAGACTAACACAACTGACACTCAAGAGAAATGGTTTAAAAGATACGCTGTCAATTTCTCAAACTCTTCTAATTGCCAGCCAGGCAGCGCCTAGACCACGTGACTCTGGAAGACCAGAATCGTATTTGTAAGACTCTCTTTTATTGTAACACAGGTACTGGCAAGGAGAGTAGATATAAATCATAATTAGCATGGTATACCAATTTAGGAACATAGTAACTGTATACACCTGGAGCTTTTCAGATAGCTCTTACCTTTCGGTGCCTATGTCAGAGATATTTAGTTGCAAGTAAGAAACAGGAAACCCATTATAGCTAATTTAAGGGAAAAAAACTGATGTGTTGAAAGACTATGGGGTAGGTCCCAGAATTGAAAGGCAAATCTCAGAAAGGGTGAGGTCCAGGTTTCAGGAAAGGTGGGTTGGTGGGAGGGTGTTGTCAGAGGTAGAGGACACCCTTGGGATATCAGGACTCTCACCTTTGGGAGGGAGGAACATAATTGGCAAGTAGATTGGGGTTTTTGTGCTTAGTTGCACCCCATATATGGCAGGGCCTTTTCTTTTAAAAAATTGCAGAAAAGTATAAAGGAGAAAATAACCCTTATTCACATTCCTACTATCCCAGATTATTAATATTTCGGCATATTTGCTTCAAGTTTTATTTTTCCTGGATATACTTTGGTTAAAGTCACATAAAATGTTTATACATTTGTTAAAATAAACCCATTCATGCTCAGATGTGGCTAATTTCTGCCTGATCAACCTGCCATTGTGTTGAGCACTGACCCGCAGTGAGCCCTCTTGTTCGGAGGGCTTTCCCAGTGTGCACTTATCTGTCAGAGACTTGATCTGAGGTTGAAATAACAGCAGAGGCCAATGGGTTTGCCCCAGCTTGTCAGAACTGTGGAGGCCAGGGATCATCATCATACAGAAAGATCATTGGATATGGGACAGATAACAGTTAATTCACTATGCTGGGACTCTGGAAAGAAAGAGAGGGCAGGGCCTGTGCAAACACCTGGGCCCTGGGACTGGGGTCAACTTCCCACATGCTTTCCCTCCCGGCAGCTCATTTGTTCACTTACTCAATCCCCTGTTGAGAAAACCCTCACTGATGCCTGCTGTGTCCATGCCCTTTTGCTAGGATCTGGGAACGTGGTAACTGTGATGGCCCTTGGTCTAGTGAAGTAGAGACATGGGCAGCCAGCTGGATTGATCATAACAGGTGAGACGTGTGGGGAAAAGCCATCTGCATGGTGGGCTGTGGAAGGAGAGTAGAAGTGTGGCCTGCTCTGGCTTGAGGGAGGGATCTGGGGAGCTCACTTGAGGAGGGGACTTTCAAACCGGACTTTGGAAAAGGAGAGTGCTTACCAGGAAAAGTTAAAGCATTTGAGACAAAATAGTGTGGTTGAAGGGCAAAGGCTGCAGGGGTGGGTAGACGGACCTGGGCTTGATCCTTTGATCCCAGCTCTACTGTGTATTGGCCCCAGGATCTTTGGCAAGTCCTCTCCCATCTCTGAGCCTCCCTTTCCTCAGCAGGAACTATGAGGGGAGTAGTAACAGTTTTACAGTAAAGAAAATTGAAGAAGGACCCCATGAGGGATAACTCGGCAGCATGGTGGGCACTCGGGAAATGTGAATGGTCTTCCAAGCAGGGGGATCAGCATGCACAACGGGGGTAAAAACGGGAAACCATGAGAACCTGGTTTGACTTGAAGGAAGGAGGGAGACGCAGGGGCTGACAAGAGTGAGACCAGATTGGGATAATAGTTCTACTGCCTCCATCCCCTCCCATAGGGAAGCTGGAGAGGCAAGTGAGAGGAGGGAAAGATAAGTATGGAACCCCATTTCTTTGACATCACCCATCTTCCAGTGAAATGACAAAGGGGGTTTATCTTCAGGGCTGCAATCAGTCTGACTTCAGTTTCCCCATTCATAAAAAAAGGAAAAGAAGAAACAAGACTCCTTCTGTGGCTGTCATCCCCAAGAATCCCATAAGGGACAGAGGACTTCCATTTCCTGTTGCATCCCAGGAAGTTGTAAGGTGGCGGTGAAGCATGGAGGGGGGAAAACAGACTGAAGGAGACCTCTGTTAGGGTTTTTCAGAAGTGGGTTCTCTGACTTGAAGAATGCAAGAGTGGAAAGACTACCAGGTTACCCTGATTTTCCCATTCTCTACCTGGGCCTAGGTCTAGCCCAGGGCCTCTCTGAACCACAGCTCCTCCAAATGGAAACCAAAGATAATACATGCCTCGCGAGTTCAGGGAGCTGAAGAGCAAATGAAACACCATGGTTTATAAGGCCCTCTGGGACCTGGCCCCTGACCTCTTTCCTCTTCAACTCATCTCTTCCACTTCAGCCTGTGCTCTTAAAGCCCACTCACTCTTGGTTCTGGGCCTATGCACATTCTCTTCCCTCCTTCTGGAATGCTTTTGACCTGACTAGCTCCTTTTCATCATTCAGGTCTCACTGATCTCAATGTCGCCTCCTCTGGGAGACCACTCCATTATCATGACCCTTGTGATAATTTGAAGTTATTCTTTACTTATATATTGTCTGTCTCTCCTGGAATGCCAGCTTCCTGGAGGCAGGAACTTTGTCTCATTCACTGGAGGTCCCCCACTACCTGGAACAGTGCGTGGCTTTGGGCAAAAACACTCAGCCAGTTCTTTTGAATGACTTTGTTTAGCACAAACAACATGCAAAGCACATCCTACAAGGTGCTGAGGACTTAGTGGCAGTTCAACTGCCCTTATAGAGTATGTAGCCTTTTACACCTTCTGTGCCCAGAGAAGAATTCTGAAAGCCTTTCCCATCAGTATACAGGCTGAGTTCAAAGGGTTCTGAGGCACTAGGGCCAAAGGGGTGAGAAAGTATCTGTTCTGGAACTCCACCTTCCTCCCTCCAAGGACCTGTGGTGTGCACCCCTTGGAGAGATGTTACCAATTCTACCAACTATTATTAAAGATACACTTTACTGCCAATTCATTCATTCATTCTTCAAGAAATGGCTACCATGGGCCAGGCATAATTGTAGTTGCTGGCAGGCAGAGCTTCTGATAGAACAGTAACCAGAATGACCTTCTACCCCCGCCCAACTGCCACATCTTTAAGTAACAGAACTACAGCCCAAAGATGATAGGATTTAAAAAAATATTTAATTTTTAAGTAAGCTCTGTGCCCAAAGTGAGGCTTGAACTCATGACCCTGAGATCCAGAGTCTCATGCTCTACCAACTGAGCCATCCAGGAGTCCCAAGATGATAGGATTTTTAAAAATTTTTTTTAAATTTATTTTTTATTTGAGTATAGTTGACGTGCAACATTATATTCATTTCAGGTGTACAGCTTAGTGATTTAACAAGTTTATATATTATGCTATGTTCACTACAGTGTAGCTGCTGTCACCACATAACGCTGTTACAGTATCATTGATTATATTCCCTATGCTGTGCCTTTTATTCCCATGATTTACTTATTCCATAACTAGAAGCCTGTATCTCCCTCTCCCCTTCACCTATTTTGCTCATCCTCCCACCCACCTCCCTTATGGCAACCATCAGTTTGTTCTCTGTATTTATAGGTCTGATTCTGCTTTTTGTTTAATAATTTTTTTTTAGATTCTGCTTATGAGTGGAATCATGGTATTTGTCTTTCTCAGTCTGACTTATTTCACTTAGCATAATACCTTCTAGGTCCCTCTAGGTTCCCACAGTTGGCTATACACTACATTACATTCCCACCAACAGTTGCTTTTTCTCCACATCCTCGCCAATACTTGTTTCTTGTTATTTTGATTTGAGCCATTCTGACAGGTGGAAGGAGATACCTCATTGTAACTTTAATCTGCATTTCCTTGATGATTAGTGATGTTGAGTTGAGCATCTTTTCATGTGTTTGTTGCCTATCTGTATGTCTTCTTTGGAAAAATGTCTGTTCAGGTCCTTTGCCCATTTTTTTAATCAGATTCGTTTTTTTGGTGATTTGTATAAGTTCTTGATATATTTTGGAAATTAACCCCTTATCAGATATATCATTTGCAGATATCTTCTCCCATTCGGTAGGTTGTCTTTTTGTTTTGTTGATGGTTTCTTCTGCTGTGCAGAAGCTTTTTATCTTGATGTAGTCTCGATAGTTTGTTTTTGCTTTTGTTTCCCTTGCTTCAGGAGACATATCTAGAAAAGTGTAGCTACAGCTGATGTCAGAGACATTACTGCCTGTACTCTCTTCTAGGATTTTTATGGTTTTAGGTCTCATTTTTAGGTCTTGAATCCATTTCAAGTTTATTTTTGTGCATGGTGTTAAAAAGTGGTCTAGTTGCATACTTTTACATGTAGCTGTCCAGTTTTCCCAATACCATTTATTAAAGAGAGTGTCTTTTTCTTATTGTGTATTCTTGCCTCCTTTGTCATAGACTAATTGACCATATAATTGTGGGTTTATGTCTGGGTGTCTATTCTGTTCCTTTGATCTATGTGCCTATTTTTGTGTCAGTGCCATCCTGTTTTCATTACTGCAGCTTTGTAGTATGTCTTGAAATCTGGTATTATGATAGTGCCAGCTTTGTTCTTCTTTCTCAAGATGCTAGGTGTTTTTTTTTTAAGATTTTATTTATTTATTTGACAGAGAGACAGCCAGTGAGAGAGGGAACACAGCAGGGGGAGTGGGAGAGGAAGAAGCAGGCTTCCCAGTGGAGCAGGGAGCCCGATGTGGGGCTCGATCCCAGGACCCTCTGGGATCACGCCCTGAGCCGAAGGCAGACGCTTAATGACTGAGCCACCCAGGCACCCCGTCAAAATGCTAGTTTTTTGAAAAATGCTGTTGGTATTTTGATAGGGATTGCACTGAATCTGTAGCTTGCTTTGGGTAATACGGAAATTTTAAGAATATTAACAATATTAATTCTTTAAACAATATTAATTCTTCCTATCCATGAGCATGGATTTTCATTTGTTTGTGTCATCTTCAGTTTCTTTCATTAGTGTTTTATAGTTTTCAGAGTATAGTTCTTTTACCTCTTTCGTTAAGTTTATTTCTAGGTATTTTATTCTTTTTGGCGCAATTGTCAATAGGATTGTTTTTTAAATTCCTCTTTCTGCTACTTCATTATTAGTGTATAGAAACACTGCCAATTTCTGGGCATTAATTTTGTATCCTGCCACTTAATTCTTTTATTACTTTTAGTAGTTTTTGGTTGACTTTTTAGGATTGTCTATGTGTAGTACAAAAATGATAGGATTTTAATCTGATTCATAATGTTGGCTTTTATCCAATTTCCTACAGGCTTTTTTTCTTTTTTTACTTTTTATTTTGAAATAAATATAGATTTATAGGAAGTTGTAAAAATATTACAAAAAGATCTTATGTAACCCTTAGATAACCCAATGATAACATCTTACATAAAACCAGAAAATTGACATTGATATAATCCACAGATTTCACCAGTTTTACATCTACCTGTTTGTGTTTGTAGTTGTCAATTTCATTACTTACATAAATTCATTTAACCACACCATAATCAAGATACAGAACCATTACCCCTGCTACCCCTTTATAGTCACACACACACACACACACACACACACACACACACACACACACACACACACCCTTGTTCCGCCATCCCTAACCCCTGGCTGGCAACCACTAATCTATTCTCCATCTCTCATAATATTGACATATATACGTCACCTTTGTGATTGGCTTTTTTCACTCACCATAATTCCCTTGAGGTCCATCTAAGTTGTTGCACGTATCAATAGTTAGTTCCTTTTTTTTTTTTTTAACGTGAGCTCTACACCAGATGTGGGGTTTGAACTCATGACCTTGAGATCAAGAGTCGCACACTGCACTGACTGAGCCAGCCAGGAGCCCCTAGTTTGTTCCTTTTTATTTCTAAGTAGTATTCTGTGATCTGGATGGATCACAATTTAACCATTTGCTCATTGAAGGACATGTGGTTGTTCCCCATTTGGGGTGATTACGAGTAAAGCAGCTATGAACATTTGTGTACGTGTTTTTGTGTGGACATGTTTTCATTTTTCTGGGATAAATGCCCAGGAGTGTTGGGTCATTTAGTAAGTATATGGGTTTTTTTAGGGGAAACTGCCAGGCTGTCACCATGGTGAAGCTGAGCAAAGAGGCCAAGCAGAGGCTGCAGCAGCTTTTCAGGGGTGGCCAATTTGCCACCCACTGGAGCCTTGTTCCTGTCATGATTTACCTGGGATTTAAGAGGGGTGCAGATCCTGGAATGTCTGAACCAACCATTTTTAGTTTACTTAGGGGATAAAGAACTATTTGGTCATCTGGATTTGGAAGCAGTTAATGGACAGGAACAACATGGAAGGTGTGTGTGGTGGCTGGGATAAAAGATGGGGCATCCTTTAGATGCTCATCAGTTGAATGGTGCAGGGCTCTTCACAGATGCTGCTTCAGTGTCAGAGTGGAATCTCTGTTGACTTATGATAGATTGTATCAAAATAAATGTTAAAAAACAAAAAACACCTGCCAGACTCTATTCCTGAGTGGCTGTACTGTTTAATATTCCCGCCAGCAATGTATGAGAAATCCAGTTTCTCTGCATCCTCACCAAAATTTGATATTGTCACTATTTTTTTCATTGTTTTTACAGGTGTGTAATAGTCTTATTATTGAATTTGGTTGAATTTACATTTCCCTAATAGCTTATGGTGGTGAACAGATGAAATATCTCTTTGCTTAACGTGTTCATGTCTTTTGCCCATATTCTAATTGGACTGTCTTTTGTTGAGTTTTGAGAGTTCTTTATTTATCTGACATGAGTCATTTCTCACATATGTGACTTGCAAATTAAGCTTTTAATTTCTGGTGAAATCTAATTTATCACTTTTTCTCTTTTATGGATTGCTTTCAGTGTCATGTCTAAGATCTCTTCACCTAGCTCCAAGTCCTAGTGAAGATTTTTACTTGTTTTAAAGTTTTCCAGTTTTATGTTTTGCCTTTAAATCTATGATCTATTTTGAGTTCATTTTTGTATTGTGACTTAAGATTCTTTTTAATTTTTTTATGGATGTCCAACTACTCCAGTATTATTTACTGAAAAGCCTGTCCTTCATTGAATGCTCAAAAATAGCTGGCCATCCTTGTGCAGGTCTGTTTCTGGGATCTTCCTTCTGTTCCATTGATCTACTTGTCTGTCCTTGTGCCATGTTGTCTTAATGCAGATGTACAGCAACTCCTGAAATCAGGTATGGTGATTCTTCTCGCTTTATTCTTGCTTTTCAAAGTTATCTTAGCTACTTGTTTCTTTTCCTTTTCATTTAAATTTTGAAAAATGTCCTCTAAAAAAAAAAAAAAACTTTGCCAGAATTTTGATAGGAATTGCATTAAACCCATAGATCAAAATGGGAAGTAATCTCATCTTTACCTGTTGCTGAGTCTTCTAACCCTAGAACATGACACGTTTCTCCTTTTAGGTAGGTCTTTGATTTCTTTCATCCAGTGTTTATTAATTTTCAACACACAAATCTCATAATGTTTTGTTAGGTTTTTCAGTGATTATATAGTTTTAAATTTTGATTTTCATTTGTTCATTGCTACTATATAGAATACAATTAATTTTTGTATATTCATCTTGTACCTATGACCTGATGAACTCATTTAGTTCTAGGCTTTTTTGTAGATTCCTTGGGATTTTCAAAATCTCCATGGGATTTTGATAATTTATAGGTTATCAAATTAACAAATAGGGACAATTTTCTTTTCACTCTGTACATTTAATTTTATTTCCTTCTTCTTGCCTCATCTTATTGTGCTGACTAGGATTTCCAGTATGTTGAATAGGAGTGGTGAGAGTGGATATCCTTTCCTTGTTCTGATCTCAGGGCAAAGCACCTGGTCTTTTACACCATTGTATATGTTAGCTGTTGGGTTTTTTGTAGATGTTATTTACCAAGTTGAGGAAGTTACCCTCTTATTTCTAGCTTGCTGAGAGCTTTTATCATGAATAAATGTTCAATTTTGGCAAGTTTTTTTCATCAATTGATAAGATCATGTCTTCTTTCCCATTTGTTTATTTATTTATTTATATTTTTTAAAGATTTTATTTATTTATTTGACAGAGATAGAGACAGCCAGCGAGAGAGGGAACACAAGCAGGGGGAGTGGGAGAAGCAGGCTCCTAGCGGAGGAGCCTGATGTGGGGCTCAATCCCAGAACGCTGGGATCATGCCCTGAGCCAAAGGCAGATGCTTAACGACTGCGCTACCCAGGCACCCCTCCCATGGGTTTTTTTTTAAATACTGAAAAAAGCTTAAGAGACTTCCCTAGACTTCAGACTAGAGCCCTGGGAACTCTGTTGCTATCACTGGTCTAGTCCAGCACTTCCCATTGTGCCCCAGAGAATGCAATTTGAGCACTACATGTAGCCAAACAAGCCCAATACAGGAAGTGCTGCTCACAGTATCCACTCCTAGAGGCTTATAACACACATCAGCATAATCAAGCCTCAGAGAAGCCCTGCAACATAGGCTCCTGTTACCTTTAGTGTGGAATTTCCCAAACTTGTTTAACCACATAGCCCTTCTAAACCCCCCTTACGCACCCATAGCACTGTCTCTGAAACAGTTAGGGAACCACTCGACCAATTGTCCCTTATTTTGCAGTTGATCCAGAGGCTGAGACAGAAGTAACCTGACCAAGGCTACAGATAGTGGCATCACACACACACCAGGTCCTGGGTCTCCTGACTCCAGCCCACTGTTCCTGCTCCAGACCATGTTGCTTTGACATGCGAACAAGTCAGCTGATATCCTTGCAGCACCATAGACCATCATGGGTAAGAGAAATGTAACCGCATCACCAACCTGGTCCCTTGGGAGGTTCTCAGGCCCCTAGTCCCCACTGAGCCTGGGGATGAGGGACTCAAGTCCATGTAGTCTTAGCAGGGCCTGTGGGTAGGAGGGATGTAATGCAAGTCAGGCCAGTCATGCTGGTGTGTCTCCCTGATACGGTAGTGTATGGCTCAGGGATGCACCCACAATGCATACTGGGTCTAAGAAGACTCTGTCCCAGAAAGCCCATTAGAATCCCAGGGGGAAAAAAAATGGTTTTCCCATGGAATGATGCTGAACTAGAAGAAACGGAACCTGAGATTGAGCTACCAAGAACCACCACACAGAAGCAGCTCCTTCAAAACAAAGTTGTAAAATGAAGGAGACCTTGGTTGTAATGTGGTCAAGCCCAATCCAGTCATGCTTGAGGCAGAACCTACCTCCAGAATTGCAATGACAGACCAACAAGTGAAGCTTTTGTAAAACCAGTTAGATGGAATCCTGCCCAATTTGAGTGTGAAGCAGAATGGCCCAGAATGTCATCACTAACCGGGCCTGGCAGGCCTTTTCGATCAGGAGGTACCCCAAGGTGCCACAGCAGAGAACAGGCTTTTTTGCCCACCTCATCCCTATCCCCTACCCACTCTCAGACTGACATTACCCCTGCTTCCCACCAAAAGAACACAGGTAGCCAAAGGCAGCTTGGGCAATGCTTGATATACATCATACATTTATTAGTGAATATCCCTCTGAAATCAGCAACAATATTAAAAAAAATAATGATTGCACTACTTGGTCAAGCAGAACTAGCAACTTTCATTTTAAAAAAAGTACAAATCTGTTAAAAATTTCAATCAGTATACACATATATATAATACAACATACTAGTTATGTTAAATGCTACAAACCAATGTGAATCCAATGGAAAAAACCACACATTTAAGCTTTAAGAACCATTTTTTTTCTCTATATATTAGCATTTTCTCAAATACATACATGGGAAAAATGAGGTAACTGTAAAATGTGCAAGGAACAGGGCCCCCCCAATTACATATATTTTTATATATATATATATGTAATTTTATATATATATATATATATATATAACCTTTCTAACACAGAACATAGGTGCTGGGCCCAGCCAGGGCTGGGGGATGGTGCCCACTGTCATGCCTAGGCCAGAAGTTGGTAAATAAAAGAGTAAACAATGACAAGCCCCCACCACAGGAAATCATTGGTAACATGGCATCTATAGCAAGGTCGGCAAATCACAAACATCCTAAATAATTGTTTTATAAATCTTTTTTTTAATGATTTTTTTTTTTAAATGTTGTGTTCCCCCCATAGCTGCTCGTTGGAATCATTGCTGCAGCCGACACACAATCCGTGAGCCTGTTTCCGCCTGCCCCAGGAACTTTAAGGGTTCTGAAAACCTTTTGTCGGGGTGGGAAAGGGAGGGGTTTGGAGAGGGTGGTTCTCTGTGTAAAACACGTGGGGTTTCAACACTGCTATAAATATAGAAACGTCACCTGGAGTTATATACAGTAAGACTTTGGGTTCTCCACGGGGGTGGGGCCAGGCTGATGGGGCCCCATGGCAGGCTGAGGGGAGGCAGGGAGCCAGGGCCGCTGCGGGGAGAACGAGGGTGGTTGGAGCATCCCTGAGGCAGCAGGCGCCAGGGGCTGCCTGCTAGGATGTGCCGGCCCCACACGCGGTTCGTTCAGGGCAGCAACCCCAGCTGGGAGTAGGACAGGAAAGGAATGGGACCAGGGAAAGAGAAGGTGGGAGCTCAGCCAGACCCTAAAGGGGGCCTCCTCCAGACCTTGGAGGGCAGGGCTCAGGCTGGGAGGGGGCCCCTGGAGGTGGGGTCCACGCCCTCCCTGGTCCCTGCCCTTCTGGGACTTCCTTGGAGGAGACTCGCCCAGTCAGGTGGGAGACGGGCCCTGGCTGGAGGGAGAAATGCCCTGAAAAGCGTACGGTCCCGGTAGGTTCTGGGGACGTGTGCAGTACAGTGCATGGCAGTTATCAGCTGAGCACAGACCACCCCCCAACCCCACCCATGACTGCCAGCCGCCCAGCCCAGCCCCAGCCGCACACATGCATGCAGACCAGGCGGCACCACCAGACCATTCCCAGCCCCCTGGGCACTTGGTCCTGGTTGGTCCCTACATCCCCCATTAAACCAAAAGGAAACATATTATTTAAAAGTCCACACCCCCAAATCCTACACGCGATTTTGGGCCAAATGAATAAACAAAAACTGCTGCTCCTCACGTTCATGCAAAACAACAGAGAGGGGACATTGGGCGTGTGTCTGGCCGCCATCACTGCCAGGAAAGGTGGCCACCAGGAACACAGGAGGTCACTCTCCCCTGCATGGCCCAGGCCCCCTCAGGATACAGGCCACCCCAGCTCAGGGCCTGTCTCCCATCTGCTCAGGAGGCTGGCTCTGATACCCTCCAGCCTGGGGGTGGGCTGGAATGTTGTGACTGGGGTGAGGGTCCTTGAGGGAGCCAACCCACACAGCAGCCTGGGCAGGGCTGGCTGCCTGAGTCTGTCTGGGGTCAAGGCAGGAGGACCCAGGCCTGGGTCTAAGAAATGGCCTCATGCCACCCTCTGTCCACACGCCTGTCAGTGCCACCTAGTCAGACGGCATACCATTTCAGTGCAAGAGACCAGGCAACCCAGGATGGAGACCCCTTTGCCCATCCTGGGGCTGAGGATCTCCCCCAGCTGTGCTCTGGGGGATGGACCCCTGGCTCCCAGGGCTGGAAGGAAAAGGAGACGGACTCAAGGGCAAACAGGAGGGAGACTGAGTTAGGGACACTCAGGCAGCTCCGTGGTGGGTGGACTGGCAGGCAGATCGGGGCAGGAGTCTTTGGAGCTTGGCAAATGCAGGGGCTTATTGCAGGGGCTTCTCTCGGGGCTGACCCTGGCACCAGCTCTGGAGATGCAGGCGGGAATGACGGGGCAGGCCTGGGCCACTCCCTCCCCGTCCTCCCCAGGTCCCCCCAACCCGAGCTTCCAGAGCTTCAGGCAGGGTATCCTGGGCGGCTGTGGGCCTCACTCAGCCTCCCTGGGCACCTCGGAGGCGTCGGCCCGGCAAATGGGACACGTCCGGTTGGCCTGGGGGAGCAGCCACACATCAGGCTCCACTCTTGCCTGTCCTCCACCCCAGCTGGGTCTGCTTTTCTGGGACCTCACCCCTGAACATAGCCTGAACTTCTCGATGACGACAGGGGAAGGCCTCCAAGCTCCACCCCCCTCCCTCACCACATGATGAACACCTGCAATCTGGCCTGGGCTGCATTACCTTTAACCACTTGTCGACACACTTGGTGTGGAACTCGTGGTTGCAGGGGAGGACCCGGAGCAGCTGCCGCGCCTCGAAGTCACTGAAGCAGACAACACACCTGGGAGAGGGCACAGAGCATCAGGGGGAGGCTCATCACATAGCACAAGACCCCCTGGAGGAAGGGGTCCCCTTGCAGTCCCCCTGTGCTCACAGAAGGGCAGGAGATGGGGGCACAACACTCACAGTGTCTGCTCTGACTGATGGCTGTCTGGATTAAAGCGGTACGACGGGAGCTGCTCAATGTCCGCTTTGGTGAGGCCTCGGGGCTTGGCATCTCCCAGGCGCTCTGCCAGGTTCAGGAGGGCCTGTATCCAGGCAGGAGGGGAGGGTCACTAATGCTCAGGGCTGCAGGTCCCCCAAGCTCCCACCTCCCAGGACAGTGTTCCACGGGACCTCATAGTTCTCCATCTCCACGTCATCCACATCAAGATCCAGGCTGATGGTAGGCCCCACTGCTGTTGGTGACATTGGCAGCATCGAGCTAGGGGAGGGGAGACAGGTGTGGGGGGCCCAGGGTCAAGGTCAATAGGTATAAGGGGGTGCAGAGCCGTTCCCGACTCCCTCCATGAAATAAAGCCCAGAGCTCTTCACCGTTCACACCAGGGACTCCAGTGTTTGTCCCAGGACATTGTAGGAGGGCCAGGAACCCAGCTGGTGAGTGTTGAGAATTTGTGTGGTTTGGTGGGGATGCCAGATGGCTTTAGAGGCCCCAGGCACCCCATGGGGCTCTGTGTGGGTCCCACACTGGAGGCCCCAGGAGACCAGAGCACCGTGGCTCTGGGGCAGATGTGCTGGTACTTACAGGAAGTAGGGCAGGAAGCTGGGGTAATACGGTGGCGGGGGCGGCGGTGGGGGTGGCGGGGGCAGCGGCTGTTGCAGGCGGTATCTCTGGGTGCTCAGTCTCCGTGGCATCATGTGGGAATATGGCTACGAGAGGGGTGCCAGGTGCAAGTCAGCCCAGCGGGCCTGTCTCCTGCTCGCCCTAGAGTCTGGCTGGGGGCGGTACTTACCACACCGAAGGACAGCTCCTGGTGCAGTGGATCATGGGACAGGTAGTGCAGGGGCACAGATGGGGACAGGGCTGGGCCGGGGGCAGAGGTGGAGTAGGTGAAGCTCCCCAGGGGGTGCTGGTCCCCCCGGAGGTCCACATCGTTGTCAAGCCGCTGCAGGGGCTGGAAGAGGCAGGGGTGGGCCAGCCAGAGTCAGTAACGAGGGAAGCCCTGCGCCCCATGCCGCCACCCCTATAGCATCAAACCCATTGCTCAGACTCACCATACGTGGGTGCTGGGCCTGCAGCGATACAAACTGCCCAAGAGGTGCCATGTGGGCAGGCTGGGGGTGTGGGGCTGGCGGTGGGGGGTGCAGGATGTAGTGGTCACTGGAGATGAGGTGGGGGTAGGCCTGATAGGGCACAGGGAGCTGCTGCATGGTACACGCCTGGATCAGCTGCCAAGACAGGGAGGGGATGGGGGGCTGTAGAATGTTCTTCTAGGCTCTGGGTTGGGCCTATGCCTGTGCCAAGGGCCAGGGGCCATCCCATCCATCGAGAGATCCCCACTGAAGCCCTCTGGCCCCTCCTACCCCTGCCAGAGGCTATCTAGGCAGGACACTACACTCTTAAGACCCACAGTTACAATTCCAAACCATAAGGCACTGGGGTGCAGGAAGATCCCTGAACCCTGAGGTACTCTCTCACTATCCGTGAATGCACACATGCTTTTCTGGGCAGAGTTGAGGCCTGGAGCTGGGTAGGTGCTCTGACACCCTGGATGGGTGTCATAAGCTCACTTGCTTCTGCTGCTGGCCTACATCTGGGGCTTTCAAGTGGGGATGGGGCAGGAGGTGGAGGCACTCACTCACCGGGGGTGGGAGGCAGCAGAGGGGGTAGTGCTGCCCGCTGAACATCACGGAGCATGCTGGGAGCTGCTGGGCACTGCAGCCAGGGATGTGTTGGCTTGTAGGCAAGGGGAAGCCTTGGGTCGTCACTGTGGTGACTGTGTAGGACAAAGGGACAGGTCCCTGGTGCACCTGTAGGTAGAGAGAAACCCGGGAAGCGTAGGGAGGAAACGGCCATGCTGCTGCCCCCAAATGAGAAAGCCCCGCTAGGCCACCTCCCTTCCCTTCTCTAGCTGGCGCCTACCTAGGTACACACCTGCCTGTACCCCTGTCCCAAGCCCTACAGGGCAGAGAGAACCCTCTGGGAACCTGGGAGGGGCTTCCAACTCTACCACTCATCCACTGCATAGTCCCAAGGAAGGCCCTTCCCTTCTCTGGGCCTCAATTTACCAACCTGTAAAACAGGGCTAATAATGCCTCACTGAATATGCAATGAGTTAAGCAAGGGGAAATCAGGGTTCTGCTACCTCTGTTCCCCACACAGGCTTGCCAGAGGCTGGTGGGGAGGGGCCAGCAGGGTGGGGAAACAGAGGTGATGGGTATTCTGCCTACCTGCTCGTGGAGATCAACCATGAACGGGCTCTGTTGGGAGGCTGGGTGCAGCATTCGGGGGCTCCTGCCGGCAGGAGCCGAGGCTCGGTGCTCCTCTACAGGGAGGTGTGGTGGTCGGGATGGTGGCTGCTGGGAGGGTAAGCGCTCATCCTGGGCAGGCAGGCTGGCCAGGGGGCCCTCGCGGCCGGGGCTGCACCACAGAGAGGAGGCCCCAGCAGGACTGAGGGGAGCCACTCATTCAGACAGCATGGAGAGAAGCCAAGGTCACTACCCACTAGGGAAGGAAGACCACTCAGGGCCCTATGCCCTGCCACCCCTGGCCCCTATGCCCCAACCCAAGCTGACAGCCCCGGTACCAGGGGCTCTAGGCTCTGTAGGACTAGGAGGTTCCTTCCTACCTTCCCCGGAGCTGGCCCGGGGTAGTGCCAGGTCCTACAGAGAACCGCCGCTGACCCACAGGGGCAGAGGGTGGCCACCTAGTCACTGCCAGAGCCCATGGTCGCATCAGGGGCGGCAGAGGGGTGGAGGGGCTGGGCCAGGGCTCACAACCCTAGGAGGCAAACAGATAAACAAACTGAGGCACACAGGAGTCCAGTCACTTGCCCCATTAGGGATTACGGAGACAGAATCAGACCTCAGCAGTCTGATTCGAAGGGCTCCTGATGTCCACCACGCCCCTGTACTCCATGTGCAGTGTGCACTCTGAGTCTGGCCTTCTTCTTGGGCACTGGGGATCAGGGATGACAGATCAGGGAGAGGGAGCCCAGGTCTGTTTCCTGCTCTATGAGATGGGATCAAGTTCCCCTTTAGGCTTGTGGTGAGTTAGGAGGGCTGGCCAGCATGCTTCCAGGCCAGGTGGCTCCAGTAAGGCTCCCTCAGGGTGGGGTCCCCAGGGCACCTTGTCCTGGTGTGCCAGTCTACAACTTCAGCTGACTCCAGGAAGCTGGGGGCTCCTGGGAGGGTACTCCAGCTTCCTCCCTTCCACTGGGTTGGCTCTGGAGGGATTCCGATCAGGCCTTCTCTTCCCACTATTGCCAGGTAAGAGGTTCTGACCCGGTGCCTGCCCTCGGGGGCTCCCAATTCAAGTCAGTTTTCTTTCTTTCCATAACCAGCTCCCACAGTGCCTACCCACATGTGACTTCCTCTACTCTTCAAGGTTCATTTCACAGAACAGAAAACTGAGGCTCAAAGAGATTGAAAGGGACTTGCCCAAGTGTCAAAGCTGGGAGGTGAGCTGGCCACAAGCCTCTCACTGCACCCTGCTGCCAGGAAGAAGGGCTGCAGCCCAAGCGCTTTGCAGGAGGTGATGAAGGAAGTAGCCACTGGTGGATGGATGGGTCTGGCATACAGCCAGGGCCTTGCTCTGGGGGCCTAACACAGCCCCCAAGTGCTGGTGGGGCTTGCTGAGAGAAAAGGGGAAGCAAGAACCTAAAAGAGGAAGTTGAGTGGCAATGGGGTGGGGCAGGTCTCCTCCCTTGGGTAAGAGCTGGGGGTCCAGGTGGGATAAGCTGGGGGGACCATTTATTAACTCCAGAGGTTGGGATGTGGCCCTGGCAGAGAAAACTCTGGAATCTGTCAGGCCCTGCAAAGCTGAAGGGTGCATCAAATAGGACCAGCCCTTTGCTGTTCCAGCCACAGGGAGGCC
This sequence comes from Ursus americanus, assembly GCF_024610735.1. Classification (NCBI taxonomy): domain Eukaryota; kingdom Metazoa; phylum Chordata; class Mammalia; order Carnivora; family Ursidae; genus Ursus; species Ursus americanus. The sequence goes on along the minus strand of NC_142141.1, from coordinate 2,823,924 downwards.
TCCTCCGTCCGCCCCTTCTCCATCTGACAAAACTACGCATCTCTGACACCCAGCTTTCAGTGTTACCTCGCTGTTGACACAGCCAGGGAGTCAGCGTACCATACCCTCAACACCTTGTTCGTTCCTGCCAACTGTAGTAAGAACACGTCTTCTGTGCTCAGCTTTACAAGCCTGGGCCCTAACTCTCAAAGCCAGCCTGCAGGGGAAGCTCTTTACTTGCTAGGACCGCACCTGGCCATGGCCACAGCCGAAGTGTAAGAGCTGGAATTCACGTTTCTCCTAACCTGGGCTCTGGAACTTGGCAGAAGGGCGGGCAGAGCCCAGTGACCAGCTTGTGTCCAGCACTGATGTGGTAAATGTACACTCGAGAGCCAATCACACAGTCTGGCAGGAGTGAAATTGGTGCCCATGATTAAAAATTGGGAGATTACATAAAAATCTGGTCTTTCCTGCGAGGAAAAAAAAAAGCAGAAAATCTGGTCCCATGAGGCCCTCATTTCTGCTTGGTTCCCCTCACTGGAGCATAAGCTTTCTGTCTAGGCCACCCAACGCCCATTCTCTACCTGCCCACCACAGGTGACAAGGTTTGTAACCCCTGGTGTGAACTGAGTGCACGTCCTTACACACATGTGCACACCCACAGCCTTCCTGACTTGCTGACAATCCAGCCTAGCCAAGGGCAAGAGATACTCAGAATACACCCCTAAATATCTGAAACAAGACATTCCTAGGCCACTCCAGGCCTTCTGGATCAGAATCTTTGGTGGGTTGGAGAACAAGGACATCTAGATACTTCACCGAATTCCCCAGCAGTTTCTATGGCACAGCCAGGTTTGGGCACCTCTGGTCTAACTGAACTCAGAGATCCTGGGAGCCCACAGTCCTGCTGGTGAAGAATATTAACAGTAATAACTATGACACTCCTCACATGCCATCTTGAGCCCTCATAGCAACCCTCAGAAGTAAGAACACTGAGGCTCAGAGAGGTGAGGCCCAGAGCTTGTCAGCCAGAGTTGTGAGTGCACTGGGACACGACCCAGGCAGTGGCTTCAATGGCTCCTCTTGTGCCAGGCTACTTTGTTGAAGTCTGGGGGGTGTGGATGCCACAGAGGCCCAGGAACATGGGAATCTGCTCTGGCCAGCCCCTTCAAAAACACCCATTCCTCAGGAAAGGGAAGTGGCAAGGAGCTGAGAAACCAAACCAGCAGCCAGTAGGGCCTCCAGCTGTAGATGATGGGGCCTAAGTTTAAAGTGTCAACTCTAGCATTCTTACACACATTACCCAGACTCTGGCCAGAATCTTGGCTGAGAACTGGGCACATCACTTCTCCTCTCAGCCTCAGCTTCTTCAGCTCTAAGATGCAACAGCCAGATAACCACCTGCCAGTGGACTGGCAAGAACTGCTCAAAGGCAGAGATGATTTGCAAAGCGTAGGTGTGAGTGATCACTATTAGAAATTAAGAGAAGTTGACCTCCACTCTGTCCCCCACAAACAGAAATCAGGTGCCACGTCAAGCTCTGCAAGAGATAGCTGGCAAATATGCCTCCCTAGGGGAAAACCCCAGCTGGCAAGGGAGGGACCCCTGGTTCTTGGAAGTCCTACTACGAACAGAGGCCACGCAGAGGGGACACACCCACTTCACAGTTGAGGAAACTGAGACCCAGAGAAAGGAAGTAACTTGCTCTAGCCCACAAAGTCAGAGAGAGACAGAACTAGTTCTGCCTGGCTGGCCACCAAGGCCCAGATTCCCCCAACCCCTCCCCGACTCTCTCATTAGCATCAGTAGCCCCAATAACCACCTAATCCCAACTAATTTCAGTCCCTAAAGGGGATTGAGAGTTTTCTGTTGTAGGCACTCAAGACTAACCCTATTGTGGTGAATGAAGCAAATGAGGCCCAGAGTTGGAGGTAGCAACTTGCTCAAGGTCAAACTGCAAGGGTGGCCAGGTGACCATCCCCAGTTTCTCTGCGTTTCCATAGTCCTGTGTGCTGTGCTTTCAATGAGGTCTGGGTAAATGGGTCTGCAGGGTCCCATCCCTAAATCCAGTCTTGCCTGGAAGCAGGCACCACACTTTGCATCCACTCCTTTCCCCAGGAGGCAGCCAACTCCCTACTTCCAGTGCCCCATGCAGCTATCCCAGACCAAGTCTAGGGAACCCCTGCCAAGTCATTTACCCCTGGGGGATGTTTGCCTGAGACTCCGAGTAGACTCAGGCAGGATGAGAAGCTCCCTCCCCCGCAAGGGGCAGGCTAGGCCACCACTGCCTGGTAGGCAAGCAGAGCTCTCCAAATGTGTGCTCCCTGGAGGTAGTTGAGGGCAGAACCATCAGCCTCGGAGCTAGGAGTCCTTGGCTAGCCCAGGTTCCCTAGGTGACCTTGGTCAAGGAAATCTCTCCGCTTCCCTGAGCCTCAGTTGTCACAGCTGTGAAATGGGGGTGGAAATCTCTCCTTCCTAGAACGCCCAAATAAAGCCAGAAGAAACAAGACGCAAGAAACCAGGCGGTCACATTAGCGGGGGAGGAAACCAGTGTTCCTGAAGGACCGGCCCCTCCTCAACCTGGGCCAGCCGCAGGTTGCGGGACTCTGGGGAGCTTCCTCAGCCACCCCTCCCCGGGGATGGGGGGCCAAGATGCAGGCATCCGCCCGGAAAGAAGACCCCCACGTCCCCCCTCACTCATTTGTGCCGCGCTCGGAAGGGCATGGGGGGCGGGAGGCCAGACTGCGGCGTTGGGGCCAGAGCGCTGTGACTTTAAGAGCCGAGGATCCCGGACCATGTGCTCGGCGTGAGACAAAAGCAACAACAAAGGAAGTGGCGGCGGCAGGGGGAGGGGGCGGCTCCTTCCTCTCCAACCGCAGCACTCAGCCTCCGGAGAAGGGAGACTCGACCTGGCCCTTGGGGGTTGGGGGGGAATCCTCCTGAATTCTAGAGGTCTCTGCGTCCCCCCCTCTGGACCGCCCGTGATTAACCCCTGCGGAGCCAGCTAGATCACAGCCCCCAGTCCCAGGGGAGGAAGACAGGAGTTCCAGGGATGCGGAAATAGGGAGTTGGGGCTCTGGCCCCTACTCACCTTCGGCCACCGGGCCACACGTTGGATCCTTTGTTCCCGATCTAGGACGGCCAAGCGGGACAGAGAGGAGGGGGGCTGCCTGGACCCTTTAAGAGCCCCCGCCCTGCGGAACAATGTGCTCCCCTCCCCACCCCCCGGTCCGGGGGCAGTCCAGCTCCTTCCGGGGCTCTCTCTTTGTTGTCGGTCCGCCGGCGTCTGCCTCGCGAGGCCCACGCGCGGTCTGCCTCTATCAGCCCAGGCCCTCCGGGAGCGGGAGGCGGCGCAGGACGCAGCCGGGTTTGCGCAGCTGCAGGCGGCTGGCCCTTTAAGAACTGTCCGCGGCGGCAGCGGAATGTAACAAACCCCACATTTGATTCACAACATTCGGAGCGGCGGGGTCGCGCGCCGGGCGGGAGGGGGGCTCGCGGGGGCGCGCCGGGAGGTTCCGGCAAACAGTAGCCGGCCGCTGCCCGCGGCAGCCCCGCCAAAAGCTCCGCCCCGCGGGGGCTATGAGGACCAATCACTCACCGCGACTCGGCACGTGATTAATGGGACGCCATCTTGGAAGGCAGATTTTCTTTAAAACCTCCTTCTTGCCCCCACCTTCGCACTTAAAGTGACCACCGTCATCACAAGCAAGGGGCGGGGCCACATGGCCTGAGCTAAAGATGGGAGACCCCGGGGTGGGCAAGGCCAACCGGCTGCAACTCGAACTTGCTATGCAAACTCGCGAACCACTTGCGCCTGCCTCTGAGGCTCAGTTTCCCTGCCGGAGAAATGGGTCCCCCTAGGAGAGCCGCAGCCCGGACTTACTGTGTCATGGTGTTCTCTTCGGGAACGGGGCGCCGCCTGGGACACTGAAGTGCAATGGGACTGACCTTCGACGGGGCAGGAGCGGCCTCTTAAGCCAGCTCAACTGGGTTAGGAAGGCTCTAACAGCCTTGGGTCGGCAACCTCCCCGGAGATGACGTCAGCCCCAAGAGCTACCGCGCCGCGGTGACATCATGGCCTGGCCGCCCAGCATCTCCTTGTTTATACTACGCGGCAGCTTTAAAAAGCGGGGACGGCCTGGTTGCCCAACGGACCAATAGCGGGTAACCCATGCAAACGAGCTAACGCCTGCGGGGCAGGGGGATTGGTCCTGCGTGCGCTGACGCCAGAGAGACATTTAACCGCCCCGCCCCCAGCGTGGCCCGGGAAAGGGGCGGGGAACAGTTTGAAGCCTGAGCTGCGGTTGTCCGTGCCTCTGGTAGCTTTCGGCGCGTGGCCAGGAGAGCTTGGTCTCCTCCAGGGAGGGCTTCCTGCTTAAGGGTATTGGGAAACTAAGCCCAAAGAAGTCCTCAGTTTTCTACTGTACTCCTCCCAGCAGCAATGAGGCGGAGGGATTACTACAGCATTTTACAGATGGGTCAAGAGGATTAAGGGGGGCGTCACTCACTCACCCCAGGTCACACAACTATGAAGGGTGGCTGAACAGGTATTTGAACCGAAACCACAGCCGAGCTTCGTTCCCCTTTGCCTTAATACCGGGGCGACTTTATACAAAGTGGGGTATTACCTCCACATCGGTTATTTAAGAAGAAAAATCAGTAACACTCAAATATCCAAGAGCTGGGCACAGGCTGAAAAGAATAATGTGCGTATGATCAATAACCGGACTCCTCCGCATGGAGCTGCACTGACATAGGGCTACTTCCCTAAATAAGATGCCAGTGCCAAATGTTAACATTTGTTAAACCTGTGTGTAGGGCTACTGGGGGTGTGGTGCTGTCATTTTCTATGCTGCTTTGGTGTACTTCGTAACCCCAAATTTAAAAATAAAAATGGAAAGCAATTTGCCAAACAGAATGTAACTATCCATTTTTCTGAAAATTGGATATATACAATATTTGCACAGAATGCTTTTGGAAGGATATACAGGAAACTAACAATTGTCCTCAGGGAGAACTGGAAGAAAGTATGGGATCAGGAGGATAGACTTTTTTTTATTGTATATGCTTGTGTACGTTTGCTCTTTTTAAAAAACCCTATACAGGACGCCTGGGTGGCGCAGCCCGTTAAACCTCCAATTCTTGGTTTCAGCTCAGGTCGTGATCTCAGGGCCGTGAGACGGAGCCCTGTGTTAGGCTCCATGCTCAGCATGGAGTCTGCTTAAGACTCTCTCATCTGCCCTCCTCTCTGTGTGCTCTCTCTCTAAAATAATAAATAAATCTTTAAAAAAAACCACTCAAAACCCTGTACAATCTGGGTGGGGATATGGGTGAAATAGGGGAGGGGGGCTTAAAGAGTACACTTATCACGGTGAAAAAATAATAATAAAAGAGAAAAAGAAGAAAAAAACCGATATAACAGAAAATTGTACAGAAAATTGTAAAGAAAATTACTGTGAGGGGTGCCTGGGTGGCTCAGACAGTTAAACGTCTGCCTTTGGCTCAGGTCATGATCCTGGGGTCCTGGGATCGAGCCCCATGTCCCTCGCTTGTTCTTTCTCTCAAAATCTTTTTTAAAATTACAGAAATTTTAAAAAATTACTGTGAAAGATGTTTTAAATCTTCTGAGGCATAAAAACTGTTCCCTGAAAGTAAGAAATCCCCCTTCAGGAAAGGTATCCAGTGGAAACAATCCAGAAGGCAGTCTGTGAAACAGAGATACTTATTCAAGTTTCGTTTAGACCAGCCACAATCTGTTACTGCACAGTGGGTGTGCAGCCAGCAATGCAATGACTGAAGATGGTACCTGGGGCACTCTGCAGATTTCTAAGCAAGATCAAGTTCATGATGCGGTACTGTCGATATAACTATGTGTGCATGAGAATGAACAGAGATGTACAGGGTGATGCCTTTCTCTAACCAACTCCTTTTCCTCAATTCTCCCTTCTCCTTTTTTTTTTTTTTTAAAGATTTTTTATTTATTTTATGTGACAGAGAGACAGCCAGCGAGAGAGGGAACACAGCAGGGGGAGTGGGAGAGGAAGAAGCAGGCTCACAGCGGAGAAGCCTGATGTGGGACTCGATCCCGGCACGCCGGGATCACGCCCTGAGCCGAAGGCAGACGCTTTAACGACTGCGCTACCCAGGCGCCCCTCAATTCTCCCTTCTCCTATATCCCTTCTGCCCTTTTATTTTTCCCAGTATGTAAAAGTAATTAGAAAATCCTCCCCTCGATGGAAGGTGCTACCTTGTTAAGACCAGCCCCTACTTGCCTGTGTAGGGACAGAACCTGCAATGGCTCCCTACTGCCTGCCTCTAGGGCTGTGCTTAACCAGCTTCCCCCAGCCTTTCAGGCTCACCTCTCCCCAGTCCTCCCACAACCATGATCGCGCACCCACTGGCCTTCCCTGCCTGCCACCTTCCTGCCTGCGCTTAGCTGGACTGCCTGCCTGAGATGCCCTCTCTCTTCCTTTCTACCAATCTATTTCTCTTCTCTGTCCTTCAGGTCTCTGTTCCCATCTCACCTCTTACAGGAGGCTCTGGGGTCAGCAGCTTGTACTGAACCTCCCCCATCTCTGAACTTAGGGCTAGATGTACCCCAGTTCACTTCTTACCATTTAATTTGCACACAGCCCTGTCACAGTCACATTGCTTCATGTCTCACTCCATATCCCCTGGTGCGCCTAAGGGGATTCAGCATTTTTAAGTGCACTATCATCTAGCCTTCACTGAAAGGCCTCATTTTATGGGTGAGGATCTGAGGCTCAAGGAATGAAGTGACTTCCCCAAGGCCACAGTGAGAATACCGTACCACTCCTGCACCCTCAGAATTCAATTCTTCAGCCACAATCAAGTCATATACTTTGAAGCCACCAAACCTCTGGCTGTACAACTCTAATTAAAACATCCTCACCACCCCTTAACTCCAGCAAAAGCCTGCTCGGCCTTTGGGGTTCAGCTCCAAGACTGCCTCCACGGAGCCTCCCTGACCTGTCTGCAGGCAGTCAGCTGCTCTGCCTTCCTTAATGCCAGCAGGGCTGTTACCGCATTGCATGGGGACTGCTCCCCTGCCCCAGCAGGCTCTGGCTCACGGTGGCGGATGCCCGAGGAAGGGGCTCTGAGTTTGACTCTCACCTCTGATGCTACAGGGCTGGGAAAACCCTGCTCTGTCCTCTCTCACGCATGACCCTCTGGCTTACTCCCCTGGGAGGCCCTCAGCAAACACCCACAGCCCCTCAGGGTGCCCCCAGGGCCAGAGTCCAGTTAACACATCTCCTTCTGATCTGAAAACCTTCCTGGGCACATGCAGCCTCACTCTGGAGCCAGTGAGGAGGAGGCTCAATTCCAGAGTTTCCAGAGAAGCCAGGAGTCTGGGCTTTCCTGTGAGATCCCCTCAGTTCACCTGCAGGTCTTCTGCTTTGGAACCCCAATGTGGTGCTGCGGCCTGCACACCTACTGTGTGCCTCACTCTCCTCCCTCCACCCCACTCCACCCCTGCCCCTTGAAGACAGGTTGTTTTCATCTCACAGATGAGGGAAGCGGTTCAGGAAGTGCCTCTCCTCGCCTCAGATCCCGGAAGTGAGGCCCAGTGGGTTCCAGAAGCCACAGGTGAGGGTGGCTCATTCTTACCCAAGCATCTGCAGTGAGGTTCTGTGGAGCAATCAGGGCTCTAGGGTTTCCTGCACCGTCTAAGCAGGTCCCATCCTGAGTCTCACTGGTCCTCTGATGACCTAAGAGCTAGGTGCCAGGACTTTGCAGATGAGGAAATGGGGGGGGGGGTGACTCAGCCATCAAGGGGCAAACCTGGGATCACAGTCTAATCTCACATTGTTTGGCTCATGGGATACAGATGTCAAAACAGAGTCCCCAGGGCTGCTCAGTCATCAAAAGCACAGCTACTCCAAGGCAAGAGCAGAACATGGAGGCTCATGGACTGGTGGATGGGCCGCTGAGGATTCAAATTCTAGTCCCAAGGGCAAAGCACTGGATGTTGCATTCCAGATTCCAGCCCCAAGCCTCCTCATCAGATGGGAGGGACTACACTTTGGCAGGAAGGGGGGAGGGTCACGGATTCCTGCTGGGGCCCTGCCCTCCTTGCCCTACCCAAGAACTTGGGACAGCTGGCTGCCTCCATTCCTTCCTCAGGGTCAGAAATCACCCCCCTCCTTTCTTCTAAGACCCCTCAAATTCTCCTCCAGATGCAGGGCCCAGTAGCCTTCCCAGGTGGAGCTTGCAGAGCAGAGAGATTGAGGGATCACCAGGGACACACAGCACAGCCTGGCACTGCCAGCTCAGGACACAGCACTTCTCGCTGCCCCAGAGCACTGCAGACCTGAGCCCAGAGCCCCACACCCCAGCGTGGGGGTTGATGGGCTCCCTGCCAAGTCCTTTCTGCTCAGGACATGCCTGAACACACCACCCTCACATCTGCGCTCCAAGCTTTGGCTCCCCTAAAAAGAAGTGGCTGTGTTTGTGCATATGGGGGTAGGGCAGGGCGTCTGTTAAGGTGTTCATGGGCCCGGGGCTCAGGTCAGGGGTCCTTTAGTTCTGACTTGGGTCAGTTATTTGGCTTCTCTCCACCTTAGTCTTATCTGTAAATCAGGACAGTAACACTAGTGACACATGATACTTACTGAGCAGTTAGTCTGCACCACTGTAATTCATCTCCTGTAGGCTACTGAGGACAGGCATACACCGATGTAACCATCTGTATTTAACAATACAGAGCCTCTGAAGCCAGCCTGTCTGGGCCTGGAATCTGGCTCTGCCTCTTATCAGCTCTGTGATCTTGAGGAAGTCACTACCTTTTTGAGGCTCAGTTTGGCCAGGTGTGAAACAGAGGAGAGTCAACGGTGGCTCTCACTATGTGTGCATCTTTGGCGGTACCTGCCCAACTTTCTGGGTCTGGGTCTGCACTTGAATGTGGGAGCTTTGTGGGTACGGTGTTGAAAGGGGCTCCCCCTTCTGACTCCCTTCCCCCTCCAGCTCTGGCCACTGTAACTCCCAGGGTCTGCAAAGGTGGGATCCAGAGATGAAAACCGGGAGCTGCCGGAGTGCGGGCTCCCGGCCGACCCAGGGGAATGAGTCCAACCGAATTCCCCATTTTCTCTCCACCTTAAGTTTCTCTCCTACTGAGGGCCAGCTTCCTACCCCCGTCCTGCCCACCCCAACGCCCTGACCCCCCGATAGCAGCTTGATTCGAGCTTAGAGATCCACAGGTAACGGAAGCTGTGTGACCTTGTAAGACAGACCCTCTCTGGACCCCCCGGCGTTCTGACATGAATGCTGTATCGACAGCTCTGGGGTGTAGTGGCCTGTTCCCCGGACCCGCTGCCACTCCAGGTCAGGGCTCTGGAAGCTCTGGCTCCCCAGCGGCTGGCACAAGGATTGCTGGTAAAACGTTTGGGACGGACGTTACGAAGCCAAAGGACTACAGGGCGTCTTCAGCTCTCGTTCCCTGATGGCAGGGCACCTGCCGAAACCGGAACCCGCCGGTAAGGGCAGGGGGAGAGGGTCGGTCGGGTCACGTGCGGGGCGCAGGGCACTCTGGGACTTGTAGTTCCCAGGGGGTAGCTGCGTCCCCGAACTGGGGCACTTGGACCTAGCGGGCGGACTGATGAGCGGAGCACCTCTGGCTCCGGGTCCCGGGACAATTAGCTCAGCGCTGCAGACGCAGACAGAGGCCTCGTGGGACGTCCCTGCGCTACTCTGTCAGCCCGCGGCCGCCCCCTATCGCTCCGTCCTCGCTGGCCTCGCGCCTGCGGCGCATGGCGCAGGGGCCAGGCATTACCTGGGGCCGCGGCTGGGCTCCACCCCAACCGGGCGGCCGGCGAGTAGCTCCCGCTGCAGCCCGGGGTCCCGGTCCCGCTGCGGCCCGAGCGCCGCCTACCGCGGCCCCCCCCCCCCCGGCCTCACGCAGTGGAACCGTCCGCGGACCTCACCGCCCGCGCGCGCGCTGGCGCGCGCGCCCGGCCCTATGCCAGCTGCGCAGCGTCACCCCCGCTTCTGTGCACGTGTGGAACTACCTGGACTGCACCAAGTGCGCCAGAGCAGAGGGTGGAGGAGGCGGGGCGTCTCTAGGCCACGCCCCTCGGTGTCTGGCGGCAAAGGGCGCGCAAGGGCGAAGCGCCCAGGGCCTGTCATCCCAGCAGCACACTTAATACACGCGTGACCTTGAACGAGTGAATGACTCTGTCTCGTCTGTGAAATGGGGAGCATAACGCGACTCCGTGGCCGTGAAAGAACCTTGGCTTCCCGGAGAGTGTGTTCCTCTCCCCCCGCTTCGGATTGAAGGGGCCAGGGTCGGTAATACAGAGTGAAGACTGCGGTCAGCAGATCTTGGTTCCCCGCTCTGCCCCTTTTCTGAGCTTGTTTCCTTGTCTTCGAACTGGGAGCGTTGATACCTCTTTCGGGAGGTTAGGAGACTCCAGTGACAACGGGACGCATATGCCCATCGCTAGAGCCACCCTGGAGCAGAGCGGGCCGCTCCCTGCTCAGGCCGGGTATTCCTCACTCCTAAAGCGGATCCTTGAGCCTCGTGGCCCCGCGTCCGTGGGCGTTTTAGACTGCCAAGAACTACAACTCCCAGCTTGCCCCGCGCCCACCAGGTCCTGCCCGTTGTTGTAGTTCCCGCAGACCTCGCCTCGCAGAGGCTGTCCCACGAGGGCCCCACGAGGCCCCCACGGTTCTCAACCCAGGGATGGGCTCCTCTGCCAGCTGCACGGAGGCTGTCTTTATTTTTTAAAGCTTCCATTTGTTGAGTTTTTACCACGTGCAAAGCAATATTCTAACGTGAATTAACTTGGTTATTCCTTAAAGTCTAACAACTCAGCGAGGAAAAGTTATTATTATCCCTGTTCCATAGATTTGAAAACTGAGGCATTAGTGAGGTGAAGATATTATGCTAGGAAGTGGCAGAGTCCAAGATTTCTACTCACTCCTGACACCTGGAGCCTGCTTTCTGCCTTACTCTGATTCATCCTTAAACGTGTTTCTCCCTTCCCCTTCCCTTCATCAGAACTATATCTACATTAAGGGCTAATTTAGAATGTATTTTACATATATACAGTAAGATGCACAAATCTTACATGTATAGCTTAGTGAATTTTTCATAAATGTATACCTCTGTATAACTAAAACTCTGATCAAGATTGAGAACATTTTCATCACCCCAGAAAGTTCCCTCTTACCCCCTTCAAGTCAGTTCCCTCCAGACATAACTACTCATCTGGTTCCTGTCACTATAGTTAGTTTTGTGTGTTTAGAACTTTAGATCAACCGAATGGCTGGTCCGTATGTACCGCCTCCTTCCAATGGTCATCGTATTTTTGAGATCCATCTATTGTGTGTATTAGTAGTCTGATTCTTCCCCTCCCCTCCCAGCTTTATGGAAATATATCTGACATATGACATTGTGTAAGTTCAAGGTGTACAGTAGGATGATTTGATACATGTATATACTGCAAAATGTTACCACAGTAACCTTGTTGCATCCTTTACCTCACATAATTACCATTTTGTTGTTGTTGTTGTTGTTGTTAAGATGAGAACATTAAAGCTCTACTTTCACAGCAGCTTTCAAGAATAAGATACGGTATTGTTAACTGTAGTCACCATGTTGTACATTAAATCCCCGGAACTTATTCATCTTGTAGTTGAAAGTTTGTACCCTTTGACCAATATCACCCAATTTCCCTCATGCCCCAGCCCCTGGCATCCTGGCAACCACCATTCTACAATCTGTTTCTACATATTCAGTTGTTTGTTTGTTTTTAAAGATTCCACGTATAGGGGCACTTGGGGTGCATAGTTGGTTAAGCATCTGACTCTTCGTTTCGGCTTAGGTCATGCTCTCGGGGTCCTGGGATTGAGTCCTGTGTCAGACTCTGTGCTTGACGTGGAGTCGGCTTGAGAGTCTCTCTCTCTCCCTCTCCATCTACCCCTCATGCTCATGCTCTCTCTCTCAAATAAATAAAATCTTTAAAAAAATAAAATTAAAAATTAAAAAAAAAAAGATTCCACATATTAACGACACCATGCAGTATTTGTCTGTCTGGCTTATTTGACTTAGCATGATGCCAGCCAGGCCCATCCATGTTGTCACAAATGGTAGGATTTCCTTCTTTTTTTTCATGGCTGAGTACTATTCTGCTGTGTATGTATCCCGCATCTTCTCTATCCACTCATCTGCTGATGGACACTGAGGTTGTTTCCATGTCTCAGCTACTGTGAATTATACTGCCATGAAGACAGAGTTGTCTCTAAATCACTGAACAGTATTCCTCTGTATAAATGTACAATCGTTTTTGAAACCCAATCTTCTGAGCAAATGGCCTCTGCGCTCCAGCCTTGGTCTTTCAGTTCCCCCCAAGGGTCAGGCTCTTTCTGGAATGGGATTTTGTACACCCTATTCCCTGTGCCTAGGCTTCCCTTTTTTTTTTTTTTTTAAAGATTTTATTTATTTGACAGAGACAGAGACAGCCAGCGAGAGAGGGAACACAAGCAGGGGGAGTGGGAGAGGAAGAAGCAGGCTCATAGCGGAGGAGCCTGATGTGGGGCTCGATCCCATAACGCCAGGATCACGCCCTGAGCCGAAGGCAGATGCTTAACCGCTGTGCCACCCAGGCACCCCTGGGCTTCCCTTTTTGCTCTTGGCCTGGCCTACTCTGCGACTCCGTGGCAGATTATCAGATTATCCCTCTGTGGGGCAGGAATGCCTGGTCCCCTCAACCCTGCCAGTGCCCAGTACCAAGCACAGTGTCTGGCATAAAGTGAGTGTTCAATCCCTGTCTGTTGAATGAACACCGAAGTGGCGAGGAGGCCCAGGAGGGCCATGTGGCATCAAGTCACATTCCTAGAGGGCTCAGAGGCATTATGTTCCATCTTAGGACTCCACTAACTTCACTGAAAGGAAACAGCCTCATGGTTTTTTTCCCCTTATTTTCCTAATGTGGAAGCTAAAGCTCAGAGAGGGAGAGTGGCTTTTCTTAGGACACACAGCCAGAAATGAGACAGAGCTGGAATGTGAACCCAGGTTTGTGTGGCTGCTATGCCTACCTCTGGTGGTAGTGGGGCGTGGTTGGAGGGGCCTGAGGGAAAGTTCTGGAGGAGCTGTCTCACAGCAGAGACAGGAAGCAGGATCTGGTACTCTCAGAAGGTGGACCGGATGGAAGTGGTCAGGGCAGCTCTCAACTTGAAACATGTATAGTTGGGGTCATGGAGTGGAGGCCATGGAAGCAGGCGAACTCCCCATCACTGGAGGCACGCGAGCAAGACAGAGCAGCCACCTGGAAAGGGTACTTTAGAGGGAATGTGTGCCCTGGAAAGGGGCTCAGGGGTCTGGGGTTGGGGAGGAGTTGGTTTCTCGGGTCCTAAATTCTTTCTAGGGTTGGAGGCTGGGAGTCTCTGACACGGAGGGGCTGTTCTTGGGCCAGTCCCTTTGCTGTAGAACAGAGCAAGGAAGCATTCTCGTACTCTGCAGAGCTGTGTGCACATGGAGGGATGACTGGGAAGTTGAGGAGGGGTTGGACGCATTCGCCGCAAAGAGCCCCTCTCAGCTCAGGCTCTCCAGCTCGACCTCTGAAGTTGTACCGTGTGGGGGGAGGCAGGGGAGCTGTATGGTGTCTCCACGTTGCAGATGAACAAGGGGCGGCTCAGAGAGGAGTGACTTGCCCAATGTCATCCAGCTGGTCAGAGACAAGTGAGGACTTGATTTCAGCTTGCTCCATTTCTGAGCACACAGTGGGCGCACACAGTAGGTTGCCAGCAAAGACAGGCAATGAGAAGTTTCTCTGAACAAAATTTTTAAAAACCACACACCTAGAACAGTGGCCAGGAAGGAGCCCTGGTGTGTGTCTGAATTGCTGTATCATGTGCACATCTCTCCATCACTTGCTCTTGTGCTAAGCGCTTCACCGTATTACCTGAGGCTTTTGTTTTGTTCTGTTTTGTTTCTTATAGGGGATGAGTCACACAAGCGGGAAATTTATGAAAGGAAAAAGTACACTCTCCAGATAATGAGAGTGGGTGAGCTCAAGAGAGAGAGCTGCGCCTACCTGATTAATCTTTATAATAAACCTTTGAGTTGGGTTCTGCTGTCACACCCATTTTACAGATGAGGACATTGAGGCTCAGGGAGATGGCCAAGGCCCCCAGCTGGTAAGCTGTGGGAAGCGCTTTGGACCCAAGTCATCTGAATCCACATCCTGGCCTCTTAGCCCCACTCTCTGACTGGCAGCCTGCCTTTCCCTGAAGCTGACCCTGGGCCTGGGGCTTTTACTCAGACCTGGATTTTCACAGTCCAGAGCTCAGTGAGCTTCTCAGGCTGCATTGTGGCAGGCAGACAGGTACCACCTGAGATGGGCGGGGCACCATTGGGCCACACCTGGCTTATCCAGATGCTGTCCAAAGGTCTGGCAGGGTAGGCCATGTCCTCTTGGGGCTGGAGCAGTGACTCAGAGCTGCGGGCCACAGGAGTCACAGCAGGAAGGGAGACCAGGGGCTTGGGTTTGGGGTCTGCCCTACCTGAAGCTGGGCAGAGAGACCAGGCTGCCTCCCTTGGTCTGGGACAGGCCTGGAGCCCAGGGCCTCGTGGGGAGCTACCTGCCCTGCTTCCTCGTGTTAGGTCACCAGCAAGCCCACCACACCACAACAGAAACTAACATCCACTGAAACTTTACCTTGTGTTGGACACTGTGCTTGCAACTTTATTTTTTATTTTTAAAAAAAATTTTATTTATCTATCTATCTATCTATCTATCATCTAGAGCGTGAGCATGGGGAGGTGCAGAGGGAAAGAAAGAATCTCCAGTGGATTCTGCGCCGAGCACAGAGCCCGAAGCAGGGCTCGATCCCACAACCGTGCTCGGGACCTTAAATGCACGACTTCATTTCGTCCTCACCACCACCTTCGGAGATGGGTCTCATATGTCATCCATTACAGACAGGGGCGCTGAGGCCTAGAGAGGTGATGTAACTTGTTCCACCACAACTGAACCTGACTATCTCTTAACAAGCACCTTGTTTTGTTTTTTCTAAGATTTTATGTATTTGAGAGAGAGGGAGTCCGAGGGTGGGGGAGGGGCAGAGGGAGAGCATCTCAAGCCGACTCTGCACTGAGCTCAGGAGCCCCATGCAGGGCTCTGTCTCACCACCCCGAGATCATGACCTGATCAGAAATCAAGAGTCAGACACCCAAGCGACTGAGCCACACAGGTGCCCCCTTTTTAAGATTTTATTATTTTTAGGGGCGCCTGGGTGGCGCAGTCGTTAAGCGTCTGCCTTCGGCTCAGGGCGTGATCTCGGCGTTCCGGGATCGAGTCCCACATCGGGCTCCTCCGCTGGGAGCCGGCTTCTTCCTCTCCCACTCCCCCTGCTGTGTTCCCTCTCTCGCTGGCTGTCTCTCTGTCAAATAAATAAATAAAATCTTTTAAAAAAAAAAAAGATTTTATTATTTTTAAGTAATCCACACACCCAACGTGGGGCTTGAACTCACAACCCCGAGATTAAGAGTCTACCCACTGAGCCAGCCAGGAGCCCCCTTAACAACATCTTACAATAGTCGTGTCAAGTGCTGTCCGCCTTCGGCAGCATCCACTCCTTGGAGACACATGAGAGGAAACACTTCCCCGTGATCGGAACTCAGATCGCCTTGGCTCCCAGATCCTATCATTTGCATGCTCTCTCTCCCCCTCCCCTCCAAACCCCCCACCTCGCTGTGTGTGTGTGTGTGTGTGTGTGTGTGTGTGTGTGTGTGTGCGCGCGCGCACATTTAGTGGACGGATGCCGCACTTAATGGATCCTGTTTTTCTCTTCCCTTTGCCTGCTGAGAAGCCAGAGTGCAATTCAGGACTCACCTCTGACAAGCAGCCAGAACTTCAAGGCAAATATTTAAGTATTTTACGGATTTTCTTCAGGCCTATATTCTCCTTGTTTTTCTCAGACTTTTCCCCTTCATCCTGGTTTCTTCACCTTTTTAAGCTTGTTGAAGCATATAGTTTCTTTGCACTTCTTAAGTTGCACTAAAATACACAGAATGTTCCCTATTTTCAAGTGTACGTTGGTAACGCTGCGCAACCGTCAGCACCATCCGTCTCCAGAACTCATTTCATCTCGCAAAACTGCAACTCTGTCCCCGTTAAATAGCTTATTCCCTCTCCCCCAGCCCCTCGTGACCCCCATGCTGCTTTCTGTGCCTGCGAAACGGACGACTTTGGACACCTCACGTAAGTGCGATCGCATAGCTTTTGCTCTCGTGTGATGGCTCCTTTCACTCAGCACGATGTTCTCAAGCTCCTCCGTGTTACCGCGCGCGGTACCTTCCTTCCTCTTCACGGCCGAACCACACCGCACTGCGAGCGGACGCCGGTTCGTTCATCCGCTCGTCGGTCGATGGACGCTGGGTTGTGTCCATGGTTTAGCTAGTGCGAATAAGGATGCTATGACCGTGCGTGTACACAAGGCATGTGTACTTTGAGAACCTATTTTAAATTTGAGGGGTGGAGGTGGGGGTGGGGAGCAAACATCCCTGTGAAACTGCCTGATATCAATATAGTAACATCTAACCTGTACCTACTGAGAGTCAGGAGTGGTCCCTGCCCATAAGGAGAGGACCCCCATAGACGAGGCTGGTGATCTTGTACCGGGGGTCCCCTTTCTCCCGTGTCAACACAGGGATGGTTGGGCCTGCGGCGCTGGAGGGGGATTTGGGGGCTCAGACCCTGCTGAGCACCTGAATGGTATTTAAAGCCAGCCTGGGGGTGCATGAACCCCTGGGGGAGGGGAGATGCCTTCTGAGGGCCTCAGTGAAGAGGAGTATTAGCAACAGTAGGCAGGAGAGTGCATTATCCAAGCTCAAGGTTGCCCCTGCTCTTCTCTGAAACCTCCCAGGTGCCCTCCGGAGTCTCCATGTTTGCTTAGTAGTTCCCTCTCCTGACCTAATCACTCTCTCACCTTCTCCACAGGCTCCCCGTCACTGAGGCCTCTTACAGCCAGGAGGGGATGGAGGGCCCTAGGTGTCACTTTCGGACTGTCAGCTGTCCTCCTGCCCACCTCCTGCCTGCCCCAAGGCTGGGCCTGGCTCCCAGGTCCTCTGGGCTCGGGCTCTGCCAGGCCCTTTCTGCTGGGGCCCGAGCCTCCTGTCCTGGTCCTGGGAGTACTAGGGCGGGTCACCTCAGTCCTGCCCTCCTGCCCCCTCACTAGTCATGGTCCCTGCCTGTTGAGGAGTCAGTCCCATCCTTCCCATCCTGGGAGGTGTGGTGTCTGGCAGGGTTAATGATTGCTCAAGGGAGGAGGAGATGGTGCCAAAGTCTGCCGGCTGCTCTGTGGCAGGCCCCAGACGGTGCCCGCCGGAGCCCATCTGCCGCGTCTGCGGCCCCTTCTGGGGCCCAGGTAGGAACTGCACAGCCTGGCTGCAGCAGGGGCTCGGGAGTCTTCTGGCTGGGGGTAGGGGCTGAGTGGGGTTGTGGGGGCCCAGGCGAGCTCTGGGGGTCCCCCCCCAGCTGGGTGGGCATGCTGGTGCTGGGTTGGGCCAGCCTGGAGCTGAGTCCCAGGCTGACTGCAAGGCCTGTTTCTTCTCCGTGTGGGGGTGATGATACCTATTCCCAGGTTCTGATGGCTCCCCGCCCTTCCAAGTCCTTGGGTCATTTGGACACACGGAGGTTTCTTCACAGGACAGAAGGCAGGCAGTTCCCTCAGAGAAGTGCGTTGACCTGCCTGGGCTTCTTTCACAAGAAACACTAGGGGGTAAAGACAGGGTTGCTGAGACGGGGGTGGGGGGGGCAGAGCTCGAGGAGAAAGAACGGGGCTCTGACCCCAACTGCTTGGGTTCAGATCCCAGCTCCATCCTGGCTTTGGGGGGCTCTGGAACTCTTCTGGACCTCGGTTTCCACATCTGTAGAAGCAGGATGGTCCCAGTGCAGGAAGGAAGCTGGAGAGCCCTGAGGCAGAGGCGGGCCTGTGGCCCATGATGGATTGACTGCCACCTCAGCCAGCTCCAGGACGTGTCTGGCTGGCACTCACTGACTGCAGGCTGGCTCTCAACTCTGGCTCATTCCAGGCCTGGTAGAAGCAGGGGCAGGGTGGGCCTCTTCCCTGAGGCAGGCACTGGGGGGCTGGGGTACCAGATGCCCAGCCCAGGCTCAGGAAACAGTGGGATCTGACGAATGGAAACGAGTGTGGACTCTGTGGCTCTTAACCTCACCCCATTTCTCAGCAGGGAAACTGAGGCCCAGAGTAAGGACTTGCCTGGAGCGGGGGGAGGGCACAGTGAGTAAGTGAGGTTCTGGAATCTGAACCAGGGCCGTTTGACTCCATTATCTGTCTGCCGCTGAAGCAGCCAGGGTGATGGGCACTGGAGGGGCCCTATGGCAGGGAGCCTGGTGCCCTTGGGGTCTACATCCTTGCACCAGGGCTCCCTGGATGAGCTGGCGTCTGCCTTGTGGGTGTAGGTAGGAGTCAAATGGAGCCCAGACCAAGGCTCACCCAGGGACTCCTGGATTTGGAGCTAGCCCGGGTCTAATGCTCTGTCCCTTGCTCTTGGACAGCCCTCTCTGAGCTTCCCTGAGCCTCGGTTTTCTCACCTGGACCCTGGGGCAATAATTCCTGGGGCACAGCTGTGAGACGTAAACAGAGCGGAAGTGAAAGTATGTGGTGAGCTGGAGGCGGCAGTGGCCACCACGGTGGCGCCCGTGAGTGATGAGGGGCACCTCCCTTCTGGTCCTCCTAGAGGCCCTGGGCACATCTAGGGTCCTCACTTCCAGTCGGGGAGAAAGTCTGGGAGCCCTGGGCTGGTGGGAGCTGCGGCTGGTGCCCCCGCCCGCTGGGGTCAAGGAGCCCGTGCCGCCAGGCCCAGGGTGAGTGTGCCTCCTGGGGGGTCAGGAGCACCCGGATTCCCCTCTGTGTCCTTTTTTGACCCTTCTCCAAGCAGCCCTTTTTGAGAGTAAGGAAAGTGTGGGGGGAAGAAAGCTGGAATTTCTAGAATGTAGATAGTCCCATTTTTTAGAAGGCAGACTGAGAGGTGGAGAGGAGGAAAGAAGAGCTTCTGGGGGTGGCT
Source organism: Ursus americanus (assembly GCF_024610735.1). Lineage (NCBI taxonomy): Eukaryota > Metazoa > Chordata > Mammalia > Carnivora > Ursidae > Ursus > Ursus americanus. The sequence continues at coordinate 2,804,894 of NC_142141.1, read as the reverse complement.
GCGTGGTATTGGGGCTGAACTGAGTCTGCCTCCTTCACACCCAGGCCCCCGGCATAGCAGAGGCCCTGGGCAGACGGCACAGGGCAGGCCCAGGGTGGGTTGGCACCGTGGAAGCCTGGGGTGGGCTGGCCGGGGCACCCTCAAGGCCTCTCCCCAGTCCCAACCCATAGTCAACTCCATTCACATCTTGTTCATTTGCAACTGCTCTGTCCCCTGTCCCCTGCCCCCTGCCCCCTGCTGGGAGACCAAGAACTTCGGGCCAGAAGAGGGCCAGCCAACACATACACGTGGCCCCGCACCTGACCTGGCCTTAGAGGATGGAGAAAGTTTGCACGGATGCAGACGGCCAGGGAAGGCATTCAGGGCCGAGGAGACAGCATATGCAAATACCTGGAGGGAGGAAAATAGAGGGTGTGGACTGGGAAGGGGAGCATTCTGTGCCCCTGGACCACAGGAGGGGGCAGGGCAGGAGCTTGTGTGGGAAGAGAAACTCAGGACCTGTGAGGACTTAGCCTGCCAGGCGGGGGGTAGGGGGGTGGGGGTGGGGTGGGCAGGAAGTGTGTCCCACAGCCAGCCAGAGCCAGGGCAGAGTGCTGCGCCCAGTGGGTGGGAAGGCTCACTGCTGGGCAGGTTTATTCTTGTTCCTTCCCCAGCTTACACGGGCCCTCTACATTTTTCTCAAATGACCAAATCCAGAGGTGACTCTCTGGACCAAAGAACTTTGGCCTCATTATGATCAAATCAGTGTGTGTGTGTGTGTGTGTGTGTGTATGTGTGTGTGTAAAAAGTCTCAAGCAAAGGGCCAAGATTGTGGGAAACGCCGCGTGGAGGCGGTGAAGGGGGAGAGGAGAGGCAGGACCACAGCAAGAAAGAGCACTGGACTGGTGGGATGGGAGTCAGAGGAGCGGCGCCCCAGCTTTGCCCCCAGCTGGCTTGGGGCATTGGGTGGGAGCCTTACCCTCCCTGGGCTCAGGCATAAAGGCGATCGACAGCCACCTCTCCCTTCTAGGACGCTGGTCCGGACCAGATGCAGGGGGAGACTTTGGGTCTGCCGGCTCTAATGTAGGGGGCTATCGCAGGTGCTCTGAGAAAGACCAGGCTTCTTGAGGCCCCGTGAGAATGGGAGGGGGAAGTCGAAGAAGCTTCCATGAGCGATGAGTGTAGCTGGCTATAGGAAGGGGTCTGGGGGTGGAGGCCTCAGGGACCCTGGAGGGAGAGGCTGCCAGTTAAGGCTGTTGTCCCTCTGCCTTGCCCTTGGGGGCTCCACGGTGCCTGGGGGAAGTCTGGCTGATGAGGAAGAGCAAACCAGAAGCTGGGAAAGAGAGAGCACAGACTTCCTGCTTTGGGTTCTGATCCAATTACTGACTGCATCACGTCCCTTCTGCTCCTGGACCATGGTGTGCCGAAGACCGAATGGCACAGGGTACAAAGTGCCAGCCACAGCACTGGGCCCATCCTTGCCAGCTTCCTTCCCCTCGAGGACTGGATCCCGAGGGCAGGAGTTTCCTGTTTTCCCAATGGCACTTTGTCATAGTGAAGAGGACACTTTGCACGCCTGTGGCTGCACACTTAATGACGAATTGTCCTGTGGCTGCTGACTCACCCCTCAAGGGGAAGCAGGAGAAAAGAGGTGAGGGGTGAGGTCCAAGACCGCACAGCGAGGGGATGTCAGGGCTGGCTGCATCCAGCCGGTGTTGAGGTGCCCTGGAGTTTGCTCACAGGGTGGTTGCCAGCAGCCTACCACCATCACCAGCATCCAGCTCCATCTGTGGGCCCACCGTGTGCCCACCACCACCACCACCCCACCCCCACCAGCCACCACCAGCTCCATCTGCCTCTCCACCCTCATCATCACAGATGTTACCAGTGCATCCGTCCCCATCACTGCTTCCTTCCCCACTGTCACCTCCACCCCAACAGAACTGTCCCAACCCCACCTCCACGCCCAGCTCCAGGACCACCTCAGTCACTACACTTGACCTCGGCTCCATCAAACCGACACCCTCCAGAGCACGGCCACCTCTGTGTCACGGAGGAGTGGGAGTAGCAGTCACAAGGTAAAGACGACCCCACAACAGGCAGAAGGACGGGATTTGCATTTGCTGAGCACCTTCGGTGTTCGGTGTTCAGGGCACTTAGTTGGTGCAGTCTACTCCCCTCCCCCACCCCTTAAACTTCTTAGAGTTGTCAGTCTCATCTTACAAATGAGGAAATGGTGGGGGTACCCAGGGGGCTCATTTGGTGAAGCATCTGCCTTTGGCTCAGGTCATGACCCCAGGGTCCTGGGATCAAGTCCAGCATCAGGCTCCCTGCTCAGCAGGGAGTCTGCTTCTCCTACTGCCTCTGCCCCTCACTCCCCAACCTCTCCTTCCTGCTCGCTCTCTCTCTGTCTCTCAAATCAATAAATAAAATGTTTTAGGGGAAAAAAATTGAGGAAATGGGCTCAGAGGAGGGCAGTGACTTGCGCAGAGAGCCTTTGCTGCTTCTCAGGGCTGTAAGCAATTTGCCTCTCTGACCTCCAGTTTCCCCATCTGTAAAGTGGGTATAGCGGTACCTGTCTTAGGTGTTCTTATGTCAAGTCGTGTCCCGCTCCGTGTCTGGTGCAGAGTAGACATTCCTTCCATGGTAGCTGCTCCCCGTCATGATGCTTAACAGCTGCCTCATATTCCACTGAGGCCTTGGTGACAGCTTTGTTCACCATTCCTTGCTGTTCCTACGCTCAGGTTACTTCCGGTTTCCATGATTATAAACAACCACTTGTGATGAACAATTTGCTGCTGCAAGAGTTTCCTTATTTTAAGTCAGTTAGACTACCAGGTCAGAGAGGACAAATATTTTGAAGGTTTGGAGTTCACAGCTGAACTGGGGTTTTCCCCTCCTGCTGGAGCCCTGGGGGAAGGTGAGGGCTGCACCCTTCCCTCTGTGCATGGGAGAGACCCCCTCACTTCTAGCTGTGAGCTCCTCTGAGCCCGTTTCTCTGTCTGCAAAATGGGTTGCTGCGGAGATTAATTTATGTGAATTTCAAATGTCCTGCCTCCAAATTATCTCTCTATTCCTGCCTCTTCTCGCCAGCCCTGCTGCCACCATTTCAATCCACCAGCACATAGCAGCTAGAAAGATCTTTTAGAAAAGTAAATTAGTCTCTCTTACTCCCCTGCTTAAACCTTGAAATGACCCTCTGTTTTCCTTGGCCTAAAGCAGACTGCCCTCACCGAGTCTTACAGGGCCAGGCACGATCTGCCTCTGCCTGCTTCCTCATCCTGTCTCTCTCCCTGCCCCTCGCTCCCTTTGCTCTGGCCACAGAACCCCTCTTTCCAATTCCTGGAACACACCTGGCTCTTAGTTGGCCAGGGGCCATCTCTCATATTGGCCGAGTTACCAGGAGCAACCTTTTAACAGTGCTTGCTTTAGCAGTGTAAGAGGGACTGATTTTTTTTTTAAGATTTTATTTATTCATTTGAGACAGAGAGATACAGAGAGAGAGAGCACGAGCAGGAAGAGGGGCATAGGGAGAGGGAGAAGCAGACTTCCCACTGAGCAGTGGCTCGATCCCAGGGCCCAGAGATCATGACCTGAGCTGAAAGCAGAATCTCAACCATCTGAGACACCCAGGCGCCCCAGGACTGATTTTTTTTTTTTAAGATTTTATTTTTAAGTAATCCCTACACCCAACGTGAGGCTTGAACTCGCAATCCGCACGTCAAGAGTGGCATGCTCCACCGACTGGGCACTGAATTTTAAAAATTTAAATAATACTGTAAGATCTATAATAACAATCCACTTCTGAGTTGCCTTTACCCATATTTTTGTTTGATTGGGTTTGGATTTTTCAGTGTCCATCACTGGTGTTCAGGTTTCCATAATGTGTTGTATTTGCCTGTTTCTGTGCTGTCAATACGTCCGCGCTGGCTCATTTAGAGCCTCGAACACAATGCCAACCGGCTTGTAAAATTCCTGAAGCTCCGGCGGTTTTCAGTAACAGCTCCAGCACGCGATGGCTCCCGTCTTCCCTTCAGTGTCTGGTGCTCCCTGTTCATGATTAAGAACAAGGCTCTAAGTCCAGTGGGATCCCTGGGTTGTGGGGGAACCTGTCTTTTGGAGACCACCTCATAAAGTGATCCAATGGAGGCCCCCACATTTCAGAACCTATGGGTTTTTTTTTCTCTTGAGTGGGTCCATTTTCTCTGTTTTTTATTTCCGGTGGTTGGGGGAGGTGTCTTTTTTTTTTTTTTTAATTTTATTTATTTGAGAGAGACAGACAGACAGAGAGAGCAACAGAGACAGCGAGAGAGAGAGCACGAGCTGGGAGGAAAGGGAGAAGCAGGTTCTCGGCTGAGCAGGGAGCCTGATGGGGGGGCTCGATCCCAGGACCCTGGGATCATGACCTGAGCTGAAAACGAGAGTCTGACACTTAACTGACAGCCACCCAGCTGCTCCCCACTCTGGTTTTAACCATCACTAGCTTGAAAAGTTGTCCATCTCTCATCAACTCTTTTGAACTTCTAAGATCTTTACCATCATTTGAGTGGGGCTTCAAGAAGGAGGAAGTGGAGGTAAAGGTTGAGGAGGAAGCCCCCTCCCCCACCCCTCACAGTGTGCCCTCTTCCCACCCTTGGACGAGTCCCTTCCTCAGAGACTCCGCCCTGTGTGTTCTCATCAGCCACTGCACGTAACACACCACCCCAAGACTTACCTGCCGACAGCAACAGTCATTTATTACGATTAGGAATCTGCCCTGTGGGAGGGGCTCAGCGCCGCCGGCTCCTTCGGAGCAAGGTCCATTTGGGGATGGTTTATGCCCGTGGCTTACTCACGTGGGTGCATGTTGGCTGTTCACTGGGAGCTCAGCTGGGCTGTTGGCCAGGGACTTTGGTTCTTCTCCACATGAGTCTCTTCAAGACGCTGCTGGGACTTTCTTAGAGCATGGCTGCTGAGTTCCAAGAGACTGGAAGGGAAAACTGCCAGTATCTTGGGGCCAAGGCCTGGAACCTGGCACAGCATCTCTGGCACCATATTCTGTCAATCGGTCAGGGGGCCTGCCCAGATGTCTTAATTATATAACCAGTGGGATTTTTAATTTATGGAGGTGACTGTGTAATGACATGGAAAGACTAAGGCCATTGGAAGAAGATTTTTATCACAATTTTCTAGAGAAGGGGGCTTGCCATGCCATGCAAGGCCACATGGGGAAGCATTCAGTCAGGAGGCAGAAGGAGAAAGGAAAAAGCGTGCCCCAGAGCCTTCATGCGTATTGCGTTCTGTGGAAGGAAGGTGGGAAGGAAGCTGCAGGCCAGGCAGAGGAGCAAGCTTAGGATTGAATAGTGGGAATAATTTAGGTGGGATGAAGGGGTCGTCCTTAGTTGTCCAGTGCTTGACCCTGGGGTGACTCAGGGCAGGGACAATATTGACTTGATGTATGAGTTAGACAAAGGAGGGAGTTGGGGTGTGGGCTCTAGATTGGTTGGTTCATATAGGAGAGGAGTTTTTGCAGGCAGTGTAGGAAGGAGCTCACCTGGGCAAGGCTGGTGAGGCTCTGAAGATGTTAAAACCTCATAAATAGAGAAAATAAAAACATGATGAATGTACCAGATTCAGGGGAGGGGGGATGGCAGACATAGGCCTCATCTCTTGCTGGGAGCAGAGTCAAAAGGTTGGCAGCCCTCTTTATCTGCCACGCTGCCTAAAGTTGCGCCCTCCTCACGCTCCCACAGCAGCCTCATTCTCTCCCTGCATAGCACAGAGCACAGCAAGCAGCTAGACTTGTTTACCTGTTAGGGTCTGTCTCATTCACTAAGCCATGAGCTGGGTGAAGGCAGTCCCTTGGCCCTTTTGCTCGCAATTACTCCCCCAGTGCTGGGAACAAGGTCTGGCACATAGGGGACTGTGGACATCCATAAATATTTATTAAAAGAATGAGTGAATGAATGAACGAATGAATGAATGAATGAATGAATCAGGGTACCCAGCACATGGTAGGTGCTCAGGAAATGTCAGCAGACATTTAAAATTACTAACCCTCCTGATTGCCTGTTTACCCCAGCAGTGAGGGAAAACGGGGTGCACTTGTGGCCATGCAAAGCATGAGGGGTGAAATGGGGCATGGTAAGAAATGGTTAGAAGTGACGCTGGGGAGGGAGGCGGCAGACAGGCACGATGGTCTGTGGAAGCCCTTTTATAGAGTTTGGACTCAGGAGATGGGGAGCCATCAAAGGGCTCGGAACAGGGGAGGGAGGTCATCAGAGGGGTTGAGGAAGGATCACTTGGGCTGAGCGAACTGGATTAGAGACTGAAGGGAGGGAGGCCTGGAGGAGGGCTGAGCCAGGTGATGGGGGAAGGTGGCCGTGAGTGTGGCCACTGTGGGATGGAGAGAAATGCAGGGGTCACGATAGATTGGATGTGGGGCATTCCAGAAAAGGGGAATCAAGGGTGACCTCGGCAAATGGGTGCATCCCTGAGGTGGGAACTTGGAAGGAGGGGAGGGAGGCGTGAGGGAGAAGACTTCTGGGTGCTGATGCTGTTTCATTGTCAAGGTTCAGCTCTGGAAGCCCTTCTTGCTCTGCTGTCTCTTTCTCTCCCCCTTGGAGAACCCCGTCTTTTGGAATCAGCCATAGATTGGGGTCATTTTCTCTTGAGTTCTTCCCAAACTGATTTGACCAAGGAACCCCCCTGCTGTGGGACATCTTACAGGGCCAAGGTTCTATGGAGCACACTTTGGGAAAGGCTGCAAAGGCAGCTATGAAATGCATCGGCAAGCAGGACAAAGGACCCTGCCCACCCGTGGAGCCTCTGGCTTGTCCTGGATAAGTCACAGTCCCTCTTCAGGCACCTGATTTTGAAGGATGCTATTAGTTTAGACATTTCAGATAGGCGGGGCAGGGTAGTTGTTGCAGGAAGGAATTCTGGAGCCCAAACTCCTGTGTTCAGAGCAGGGTCTTGTCATCAATTCCCCCTGTGGCCTCAGGAATGCCCCTTCTTCTCTCAGCCACCTTGTACTTGTGGGATATCAAGATTACACATGTAATGTGCTTAGAGCAGCCCCTGCTACACAGGACACTGAATTCTGGAGTCAAGTTCAGGGTCATTCTCAGGCTGGAATTTCAGACCAGGCTCAGTAACACTGCCCACCCCTCTGGGTTCCCCCTTACTGTGGAACATCTGGAAAAGGGCGGTGGGTGACAGGGGCCCTGAAAGCTGGAGAACTATGAGTGGGAGTGGGGGGCGGGCCTGGCTCAGACCCCGACAGATGGGGGTCCGCCAAAGGGAGGGAGGCCTGGGGACAGTTGCCCCTTCCCTGATCCCTCTTCCCCTAGGTCCTTCCAGACGTGATGGCGTTGCCGTGGCTGTCGTGCCTCCTGCTTTTTACCCTCACGGTGTCTGGTGGGTGCCTCCCCTCCCCCACCAGAGTAGCGCTAGCCTGGAGATCCTTGGCAGGACCTCCGGGAGAGAGGGACACTGCCTCATCAGCAAACTCCCATGTCCTATGACCCCGCCCCCTGCACGGTGGCCCTGGGGAGGCCTAGGGGCGAATCCAGGCCAGGCGGGTGAGCGGGCCGAAGGCTGGGACTGGGGTGGGCTCCCATGGGAGGCAGCTGGGAGTCAGGTTTGCAGGGGCATCCAGGTGTTCCAAGTGTCCTCTGTTTCTACAGTGGCAGCCAACGTGGCCCCAACTTTCTTGGCAAACATGTCGAGAGTGAATTTGCCCGAGGACCTACCCGTGGGTGAGTCACCAACCCTGTGCACAGGCTGTGTCAAGTCCTTACCCACAGAGTCCCAGGGGCTCCCTTATGGGCTCGTTTCCCATTCTGCAGCTCTGGGGCTCATCATGGGGCAAAGGTGGCCTGAAGGGAGTCTGTTCTAGAAGCTTGTTTTTCCCTCTTCGGCTTGTGTGTCAGGGCTCTCACACAACTGCAAGTAACCAAGACACCCCATGAGAACATTCTTCCTGTTTCCCATCTCCTGCTGGTGTTTCTGATGCCCCAAAGAGAGTGGGTCCATGTGGGACCATTCTTTCTCTTCCACCTCTTGCACTTGCTAACCTCCCTGCACCCTCTGCCTTTCTCCCCCCTAAACAGGGAGCAGGTTTCAGGCTCAAAGCCTTTCACACACTCCTTGCCAGATGTTAATAACTGTGCTTTACTTTCATTGCCTTTGTCCATAGAGCTAACTTTCTATCTATGGCAAGTGAAATGGATTTTGATTTACAGCTACGATCTAAAGCTTACTTTTATTTTATTTTATTTTTAAAAAAGATCTTTTTTATTTATTTGAGAGAGAGAGAGAACACAAGTGGGGAAAGGGGCAGAGGGAGAGGGAGAGAATCTCAAGTAGACTTTGTGCTGAGCAGGGAGCCCGAAGTGGGGCTTGATCCCACGACCCTGAGATCATGACCTGAGCTGAAACCAAGAGTCGGACGCTTAACTGACTGAACCACCTAGGCACCCCTAAACCTTACTTTTAAAATAAATGTATTTATGTGAAATGATAAGTCGATTAAAAGAAGGATCATAAATAATGAGACACTGAATATGGTAAAGATGGAGGCAGCGTACAAGAGGGAATGACATCTGGGAAGCATCATTTTGGGAGAAGCCATAGGGACTGAATACCTAATTCCCATCAGGCAGGATATGGTTGGGGAAGCAGAAACAGAAGACGACTCTGTTCATTGGGATACAGGCTCAGCTGTGCGTTACGGGACCTCAGATAACAGAGGCGTAAACAAGGTCAAGGCTGACAATTCTCTCATGTAGCCATCTACAGCAACACGTCCAGGGCTGTCTGGGGCTCTGTTCCATCAGGCTGTTCCCTGCTTTATGCTTCTGGTGGCAGGCACCCTCCTTCCATCTTCAGGCTTGGCCTTCCCTAGGGTGTGGTCCTCATCCACATGGTCCAAGATGGCTCATGCCACGCCTGATTCCAGCCAGCCTGGGAGGAAGGGGCTTTGCAGGCTCAGCCCTTTCTCGTAAGGATAGGCTCCAGATTTTACACACTGTTCTTTCTGCTCACATCTCATTGGTCAGACTTAGCCACATATCCACACCTAGCTGCAAGGGAACCTGGGAAACGAGGTCTTTATTTTGGTTGGCCATGTGCCCAGCTCAAAATCCGGGGTTCTCTTGCTTTGAGAGAAAGGAAGGGTGTGAATATTGGGTGACAAGCCACAGTCTTTGTCGTAGCATCAGAATTGGGATTTCAGGTATGTAAAGCTACCAGATGACACAAGAGACTGCATCAAAGAAGGTGAAACCCAGAGTCAGCCCTGGGATTCAGAAGCCAGAGTACAGGAGGGGAGGGTGGCCCTGGGATTCAGAAGCCAGAGTACAGGAGGAGAGGGTGGCCCTGGGATTCAGAAGCCAGAGTACAGGAGGGGAGGATGGCCCTGGGATTCAGAAGCCAGAGTACAGGAGGAGAGGGTGGCCCTGGGATTCAGAAGCCAGAGTACAGGAGGGGAGGGTGGCCCTGGGATTCAGAAGCCAGAGTACAGGAGGGGAGGGTGGCCCTGGGATTCAGAAGCCAGAGTACAGGAGGGGAGGGTGGCCCTGGGATTCAGAAGCCAGAGTACAGGAGGGGAGGGTGGCCCTGGGATTCAGAAGCCAGAGTACAGGAGGAGAGGGTGGCCCTGGGATTCAGAAGCCAGAGTATAGGAGGGGAGGATGGCCCTGGGATTCAGAAGCCAGAGTACAGGAGGGGAGGATGGCCCTGGGATTCAGAAGCCAGAGTACAGAAGGAGAGGATGGGGGAAGGCTTTGCAGGCACGAAGGCCACATGCATTTGAGTGTGGTTGCCAGGATAGCAAAATTTATTTAGGGTTATATTAGTAAAGAGTTAATACCCAGGATGAGGGAGGTGATAGTCTCATTATACTCTGAGATGGCACAATCTCCCCTGGAAGATTGAGCTGAGGTCAAACTATTTGAGATCTATAAATGTTCTTTGTCCAAAAGAGAAGTAATGTATATATGTGAACAATATTGACATATATTTTCACAGCTGTTTGGTCATAGATAAAACACATACACAAATGTCAAACAAATGTTGCAAATATTATAACCCAAATGCTCTCAAGAGCTCCATGGTCCGGGTGAGCCTTTAATACCTAAATAAAACAGTTGGAATTCTCATCTTAATTTCGGAGGCTCTTGCTGTGCGTGCTCTTTTGGAGGTTGAGGCTTACCTCTCGTTCCTTCCTGCTGCTCCCTGGCCAGTCCCTGGTCCCCTCCAGCCAGCTCCAGGCCCTCGTGAAGACGTGGGGAGAAGGGAGGAGACGGCAGCATGAGTCAGGAAGCCACACTCTCGGTTGTCACCGGAGTGTCCTCTCCAGGCCTGGCCAGGTCACCGGGCCCCTGCACGTGTCCTCACCTCCCCAGCCCTGGGGCTCCGGCACGCTTGGCCCTCTGCAACCCCCCTGGAAACAGAAAACGAATAACTTCAGTGTTGAGAGCAGCGCGCCTCCGTCCCTGAGCCAGACCAAATGAGGGTCTTCTTTGATAACCACATGGCTCCTCTCTGCGCTTTCTTAAACCAAAGGGTGATCTCCTTCTTCCTGAGATAAATTCTATGGCTCTCCTAACATGGGAAAGGATTTTCAGTCAGATTTTTAAAAATTTTATTTATTTATTTGACAGACAGAGAGACAGCGAGAGAGGGAACACAAGCAGGGGGAGTGGGAGAGGGAGAAGCAGGCTTCTTGCTGAGCAGGGAGACCGATGCGGGGCTGGATCCCAGGACCCTGAGACCATGACCTGAGCCAAAGGCAGACGCTTCACCGACTGAGCCACCCAGGTGCCCCAGTCAGATTTTTTAAAAACTATGTCATTTAGACTTTCTGTTTTGAAGTAAAATATATGTGCAGAAAAGTGCATCGAATCCCATGTAACTACCACTGGATCAGGAACTAGGATGTTGCCAACACCCCCAGGTCCCCCTCTCTCGTCCCTTAGGTCACTCACTCCCTGTCCTTTCTCCCCTACACAAGACCTCTTTTCCTGACACTAACACTATACAATAGTTCTGCTTTATCAGGCAGACTTTTTAAAAATATAGAATTATGGTGTTTTAAAAATCAATTTTAGTTTAGTGACAAACATATAGAATTCTTAATATACAGAGACCTAATAGATGTCTTTTATTTTTGTAGATTTATTGATTTGTTACATTTAACTTCTTTTTTGGGGCCACTTTTTAAAAGATTTTATTTATTTGTTTATTTGTTTGTTTGTTTGTTTAGAGAGAGTGTGAGCGGGGAGAGGGGCAGAGGGAGAGAGAGAATCCACGCCCAGATTCCACACCAAGCACAGAGCCTGACATGGGGCTCGATCCCACAACCTCAAGATTGAAACCCCAAGAGCACAATCTGAGCCGAAATCAAGAGTTGAAGGCTCAATTGACTGAGCCATCCAGATGCCCCTTCAGGTCAACTTTTAAAGAGCATTTCCTCCCTGATACATCTTTCTATGCCCCTAGTCAAATACATATGCATACGGCTTAAGCCCATCCACTCACCTCCCATATTTTCTTTTCCTTTGTGGGCCCCTGACTCTATATTAAAATTATATATATATATATATATATATATATATATATATATATATATATTTTAAGATTTTATTTATTTATTTGACAGAGAGAGAGACAGCCAGCGAGAGAGGGAACACAAGCAGGGGGAGTGGGAGAGGAAGAAGCAGGCTCCCAGCAGAGGAGCCTGACGTGGGGCTCGATCTCAGGACTCTGGGATCATGCCCTGAGCCGAAGGCAGACGCTTAACTGCTGTGCCACCCAGGCGCCCCTAAAATTATATTTTATGACAGCAGTGAAACATTCCTGTGGGTCTCCTAAAAGTCTCATGGCCCTGGGCACCACACCTCATGGGCAGAACAGATGAAGCCTTTGGGTCCCCACAGCTGGGACTTACAGGGAAGCACATTTTGGTGAAATGGAGACAGCCCTTGCCAAGGGGCAGCTGTCCGACAGTGGAAGGGAGTGGCTAGGAAAGTAAGTGTCGTGTTGGCGGTGGCTGAGCAGAGGCTGGATGTGATAAAGGAGGTGAGGTCTTGGAGAGGGGTTGGATGGATCTGTAGAAAGTCTCTTTCAGACTGGAGAGTCGATGGCCTTGGGATCATCCAGTCCGCCGGTATCTCTAAGCCCCTGCTCTGCCCAGGGACAAGCCCGCTGGGGGCGCAGTGAAAGAGCGGGTGCTCCTGGCCAGCAGCAGACACTCACTGGAGCAGATGGTGTTTCTGGCAGTCTCTGGGCAAGCTCTCTGGGTGAAGGGAGGGCTTCGGGGAGGCCCAGGCACCTCCAGAGAGACTTTAGCCATCTCCCATCCTAGCTGCTGCAGCTAGATACTTCTGCTGCAGCCCTCTTTGGACTTGTTTCAAGGAATTCCAGGTAGGGAATTCCAGGGCCAGGAGAAAGGGAGATGCCTGGATCGCAGCCCTCCCCACCGTGTCCAGTGCAGATGGGGTCTTCCCCTAGGGGAAATCAGCATGCTGTTATGAAAGCCACCGAGCGGGTGCTGTAACAAAGCCAAACTTGACATTTATGGCCACGGAGGCCAGAGCCCTGGGGGCTGGGAGGTCCCCGATTTCTGCACACATAGAAGACAGGCTCCCCTAGCCCAGCTCAGCCAGGCTGGCGCTGAAGGAGGTGGCCATGGACCGTGGGCATTCCCTGTCCCACCTCCAGGTGCCGAGGCCTTCTGGTTGGCAGCTCAGGACCGGGACAACGACCCACTGACCTATGGGATTAGTGGCCAATTTGCCTACTTCTTCAATGTCATCCCAACCACGGGGGAAGTGAAGCTGGCCAGCCCTCTGGACTACGAGGTAAAGGGCAGCAGCCTGGGAAGGCCCCGGCAGGGGGGTGGGGAGGTGGGGGCCCTGCCTGTGCTCCCACCCCGAGCAGGGGCTCACCTCGGGCCTCTTCTATCTGCCCCGCAGACGCTCTACTTGTTCGCCATCACCATCTCCGTGAGCGACAGTCACAACAACCCAGTGAGTTGGAAGGGGGGAGGGGAGGGGAGGGTGGCCCTGGGATCAGAGAGCAGGAGACTAGGGGCCCTTCCTGACTATGTCCTCTACCTCAAGCAAGCAGAGAGAGCCCTCGCTAACAAAAACTGAATGTAATGTTTATTTTCATTCCAATTATACTTGTCCATTTTGGGTCACACAATATTACCAAGATTTTAACATTATTATTAATTTACTTTAATTATATAAAGATCTCATTTATGTTATAACATTAATCATATTAATTAATGTTAATATAAATGTTAATTAAAAAACAAGTGCTAAATGCCTCCCTATCTTAGCTCTTCCAAGGCAGTCACTTTCAACTCCCCCAGGTGAATGTGTTGGTGTCAGCACTCCTATTTCTAAAAAACACGCAGACACCACCGTGCCTTATGTCTGTGGAAGTTGAGGATTTTGTCTTTAAAATACATTCCCCAAACCCCGTCCATTAAAAAAATCACTTTAATGACTTGGATATTCGTGAATACATTCTCTTCGTAAACATCTCAAAAACTGCTGCTGAAGCCCGAGTCCCCGGCGTGACCCTTCCCACCTGCCGTCTCCCAGCCAAAGCGTCTGGTCACCGCTCTTCCACACCCCTCACTATGCATTTACATTTATATGAATCCCTGGAAGAAAGATTGTAGTTTCCATGCATTTCCTGAAACCCAAACGGGGTCCTACTGTACATATTATCTTGAACTGCCCTGTTCATTCAGCAATCAGCTTTGCAGCTCTGCCCGTGTAGCCTCATGAGTCCCCCATTTCTTGCCCTATTTTCTACATGGGGACGCACTGTGATGCTCTCACTCGTGTCCTCCAACAGACACTTAGGTTGTCCACAGCTTAAAACTACAGCAAACAAAGCTAAAATGAACATTCCTGTAGTAGGACACATTCCAGATTTTTAAAGAATAACCTAATTAGGTCTGCAACTCACTCAGAAATGGTTCTGTAAACGTGTGGAGAGAGAGAGAGAGAAATCAAACAATGGCGAAATCTGGATGAAGAGTATTGAGAGTTTTGTGTACTATACTTGCAACTTTTCTGGTGTTTGAAATTGTATCAAAAATGAGATAACCCCAACTATTGCCGAATTGCCCGAGAAGCGAAGCCCACTTGCAGTCCCACCCAGACGCTCCTCCCTTTGTCTTCTCAAGCTCTCGCATCTTCCAGGCTCACCTGGGTTTTCTCACCTGCAGGTGCTGAGGACAATGCAGGTGATCGTGGAGGACAGAAATGACAATGCTCCTGTTTTCCAGAATACTGGCTTCTCCACCAGCATCAATGAGGTAACATCTGCCTTAATAGGGTGTGTGTGTGTGTGTGTGTGTGTGTGTGTGTGTGTGTGTGTGTGTGTGTATGTGTGTGTGTGTGTGATGCAGGCATCCCAGAAGCTCTTCTCAGGGTGCGAAGGACAAGAGACAGTCAGAGGGGGGGTTCAGGATCAGGAAAAAGCACCCCTTAAAGGGGCAGCTGCAGTAACCAAATTCAGGGGAATGTAACCCCATGAACAATAGTTTCAGCAACACGTTGCAATCAATCAGACCGTATTAGAATGATTCAGTTATGAGAGCAAAACTTTTTTTTAAAGAAGGAATTGATTTTCTCATGTATCTGAACAATTTAGAGGTATACTAACTTTAGGCATGGTGTATCCAGGTACTCAAACCATGTTATCAAGAAGAGATTTCTCTCCACCTCTCAGCTTGGCTTATCTTATTGCCCCCATCCTTGGGTAAGGAGGCCATTCTCTCTTGTGGTGATAAGAAAGCAGCTCCCTGCTTGGCAAGTTGAACACAGACTGTTTCTTTCTCCATGGTCCTGGCTAAAACTCCAGGGTTGACTCTCATGGTTCACTTTGGGTCATGTGCCTCTCAACCTAGGGGTACGGAACACTCTGATTGGCTAGGTCTACATCATGAGCCTTCCCCTCTAGTAAGGGAGGGCAGCCGCACTTGAACGGCCTGCACGGGAAGGAGGTTCCCCAATGGCCCCTGAGCAGCAAACACAAACACCACTCCTGGATCTTCATTACCATGTGGCTTTGAAGGTGTATGAGGTATGGGGCCCCACACTAGGTCAGACATAAGACCAGTGAAGTCCAGGCAGCCCTTTGACAGACTCTGATGGAGCACCTACTGTATACAGGCACTGTCCTTGGTGCTGAAACTATCTGGTAAATAAGGCAGACCTGGTCACTACCCTCAGTAGCTTGAATTCTAATGAAGAATATAGATAATAATCAATGAGACATTAAATAAGCAGGATTATTTCAGGTGGAAATAAGCTCCATGAAGAATGTAAAACAGGGCAAAGTAAAAGAAAGTAACCAGGAAGGGGTCTGGCTTAGGTTGAGCAACCAGGAAAGGCGTTTCTGAGTAGGTGACAACTGAGCAGAGACCTACACGGCAAGAGGGAGCCAGCCATGGGATGCCCCAGCAGAAGGATGTGTCAGGCAAGGGAACAGCAGGTTCAATGGCTCTGAGCTGGGAATGACTTTGGAGTTCTCTAGGCATAACCAGAAAGCTGGTGTGAATGGAGAGTAGAAGGTGAGGAGGAGGTGAGGTCGGGGAGGTGGCCGGAAGGTTTTTAGCACAAGAGTGATGTGGTCTGATTCACGATTTTCAAAGATCACTTTGACCACTGTGTGGAAATACTGAAGGTGTGGACAGGTCACAGGGGGCAACGGCCTCTCCAAAGAACTTTCCAGCTCTGCAGGGTGCTGTCTGGAATGTACTGCTATGGCTGGAGAGAATCCACGGGCTGTTTGAGCAGGAGAGTGGCACATCCTGGGTTCTGGAATGATTGTGCATCCTTATCCCAAGGGGCTCTGCATATCAGAAGCCAGCTGAGGTGGTAGGGAGAGGAAGAGGGGGTACTCTGCTCCCATCCCTCCCTCCCCCCAGCTGTCTCCAGAGGCCCAGCCCAGGTGGGAAGGAAAGGGGAACACTGGGTTTCAGGCTCCAGAAAGCCTTATCCCTGTGGTACAATTGGGGCACGAACTCAGGGAGGGGAAATGAGTGCTCGGTCACAGACGGGATGGATTGGACTTCCTCATTACAGACCCTGCCCGTCGGCTCCCTGGTGTTTTCTGTGCTGGCCACGGACCCAGACACGGGGTCGGCAGGATCGGTGGTGTACCACATAGAAGAGGTGAGCGTGGACAAGTCCTGGGGGAATATGGGCCCCACTGCTTCTCAAGACCACCAGGGGGCAGCATCTCCCACACAGCCTGCAGGAACTTTTGCATATTGGGATGAGGACAGGGTCTTAGTGCTGGCCCAGCCCTGGCTCCCAAACCTTTTGCTGGCCCCCTCTGGACCTCACTTGCCTAAACTACTTAAGGAGGGTGCCTGCCATGGACAGGACCCTTCTTCCCACCCTCTCGCCTGGGCCACTGTTTGGGCCCTTGCTGAGTTCATGATACACAGAAGAGGAAACTGAGAGGCACAGTGTCTTGTCCAAAGTCACACAGACAGCGGGGGTGCGTGACCCCAGTTCTCCTGCAGACAGGTTTGCCAGCTACAGCTCCTGTCTCCTGCCCGTGATGACCCCAGCACATACCTTACCTCATGGACTCTCCTCTCAACCCACTGCTGAGACACCTGAGCTCATTTCCCAGAGGTGGAAACTGAGGCTCAGAGAGGTCATGTGACGTGGTGAGGGCGGCAGGGCTGGTCAAGAGCAGAGCCAGGGTTCGAGCCCCAGTGTCTCAGAGGGGGGTTCTGGCTTGACTGTGCTCTGCCTCAGGTCATCCCTAGCACTGGGGACAGCCAGCACCTCTTCGAGATCTTCCCCAACGGCTCCATCGTCCTCAATGGCAGCCTCAGCTACAACAACAAGAGTGCCTTCTATCAGCTGGAGCTGAAGGCCTGTGTGAGTGGGGGTGCAGACGGAGGGGCGCCACAGCCCGAGGCCTGGCCTTATGGAGACCTGTCTCCCTGCAGGACTCGGGCGGCACATACAACAACATCTTCATCGTCCAGTGCTCCTCGCCTGTCTTCCTGTCCATCTCTGTGATCGACCAGCCAGACCTGGACCCCCAGTTTGTCAGGGAGTTTTACTCGGCCTCTGTGGCTGAGGATGCACCCCAGGTGTGCCACGGGACCCGGAGGGGTCTGGGTCGACACAAGAGGCCGGGAAAGGGTCTAGCACCCTGAAACCAGCTGCTTCTCTGCACAGGGAACGTCGGTGCTGAAGGTAGAGGCTGTGGATAGTGACAAAGGCATCAATGACCCAGTGACCTACAGCATTTCCAGTGAGAACGGGGGTGTCCCCAGGTGGAGGAAGAGGTGGGGGCTCTGCCAGAGCCACTGGAAATAGCAGCTCCTGCTGCCTCTCCCCAGACTCCACAAGGCCCGGCTGGTTCAACATTGGCCTGGATGGGGTGATCACGGTCAGTGGTTCCCTGGACCGTGAGCAGTTGCTGGATGAGGATGAGGAGGTGAAGGTGCAGGTCACGGTGAGTGAGGGGTCCACTGCCTCTTTTGTACCACACCTTTGACCTCTGTTCTCTCTGAGCTTTGGTTCTCTGACTTCTGCTCTCTGGTTTCTGCTCGGCCCCCAGGCCACCGAGATGCACCCCAACATCTATGGGCAGGAGGCCAAAGTGAGCATATGGGTCACGCTGACGGTGACAGATGTCAACGACCACAAACCTGAGTTCTACAACTGCAGCCTTCCAGCCTGCACCTTCACCCCCCAAGAGGCTCAGGTCAACTTCACTGGCTACGTGGATGAGCACGCGTCCACCCGCATCCCCATCGATGACCTCACCATGGTGGTCTACGACCCAGACAAGGCAGGTGCACCCCAGCAAGGGATGGCCGGGCGAGGGTGATGGTGGGGAGTGAGCCACAGAATTCGGTACCACGGTGCAGAGTGGGGGGGTGAGTGGTGGCGGCTGTGGTGCTGAACTTGAACAGTGGTGGAAAATCGGAGTTGTTAGGTGATATTTGGAAATGTGGGGTGATGTCACGCTGGTGGGTAGCTTTGTGTTCAGGGCAATGCGAGGTGGTGCTGAACAGAAGGGCAGGATTGAGTGGGTTAATACTGGATGCTAGGTAATGTTGAGTGGGGTATAGTGTTCAGTGGTGTTGAGGAGAGGGATGTTGGGGTGTTGGCTATTGGGGGTGCGGCAGTGTTGAGCATAAAATGGCCTGAGTGAGTGTGAAGTTGGAGGGTATTCTTCAGTGGGGTGGGTATTGAGTGCTGGGTGAGCTGGTGGCACTGAGCAATGAACACCTACGGACGGTGTTTGGTAGTATTTGGTGATGTTGAGTTGGTACAAAATGTGGGGTGGAGGGTGGTATTGGGTGGTGGTAGGTGGGTGGGTGTGTTGATTTGGTGGTTGTAGTTGAGTGAGGTGGAAGGGGTGCGGAAGGGAGGGTGGTGTGGGTAATGGGGTGATGCTGGGTGTTGCTGGTGTTTGGTGTCGGTATGGGTGGTGGACCGTGTTGAGTGGGGGTTGGTAAAGAAGACTCAGTGATGTCTTCCAGGAGTGAGGGCAGTATGTCCAGGCTCTGTCTTTCCAGCCCAAGGCAGGAGCCCAGGCACCTGGGGACATCTTCTCCTGATGAGCCCACATTTGCAGGGAACAGTGAGCAGCCCAGCTTCCCCAGGGCCCTCTTGCCGCAGTCTTTTAAAAGTCCCCTCTCATGGGCTCCAGGGATTAGGGGCCAGATGCAGGTTGGTGCACTGCAGGGGTTGGGTTCTCGACTATACCCCAGGCCCGTCTCCACAGGGCAGCAACGGCACCTTCCTGCTGACCGTGGCGGGCCCTGATGCCGCAGCCTTCAGCGTCTCCCCCGAGCGGGCAGCAGGCTCCGTGGACGTGCAGGTGCTGGTGAGGGCTCCCGAGCTGGTGGACTACGAGACGAAGACGGTGATGCTTGTGCAGGTGAGGGCCGCTCTGGGGCGCCCGGGAGCACAGTCCACGGGCACTCTGATCCCACTGCTGCTGCTTCTTCCTCTGTCCTTAGGTCATGGCTACGGACTCAGTCAGTGGGAACGCCTCCGTCGCCCTGGTGACCATCCACCTTAGAGACATTAATGACCATAGGCCCACATTCCCCCAGAGCCTGTACAACCTCAGCGTCCAGGAGCACAGTGCAAACGGCACTGTGGTCACCAACAGCATCCATGTGAGTGGTGGGGACCCCGTGGGGCTGGGCTTGTCGAGACACGGGGAAGGGCAGACCTGGGGACCGTGACCCTGCCCAAGTCTCGGTATCATCCAATGTCCTCAGGCCTGAGCCAGTGCACACGCATGTGTGGGGGGGTGTCTGCTTGTGAATCGGAGTGCGTTGGGCCTTCTCCCTCTGTGACAGGAAGCAGGATAGCCCTGTCCCCTTCGATTGTGTGGCTGGCAGTGAGTGCCATCGTTTCCAAACCATGTTCCATTGCCTATCTCTCTGCCTCACAGGCCTTTGACCCTGACACGGGTGAGGGGGGCCGCATCACCTACAGCCTGCTTCCAGGGAGCGGGTAAGGTCTCAGGGTGGGCGGGGGCAGGCGGACGAGCGAGGCCCAGCCCTGCCTCTCTGCCTCGCGGTGGGGCTAGAGCAGGCAGGTGAACTATGGGACACCCGGTTCCGTTTCAATTTCAGATAAACAGCAGATAATTTGTTTAGTATAAGTAGGTGGCAAATATCGCGTGGGGCACACTAAAACGTTGTTCGTGGTTTACCTGAAACTCTAACTGAAGGGGGTGTCCCGTATCTTTGTTTGCTGCCTCTGGCCATGCTGAGCAGGGCAGACATCTTTGCGGTGGATCCGGACACGGGCACAGTGACAGTGAGGAACAGCGACCTGTTGGACCGAGAGCAGCAGGCCGAGTACTACCTCACGTTGCAGGCCACAGATGGTGGGAACTTGTCGGGCTCCACGACGCTGCACGTCGTCCTGCTGGACATCAACGACAACTCCCCTGTGGTCAGCGGCTCCTATAACATCTTTGTCCAGGAGGAGGAGGGCGACGTCTTCGTGACCATCCAGGTGCGGGCCGGCCTGGACTCGGCGGCTGGGACAGGGGCGGGGGACTGAGCCTGGCTCTGTAGTCATGCTGGCCCTGGGTTGGAGTCTGGGGTCTCCTCTGGGGTCCTGAGAATGTTTATCCGTCTCTCAGGGCCTCTGTCTCCTCTTTGGAAAACGAGGACAATCATGGTCCTTGTTCCTAGGGTCACTTGGGGAATAATGAGATAATACATGTAAAGGTCTCAGCACAAAGCCCAGCACAGAGCATGTCCTCAAAAACATACTGCTCTTTAATTCCAGCCCCTGTCTCATTCCAAAAAGGATTTGAGGTGACTTTGATGAAAAAGTCAGGTAAAAAAAAAAAAACGGAGAAATAAGGAAAAAGGGAAAACGAGAATGGTGTTGCTAACGGGCACAAAGGTAAAGTTAGAACCAGAACCACACAATTGCCAGGAGGGGAGCTGAAAATTCAGTTCTGGGCTTCCTGATAGCCAGTGCAAAAAAGGAAATACCAGTGGCCAGGTTCACAGGGTCCGTGAGGTAAAAATCCACGATTGGCTCCAGACAACATCAGAGGCAAGCCTCTCCCGGAGTCATCTGAAAGGGGGCCTTGGAAGAAGTGGGAAAGAAACCAGGTCCTCAGAATGGCAATCACGTGGCCACAGAGCGCACTCCTACTCCCGGGGCTGTGAGGTCTCCAGAGCACAGTCCCCTCCCCGGTGTCCTGACTGACTTGTGAAGCAGATGCTCTAATGCTCCCCAATTCTCAGACGGAGAACACTGAGGCCAGAGAAGTTAAGTGACTTTTTTGGGCTCGCACAGCCAGTAGGTGGCAGCCCTGAAGCCAGAGCTCAGACCTTTCTGCCCTGAAACCTGGGCCTTTTCTTCTTGCTGCTCTGGTCTGTGGGTTCCTTGGGGCAGGAGCATTTTAGATCTGCTGCTGTAACCACAGCGCCCAGCGTGAGCTCTGAGAAGCGCTTGGTGAATTAATTGGCCTGAATTCAAAGTGCTGAGAGGTGAACAGACAGGCTCAGGCTTCTGGAAAAACCACCTCTGGCTGCCTGTACAGGAGGCATTTAATACACAAGATCCCAAAGGAACTGAAATGAAAGAGCTGAAGGTGGGGGATGGGCAAGGAGGAAGGGACAAGACGAGGTTCCAAGTCAGAGTAGCCCAGCTCTGGATTCAAAGCCACATTTGCTGATAACCTGTGGTGCACTAGGCCCTTTGCTGGGCCCCAGTCCCCTGAGATGAATCCACCATAATTCCTGCCCCCACGTGACTCTCATTTAGGGGGAGGGTGCCACACACCCAAGGGTGTCACTTGTGCTGTGTTGAAGATAGCTCCAAGGATGCGGAGGCCCTGGGGAATCACCAACCTGGCTTGGAGTCAGACAGAGAGGTGTAGAGGGCATTCAGGGTGAGGGGAAGGCTTATGCAAAGGCCCGGGGACAAACCTGCTGTATTCTTCATGCTGGATCACCCCAAAGGCAAACCAAGCACACGTTCAGAACCCTGGCAGGCCAGGAACACACACACACACACACACACACACGCACGCATGCACGCACGCACGCACATGAATTGGGTGAAGAATCAGCTGTTTTAAAAAACAGCACTGAAGTAGTCATTGTGGGAAAACCAGAATCTCGTTGGACTTCACACTTATTTTATACTTGTTTTTGAATTTTGAATATCTATGCTATACTGCCCCACGCCTCCTCCCCACTAGAACCTCAGCTTCGTAAGGGCACCGTCTTGCTCATGACTCAGTGCCAGCATCTAGAACAGGGCCGGGAACATGGTCGGTATGCAGTGAATGTTTGTGGGATCGATGAGTGACCTCAGGGCTTAAGACCTCAGAAGCTCTTGCAAGCTGTTGATCGGACCCTCTTTGATGGGAGACTGCGGCTGAGAGATTGGCCCGTGTCCCACTGGCATTAGGCCCAGTTACTGCCTTTATGGGCCAGTGCTGGAGGGGGAGGCCAGGCTGCAGGGGAGGCGCTGGGGAGCTGGGGAGCCCCTGAGACCTAATGTCCGGATGCTGGTTCTCCCACAGGCTCAGGACAACGATCAGCCCGACACCAACAACAGCCGTCTGCATTTTAGCCTGCTGCCGGGCCCCTACAGCCACAACTTCTCGGTGGACCCTGATAAAGGGATCCTCAGAAACCTGGGGCCCCTTGACCGAGAGGCCATTGAACCTGCCCTGGGGGGCCGGATTGTGCTGACCGTGCTTGTGGCTGACTGTGGCGTGCCTGTCCTCAGCACTGAAGTTAACGTCACCATCAACGTGGAGGTAAGGCCTGGCTCAGCCGCAGGCAGGGTGCCAGGACGGGCCCTGTGTTGGAGAGCTCCCAGCAGACGGCCGGAGCCCCCACCCCTCCAACTGGAGTCACATTTCTGCCCTTTGCAGCGTGTGGGCAAGAGAGTTCTGGAAGCAGGCTGCCTGGGTTAGGGTTCTGGCTCAGCTGTGTGGACTTAGGCAATCACTCAACCTCCCTGTGCCCTCAAGTCCCTCACCTGTAAAATGGTGATAAAAATACCAGAAAGTGAGTTAACGAATGGACAGTGCTTTGCAGAGTGCCCGACCCAAGGAAGGTACTCAGTGTACGCAGTCACCCCCTGCCACCGACCTCCGCGTTTCCTGGTTTCACTTTGCTCAGTTTGGGTCAGCGGCAGTCAGCAGCGATCCGGGGGCAGATGATCCCCTTTCTGACGTAACAGATCGTCAGGAGGTCAGGAGCAGCCTAGCGACGTCACAATGCCCACGTCATCGCCTCACTTCATCTCATCGCGTGCACATGTCATCATCTCTAAGAAGTAGGACGAGTACAGGACAATCGCATATTTGGAGAGAGAGAGAGGAACCACATTCACATTGGCTGTTATCACAGTATATTGTTATAGTTGTTCTATTTTATCATTAGTTATTATTAACTATTTATTTTTAGTTATTATTAGTTATTTTATTATGAGTTATCTCTACTATATATAGAATATATAGTATATTCGATGCCTAGTTTATAAATTAAACTTTATCACCGGTATGTACGTATAGGAAAAAACATAGTGTATACAGGTTTTGGTACCACCTGTGGCTTCAGTCATCTCCCGGGGGCCTTGGAACGTTTCTCCTACAGATAGGGCAGCAACTTCTTACCATATTGACTCTAATTACCATTCCCAAAGTTCTGCTGAAACTCTCCTATCACCTCACCGCCATTCAAGGTAAAGAGAAGGGGGAAATCAGCACTTACAGGTTTTACTACACACCTGGCCCTGCAAGGTAGGGATGGTTATTACCATTTTCTTTATTTATTTTTTATTAAAGATTTTATTTATTCGTTCGACAGAGAGAGAGACAGCCAGCGAGAGAGGGAACACAAGCAGGGGGAGTGGGAGAGGAAGAAGCAGGCTCCCACTGGAAGAGCCTGATGCGGGGCTCGATCCCAGAACGCCAGGATCATGCCCTGAGCCGAAGGCAGACGCTTAACGACTGAGCCACCCAGGCGCCCCTATTACCATTTTATTGATTAGGAAACTGAGGCACGGAGGGTGAGAGGCTTGTCTAGGGCCGCAGAATGGGGTTTTGAACCCAGTCTGTCTGGTTCTTAGGCTGCCACCAGCCCACAGGGCACGTTCCTCTACAAAAGCGTTGTAACAAATGGGCGCCTCTACAATGCCCGTGATGTGGATGGCGCCCCCTAAGCCTGTGCAGTGCACAGCCCACACCACCCCACAGTGCAGCCCTGTGTGCCACTGGGGTGGGATGTGCTGCTTTCCTGCAAGGATCAGAGGGAGACCTCAGGGAAAATGGAGAAACAGAAGCCGAATTAGGACTTGTCAGCTTGTTCAGCTGTCCTTGGGGTGAAGTAGGCCATGAAGAAGGAAGAAAGCAGAACTGTGTTTAGTGAGCGAGTAGGTCCTTTCACACCCCCAAACTAGTCCTCACAACCGCCCCTAGAGTGGGGACTATGACCCCATCCTGCAGATGAAGACACTGAGGCTCCGAGAAGTCAAGTCACATGTGAGGCAGAGGCGGGGCTGGATTTAACTCAGAGCTGCGCTCTTGCCACCCCTGTGACTTAGGAAGCAGCTGGCCACATGCACTGAGCCAGAAACGCCATTCTGGGAAATCACCAGCAGAAAATACATCTAGTTAAGGGGGAGATGGCTTTGTTTTCAAAGATGTCTGTTGAACCATTCTTTAGAAAAAGCTGAAGGCAGAAGCAGACACGTGTGGGCTGCCCCGGGGAAGGGCTGGAAAAGCCAAGGGCACCCCCAGCATACACCGGTGTTTGGGGAGGAAGCAGTTTGGAGGCAGCTCCGTGCGGTGACAGCAGTGGCAGTCTCTGTAGGTGTGGGTGGCCAGGGCCGGAGAGGGTAGTTGAGAACAGAAAACAGTGGGCATCTAAGGCCAGGGCCAGGCCTAAGCCTTGGCAGGTGCCCGGAGTTCAGCTCTGCCTGAGCACAGAGCAAGTGTCCTGGGGTCGCCTGAGCTCAGGAGGGACGGGAGAAAAGAGGGGACAAGGGAAAGCTTGGGCCATGGGGCCTTTGTGGAAACAGCAGTATTGGTACCAACACAATAAATCTGAGAGATGGGGAGTCAAGCTGGGCCAGACAGGGACACCGATAGGGACTCAACCACCCTTCCTGAGAGCAGAGTCTGAGATGGCTCTGAGTTGTGGTTGGAGAAACAGGTTTAGGAGCTGGGGCTCCCTGAACGTGTAAAACTAACTTCTGAGGTCCTGCCACAGGCCTGCGAGCCCCAGGTGTGCACCCTGGGCTAGTTCTCTCCTCTCAGAGGCCCTTTTCTCATCTGTGAACTGAGGAGACGCCGAGTGAGAGTCTGTGCCTTGGTCAGAGGAAACGCGAGCTTCTCAGTCTGGCTCTGGGGAGGCTGAACCGTGGGGGCTCCTGAGGCCCCCGGGCTCAGAACTTCCTCTGCCCGCAGGACATCAATGACAACCTGCCCATCTTCAACCAGTCCGTCTATTCCTTCTCGGTGAAGGAGAGGGACCCAGGTAAGTCCTTTCTGAGTCAGGCCGGGCACTGGGGCTGGGGCCCAGTGAGGCATCTGACCCCTCCCAGGGGCACTTGAGGGAGGCGAGGGCAGAGGAAGCGTCCGTGGCTGGGCCAGGGTCCCTGTGAAGTCTGCCCTCATCCGCAGGAGAGCTGGTGGGCGTGGTGAAGGCCTGGGATGCGGATCAGACGGAAGCCAACAACCGCATCAGCTTCAGCCTGTCGGGGAGCGGCGCCAACAACTTCGTGCTCCGAGGCTCGCTGCTGGGGTCTGGGTGGGCTGAGGGCCACCTCTGGCTGCCCTCGGACGTGAGCCTGGACTATGAGACACAGGCCGCCTACAATCTGACAGTGAGTGCCGAGAACCCAGACCCCCAGGGGAAAGAGGCCACGGCGAAAGTCTTTGTGGCCGTGGAGGACGTGAATGATGAAGCACCCACTCTGGACTCAGCCTCGCTCCGGGGCATCCGCGTAGCTGAGAACGGCTCACAGCACGGCCTGGTGGCCCAGGTGATTGCCCGGGACGTGGATACCATGGCCCAGCTGGAGGTACAACTTGTGAACGTCATCTGTACCAAGGCTGGGGTCAACGTGGGCAGCCTGTGCCATGGCTGGTTCTCTGTGCTGGCCAACGGCTCGGTGTTCATCAGGCAGAGTGAGGCCATTGACTATGAGACCTGTGACCTGGTCACGCTGGTCGTGCGGGCCTGCGACCTCACCACGGACCCCCGCTTCCTGGCCTACAGCGACAATGGTGAGGCGGCCCGGCCCGCTGGGCTCGGGAGGCTGTGGCACGGGGGCCACGGGCTGGGGTCCGACTTCCGGCCCCAGGCCTTAGCAGCTGTGTCACCGGGAAAGTTGTGACACCTCCCTAAGTTTCCATCCCCACCTGTCAAGTGGCGCTGGGCAGTAGGTTGACCGCGAAGACAAGAACACGCGAGAAAAGCGTTTAGCGCGGTGCCTGGCACAGACTCGCTGGTGTCTTGGGTGCTCATACCCCCCTCTGATTGTGACGGCTTGAAGAACCATATTAACAGTCGCCTGCTTTGAGACCGTCCCGCAGCCGAGAGCTGGGCCAGGCACCGTTAAAAACACGTCTTTATGTTACTCCCACACAACTGGTGGGGTAGGGGATCCCTGTCCAGTTTTATAAATGAGGAAACTGAGGCAGACGGCGGCCAGATCAGTAACCCAGCTTACACAGCTAGCAAGCGTCAGGCTCATGTAGTGGCCAGGTGGCATGTACCCGGGCCGGGCTGTCCCGGCCGGATGATCTCGGACAAGGTGCTACCCTCTCTGAGGTATGGGGAGGATACTCTGTGCCGCAGAGGAAACTGAGTGAGCGCCCCAGGGCAGGAGCAGGGGGCAGTGCATAGGAGATGCATGGGAGGGAGGCAGCGGGGGGGGGGGGCATGGCTGAGGTGCAGGCTTTCTGGGTCAGGCCTCTGCCTAGAGGCCAGAACCAGCCAACCTTGTTCCTCTAGGAAGCCTCGCCATCACCATTGAGGACATGAATGACAACGCTCCCTATTTTCTGCCTGCCAATAAGACTTTTGGTAAGCGGCCAGCCTTTCCCTCCATACTCGGCCGGGATTTCCTTTGAGCAGCTCACATCGACCCCCCTTAGCGCCCTTGGAAAGAAAGGAAGGCCTTCAACAGGAGGGGAGACCGCAGCTCTGCCCCAACTCATATCGGACCCTGGGCCGGGGCCTCCCTCTTTGGGCCTCAGTTTCCCCATCTGCACAATGGGAGGCGGATGAGCTGCTAACTGATGACTCAGAGGCTGTTGTAATGGGGGGTTTTGATGGTAGAGAGGTTGAGGGAAGGTTTGGGGAGACTGCATCCTGAGCTGGGCTTGTGATCAGCGCTCAGCCAGGTGGGCGCTGGCCCTGACCCCAGTGACCCCTTCTTGTCCACACTTGTAGTTATCATCCCAGAACTTGTGGTGCCCAACCAGCAGGTGGCTTCTGTCCAGGTAAGCCCTTGGCTCCTGCCTTTGTCCATCACATTAGCCCCGGGAGACACAGGACCAAGGCCTTCAGGCCTTTTGGCTGCCCCCAAAATGTTTTAACACTAGAAAGGAAATTTATTGGCTCCAACATATGAAAAGAAAACCCCAGAATGGAGATGAACACTTGCCTAATTGATAGGATTAAACTCCTTTAATTGTCATTTGGTTGTCATAAAAATTTCATGACCATAAAAACTATTCGTAGGCTAGATTTTTTTTCACTACACCACAATTCTTGAGTCATACAGACAAATCATAACAACTGTAAACTAAATGAGTTCCTTGCAGATACATAATTTCCAGAGTGAAATTATAAAAATACTTTCAGGATTTTACGGCGTCGGACGTGGGAGTGTTTGTTAGAGGGTGCTGGGCGTGCCACGCGGGCAAGCGAGGCTTCCCACACAGCCCAGGCGCCCGGGTCTGGTGGGGCCTCTTACTGACCTGGGGTGCTGCCTGCACTCCTGGGGCTCAGTTTCTCTCCTGAAAGAAGCTGGCAGGTCCTGGCAGTGACGTGTGGGGTGAAGAGGTTGGGGGTATGTGCGCCCCTCCCTGTGCCATGGGAGGAGGCCAGCCTTCCCCACTTCGAGCTGTCTTCAGCAGGACAGGGTCTCCCTCAGAGCCCTGGTTTCCTCTCATTAAATGGGGATAGTAATTCTCTCTCCAGGTTTTTTCAAGCCTTAAAGAGTCCTCCAATCTTCAGCCAATTGCATTCCCATGTCGTGAGTGTGGCCATAGGCTGGAGCCATTTTCTTTAAATTGACTCTTTTTTTGAAATTTAATCACCAGCTTTGGTCTCAGTCTGAACAGTGGGCTCACGGGTCTGTGTGTTGGCTATATGTTTCTCTAAAAGGCACCAGAATTAACAAGAATATTTATGCCGTCTCCTCCAATCATTTCATGGCCCACTAGGGAAATTTGTACTCATGTCAGTAAACACTGAAATGAGGGATTTAAGGGAAGGAACACAGTAGGTGCTCAGGAAATTTGAGTGTCTGTATGGTTGTGTGTGTGTGTGTGTGTGTGTGTGTGTGTGTGTGTGGCAGTGGGTGGGGGGGGAAGCAGGGCAGGATTTCCACATGGGATGGACTTTGGAGAGCAACTTGTTGAGTTAGGGGCCAGAAGCAGGGACTTGTCCAACCCTGGGTTTGCAAAGCAAGCGCATCGTTTAAGGTGTTTGTTTAGTTGGGGGCGGCCCGGAGGAGGCTGATGGAGATGCTGGGACCAGCCTCCCAGGCCATCTCAGCTGCCGATTCCTGCTGGGGGTGGAGGGGTGCCTGGCCTGGCCCCTAGGTGTTGTCCATTCTTTCTCCCAGGCCAGAGACGATGACTCAGGGAATAACGGGGCCATCCT
The DNA here is from genome assembly GCF_024610735.1 of Ursus americanus. Taxonomy (NCBI): domain Eukaryota; kingdom Metazoa; phylum Chordata; class Mammalia; order Carnivora; family Ursidae; genus Ursus; species Ursus americanus. The sequence goes on along the minus strand of NC_142141.1, from coordinate 2,776,516 downwards.
GTTCTCCATCCTCCAAGTGGATTTCATGACCAAGGATGGGGCCACGACCCCTTTCCAGGGCTTCTTCCGGGTCACTACCTCCTCGGAGGCCAACGTGTTCACTGGCAGCATTGAGTAACTGTGGGCAGCCCCTGGATGGGGGGGAGGCAAGGGGGTCCCAAGACAGTGAGTTCCCCACCCTGGGGGGTGTAAGTAGGTTCCAGAAGACTCCAGCTTGGGTACCAAGACTGAGCTGTGCTCATCTGTCTTCAATAGGCTGGTGACCAACCTTGATTCCACTCTCCAAGGCGCTTACCAAGTGACAGTCCAGGCCCAGGACACACCTTCAGTGGGTCCTGCTCTGGAAGCCAAAATCACCCTGGACGTGAGTGTTGGGCCCTGCCTCTAGCCCCGGGACCCCCTGCCAGCTCCTGGGTCCCTTGTGCCTCATGTGCCCCACGCCTCCCTCCTGTAGCTCTTCACTGTGGACCAAAGCTTGCGCGTGAGGTTGCAGTTCTCCATGACCAAGGAGGAGGTGGGCGCCAACATGGACGAGATTACCGCGTACGTTTGGAGCACCTAGAGGGGGCTGTGGGGAAGAACAGGGCCTGGGAGTCTGGTCCCTGACAAGACCTGGACGGAATATATGTCAAACCTGTCTCTGACCTGCACTTGATTTTGTCCCTGTCTTCTATCTGTACCTGTACCTGCACTTCCTTTCCCAGTGCTCCTAGAAGCCTAGGGTTGGCTGGGCAGAGCGAGGCCTAAACAGGGCCTCCATGTATAGTTGCGAAGGCTGTGTACTGCACAAGGGCACTGTGCTTGCTCAGTCCTAAACCCAGCCCCAGAGGAAGGGCCTGTCTTGTCTAATTTGCACAGAGGTGCTATCTTAGTAGACAGTGAAGCTGGCTGGAGGAGGCACCCCTTTCTAATTCACACAATTCCTAATTCCACTGGCAGAGTCCTGGCCACAGGCCTGGCCTAAGGCCCCTACCCTACGCCTCTGTGACATCTGCCCCCTTTTCAGGGCTCTCGTTCAGGCCACCAGGACTACTGTCTATGTTGTGAGCATTCAGGACATAGAATCCACGGCTCGGTGAGTGCCCACAGGCCCAGTGGTTGGAGTGAGGATGAGAAACAGCAGCATGAGGGGCCTGTTGGGTGGTTCTGGACTGTTTACTCTTTACCCCTCCCCCATTCCAGGGCCCGGGGCCGTTCCTACCTTGATGCCTATTTTGTCTTCTCGAATGGGACAGCCCTGACCCTTGATGAGCTGAGTGTGTGAGTGGGGCTCCCCTTGGGGCGGGCAGGAGGGTGAGCAAAGTGCCTGGGGCATGCCAGTGTCCCTCGGGTCTGAGTGGGACTCTGTGGCCAGGATGATCCGGAACGACCAGGACTCACTGATGCAGCTGCTGCAGCTGGGGCTGGTGGTGCTGGTGAGTGTCCGCTCGGCGGGGCTAATGCGGGAGTTGGGGGGGGGTGTCCACCCACAACCTCCCTCACACTTCTTCTCCAGGGCTCCCAGAAGAGCCAGGAGTCGGACCTGCCAAAGCTGCTCATCGGTGTCACCACAGGACTGGGAGTGGCTTTGCTGCTGGTCATCGTGCTCATGACCACGGCCCTCCTGTGTACCCGGAAGAGGTACTGCTCCCATCACCCCCGGGGTCTCCAACCCCACCTTTCCCACCATCCGAGACATCTGGTGGGTAGAGAAAGCTTGGGTTTAGGCATCCGGTATATCTGTATTTAATCCTCTGAGACCGTCGTGGCCACTTGGGTAGGTCATCTGCCCTTCCTGAGCCTCAGTTTCCTTTGCAGAATGAGCACAACACTAGATTCCTCAAGGCACACGAGGATGCAATGTGTGTCCTGCAACCAGCAAGATGTCTGGCACATACTATGCATTTCATAAATGCTGCCTCTTTTTCCTTTTGCAATATGTTTGGAGTCAGCAGCCATATATGCATTTGACTCCAGGCCTTGCCACTGGCCAGCCTTGACGAGTCAGTTCTTTTCTCTGGCTCTTACTTGTGCCCTCTGTAAAATGGCACTAACTCTCTGACCTGCCAGGGTTGTTGTGAAGTCACGCTCTCAGTGCCTGCACTGGGCACACAGTGGGTGTGCAGGGAAAGTAGTGACCCCCCCAGCCCCCGGTTCTCCACAGCTACCACCGGAAGCTTCGGGCTGTGAAGGCTGCCAAGGAGGCCCGGAAGACAGCGGCAGGGGTGATGCCCTTAGCCTCTGCCATCCCTGGGACGAACATGTACACCACTGAGCGGTGAGTGGGGGTCGAAGAGTGGGTAAGAGGCTCCATGGGGTGTCTGAAGTTCACAACTGCTTGAATAGGACTTCTCTCCAGGGCCAACCCTATGCTGAACCTCCCCACCAAGGACCTGAACTTTGAGTCCCAATCCTCCTCCAGTGACCTAGACCACATGAGGTAAGCAGTGACCCTCACAGCCATGCTGGTCAGAGGTGGTGGTGGTACAGGTGGTGATGGTGATGGTGGTGGTGGAGATGATGGTGGCAGAGTTGGTGGTGGAGGTGATGATGATGGTGGTGGTGGAGATGATGGTGGTGGAGGTGGAGATGGTCATGTGTTGATGGTGGTGGAGGCAATGGTGGTTCTTGGTCATGGACAAGGAAGACTGGGGCTACTAACTATCTGAGCTCCATCATCTCCCCCACAGTCTCAATTCCCTGGATGACAACTCTGTCGACCTGGAAAAGGACAAGGAGATAACCAAGGCAAGATGGGGGATGAGTTGGTGTCTGGGGCTTCTTGACTTGGGGTCCTTCTCTGAAGGGTGGGGTTCGGGACAGAGCTGAAGGACCTGTTGCCGACAGGCACATGTCTCTGCACCAGGCCCTGGGAAGCCCATGGCTTTGGAATAGGGTCCAATCCTTGCTTTTCTACTGGTTCACTGTGACTTGGGGTGGGTTACTGCCCTCTGGTTCTCAGTTTCCTCATCTGTAAATGGGGATCAGAACACTAACCATGCAGAGCTTTTTGAGGATGAAGTTAGAAAGGGTATGAAAACCACCTGGCATGAAGCAAGAGCTAAAAAATCTGGTTCCCTCAGTTTATACCCTTTGTATGAAAGCTGGCCGGGTGCAGGGAAGAAATCTGGAGGTGGACATAATCTAGTAGAGAGGGTAGGCTCAAATACACAGCAGTGCCACCATTTGTTCAGTAGGTGAGATGGTTCAATTAGATCAACAGTTCACACAGCCTGGGCTGCCACCCGGAATCACACAGGAGAACTCTTCAGACACGCCAATGAGGTGTCACAGCCTGGAGATTCTGATCCAATGGGTGGGGTGGGCCTGGGCTTGAGCGTGTTGTTAAAGTTCTTGAGGTTCTAATGTGCAGGCTAGAGAACCAGGGAGTAGATCAGCAGGCGGGGTGTGGGAATGTTGCACAGGGATCTGGCTGTAACGTGGAGGCCTCCAAACAGACCCCCAAAGCTGGAGGTCATGGATGGCAATCCAGGGTGCCAGGCACTGCTGAAGTGGGGTGGATGGCTCATTTCTGGTTGAAGATGGTTTGGGACCAAAACTCCAAAGAACATGTCTGCGGGGAACTGAGGAAGAAGAGAACACTCTTGTGGGTTAGAACTTGTGGCCAGGCAGGTGACCCCTGGTGGAGGCCAAGGCTGACCCCTAGAGGGGAGTGGAGTCCCAATTTCAGGTGGGGCTGGACCTGTGGGTTGGGAGGGGCAGGGAGCCTGAGAGAAGAGTCTAGAGAGGGAGAGAAGCTGGGCCACTGACAACCTTCAAAAGCCAGAAAAGAGCCAAGACTGTCCTAGGATGACAGGGGGTTGTTATATTTCAGAGAAATGAAAGGCCCAAGGTTCTACCACCTCTCCTGCAACAGTGGGTGGGCCTGGGGGTCTCTGGGTGAAGAACACAGGTGGGGTCTTTTTCCGAGGATCTCTTGGTGCCCCAACTTACCCAAGACCTCCATAAACGTTTGTGTGGAAGGTCTGAGAGACCTGAGAGGTGATCTAATCCAACCTTCACAAGCAACCAAGGCCAGAAGGCTCTGGGTGCTAACCTGCCTGAGGTCAGAAAACATGCAAGGCAAGGGCAGACCAGAACTCAGGTCTCCTGTCTCCAAGGGTAGGTTGAATTTTCCTAGGCTGCACTGCACCCACGGCTCCCACTGGGGGTCTATGGTGAGGACTCTGAGGAGCCCTGTTTAGTCCTTCCTGGGGCCCCTCAGATGTTCTACTGTTTACCAGGGTCCGGAAGAGCCCTAGTCTGGAAAAAGCCTGTGGAATGCCCTGGGGACGATGGTGGCAGGGACTCTGCCCCCATAGGTGTCCCTGTGCTGGCGCAGCTGAGCCTGGGGGATGGTTCACAGGAGGGCATCCTTGTGAGGAGGTGTGAGTGTGTGGCAAGCTGCATGGGGAGAGGGAAGAGGAAAGGCAGGAAGATGAGTGTGTGCCATGATGAACTGCAGGTGGGACCCTGGGTGTGACGTGGCCCTTTAAGGGTGGCAGAGGGAGATGCCGAATTCAACCAGGGGCAGCAATGGACAGTTTTTAGAGCCAACAAGACCAGTAATCCAAACCCTGCTCTGCCTCTTCCTGGCCGTGAGAGCCCTCTGAGCCTCAGTTTCCACATCTGTAAAGTGGGGTACAAGATCCCTCCCTCAGGGGGTTCCTGCAGGTACTGTAGGTAATGGATGGACTGCGCCCAGGACAGTGTCTGCCTTGGGGTGCAGGTGGCAGAAATTGGATCGGACTGACCCCTGGCACAGGACGCAGAGCCTGGCATTATTCAGGCTTGGGAAGGACACCAAAGTCCTGCTGTGTCCGTGGAGCAGGGCAAAGGCCAGAGTAGACCTCCCCACTCAGGTCCACCCCTTCACCTGTTCACCTGAGCCCATCTGCACCATTAGTGGCCATGGTCACCTCTGGGACACAGCCAGGAACCTGAGGCCCCAGGAAGAGCAGGTGGGACCCCAGTTAAGGAGCCATCTGTCATGGGCTTGAAGACTCCCCTAAGGACTGGGGAAATCACCCCATCTCTGCCCTTCACACTTTCCCTCCTTCTCCCCACAGAATGAGCCCCTACACAGTCCGATGGAGCTAGATACGGAGCCTCTGGGCGTGGTGCTGTCAGGAAGGAAGATGGACAGAGGCGGACAGCATGCGTTGCCCTTCACCAATGCTGGCCTGGACACCACAGACCTGTGATGTCCCTGTCACAGGACCCTTGCTGCAGAGCCCCACGTGGGCCCCCACTCTTCTGGTCCACCTCAGAAGAGGTCTTGTCACCCCAAACCACACCTACCCCTCTCTGAACACAATAACATATGCTACTCTGTCCCCTTCTGCTTGTAGCCAATCACAGCTGACAAGAATTGGGGGAAATTTTATTACCAATGTATATTGTGACAGTTTGTAGCCAAAAACTGTGGCTGGAGGGGTGGGAACGGGGTATTGAGTGGTCACAAGGGACTCGTGGGGCTCACAACACACAGGGATGAGGGGCGGGAGAGGGCAGCTATTAAAGGACAACTGTGGTTGTAGAGTGAGCTCTCTGTCCTGCCCCCAATACCCAAGACCAGCTGTCAGGCTGCCTGGGACCCAAGAACCTTCCATGAGCTTCTAACTGTGATTCCCAGACCTGTCTGAGACTCTCCTTTCAACTGCTGCCCCAGGCACTCCTGCAGCTGCCTTCCCCCGGTCAGGAATTGTGAACAGTGTCCAGTGAGGGTGGACAGGGCTGGGGGCGGGGCCAGATGAGGGGGAGACAGGAGTTGGGGACAACTACCAGCATGCAAGACATGCCCGGGCCATGGGGGCCAGCCCACTGCATGGACACACACACTCTTCCAGGGGCCCCATATTTGGAGCCTTGAACTCTCAGGGGTCTCACACACCAATCCTTGCACACTTGGACCTTTTGTACACAATCTCTCCCATTCTGGAGACCTGGCAGCCACTGAAGACTTCAGCCTACCAGTCTGGACATCTCAGGAGGCTGCCTCAGCTCTCAGGGCTGGGCCTGCTGGGCAGATCCCCGAGGTAACCCAGTGTGACAGGGAGGGAGAGGAGCTGAGAGCTGGAAGGGGACAGGGGGGTGTCAGAGCTGGGTTCGTGGTCCCATGACCATGAGGGGGCCGGGCAAGAGAGGGTTCATTGGTGAGTTTGGCAGGGGAGGGGGCTGGAAAGAAGAGGATGAGAAGGCCCTAGAGGCTGCCCACCCCTCAGGAGGCCTCCCGCCCGTTGAGGGGATCCCTTCTAGGATCTTGGGGTCAAGAAGGGAGCCTGAAAAGGTTGGAAACCCGGGCGTACAAAAGGGGAGCAGATCACTCGGCCGTGGGTCCGGCTCGGGAGCAGCACCGCGGCCGGCGCACACTCTGCAGCAGCGCGCGGAAGAGGCCGGGCGGGCGCTTGGCGGGACCCTCGGGGGGCGCGGCGCGCACCGAGCCCGCACGACCAGGGCCCGGGCGGGCGGCCGGCGGCGGCGGCGGCGGCGCGGGCGCCCCTTGGCGGCCGTGCTCCTCGATCTGTCGCTCCAGATGCTTCTGGATGGCCATGCCCAGCACCTCCACCTCCATGGCGGCGCCGTACACCTCCCACGTCATGCCCTTTTCGTCCCAGCTCACGTCGCGCACTGGCTCGGCCGCCTCCTGGGGCGCCACGGCGGCCGCCAGCGCGGAGCCGGGCCGCACCCGCACTTCGGGAAAGGCGGGCGGCGCTGCCGGCGGCGCTGCCGCCTGCGGCGTCATGGGCCCGGTGGCCACGGAGCGCGTCTCGGCGGCGCCCAGCGACACCTGCAGGCCCGCGTCCCGGCGCGAGGGTGGCCTGGGCGCGGGGCTGGGCGCTCGAGGCGCCGCCTGGAAGCTGAAGGCCGGGCCGCCCGCGCCGTCCTGCGGAGACATGGGGCTCACGGCCACCGACACGCAGGCCAGCGCGCCCGCCTGCGTCCCCGCGTCCTCGCGCGGCGGGGCGCTCGCCTCCCACGACGGCGCCTTAGTGAAGTTGTCGCGAGTCCGCGGCCCAGGCGGGGGCCCTGCGGCCTCCGGGCCGGGGCTTCTCTCGGCCCCAGCGGCCACCAGGTCTTTCCGGCCTAGGCTGGAGACCTCTGTGCTGGGCACGGGCACTGGCTCCAAGAGGCCTCCGCCACTACTGGCCCCCGCGGGAGAAGGGCCTGGGCCGCAGGGTTTGCCTTCTGACTGCCTGGAGGAGGAGGCCTCTGCCTTCTCCAGAGTCAGGGGGGCCAACTTCCCAGAGGCTGGGGACTCTGCTCTTCTTGGAGGCGCGGCATCGGCCTTCCCGGGGATCACAGGCTCCACCTTCCCAGAGGCAATAGGGTCTGCTTTTCCTGAGGCTTCCGGCTCCCCTTGCCCCAAGACCAGTGGCTTCTCCTGCAGAGATGCAGCCTCTGCTTTTCCGGATGAAGCAGGGCCCTCCTGCCCAAGGGGCTTTGTTTCTGCTTTGCCCTCAGACCTGGGTTCTGCCTTCCCTGAGGCCCTGGGGTCCACCTTGGCGGAGTTCATAGGATTCCCCTTCTCTGGGGGCAGAGGGTCCACCTTTCCCTCTGGGACAGCTTCTGCTTTTCCCAAGGATGCCAGGACTGTTTTTTCTAGAGTCACGGGGGCCACTTTTCCCAAAGACACAGAGTCCGCGTCTCCAGGAGGAACGCTTTCTGCCTTCCCTCTGCTCACGGCGTCTATCTTGCCCACGGCCAGGGGATCAACCTTCCCTGAGGCCGTGGGACCCACCATTCCAGAGGCCATAGGACCTGCCTTCTCTGAGGACAGTGGATCTGTTTTCCCCTCAGTCTCTGTCTCAGCTTTTACAGAGGATGAGGGCCCTGCTGTCCCCAAGAATTTGGGATTCCCTGGACCTGAGGGCTCAGAGTCTATCCTTCCTTTCGATTCAGGATTCACTTTTCCAGAAGATGATGTTTCTGTATTTCCCACAGAAATGGGATCCACGTTTGTGGAGGGCACGGGGTCCTCTGTTCGTGATGAGATAGTCTCTGTCTTTCCGCTTGACCTCGCTTGTGCCCGCCCAGGAGACAAGGGTTCTGGCTTTCCTGAGGGCCCAGGATCCACCTTTCCCACCCTGCCCGAAGACCCAGGATCCACGTTTTTCAAAGACGTGGTTTCTGTCTTTCCTGAAAATACAGCGTCCACCTGCCCGGCAGATGTGGTTTTGATCACTCTCACAGACGCGGGCTCTCCCTTTCCCAGGGAGGTAGGGTCCGTCTTCCCCAGGAACTGAGAGTCCTCTTTTGTGGAGGACACAGTTTCCACACTTCCCATACATGCAGGGTCTGTCATCCCCGAGTGAGTAGCATCCATCTTTCCTGAGGACCCCAGAGCCACTATTCCCGGAGACACAGGCTCAGTTTTGCCTGATGACCCTGCGGTCAGTGTTGCCAAGGACCCAGGGTCTAGCTTTCCTGCAGCTGCAGAATCTGTGTTTTCCAAGGACCGAGGATCCATCTTTCCTGAGGGCCCAGGATCTCTCTTTCCCAAGGACACAAGATCTGCCTTTCCCACCGAGGAAGCAGCCGCCTCTTCCGAGGCCACAGGAAGCTCCTTTCCTGAATACCTGGGCCCCTCCTTTCTTGGGAACTCAGGATCTGCTTGGGCAGGGGGTGCGGGATCCTCCCTCCCTGGGGGCACTGGACCCCCCTTGTCAGAGCACACAGGATCTACCTTTCCCAAGGGTCCAGGATCCTCCTTTCTCAGGGTCATAGGATCCATCCTTCCAGAAGACAAAGGATCCCCTTTTCCCAAGATTGCAGGCTCTGTCTTTACTACAAACATGGGATCTGCCTTCCTCAAGGACCCAGCCTCTTCCTTTCCTACGGAAGCGGAATCTGCCTGCTTTGAAGACTTGGAATCCATCTTCTCCAAAAACATAGGATTTCTGTTCTCCCAGGATGAGGGATCAGTTTTCACTGAGGACACAGGCTCTGGCTTCCCAGAGAAGGTGGTTTCTGGTGTCCCTGAGATCAAGGCTCCATGTGCCCCCAATGTCTCCTTGGTAGCTGCCTCTTGGGGAGGGATGTAGGTCAGGGAGGGGCAGGCCAGGCTCCCGGCAGGACCCTCAGAACAGGAGGCCCCTTCCCCAGCCCCACTGGGGCTGCTGTGTCTGGAGTCCATGCCTGGGCTTGGGGCGGGCTTGTGCCTAGGGGGTGCAGGGCTGGCCTTTTGCTGGGAGGGGCAGCAGTCCCTCATGGCTGGGTTCCCAGCCCCCAGGCTCCCATCCTGTGGGCAGCAGAGGGCTGTGGGCTGAGGTGCTGGGGGGCTGGAGTTCTTTCAAAGAAGCTGGAGCCAGGCTGGGTCTTCAGCACTGCCCAACTGCCCTCATGACCATACTTGTGCCCCAGGCCGCTATCTGGTTCTGAAACACAAAGAAAACAGACTCAGACTCAGGGAAGACCCAGTGGGGAGGAGACTTCATCTTCTCCTTCCCACCCTTCTCCTAGCAGCTGGGCCTCCTCACTGGGTTCTCTGCCTCCACCTGGTCCTCTCCTGTCCCACCATATCACTCCCCTGCTTCTCTGCTCCCAGTCGTCCTCTGGATAAAGGTCAGACTTCCTAAATGGCATTCAGGGCCCTTCACAAGTTGGCCACAGTCTTTTTTTCCCTTTTTAAAAAATTATTTGTTTATTTAAGAGAGAGAGAGAGAGAGAACATGGGGAGGGGGCACAGGGAGAGGGAGAGACAGTCTCAAGCAGACCCCACACTGACCTAGGAGCCTGATGCCAGGCGCGATCCCAACACCCAGAGATCACGACCCGAGCTGAAACCAAGAGTCGGATGTTTAACGGACCGTGCCACCCAGGCGCCCTCACGGTCTAACTTTTCAACTTCATTTACCATCACCCCGTGCAGCATGCACCCTTCATCTTCCTTGTCGGCCCACCCCATACAGCATGCTACCGTGAAGTTATGCTTTTGTCCTCTAGGCCACAGGTCACAAACTCTGATGCCACATGGGCCAGGTAGGTAATTTCAGTGAGGAAAGCAGGCTGGGTATAGAACAATAGGGAGTGCTAAGGAAAGCAGCAAAGCAGAGAGTGCAAGCCCTGTCTAAAGGGGGAGCCACTCCTTCACTAGCCAAGTACTGTTCTGCAGAAATGCATCCTGGTAGTATCAGCGAGTAGCAGGAGATCCAGAACTTTAACGTAAGGTATCCTAATTCAAAATCGAAACAGAAAAACACTATGTGGGTCAAACAAAATATGTCTGTAGGCCACAGTTTTGGTCTGTGCAGGCCCTGCGGAGATGTAAATGATTTGTAGTTGAGGAAGGGACATAGTCTGAAATATGAGATTTCAAAGACTGCCCTGGGATGGTGTGGAGGTGGGAGGAGAGGGGCTAGTCCACCATTCTTTAACCTCTCATTCTTCCAGTTCTTCATTCATTCACCCAGCCCTTCTCTGCAATAATCTGGATGAAAGCTGGCACAGTAGAGGTCCAAGGGATAGAGAGTTGGCAGAATGGAGAGGTCCTGGGGAAAACTGACAGGAGCCAGCGGCTGTAGGGGGTGGCAGTAGGTGGCCCGCAGGATTCTGGCCAGGGCTGGGGGGTGTGAGGCAGATCTGGGGAAAAGGGGAGTTGTGTTTTAGACAAGCTGAGTGTGCGGCGTCTGGGGGACATCCAGGGAGGGCGTCTGGCAGGCAGCTGGGTCTGCAAGCAACTTCACTCCAGCACGCATCAGCAGCCAGAGCGAGCAGCGCGCTGGATTCCCCAAACCTGCTCCACCCACCATCTTTCCCAAAGCCATCTCGCTGGCACTCAGGCCAAAAGCCCTAGAATCAGCCTTGACTTTTCTTGCACACCCATGTCCCATCCATCAGCAACACATAACAGATCTCCCTTCAAAATACAGCCAGAATCTGGCCACTCTCCCGAGCTGAACTCACACTATCTCCCTCCTGGATCATCCCAGCTTTTTCCTTCAACCCATACGGCTCATTCTCAACACAGCAGCTGGAAGGGTCTTAGTAAGACCCAAGGTAGCTCACCCCACTTCTGCTGAGAACCAGACAGTGTCTCCCCATCCCATGCCAAGTAAAAGCAAACTCCTTACATGTCCCTGCATCTTCTGGCCCCATCACTCATCCTGGCCTTGTCTCCTACTACTTTCTCTCGATTATGCTGCTTCAGTCACACCGCCTGCCTTGCTGATCCTTGGACACGGGCTGCCTTGGGGCTTTTGTACTAGCTGTTTCCTCTGCCTGGAATGCTCTCCCTCCTAAAATCTGCATGGTCTGCTCCCTGCGGCTTTCCCTGACCCATCCTTCCCAGCACCGGTTGGCACTCTCCATCCCCCTTGCCTTGCTCAGCTCTTGTTCATAGTACCCGTCACCATCTGATATATTACATACCAGTGGTTTATTACTTATGGTTTGTCTCTCCCATTAGAATGTCAGCTCCAGGAGGATGGGGACTTTGTGGTATTTACTTATATACCCTCAGGGTTGAGAACAATGACCGGCATATAGTAAGCCAGTAGCCCCCTAGGCATATTTGTTAAATGAACAACTTGAATGATCTTTTTAAGATGTTGGTCCAACATGCCACTCCTTGGCTCCAGCCCCTCCTTGCTCTTGCTAGGGAAGTAAATTGGCTGTAATCTTTTTGGAAAGACATTTGTCAATTCCTATAAAAGCTTACAATGCACTTGGCACTTAGGTCAGCAAGCCCACCTCCAGGAATGGTCTTGAAGATGGATCGATGGTGCACCAAGAGTACACGAGAACATGGCTGGTGATGGGAAAAAACCAGAAGCCAGTTCGTGAAATACGGGGCAGCCACATGGAACCCCCCAGAGCTGTCAGAGTGTGTGGAGTGATGAGGAAAGATGCCCGAGATAAATTAAATGAAAAAAGCCAGGGCTAGTGGGATTCCATGCATGCTGACAAGAAAAGGGATAGATATACATATATGGGTTTATTTATAAAAAGAAAATTTCTGGAAGGAAACCCATGAAACTTAGTAGCAATTGCCTCTGGGAAGTGAGACCAGGGATCTGGAGGTGGAAGAGACTTTTTTTGGTTATGCCCCTTTGTGATGCATGAAATCTTGGTTATGTGTGCATATATTATTATTTTTTTAAAAAACAGGAAAAAAGGGGCGCCTGGGTGGCACAGTGGTTAGGCGCCTGCCTTCGGCTCAGGGCGTGATCCGGGTGTTACGGGATCGAGCCCCACATCAGGCTCCTCCGCTGTGAGCCTGCTTCTTCCTCTCCTGCTCCCCCTGCTTGTGTTCCCTCTCTTGCTGGCTGTCTCTATCTCTGTCAAATAAATAAATAAAATCTTAAAAAAAAAAAAACCAGGAAAAAAAGAAACCTTAATGACTCCCTATTACCTTTAGGGTCAAGTCCAATTCAATAATGTGCTTCCAAGCCCCTGTGTACTTACTTGCCCGCTAAGCTTTACCTTTTAGTACGCACTCCCCCAAAGTCCACACAAACACACACACACACCCCTGCGCGCACACACGCAGGCACACACGTGTGCGTGTGCGCTATACCCTCTCTGGGCTCATCCCCGGCTTCACAGTCTCTCTCCCCTCAGCCTCTACACACCCTCTTGCCTGACTCTCATTAAACCTTCAGGTTCCAGTTCAAATGTCTCCTCTTCCAGGGAGCTTTCTTTGCCCACCAGCTTCCTGGGAGTTCTTATGGCTTCCTGTTCTTCCCCTAAGCAGACACATGTCACTCTGCCCTTTATACCCCTGGATCCCTGCCTAGACCTTGAGTCACTGGATGGGGATTGAGCTGACACTATTCACCACCGTGTCCCAGGCTTTGGGCTTATGGGACTTGAGTGGATGGGGGTCATCACCAACATGGGGACACCGGGGTAGGGGCAGTCCTGCAGAGGACAATGGGGCACTTGGCTTTGGAAACTGAGCGGAGGTACTGTGTGACTGTGGGAGGGGGGCAGCTGGCTTACACACCTGATCGAGGAAGGCCCCTCTGAGGAGGTAGCGTCTGAGGCAGCCGTGAAAAGGCCGGAGTGGCTGGAGTGAAGTTGGAAGGGGAGAGAGAGGAGGCGGTTACCCACTTAGCAGCTCTATGAGCTCAGGCAAGTCCCTTCTCCTCACTGGGGACCCTGACAAAGCCGTCCCTGCTCCCATGAGGCTGCTGTGAGGACTAGAGAAGATGAGGGGTGTGCGGGGCTCTGCTCGCTTTAGGGCTGGGCTGTGTACACGAAAGGCCTGTTTTTATCTCCTCAGCCTGTCAGAGCCCAGCTGTGCTCCCAGGAGGGGGCAGGGGACCAACGGCCTGTAGCAGAGGCACAAACTGGCCAGATCTAGCCTCAGACCTGCTTGTTTGACCAGAGTGCTGAAAAGAAATTTTTAAAGGAGTTAACTGATCAACATTTAAAAATTAGAAGACTTCATGTGAAAGTCAGATTTCCAGACTCTCTTGGAAACCTGAAATTTGGCAATCTGAGCATGCTTCCTGCGTGGCAACAGTCAGCTGGAGCCAAGCAGTGGCTGCTTCTTGGATGGGGGTGTGCTCTCCAATTAGCCACAATCTCCACCCCTCCCTATGGTGTCCTGGACACTGGGGCTGACTGCCCATTGCTGGCCATCACTGACTCGTGTTTCTTATAGCCAGCCCCTCATGTGGACTATCCCCCTGGCCTACAGCCACCTGACGTTTGACGCTGGACCTGGATGCTGAGAAGGGTGGGAGGTGACCTCGCATACATCAAGCCTTTACAGTACGTTTACTCTGTGCAGACCCCATACACCTGCCAGGCAGGGCCTGTGTTCTTATTTTCCATAAGAGGAAACTGAGAGGCTGGTATGGCCCAGCTGATAACACGTCTCTTCTGAAAACCCCTGTGGAAAAGGTTGGCTTCTTGGTTCCCAGCGTGCAGTTCTCTGATACGGAAGAAGGTCTGGGGTAGGGATGAAGAGCTTGGCCAGGGCATTAGAAAGATGGGTCAGGCGCCAGCTTGGTCACTGACTTGCTCCATGAATTTGAGTATTTCCACAGTCTGGGCCTCAGTCTGTGAAATGGGGGAAGGGAGGTAGTTATATCTAGAATTGCTGGCCCAGCCCTGGGTTTAAGATTTGCCAAGATACCATTCTCAGAGGTTCTGCCGCTCACAGTTCTACTGGGTGCTTCTGGCTCTCGAGGGATCCTCGATACCCTCAAGCCACTTCTCCAAGAGGCAGCATGGGCCTGGGGTGCCCCCTCCTTGTGCCCAGCCCTCCCACTGGAACCCAGCTCCATCTCCCACTGGGCCCAGCACTCTCAGGCTCATTTGGTCGTCTGGACTCCACAATGATTTCATGAGGGGGGCACTGTCATTCCATTTCACAGATGAGGACACTGAGGTCAGAGGGAGAAAAGACTTGACAAGGGTACACAGCTGGGGCAGGAGGCTGTGGTTCCAAGCCTGCTGTGTCTGAACCCAAAGCCTGGGTTCTTCCTGCTTGTATCCGCTAAGATTTTGGACACTGACGCTTGGCTCTTGAAGCCCCTTTCTGCTCTTTGGGGCCAAGCCAAGGGTCCTCCCGATCCCCTGGACCTGAGGAAGTATGAGTGTCCCCACATGCACACACCCACCAAGGTGAACAGATGAGTCTGCATGCTATGTGAACTGATTGAGGTAAAAGATTGAAATGATCCCCTAGGTGTGTGGGCCAGCTCACCTGGCATGCAGAGGAACGTGGAGACTGCTTATGGATGTCCGTGCCGGCTTAGGCCAGCTGGAGAGCCAGGACCTGGCCCCTGCATTCTGCTTACGAAGAGCTTGGTGTGTATACATGCAACTTGTATGTGCACAATGGCCTGTGTATTTATGTCTTGTGGGGGGGGCCCACTTGGACCCTGTGGGTGTGCACATGCGTGGCCGCATGGCCTCAGCGTCTCTTAAAGAGCTGGCCTGGCTGCATGCACAGGTGCCTGTCCCCACCCCTAGGCAGAGCAGCCTCTGTGAATGCTTATTCTGGCCCAGAGACCTGGCCAGCCCTTTCTTTCTCTTCTAGGATTTCTTCCCAATATGAAGCCAGGGCTGCCAGGCACCTGCAAACACCTCCTCCCATGTGACGAGACCAACAAAGGCTTGCAGCGCTTTAGCAGGTGTGAGCGTGTGTGTGTCTGACAATCCTGGTCTGCTGCCCCTCACCCTCTCGGCCCCTTGTCTCCTAGTATCCTTGGAGCAGCAAAACCTCCTGTCTGGGGCTGTAGGGGAGAAAGAGTCTAACAAAGGGTGATAGCCATACCTTTTTCCAGAAGTGGCCCCCAGACCATCCATCCATTCATCCACAGGAGGGCAAGAGTAGACTTGCAGGGGTGTGCACACTTGGGCTGAGTGAGTGCAGGGGATGGGCAGCAAGCTAAGAGATGGAGAGTATGGGAGAGGAAGTGTGTGCACAGCCTACTCCAGGGTCTAGGGGTACATGAGGGACGCCATGAACAAGTGTGAATAAGGACAAGCAGGCCAGAGCAGGGTGGCTGTGAGTGTGCTGTGATAGGCGATGTCTGGTGTGAATGCGTAGCTATGCCTGGGTGTATACGCAAGGCTCCCACTTGGTGTACTGGGTGGGTGCACAGGTGGCCATGTGTATGAGTGTGATGGAATGACCAAGGGTCCGTGTGTGTGTGTGCGTGTGTGTGTGAAGATCGTGGCCTCACCCAGGTGTGAGGTGCCGGTGTGTGAACGCGCTAAGTGTGTGATGGGGTGTGTGATGGTGCCCCAGAGTGTGTGCCACACTGAGCGTGCGACAGCGAGTGTGCTCATTGGTGCCAGTGGTTCCGGTGGAGCCACTTGAGCACAGAGCTCGCTGGGAGGGGGGGGGAGATGAATCAACGCGGGCGGACCCCCTTCCCCGCGGTGGCGGGAAGCGCCCCTCCCGCACAGCCCTGTCGAACAATGCAGCCGCACGAGGCGAGGCCGGGCGCGGTGTCCCGGTCCTACACACGGGGCTGGCCGGCCCTCAGGGCCCCGCCAGTGCCCGGCCCCCGACTGCGGGACCCGCCCCCGCCCCGCCCCGGCGAGGAGCCTGGAAATGGACACCCGCCGCCCCCGGCCGCGCGCGCACATACACACCCCGGGCGCACGCTGGGCACCCGCCACGCATGGTGCGCGAGCCCCGCCACCCAGGTGGTTCGGGGACCCTGGACAGCGGCTCCGAGGCGGCTGGGAACAGAGGAATGGGGTCGATGCCGCCCGCCCAAAGCGGGCAGCAGGTGCGGGCTAGGCGCTTACCCGACAGTGCTGCCGCTCCGTCTCCTTGGCGCGCTGCGCTCCGGCTCTCGCCGCTGCCGCCACCGCCCGAGCGGCCTCGGCTGCCTCCGGCGGGGCTGGCGGGCGGACCCGCGGACTCCGCGCCGCCGTCCCCCGCGCCCGTTCCGCGCTCTCGCCTCGCGCCCCGCCCCGGGCATGCGCGCTGGTCGACTGGCGGTTTCCGAAGCCGGGAGGGGGCGGTGCCGGCGAGGCAGAGGAGGCCGGAGGGAGGGAGGGAAGAAGGGGCGCCCCTCGCCCCGCGCTCCTCACCGCGGTCCGGGGGCTCCTGGGTTCCCCGCCCTCCTCGACCGAATTCCCATTTCACAGACAGGGAGACTGAGGGGCGGAGCGCCTGCCCATTTGCTGCGCGCCTGTTGCGGGCGGGGCGCGTTGCCTGTCAGATCTCACTCAATCCAGCCCCGAGAACACCCTCTACTACTTTTACAGAGGAGGAAATTGGGACTCAGAGAGGGAAAGCCACTTGTTCAACGGCACGCAGCGCCTGTATAGGGACCCAGGTCGGCGCGATCTCCGAGCTCCCCCTGCGCGGAAATTTCCCTCCTCCGCCTTGGCCGCACTTCCGGCCTTCTCTCCGCACACCCCGCCCCGCCCCCGCCCCTTTGTCTCGCCACCGCCCACGCTCCCGCGAGTTGAGGGGACACGAGTAGGGTGGGAGCGAGGCTCCTTCGATTCCCTTGCTACCGGCGTCCCCAGCCACGGTGCCCGCCCACTCTCTGTTCTATGAAACCTCGTTTCTCTTCCCTCTGGGTATCCTTGAGCAAGTTATTTCCCCATTTTTGATCCTCAGCTTCCCAATCTATAAAATGGGACTAACATTAATCACCTCACAGTGGTCTTGGAAGGATGAAGGAGCCCAAAGTAGGTGTTCAGGGGTTTTCAGTTGAATCTGAACTGCAAACATGAGGCCTTTTTGTCTACCACCCTCCTCAGCATTTCTTCGCAGAGAAATAGTCCCTTTCTCTTTGACCTCCCAGAGGAGAACAAATAATTCTGTAATTACCAAGAGGTGATAAAATCTTCTCACCTGTACAGTAAGGCCACCTATTAAAAATGGTAACAACTAATGTTAATGTAACATTTATTTAGGAGCAGACACCGTGCTAAGTTTTTGTTACAGGTGTCATAAAATTTCAATTTCCAACTACTATTTATTATATCCCCATTTTTCAGATGAGAAAACTGAAATACTGGTAGGTTACTTTGTGTTCACACAGCTAGTTAATAGTGGAGCTAACTCCTGAAACCTCACGCTAAACCTTTAGCTTCTATTCCTCCCGCTTACCTGGTGAATCATAAATCACCGTGATATTTTAAAAATCCAGGTAGTGAATGAAGAGAATCTATGGGACCAGGGGTTTCAGCCAGCATCCCAGGGAAGCAGAAAACCTCAGGATGCAGGACCAGGTTTCAGTACCATGGACAACACCCACACAAGTGCTGCTTCTCTATGTTTCAGGCCCTGAAAATTGCTCATTCACTGCCCAAAGGAGCACTTCACAGTTTACATGCCCTATTCTACATTTATTGTTTCATTTTATTCCCCCTACAATCCTTCCAGGTAAACATTATTGGCCCCATATTACGGATGAAGACATCGAGTCTTAGGGAGATTCACAAGACATGAAAAGTGGCAAGGACCAACCTGTGATCTAAAAAGCTACTCCTGGGGCAGGGTGAGGGTGGATAAGAGTGGAACCAGGGCATGAGTGAGGACGCCATGAGGTTGTCCAGGTGAGGAATGATGATGCCTGAAACATGGCAGTGTTTGTTGGGATAGAGAGGAGGGGCAGGGTTTGATACCTATTTAGGGTTAAAATCAACAGGTCTTGGTCATGGGTGGTTGTGGCTGTGAGGAAAGAGAGGATTCTGTTGTGTGTCTGAAGTTCTGCCTTGGGGAGCTGAGTGGATGGAGGACAGGTACCTGATGAACCCTGGGGAAAGAAGGAGCTTTGTGAGGCCACCATGCTGAGAAGTCTGAGTCTAAAACTGAGCTCTGGAGTGGCCAGGCTGGAGACAGACCAGGGTTCTGGTGATGGAAGTCATGAGAGGAGTGTCAGTATAAGAAGGGTGAGTATAGACCAAATAAGATGAGACAAGGGCCCTATGTCCACCCTGAGGAATGCTAACGTTAAGGTACCAGCTGGGAAAAGACTGCAAAGAATGAGAAATAGCAATCTGATAAACCAGGAGAAACTCAGGAGAATGATGCCTTAGAAACCAAGGGGAGAGAATGTTCCAGAAGGAAGGCAGGGTCAACTGCATCAGGAAGACAAGATATGGCCTGAGAGATGATTTCTGGACTTTGCAAAGAAGGTAATGGAAATTTGATGAAAGTACAGTGAGTGGAGTGCTGGGGGTGGAAGGCAGACTTGGGGTGGGGGAATTGATGAGTAAATTGGAGTAAAGAAGTAAAGAGAGCAACAGATGACTATCTCAGCAAAGTTGGGCTTGGAGGGAGACAGGCAATATCATAATCTCTACAGCGGGACAGGAGGTTAAATTGAGGAGATTTGGAGGCATTTAAATTCTGATGAGAGGGGCCAGTAGGGAGAGA
The DNA here is from genome assembly GCF_024610735.1 of Ursus americanus. NCBI lineage: Eukaryota > Metazoa > Chordata > Mammalia > Carnivora > Ursidae > Ursus > Ursus americanus. The sequence goes on along the minus strand of NC_142141.1, from coordinate 2,757,726 downwards.
AAGGGAAGATGCCAGGAAGGAAGAGCACAATGGCTGGGCCCAGATGCTCAGGGTGAAAGAAGAGGATGGGATCCAGAGCCCTGGGGCAGCTCACAGATCCTGAGATGAAGATTGAGGAAATGTGGTTTATTTGGGAGGTGCAGAGACACCAGCAAGGGAGTGGGAAGGTGACCCAGGAGGGGAAGTCATCCAATAAGAGGTGGTTATTAAGCCAGCTATCGTAGTGGGTGGGTGAAGCATAATCCTGCAGGAAGTTTTAGAAAATGGGGTAAATGTACACCTCAGAATTCCCCTGGCTGAGGGTAAGGGAGCTGGTGTATTTATATCCCAGCACCTGGGAGACATTGATGAAGGGCCAACCCATAGAGCTATCTGTTAATTCCCAGGCACTTCTGGCCCACAGTTCATGTGGGTAAAGTGGGTTCTAGAGCCCAGGGACAGATTTTTGACAAAGATGCAGGTATCGCCTGTTGGGAGTCTTGCTGGCGGGCACAGAAATTGTAAGGGCATCTGAAGGGATGTGGTCAGATCTCCAGCTGTGTCTGCTACATGGGCACAGTCAGGGCCTCTTTCCATCTGTGCCCTTTGTCACACTGTCCAATGACTTTTTTTCCATGGGGACTTACTGATATAAACATGTTAAAAAATGATAATTTCCAGACAACAAAACAAAACGCTTGCTAAGGTAGAGTGGGAGCTCAAAAAGGGCATGGAAGTAGGCAGTGTGGGTTCAGATCCTGACTTTGCCAGCAACCAGCTGTGGCCTTGATTGAGGTCTGTCTGAGCCTCAACTTTATCCTATGTAACTCAGCTCTCAGGGCTTTGAAGAGGATACAGGGAGAAATAAAACCACCAAGCAGCAAGCACAGTGTAGCACTCATGGTAGAGGGCAGGGTTGTGGCAAGGCCAGTCCTGTGCACCCGTTTTTGACCACAGCACCTCCATTTTCCTTGGGGAACCACCTTCCCACTCCAGTCCAGGTGGTGGGGTAGGATGGGCCTAGTGTCAGCTTTAGGGGTGGGCAGTGACCTAGGCCTGACCAACCACTATGCAGTGATTAGTTCTGGGGGTGGGGCTAGGGCAACTGGCGCTCACACGTCCCTGGAGCTTTGGGGATTGCTAAATCAGTGGTGTGTCTACCTGGAGCTGCTGGGGCGTCATCTCTGTCCCCATGTGGAGCCCATCTGCGGGGGCCCAGGTGATAACGAACATGGTCACCACACCCATGTGAGTGTGTGCGCATGTGTCTCAGGTTGGTCTGCTGCTGGGAAGCCATACACACTCTTACACACCAGGAGATAAACAAGTGCCTGCAGCTCCTTGGCTGGCACCCAGGCTGGGGGTGGAATAAACAATCCCAGTGACTTTCTGAAAAGCAAGCGTGTGTGGCAACAGGCGCCATGGAGACAAGCACACTGTACCAGAGCAGAGACGCAGCCACCCCCCAATTCCACCCCAGTGTGCACGCGTGTGCATGCGTGCGTGCACACACACACACACACACACACACACCTCGTGCTCTCTCGTGTTCATATCATGTTCATGTCCACTCCACCACACACATTCCCCCTTTTACACCCATTCCAGCTTTGCTTGAGGTGAAAGGCTTTCGAGAAAGTCTGAGATTCCCAATATAACAGCATCCAGTTTCTCAGCTCCTTTGCCTGAGCACTGGTCCTGATCTAGGCTGAATTTCAGCAAATCGTGGCCTCTAGGGAAGGTGTGGGGTGTGTGTGTGTGGCGGGGGGGGGGAGAGAACGGGGTGGGATGATATGGCAAACAGTGCCATATAAACCCACTTTCTGAAGAGTGGGTTATCTTTGCTTCAGAGACATACACACAATACACATTCATGCAGTTCTTCAAGAAACACTCATCCAGACCCCCATCCCCACTGAGGCTTGTACAGACACACCTGAATATGAACACTCAGTTATGTATCCATGCTCACGCAAGCAATGTCTAATCCACTATACCCTAGATGATGATGGTGGTGGTAGTGGTGTTCCATCCACTGATGGCCTAGGTGTTTCACAATCATCATCTTATTACATTTAATACTAAAGGAAAACCACCTGAGATTGATAATATTGTTCCCATTTCATAAGTGAGGAAACATGTTCAGAGAGGTTAAGTAACTTGTCAGGGTCACACAGCTAGAAAGTGAGAAAGCTGGGAGCAAAACTCTTGCCCACACTCTTAGCCCTTCTTCATTTAGTCACATATATGTGTGACACCGCATGCCTGTGCAGGCGTACACACACACACACACACACACACACACACACACACACAGAAACCCTGCCTCCTCGGTCAGCCCAGATAGCTGATGTCCATGGAGTGACCTTACCCACCCTGGACTCCTCATATGCATCACTCCCAGGCCCTCACAGCACTGCCCTGATAATCAGGAGAGCCCCTGTACTAGGCACCTATGAGCACAGTCTGCTGCCCACATAGGCCCCCTCCCTCCCTCTCTCTATCCCCCTCCCTCTGGCAGCTGCAGGCCCCGGCCCAGCTGGGGGCGGCCTTGGGATTTGGATGGGTGACTCAGGCTGAATCATGGCCCAGCTGCTCCTTGGCAGCCCTCTCTCCCATTCTGCCCAGAGAGCCTATTTTGAAGGCAGAGGTGGGCCTTGGGGCGGGGGACAGGAAGAGGGGGTAGTAGGGGATGGGGACAGGGAACAGGGGCGCTTGAGAAAGAGGAATCAGGCACAAGAGGGCCTCTGAGCTGTCCTCTACTCCTCAGTGGTCTGAAGGTGCTCTCAGGCATTTCCCACCCTTGCCCTTCATTCTGCCAGGGAAGGAGCTCCTTCTTCTCGGACATGGGTCATGGGCTCCCTCTCTGATCCCAGGGCCCACTCTGGTTGCCCTGCCCATCTCTTGGCCCTGATAATAACCACAATAACAACATTTACTATTCTAATTGATCACTCACATGTTACAGCACTCTACAGTTTGCAAAACACCTTTTCATCAGTATCTCATTTAATTCTCTTATCAGTGCTATGGGGTGAAAATCAGTATCCTTACTTTTGAGCCGAGCAAACAAACTCAGAGAGGTTACATGAACTAGCCGAGGTTACATGAACTAGCCAAGGTCACCCAGTTGGTGACATGACAGAGCCAGGAACCAAGCTAAGGATGCCTGGTCCAATCTGTGGAAGATAAGCGTTAGGGCCAGAGATGAGCTACAGACATGGTGGGGTATAGTGGCGACATGGTAGGGGGACTGTGAAAGCATGGTTGCGGCAGCAAAAGGGGCATGGTGGGGGCACCTGGGTGGCTCAGTCAGTTAAGCCTCCGACTCTTGATTTTGGCTCAGGTCATGATCTCAGGGTTGTGAGATCAAGCCTCACATCAGGTGCCATGCTGGGTGTGGAGCCTGCTTAAGAATCTCTCTCTGCCCCTGCCCCGTCTAAAAAAAGGGGATGCTGGTGGAGCAGCATGGAAGGGGCACTGTGGAGGGTATGGCAGAGGCATTATCGGTTGCTTAGTGTGCGGCAGGATCATGACAACATTTTTCTCTTTACCCTCGGCAACTCCCGGATTATGGAATTTTTTAATACTGTTGAATCTTCTTTTTCAGTGTTTCAGGCCAATATCCTGAGGCTAACAAATCCAGAGCTGCAGAGTTGCTACTGAGAAGACCTCAGGTGTGGGGCTTTTGCTTCCCGAAGCCTCAGTTTCCTCATCTGAAAAAATGGGTCCAGGCCTCTGACAGGGTTAGGCTATTTCGAGGCACAAGGGAAATCACAGGCGTCATGCCCTTTAGAGGCTGTGAAGGACATCACAAAAGCTGCTGGTTTTTACATTTTGTTGTATCTTTTAAAAAACACCCATGGATGCTGGGCAGAGGGCGGGGTGGGCTTCTGGGAGCCTGGGGGTGGTGCTGAGAGGGGGAGTGGGTGACAGCTCTTCCTTCCCCCTGCCTGGGCTCGGCCTGGCCTTCCCCCACCCTCAGCCCAGAGCCAGTTTCTAGGCAACGGGATGGATGCAGGGATGGTTCGGAGGGGAGAGAGCTATAAATAGGGAAGGGAGAAAACAAAAATAAAGTTCCAGAGAAAGCTGTGGAGCCAAATTACTAGGGGTGGGGGTGGGGAGACCGCGAGGGAGACAGGCGAATGCGAGGAACACCAGGACAGCCCTCAGCCCTCCATCAGGAGAAGAGGGCAATTTTCAGATGAGCCAGGCAACAAAGCCCCTCCGAGGGCTGACATGGGTGCGGAGCAGGGGTGGGGATGGGGTCTCTGGTGCCCAGCTGAGCAGGAGAGGGGTCATGAGAAATCACTTCTGGTTGGAGGACAAGGGAAAGATTAGAGGAGGAGAGTTGAGGGCAGCTATCCAGGTGGAAGGAAGAGCACAGGCAGAGGAAGGGAAGGTGTGGGTCAGGTGAGGTGGGGCTGGACCCACAGACTGGGGAGGCCCGGCCCGGGTCAGACCGTCTACCCGCCACGTAACCCAGACACAGAGAGGTCGGCCCTTCCTCTGCTGCAGTGCCCCTCTCCCCAGAACTTTCCATGCTAACCCCCTTTTCATTCAGGTTTCAGCTCCAACCTCACCTCCTCAGATACCTGACCTGATCACCCCAATTCAATCCTGGTCACCACCCTCTCCTTGTCATAGTCTCTCACATCACTCTGTTTGATGTTTGTCACAAAACTCCAAATTATCTTGTTCCAGGTATTTGTTGACGCATGGGCTGTGAGCTCCGTCAAGACTGTTGCTTGCAGCCCCTGGTGTCTAAGAGCAGTGCAGGCGTTGTTGAGGGACTAAAGAATTGCACACAACACGCTTGGGCAACATCCATGAACACGCGTGAACACAGAGACGCCTGCGTCACACACAGCTCAGCACCCCCGCCTTGCTTGCAGTCCCCGTGAAATTGCATGAGTGTCTGCCTCCACGTTTCCCTATTGTTGGTGTTGTTTGTCTCTCTCAGAGCAAGTCCGTTTTGGAAAATTCCAAAGGAGGTGAGCTTCAGACTCAGAGTTGGGGCTGAATGTGGCCTTTGCCACTTCCCAGCACTGTGACCTAGAGCAGGTAACTTTGCCCCTCTGGCCTTCATTCTCTCATCCATAAATTGGGGCGTTAGAATAACCAGGAACCCTTGAGAATGGTTTCAAATAAAATTAAGGGAGTCAAGTGTTCGATGCTGGGGACATCCTGGGCACTTGAGAAATGGCTCCATCCCTTAGTAAGGGAGGAACCCATGAGCTGTGTCTTCTCACACGTGTACCCAGAGTCAGGACTGCCATGTGACACAGGGCTGGCATCTTCTGCGGATGTGTCTGGGCCTGTGCCTGGCATGCATTAAAAGTGACCCTGGCAGAGGAGAACATTGGTCTCCAAGCAGAAAACCAGGTGTGTGGCTTGGCACCCAGGAAGGAGGAATCAACCTCCCCACAAGCCAGATGGTGAACCTGGTTTTGGCACCTATAAATGGGAACCAGGTGCTGGTAGCAGGAGGGGAGGTGGCAAACTCCGATGCTTTACCAGCCAGGTAGTTCATAAAAATGAGCGAAGTGGGGGAGATGAATACCATAGGGAGGGAAAGGAACTGTCCCTAACTGGAACCAAATGAGAAGAATTTAAACCTTGTGCTAGCACAGTAAACATCACTACAGGCCACATTTAACATGAGGGCCACGACTTTGCAATCCCCCCGGAAGAGTGGGTTTGTAAATAGAGTCTTAATTCAGTCAAAAGGGATCTGAGATCCTGGCACGGGCACATTCAGAGGATCTAAGCCCACCGGTTTGTTCTCCCTACACACACGTCTGCCAGCTGCCTCCTACTGCCGGAAATAATGGCTCACACACTGCAGGCCAAGGTGACCCGAGTGGACCCGGCCCCCGCAGCGTTCAAGGCCTACCCAGGCCTGGCACCATCTCTCGCCCCCAACGACTCAGGGAAGGACGAAGCGCCAACACCTGGTGGCTGATTAAATAGAGCAAGCTCCTTGCAGCCCTGGGGCTGAAGGGCGAAACAGGGCTAAAGTCGGAAAGGAGGTCGCACCCGGGAGAAAAGGGGGTGACGTCTTGCGCAGACGAGGTGGGGGTTCCTGCGGCAAAGCAGAGCGGGGCTTCCGCAAGGGCGGGGGCGGGGCCTCTGTGCGAGCCCGGTTAGAGAGCCGCGGCGGCCTCCTACACCGAAGGGCTGCACCGCTGGGGGCGGGGCTTGTCACTGCCGGGGGCGGAGCTTCGGCGTGGGGCGCTTCAAAGCCGAGCATAACAGCGCCTTCCCCTTGCCGGAGGCGGGGCCTTTGCGCCTCCCCGCGGGGTCTGCATCTCCCCGCGGCGTCTCCGCCCCCTTATTCCCTACACCTAGGCGGTGTTGGGGGCCCTCTAGTGCCGATCCTCATCTGCTCAGAGCTCCTGGCCGGCTTCCCGGCTTTCTGCGGACCCTCGCCCACCTCAGCGGAGGCCGCAATCCCTCGGGCGCCTTTCCGAGAGGGGTGGAGCACCGGTTCCCGGAGCTCTGCCTCCTTCTGAGGCAACTGCCCATTCCCCTTCCCCTTGAATGGGTCTTTCTGCGTTGGTCAGGTGTGCGCAGGGCTGTGCGCCTGTAAACGTTCCGACTGCGCGTAACACCTTCTTTCAGTGACCGCGCAGCTGGTTTCCGAGGGCTCCTCCGCGGCGCGCGTGTAACTGGGTGCGCGCGCGAGTCTGCACGTGCCGGTCAGCATGGGTGCACGCGTGTCTGCACGTGCGCGCCTGCCAAAGTGCGTACACTCGGGCTGGCGCGCAAGGGCCAGTGTACGCGCACACATGTCTGCGTGTGCTTTGTCATCCGCGCCCCTGCTCTGCGTGTGCAGAGAGGTGTGAGCCCGACCACCCCGCGCTGCAGCGGTGTGGGGCTTCCCTGGGCCTTGCACCTGCAGCGGGCGCTTTACAGTCCAGCAGGTGGCGCCCGAGGCCACCTTCACGCCTCCTAGCCAACAGCAATTCCCAGCCTGGGTATACCCTCTCCCCCGGGGTTATCGGGGGGGGGGGGGGGAGCGCAGGGGAGGATAGGAGATGGAGAAACTGAGGACCGAGGTGGTCAATCTTGTACCTGGGCAGAGGATGCCAGGCCCCAAAGAGCGGAGTGGAGTAGTCGGGGACCTGGAAGCCCGTCGGCCGCCCCACCCACCTCCCAACCCTGCCTTGCCGGTGTGGCGGCGGCTACAGACAGATTGGCTTTATTCGTGGACACGCGGAGCGGGGAGGCGCCCGGGCCCGCCCACCCAGGACACGCTCACACGAGGGGTGGGGGACTCTCCATGCCACAATCACGACACACGACGCCTGCGTTCGGACTGGGCCGGCTGAGGGCGGGGGCATGGCACAGCCTGGCTCCTGGTTTTGGCTAAAAAAAAAAGGTTCTTGGGGTCTTTGTGGGAGTGGGGTTGGAGGCTCTGGGGCTGCCCGGGGGTCCCTCAGAGAGCCTCCGTCGGGAGTGTGTTGGGGGGAGCCGTCGCTTTCTGATCTTGGTTTAAAAATACATAGAACATGCAGACATTGGACGGGATGGGGTGGGGAGGGGGCAACATAGGTGGGGCGAGGCTACCAGCCACAGCCGCAGCCCCAGCCCTGTCCACGCCCCAGGGTTGGACGCGGGCGGGTAGGACAGACAGATGGACAGACACCAACACAGGCTCCAAGGGGGCGCCTCGGAGCAAAGGAAGATCTCGTGTTTGGGGGAAAGGGGTAGAAGGACAGCCCTGGTTCTTGGGGACGGGGCAGGGGATAGGGAAGGGATTGTGCTGCTGGTGGGGGGCCCTCCTGGGCCCTTACGCCTCTGGCTCATACTCTTGATACTCCTCCTGCATCAGAGGGATGGGGGTGGAGTGGGGAAGAGCAAAAGAGGAAGGGGTTGGAGACCAAGTGGCCAGGTTCTGGCCCCGAGACTCCTCTCCCTCAAGGAGGAACAGCACATGCCCCTCTCCCTGGGCAGGGGAGGAACCTGGAAGTTGGGGACAGCTGGGACTTTCCTGGGCAGGGGTGCCTGGGGCCCAGTGCTAGGCCCCATCTGTCTTCCCTCTCTGCTGCCATCACGGAGTGCCCGGGTTCTAGAAAAGGGGGGTGTGAAGTTCCCTGGCCCAACCCTATCCTATCAGGGACCTCCCACCCCAGCTGGGGATGGTGGCAATCTTCTGGGATGCCCAAAGCCCCACCCAGCCCTGCCACCCCTCACCTGGGGCGGTTCCTCATAACTCTCCCCTTCTGGCTCCATCAGGGGCTCAATCAGTGGCTCCTCAGCAGCTTCCTGGGCCACTTCCTCTGGCTGCAGGCAGAGAAGGGACAAGGCCATGAGGGCAGCTGGGGGATACTCCCCAAATTCCTACCCTGGGAAGCTTTTGGCTGATTGGGCGGAGGCTAGGCTTTGTTGGCAATATAACCAGAATTTTTAATTAAATTTTTTATCTGGAGTGCCTTGGAAGTGGAATGAAGGTGTGAGGGGTGAAATCCCCCTAGATCACCATGAAGCTGGGAGTGGCGAGGGGAAGTGGGGCTCTCCATACCCCTCTCCCCAGTGCCAGGTAGCCTCCTGCCCTTCCGTCATTTGGACTGGATAGGATGGGGAGATAGACAGTACACTCGATCACCGATTCATCCCTACCTGCCTTGTGTCAGGCTCTGCTGGGCATCAGGACCCCAGAGATAGCCCTGGGGGCACCTCTGGGCTGGAGGGAGATGGAAGCTCTGAGACAGGGCTGGGCGGGAGCGCTGAGCCATTCCCCTGCCACCTTCCACCCATCCCTCCCCCAGGGTCCTGTGTGGCCTGGTTTCTTCAGCTGTTGCTATTTTAAGATAAGCTGGAAGCAACAGCTCATGGTGTTGCTTGGATGTGTGAGCTGAGACTCTCCCCTCCCCCCTGCATCTGCTGCCCGGACGGGAGCAGGCCAGCAGGCACACAAGTAGGGGGGCTGCCAGACACATGGCCAGCCACCTGCGGGTGAGCACGTGTATGTGCACAAACACAGGCACACACCATCAGCTGGGGTCCACGCACGGCTGCACAAAGCCACATGTGGGCTGGCACACTCCGGGACCCCAGGGGGGAACGTGTAGGTAGGGGGGATACCACCTCCCCATTTCCCACGTATAACCACTGTCCCTCCCTACTGGGCAGAGATAAGAATCTTGGGAGCCTGGGGGGCTGGCCCTGAGAAGGCCTGCCTGACCACGTCTGCGGTCTAGCTGCCTTACCCCCATCCAGGCAGCCTCAGTTCCCTCACATGACCAGTGTGGGCGGGCCCCCGGGCACACTTGCTTCCAGCTCCTGACCTGGCTCACTTCCCCCAGTGCACCGATGGATACCCCACGGCCTAGGAGGTGGGGAAACGTCAGTTTGCCCAAAGTCACCCAGTACTAAAACTTCCAGCTTGAGTGCATTGTTTGGCAACAACCTACACATCCGGAGCGGTGGCACGAGGTGTGCAGCACGGCTCATCACAGGGTGGGTGGCCCGCAGCGAGTGGGGAGAATGGCGGCACCCCCCACGCATGGCCGAAGGCCGCGCTGTTGAGCGCAAGCAGCCAGGTGCAGAAGAGCGCGCACTTCGTGATAACATGTATATGGAGTTAAAAAATACCCAACTCATCTGTGGTGACAGAAGTCAAGAAGCAATGACCCTTGGTGGGGGAGGCAGGGCCAGGACCAAGGTGAGGTGAATAAGGCACCCAGGGTGCAAATGTTAAGAAGGCCCCCACTCTCGGGACCATGCAAATGAGACCCCAGAGTGAGTGTCCCCCTCAAATTTTGTGCCCCAGGCACCTCCCTCTTCTTACCCTGGTCTGGGCCTGGGGGTGAGGGACTGGAAGGAGGTCTAAGGCAGGCTTCTGAGGGGCTGACGTTCTGTGTCTTGGTGTGAGTGCTGGTTACATGGGGGGTTGGCTCTGAGACTTTCATGGGGCTGTGTGCTTTCTGTATGTATGTTGTTCTTCAGTAAAAAGTTTACTTAAAAAACATCCCATCCTGGCCACTCATGAGCTCAGGTCAGTCACTTCTCTGAACTCAGCTGCCTCAGATGGGAAATAGCGATGGAGCCGTCTGCTCTGCAGGAGGGGAGGGTCCCACGGTAATGCACGTGAGCAGGAAGGTGGGGACACTCAGAAATGTGCACCCTAGGCTTGCGCGGGGTTCCCCATGCCCAGTAGCCCCAAAGGCTGCTGCTTAAATAGTAAAGTCCATGATACTGAGCTCCCTTGAGAGCCGAGGCTTGGGGTGTCAGAAGCGCTGGTAGGAAGGAGGAGGCCTGAGAGGAACCGTTCTGTGCAAAGGCCCCTGGAGGCTGACAGCTCAGGCTCAGATCTGGCTTTCTCTGCACCCCGGCTCCCAGCAACTCCATTGACATAAACCTGAGCTTATCTTCCCAAGCACCTTCTTAGAGAGGCAGGCAAGTCACTTCACCTCTCTGGGTCTCAGTTCCTTCATCTATAAAATGGACACATGTAGTGCCTTCTTCCCAGAGAGTGTGAAGATTCAGCGAGTTACCCCATGTACCCAGTCTAGAACATTGCCTGCCCGTACACGAGCTCAGTGAATGGGAGCAATCCCTGGAACAATGATAATAACTGGGAAGTCACATAGCTGGTAAAATCCATACACAGGACTTGAGCCAGAACTTCTGATTCAAGCCCCAGGCTTGTGACAGGGGAAAGGATCAACTGTGTAAAGAGCCTGCAGTGAAGGGTGGTCCTTGGACCCATAGCAGCAGCGTCACCAGGGTACCTATTTGAAATGCAAACTCTCAGGTCCCACCTCAGACCTACTGAATCAGAAATTCTAGAGAGGCAGCCGATGGTCTGTATTTTAACCGGGCCTCCTGATGATTCTGACGCATACGTAAGTGTTGAGAACCTGAGAACCTCTGATATACATTATATCTAATCTGTGCAAGAGCCCTCTTGTGCTCATCTTCTGTCTTACAGGCAGAGGCACGCTCAGAGATGTAGCGGACCCTGCCCAGGGTCACACAGTCAGGACGTAGTGGAGGTAGAATTCAGATCCAGCTCTGCGGCACTTCCAGGTTCACAGCTCTTACGATGCAGTGTGTCCTCATGAAGGTGCCTGCCCTCACGCACCTGGCGGTAGCCAGAACTGCTCTGCTGGGGGCGGACATGCCTGCACAAATATGCCATGCATGGCCCCGTGGCCCGCACTCGCTCATGCCTGCCTCAGGGCCTTTGCCCATGCTGTTCCTACCGCCTGAAATACAATTCTCAAAAGGCTTGCCTCATCCCTTGGGTGTCAGCCCAAATGTCACCTCATCAGAGAAGTCTTCCCAACTAAAGTAGTCCCCTGACCCCTTGACTCTCTGTCCTATCACCTGTCTTTTCTTCATAGCACGTATCCCTGTCTGAAAGCATCTTATTCATTGGTTGTCTATCTTCTCCCACCACAGCGTCAGCTCCCTGAACACAGGAACTTACTCACCGCAGCAACTCCTAGAATAATTCCTCTCTGGCACGGATACTTGTTGAATGACAAGAAAGAACGAACAACCCGTGACATGCAGACGTGGCCCAAAGTGGTCCAGGTCACACTCGCAAGCAGGATACGTGTATACAGGCAGACCTGGGTCACTGTCAGAGGGAGCACCACATCCCGACACGCCAGGGGAACTCATTCTGAGCTGAGTCTAACAGAGCCCTGTGGAACCTGAGGCAAGGGGTGCCTCAGGCTGGCTGGGGGAGGGGGAGCCTGGTGGCACGTGTACGGGTATGCCTGGCACGTGTGCGTGTGTATGGCGAGAGGATAACTCACCTTCAGATCAGTGGGGAATTCCTCCTTCTTCATCAGGCCCGTGGCTGCTGCAATGTTCCCGGCCCCAGAGAACACGGCTCCTCCCAGATGGGACGCCTGCTCCTTGGTTTTTTCAGCCACTGGAGCAGGGAGAGAATTGGGGAAGGGGGTTGGGGACCAAGGTGAAGCGGACAGAGATGTGTTTCTCTCCCGTGCGGTGTCCCGGCTGGCCCCCCTCATGGAGCACACTCTCAGATATCCTTGGGGGTGTCCTCTTCCCCCACCACCCCCCACCCTGCAGATCCCAGCCAGATCCCAGGCCCGAGGTGAGGGAAGGGGGCTGTGCCAGGGCTGGGCTGGTACCTGAGGCCACTCCTTGTACCACCCCCTCTCGAGTCTTGCTTCCTGCAGGGACAAAAAGGAGCACACATCAGGACTCTGAGCTGAGGGAGCAGAGGCTCTGGCGAGCGTGGTGGTTACGGAGCGGGCAGAGGGACCCAGTAGGCAGTGGGCATCATGGCCCCATCACTGCCTCCTCAGGCCCCCAAATTCAACAGGTGCCCCTCTCATGACTGCACTGAGCCCTCCAAACCTACTTCCCAAGGACTTTGAGTTCTCCCCCAGTGTCTGCTTCTCCTCTACCTGAAATGATAGCCACACCCTCTGGGGGATGTTGCCTGGGAGCCAGCACTGTGCAGAGCACATTTCCTTTACTTCTCAGTCCCCGGTGAGCAGGTGGGGGTGGGAGTGGGGGGTGGAACCTCAGAGGGGGGGGTGTTCCTCTGGTGCCCTCGATGCCTGACCGCCCACATCCCACCTATGGACATTCACACCCGCCAGCCCCCACTCCTCTTCTTCTCAAGACTCTTCTAACTGGGGTGTGAGTTCGTCCTTCCAGCCAAAGTGAGGAGTATCTCAGGTATATGGTGGGTCTGAGGGTGGGTCTGAGGGTGCCTGACACCCATGGCACAGGCAGGGTCTTTTCAGGAAGGTAGCTGCTGGGAAAGGCAAGATGGCCTGATTGGAGGTGGGGGGCAGAAGCCTTCAGGGTAGTGGGGAGTCTCCTATTCTGAGGATGTGGCAATGCAGACAAGAGCTGGTAGACCCGAAATGGGTAAATGGATGTCTGGGCGGGCTGAGACTGGTGGAAGGAGAGAACAGCATGGGAAAGCAGGAATCTCCCGGCTATGGCCAGCCTGACCGTAGCCAGAGACAGCTGGTGGGGGGTGCTGCATGGCACCCTGTCATTCCTCCCACAAACATTTGTTGGCACCTGCTCTGTGCCAGGTCCCAGGGCCAATGGCTCAACGTCAGATGGGGGTAAGAGAAGAGCAGATTTGGCGCCCTGGACCTTGAGTAGTGGGGAGAGGGCTTCCAGCCTCCAAGGGGTACATGGTAGGGGAGGGGCACTGCCTGGGCCTTGACAAATGGGGAGCAGGTGGATATGCAGAAAGGAGACTGGGAACGGTATCTCAGGCACAGGAAACCAGGCAGACAGGGCACAGAGAGGTGATCTTTCTGGGCCTGCGCAGAGCACATCAATGCTGTCTGTGCACCTGGAGAGACGGAAACACGGACTGAGGCAGGACTGTGAAAGCACTGAGTTACAGGCTACAGGAAGCTGAGGCTTTAACGCGTAGGAACTGGGGCCCATTGGGGGTTCCCGGGCAGCGGGAGGAGCAGGAGATGCCAAACTAAGGGGAAGGGGATACTTCGAGTCTGTTAGCAGGGAGACTGCATCAGGGTGCCAGGGATACATAGGAGTGCGAGGGCTGGGTCGGGGGAGGGAGCAGGGAGGCCAGAGCTGGGGCCTGGCAGCTGTGGGCTCAAGGCTCCACGTTATCTCCATCACCTGTGCCCTAGTTCCGGCCACCCTCATCTGCCGGCTATACTACCTCCCCACAGGCCTCGCTGCATTTGGTCTCTCCCCAGAGGCCCTAGGAACCTTTCTATACTGAAGTCAGATCACGTCAGTCCCTAGTTCACAATCTCTCTTGGCAGGTTGTAACGATCCTTTGCCTTGGCCAGCAAGGGCCCCCTCATGCGCTGCCTCTTGCCCATTTTTCTGATCTCATCCCCCACCACTGCTTCCTGCCCTCTGCTCTCCAGCCCTGTCTCCTTCAGCCCTTTTCTGCTTCCTCCAACTCCCCTCTTCCACCCAGCTCTTTTTTCTTTGGGGTTCAGCTCAAATGCTACTTTCTTTGATTACCTGACTGCAGTAGCCCCCATCCCAGCCACTTGATGTCAGATTCCACTATGGGAATGCTCTGGGTCACTATCGGGAGAGGCGGCACCTACTAGCACCTACTAGCATGGAGTAAGAAGTCAATCAATATTTTTAAAATTGCACAATCCCAAATCTGCCACAACCCTGGGCAGATTAACTAGCCCTCTTCCGCCCCCACAAAGGATAATTCTGCCTACTACACACCAGTAAGCCCTGAATCACCACAGAAATTCAGTAATTGTTAGTTTGGGGCCCTGCATCCCCTTATGCAAATGACCCTGCAGGCTCCCTCTCCTCTCACACTTAGGGTGAGAGATTTTAATCACTTCGCCTTTCTCCTCACACAGCTAGAAGCTGCAAGGAGGAGGGGCCGAGGCAATGATGGAACCACAGGCATCGGGAGGCAGGAAGACCCTAAGAGCAGTTCTGTGGTGGCCGTAGCAGGAGAGGAGGGCTAAGGTAAGGGGCAACCCGGTAACAGAAGAGGCAAAGCGTGCCAGGCGGGAGCTCTGGAGTCCGTAAAGATTGGCTCCGACTGCGGTTTCAGGTTTCAGCAGCTGTGTGACCTTGAGTGTGGTAGTTAAACCTCTGGGAACCTGGCTTTTCTTGGGCTGTGGAATGGGCCAGGGCCATGAAGTGAGGTAATGAATGTTAGGGCATTTCACACGGAACTTGGGAGAGTGGAAGAGCTCAACACCCGGTAACTAGTAACCATGTGAAGAATAAGAAAAAGGCTATCTGTTTTGACCCATGCATTGGTCCCTGGCCTTTCAGCTGAAACCCCACCCTCCCCAACTCTCTCTCCCCTCTCCCGTTCTCCCCCCCCCCCAAAAGGTTTCATCACTGACCCAGGCTTTCTTCCTGTGTCCCCGGTGACCCCTGCTGACCCCGCCCCATCTGCTGACTCATATTCTCCCGCCCAGACCCCTCTGGCCCCACTCCCTCGGAGGACACCCGAACCCTGCATAGCCCCGGAAGCCTTGCCCCTTGCCCACCGACGTAGAGGACGCCCTCCTTGGTCTTCTCCGCAGCCTCGGTGACCCCCTGCTTGGTTTTCTCCGCGGCGGCCACGACGCCCTCCTTGGCCATGGACAGGCCCTTCATGAACACGTCCATCCTGACGGCCTGGGGAGGGCGAACACACGGGCACGGGTGCGCTGGCCCCGCACCCTCACCCCAGCCCTTTCCCTGGGATGCCGGTTACCCCCTCCTCTCCCACCTGAGACCCCGGCCCCCTGCCGGGCCAGAGCCCCCTCCCGTCTTACCCCCTCCCCAGCGTGAGGCCACAGGGCCGCGACGAGTCCCGGCGTCCTTGAAACCTGGGGACGCGGGAGGAGCCACTGCCTCGGTTATCCCGGGCCCTGCAACCTGCAGCCCCGCGGAACTGGGGTGCTGGGATCAGCGCGAAGCCCTGGGGCCTGCCTGTACACACGACAGAGTCACAAGACCATACACACAAACATTCTCCACCGACACGCTCACGTGCACACACAGGACACGCAGACGTTCAAACGCGCACGGACACCCTGACACACACGAACACACGGGCGCGGGCGCACGTCCACCCCGCCACCCCGCCAGTTGCAGACACAGAGCAGCAGTCACACAAACAGCCCAGGGCGCACACGGACACGCACCTGCCGGAACCCTCTCTCCATTCTCCAGCGGGTTCCGCGTCTCTGCTCCCAGCCCCTATCCCATCCCGCCCAGTCCCCTGTCCCTCCCCAGCCCCTTCCCCTACCCCGGCGTCCGAAGAGCGGCCGCCTCACCTGGAAGCTGGGCCCGGGCTGGGGATGGAGCGGCGGCTGCGGCTGCGGCTGCGGCGGGCGGACGCAGGGGCTCGGTTAGGCCGGGCTGGGGTGGGCTCGGGGCGGATGGGGAATCGGGGCCTCGCCAGGCGCCCAGGTCGGTCGGCAGCAGGCGGGGCGCGGGCGCTGAGCCGGGACGCAGCGGTGCCCGGGCCTTCGGTGAGTCGCCAGCCACGGATCGCGCCTTGCGCTCTGCTCGCACGCTCAGCCTCCGGCTCCTGCTCCCGCTCGAGCGCTGCGGCAGCTCTGAGCTCAGCGCCCCCTCTGGCGGCCGCGCCGCCCCCTCAGCCTGACTGACAGGGGGCGGGGAGGGTGACATCTCCGCGGAGCCCGCTAGCCTCCCGGGGCAGGCCACCGACGCGTCACTGAGGACCCCTGGGCTCAGACTCGCGCCCAGCCCCCAAGAGCCTAATCGGGTGGGGGAGACAATGCGGAGCGCCAAGAGTAGGGCAGAAATGCTGCCTGCAGTTGGCTTTGGGGTTCAAATGGGTTCGAATCTCCGCTGTGCTTTTTCTTCACTGTGAGACCTTGGGCTACTCAGCCTTCCTTTTCCGAATGCCAGTTTCTTTTTCTGTAAAATAATGGATGATTCGCTCAACGAATGTTGACTGAGCGTTTAGATAGGTGCCAGGCAGGTTTGAGTCTGGAGACAGTGGAAAAGGAAACCAAGGTCCCTGCCCTTGGGGAGTTTACAATGATATGTTTGTATGTGTGCAGAAATGGGACACAGGACTGAAAACAAACGTGTCAACACTTAAACCTAAAAGGTTGTTTCAGGTTGTGATGAGTGTTATGAAAATAATGGAATGGTGATGTAACAGAATGACTGGAGGAGGGCGCTTGAGACAGAGTGCCCAGGGAAGGCCTGTGTGAGAAGGCCAGTAGGAGCAGAGACCCCAGAGAGGCACCCAGGCCAATATGGGCAAGATCCATAGAGAGGGGACTGCAAGTGCAAAGGCCCTGAGACAGGCCTATGCTTAGGAACAGATAAAAGGAAGTGCAGCAGGAGAGCCAGGAGTGGATGAGGATGTAGACAAGATCGCCTTTTGTGTGTATGGTTATGGTGGGGATTGTCAAACGGCCGTAGAATGCCAGACACACATGGGCCCTCAGTTGGAGCTATGACAGAATTATGCCCAAGAAATTATGGGATCCCAGAGGAAGGGGACTTTGACAGCTTAGGGGAATCAGGGAAGCCTACACAGAGGAGGTGACATCTATGCTAGGTCTCATGGGAGAGGTAAGCTTTTACCTGGAAGACAGGCTGGAATGGTATTTTAGGCTATGGGTGTAGCATGGGCAAAGGCACTGTGGCTGGAAATGCAGGGTGTGTAAGTGACAGGTGAGGAGGTGAGGAGGCAGCCAGACTGTGCAATGGCCCGGGGAAAAAGTGTTCATAGGCCACTCGTAGAGCTGCAAACTGGTGCATGCTTTTTGGAAGGCAGTCTGCCAATGTTTAGCAAAAATATAAAGGCATGCTCCTTTTGAGCCAACAGTTCCCCTTCCAGGGATTCATTCCTTGGATCTACTCACACAAGCGCACAAAGCCATTTGTGCAAGGATGTTCACTGCAGCACGGAAAATAATGTCCATCCGTAGGGGACTGGCAAGTTAATCATGGGACTTCCATCCCGTGAAAGGAAGAGCAGGACCTGACGTGGGGTGTATCGAGAAATGGTGTGAAGCGAGAGAGGGGGGTGCTAAACTGCAATGTGGGGAACTAGTCCGTTTTGATACATAGACACACATAGTTATGTAAGACCCCTTATACACAAATATATACATAGTGACATCTAGATTTACACAGATCACACCAGCAAGGACTTCCAAAACACTGTTCACAGTAGTTGTCCCTGGCAAATGGGGCTGAGAGCACTCAGGGAGAGAAGTTTCTACATTTTATCACCTCCCTTCTTATGCTGTCTGCTTATTTTACTTTGAATAGTATTTTACTTGTATAATTTAAAAAGCTAGCAGGGGGGATGTCTGTCATTATTTTTGGCCTCTCAGCATTGGAACTGTCCCCTTCTTATGTTCGGGGGCTCTCCTACCTTCTGAGGCCCGGCCCACCTCCCCCGCTAGGAGCTGACAGTGCTTTCCTAGCCTTGCTTGAAGCCCAGACATGTGACCTCAGCCCCAGACAGCCCAGCCCCAGACTTGGAAGCTGCAGAAGGAGGGAAGGAGGCAGTCGGCTCTGGCGAGGACAGGTGGTGTTGGTGGTAGCGGCTCCAACCAGGGACCACAGGTGGCAGTGACACTGCTTCTGGGAGCATCCGGCAGCAACAGGGCAAGCTGCGCTGTCCATGGCCAGCTGTAGCACTGGGGGAGTCTTCTAGGGTCTGCTTGGCAGTGTGATTTGGAGGATTAATCCAGGATGTGTTGTCTTCAAGGGGGACTCTCTGGCCTTCCTAGAGACTTTCTGAGCTGCCCAGTATTGGATAATAAAATCCTTATCTGCTTAAATGAGTTTTGTGACTCTCAACTAAGAACCCCAGAATGTCAAAATCAGTGTTGAAGAGGCAAGCAGGAGGGAGAAGAGGAAGAGAGAAAGGCCACATGAAGGGTGCCTGTATCTCTACTGTAGGAACCGGGAAGTCACCAAAGGGTATTAAGCACCAGGGAGACTGAAATGAGATTTGCACTTTGTGGGGCCACATGGAGGTGAACAGTTGGGCGAAGTGGGACACAGCAAGATCAGGAGAAAGCTGGAGTAGAATCCCCAGGAGGGATGATGGAGCCCGCACCAGGGAAGCCACAGTGAGGCTGGAACAGGATTGGAGGGACAGTTGGGTGTTGTTTAGGAGGTAACTTATTAGGTGTCGGGGAAGAGGGAGAGGGATGAGTTGGAAGATTTCCAGGTCTCTGGCTTGGATAGCAGGTGAGAGATGCTGTTGCAAAATGAAACAGACATTGAGGGGGCGCCTGGGTGGCTCAGTCGGTTAAGCGTCTGCCTTTGGCTCTGGTCATGATCCCAGGGTCCTGGGATCGAGCCCCGCATCGGGCTCCCTACTTGACGGGGAGTCTGCTTCTCCCCCTCCCTCTGCCTGCTGTTTCCCCTGCTTGTGCTCTCGCTCTGTCAAATAAATAAATAAAATCGAAAGAAAGAAAGAAAGAAAGAAAGAAAGAAAGAAAGAAAGAAAGAAAGAGACATTGAGGGGATGGGGCTGCTTTCAGGATAGGGTGAGGGGATGGAGAGCTTGTTTGAGGCCTAACTGGGGCCAATTCTGTGGTGCCTGATAGCCAAACTAGAGAAGGTGTCCAGCAGATAGGACATCTGAGCCTGGAGCTCGGGGAATCACTCAAGGCTGGCTTCGGGTATAGATTTGGGCCATGGTATACTTGGAAATCTTTAACATGTGGCTTTCTGAAGCAGGGAAATACCTTGATTTGTAGAAGTTGCCCACATCTGTGGTGCAAATTCTTTCTCTGTGATTGATTTCACTGTGAATGTGATGTCACAGAGCAGAGAATTGGGAAGAGATGGGCCATTTTACAGTATTTTCACCATACAGATAAAATAGGTAAGAACAATCTTAAGAGCATGGATAATAGTAAAATAATTAGGAAGCTATGTTTTGAGTATTTATTATCTGTTTTAAACATAATTTATACAACTATAAGTTTATATGATGTAATTTTCAATAACGACTTGAACACCTGGCTCACAAACTCCTGAAACTGGAATAATTGCTCTCATGAGCTGGGCTAAGGTAGCCCATTACCCCACTGGGCTTGGAGTCATTAGCATGGAGGTGGTGGCTAGAGTCATGGGGAGGATGCAATACCCAGGAGAACATGGAGAGTGACAAGGAGAGGGTCCAGAACAGAATCCTGAGGCACTGCAAACTTCATGTGTGGCCAGGGGCAGAGGACCTGGCCAAAAGACTGAGAAGGAGCAGCACGGGGAAGAGGAGAATCTGGAGAGAGTGGTAGCAGGGAACCCAAGGAAATTGGAGGACAGCTGGTTAAATGCTACAGAGGGACCAAAGTGATGAGGAGTGATGAGTCCTCAGATTCACAGCAAGTGGGCCATCAGGGACATTAACAGTAGCACAGGGGCTATGGGAGCCCAGGAGGGAAATGGCACCTCCAGAAAGCCTCCAGGAGAAAGTGACATTCAGGCTGGGTTTTGAAAGATGAGAAGGACCTTACAAGTGATGGTGAGCATTCTCGGCAGAAGATTCAACAGGTGAAAAAGTCCAGAGTGCGAAGGGAGCAGAGGACAGGTTTCATTCTGAATCTGGCAAGAAGTTCATTTGACTGCTAATACAGAAGCTTAGGCAAAGCAGGTTTTTATTCTTTTACTTAAAGAAGTCCAGTGGTAGGCAGGCCACAGTTGGTTTGATGACTTCACATTCATCAGGAACCTAGACTCCTACCTTCCTGCTCCACCATTCTTAGCATGAATTCTACCTTCAAGGTCATCTCATGGTCCAACATGGCTGCTGCAGCTCCAGCCATCATATCTATGCAGAAAGCAGGAGGGGAGGAAGTAGGGTAAAAGAGTACCTGCCAGTTGTCTGTCTCATTCACAAGGAGTTTTCAGAAGCTAACAACTGCGTATCTCCAGGCTATGCCTAGCTATAGGGAGGCTGGAAAAGTGTGGTCGTCTAGCTGGGCATATGACTTTCCAGAATCACATTATGAGAAGGGGAGAATGATTACTGAGTGGACCACTAGCATCGCTGTCACTATTTCTTTTTGCACCCAACTTTTTTATTTTGAAAAACTTCAAACCTAGAGAAAAGTTGCAAGCATGCTACAGTGAACAAAATCTTCAGAAAAGTTGCAATATGAATATAATGAATACCCAATATTCTTCACCTAGATTCACCCGGTGTTAACATCGGCTGCATTTTTCTTTGTCTCTCTTTGTACTGTCTCCAGAAGAAGGCCGTGTGGTTACTGGGCCGCCACTTTGCAGCACAACGGGTTCTTCACCCTGTGTCACACTGCTGCCCACCTCCTCCCCCTCTCCTCTTTAGGGCACAGGATGGCAGAGCCCAGGGCCCTGGGCCTCTCTCTGGCTGGGCCCTAATCCTGTGGGTTTTCTGGGACCTCCCCTCGTTTCCATCTTCTCTCCCCCAGGAAAATGGGCCTCTTCATTCCTCTCTTCCCTTCCCTCTTCCTAAGAATGTACTAAGGAGAATGGTTGTTGAAGCCTGGGGGAGGGAAGGGTGGGAGAATATGGGGAGGGGTTGGGAGAAGATCCCCAGCGGGGCAGCTGGAGCAGAAGGCATTCTCCTAAGAGGATCACGCGGATGCTGGTGATCCCAGCCCTGCCTGGGTTTTTCGAAAATCCAGATGGGTCTTTGTAACTCTGTGTGCGGTGCCTGACAGTGTGATTAAACATTTACCAACATTCCTGCTGTCCAGAAGCCTCAGGGTAGGGAGGATGACAGGCGGGCAGGGTGGGAGCTGAAGACAGAGAGAGGAGTGAATGATATTTATCGTACATCAACCACGTCCCAGGCGTGGCATCATTATGTCATTAATCCCTAAAATCAATCCTGTGAAGCAGGTATTTTTCAATCCCCCCCTTACAGATGAGGGAGCCAACACCCAAAGAGGGGAAATCATATAACCAGCCATTGGCATCTCTTCTTCTCAGTTTCTCCCGAGTGCCCACCGTGTGCCAGGCATTGTTTTAGTACGAGGTTTAGCAGAAAACAAGACCACGAAGTCCTTGCTCTTCTAAAAGTTAAATTCTAGTAGGAAGCAACAGACAGCCAACGAACTAGTGACCAAATAAGATGTTTTAGATAGAGTTGCTCACGTCCAAATCAGTGAGGTCCACCGTGCAAAATCTAAAAGGTCAGCCCTCCGTCCTCGCCCTGCCCTCTGAGGCCTTGCTAAGAGCCGGGCCCTGCTTCAGGTCCTAGAGAGCACAGCTGTGGATGAGAGAGGCCTTGGTTCTTCTGTTCTGGTAGAGGGAGGCAGCTGAGTAAAATAAATAGGTAAAATATATGGTGTGTGAGGAGGAGCTATGCTGGGAGGGGAAGCAAAGAAGAGAAAGGGCATGGAAAGTGCTAGAGTGGAGCTGAGGGCTTGAACAGTTACATACAGTAGGCAGGGAAGGCCTCACTTGAGTTAGGAATTGAGGGGAGAGCCCGTGTAAGGTCCCGAGGCAGGAGCATGTGGTCTATTTTTTATTGAAACACAGTTTGACACAAAACGTTCATTCATTTCGGGAGTACAACATAGTGATTCGACAACTCCATAAGTTACGCCTTGGAGAGTGGTCAGCTCTAGATAAGACAGTCAGGGAGGCCCTCTTTGAGAAGGCAACATTTGAAGCCAGTCCTGAAGGACAAGAAGTCAGTCATGCAAAGAGCTGGAGAGGAAATGGCAAGTGTAAAGGCCCTGAGGCAGGAGCCAGTCTGGCCTGTTGGAGGATTAGAGTGCTTGGGGCACTGGGAGGCTGGGTCATGCAGAAATCTGCAGGCCCAGAACCTGGACTTTGGGTCACATCCTGGGTGTCCTGGAGGGTTTTAAACAGAGGACTTCAGTGATCAGATTAATATTTTAAATGAGCCCTCTGAGGGAAGTGGGGGATGTTCTGTAAGGAGGAGGAAGTAGAAGCAAGGAGAATGTTAGGAGAGACTTGGGCAGTGGCTCAGGCCAGAGATGGCAGGGCTTGCCTGGAGTGGGGCAATGGGGAGTAAGACGAATGGGCAGATTCAAGATATTTTAGGAACAGTATGGTAGGATTGAGGTTCTGGAGACCATTGTGCAGAAGTCTTCCACAGATAGGCTTGGGAGGGCTTTGAGTAGGGACCAGGGCCCCTTAGGGCCAGGGGGTTTGCTCCTAGGGTCTTTCTTTAGTGACCTGACTCCAGACTCCACAGGCTGTCCCATGCTGGAAGATGTGGAAGAAGGTAGGAAAGGGGTACCGTGGCTGGCAGTGTCGTTCCATGCCAGGCTCTGGGCCAGGACTCTAAGGCAGCTAAGACCGTGCCTGGCACTTGGGGAGGGTCCTTTTCTCCCTTTTTCTCCATCCAATATAGATTTATGATCTCTCCCCAAGCCTGGCCCTCCTCCAGTGCTTCCTCTGTCCAAAATTCTTTGACACTCTTCCAATCAGGAGGTGGGAGTACATCCCTGTCTTTGAATGTGGGCCCGGGACACTAATAGAATACAGTGGACATGATGCTGTGCCAGGATTTGGGCCCAGGCCTTAAGAAACTGGCAGCGTCTGCTCCCTGTCTCTTGGGATGCCGCTTCTGGGAACCTAGCCACCGTGCTGTGAGGAAGCCAAGCGGCCGCATGGAGAGGGACATAGAGCTGTCCCAGCCAACACTCCCAGCTGAGGTTCCAGATGACAGCTGGCGTCAACTGCCCCACTGAGGGAGCAGATGACTCTAGCCCCAGCCTGGAAGCCACTCCAGCTGACGGCGCTTTGGGGCAGAGGCGAGCCGTCCCTATTGAGCACGACCTGAGTTGTAGATCTGTGAGCAAAATAGATGATTGTGGCTGTTTTAAGCCACTAAGTTTGGGGTGGTTTGTTAAGTAGCAACAGGTAGTTGGGACATTGTGGCCCACCTCTCCAGAGCCGATCCATCACCAAACAGCAGGGAGACTTCCTTCTAAACACCTGTGAAGTCCATCATGTTCTCGCCATCTTCCCTGTCACCTGGACAACTACATTAGCAACCTAATAGATCTCCTCCCACACACTCTTGCTACCACGAAGTCTGTTTCCTACACAGCAGCCCAAAGAACTTGCTGGAAAGCCCATATGATTACCTCCCCAGCCCATCTGTATCCACTTGAAGCATTCAGTGGCTCCCCATTTTCCTAAGATCAAGACCTACTATCCTTTCCTCCTTTGGCCAGCAGCCACACTGGTCTCGTTTTTTCCTTCAGTGCCCCATGTTCCTTTTGCCCCTGGGCCTTTGCACGTGCTGTTCCTGTCCCTGAGATGCCCTTCTCCATCCACCTAGTTAACCCTTGTTCATGCTTTAGGTATCAACTCAAACATCACCTCATCCATGAACTGCGTCTAGCTAGTGGTTCCTGAACAGCGTTCTTGACCAGCATCCTCAGGGAGCTTGTTAGAAATGCCAATTCTCAGGCCCAAGCCCAGGGCTAAGGACTCAGATTCTGGGGGCGGGGCCCAGCAGCCTGTTTAACAAGCAAGCAGGTGATTCTGATCCATGCGCTTGAGAACTGCCACTCTAAAGCCCCCAGTTCAGGTCATGGACTTTATCCTTTCCCATCTGCGAACTCCTTTCCTTCAGAGATTTGAGTCTGTGACTACACAGATGTTTGCAAGAGTACCTGCTGTCTGGCTCCCCCTGATAGAGCAGAGCACAGGGGCCGCTCAGTTTTGGCCCCTCACTGCCTCCTGGCACCTAGCCCCATGCCTGGCAGGGACCTGGAGCTTAGGGCATGTGGGTTGGACAGATACTGACTGTCAGCCTCCAGGTGGTCAGGGGCTTCCCTGGGTGTGGGGGGAAGAGACTGGTCCCTTTATGGATCTCAGACCCTAAAAGTGGCCAAGGGGAGGGTGAGAAATTTGGGGAGGCCTCAGCTCTAGCAGAAAAGGGTGCTATTGAGAAGGATACCCCTCCCCCCCCTGCACCCTGGGGTAGCCCTCAGCTGACTTGTATTGACCACAGCACCAGGCCCTGTGTTATGGGCTTATGCATTTTATATCACATTAATATAATGAGCTTCTGAGTTGTATATCATTAACATTCCCATTCTACAGATAAGGAAACGGAGACTTGGAGGTTCCGGTACTTGGCTGAGGTCAGGGCAGGGAGAATTTGAACCCAGGCTATGAGAATGTCGCACTGTCTCCCCCCAGCACACCCCCATCACTGCTGGGTGGAGAACACTCAGATGAGCCGGGCAGCGGGAAGCATGAGCGCAGTGGGCCAGCGGGGCCGTATGGCATCCCATTTGCCCTTCCAAAGGGCAGCCTCCGCCGCAGGGGATTGTGGACCTACAAGGTGGAGACCCCAGCATTGTGAAACCTTCCCAAATTTTCAAGAGTAGCCAAAAATGTAGATTTTTAATATTTAATCTCCCTGTTTCTAAATGATTATATACTTTAAAAAATTCAGATGCTTCCAGAAGCCAGATCAGTGCTGGTGTCAGATGACATTGGTAGCCAAATGGGGGTGGTGAATGGCAGCAGAGGCAAACACGGAGACACTCCAATGCACAAATAAGGTCTCTGACCTGGCCCTGGACACCGGCTACGTCAGAGTTGCTGCTCCTGCCCTCTCTGGGATGGTCCCACTTTAAATTCGAGGCCCATCCTCCACGGGATGTGATTGCACTAAGAGCAGATCCCTAATATTGACCCTTACCTTCGTGTGACCCAGCCGGCGGCACATGGCCAGCACAATGTGGGCAGTGGCTGGTCACACCTGTCCCCTTCCCTCCTGCCTGCATGCAGAAGGTGCTCCCTAAATGCTTGCTGATAGAATGCATAGTGCAAGCCCTTTCCCTTCTGAGCTCCCACCACACCACGCTGGCTCCTCCCCACCCCGTGCTCTGGGTGGGTGGGGTAGCACTGCTGGGTTAAAAGCCGGCAGCTGGGAGCCAACTGGGATGAAGCCTAAACTGCTGCATGGCTGCTACCAGCCCTGTAAGTCCACCTCCCTGGCCCCCGTGCAGCAAGGGATGGGGCTGGGACGGCTGGGCTGGGGCTTGCTGCTTACCCCAATTCCTTTCTTTGGTTAGGCCGGAGAGGCTGAGGGTAGAATCCAAAAGTGGGAGGAGAAAGAGGAGAAAAAGGATGAGAAAGAGGAGGCAGCAGAGTCAGTGTTGATGGCAGAGGGGCCTCTGAATTCCCCTGGGGCCCTGCTGTCCCAGAGGAGGAAAGCCCGGGATGGGTGCCCCCAGGAGGTCAAGTTGGAGTTACACCCGCTGCTGAACAGGTAAGGCAGGTTTTGTGGCCTTGCACCAGACCTTCCTCTCTTGGCCCCAGTTCCTCATCCAAGAACGGTCAGAGCTGGCATAAGACTTGGGCCCTATTGGCCCTTCTGGCCTTAACTCAACTGAGATTCTGGGTTATGTTCCCCTATCCTGCCCCAGCCTTTCAGGATAACTGACTCCATTCACCCTGGGGACCCTGTGCCCAAATCCCATCTCTTTTGTCCCTGAAGGGGCATGAATTCCCCGCCAGCACAGGTGCTGCTGGTGATGGGCCTGGGAAGGCTCTCTGCTTCCTTCTGGCTTCCCCTCCCCCCAGGTGGGCTCTGTGGTTTTTCAAGAATGACCGCAGCCGTGCCTGGCAGGACAACCTGCATCTGGTCACCAAGTTTGATACCGTGGAGGACTTCTGGGCGTGAGTGTCTGCTCCTTGCAGAGAGGGCCAGAGCCAGGAGGCTCTGAGCTGGGGATCCTTCCCAGGCCCCACCCCTCCAAGGAGCTGTTTCCTATGCAGCTCTCCCAGCTCTCCCTGGGACCTCTGAGCATTTGCTGAGGGATGGGGCTTGGTGGGTCCTGCTTGGGGGTGAGGATCCTTGGGGCTGGGATATGGGCCCTCCTGAAACCTTCTTGGGGCTTCAGGAGAGAGCCTGGGAGGTGGGAGAAGCCAGGAGTTGGCCCTGACTTTGCTGCTCCAAAGCTTGTGGTGCTGGGCAAGTTCTCCCTCTCTGAGCTTGTCTCAGCCGCAAAGGGAGGGTTAGGCTGCCTGGTCCATGGGAGATCAAGGAAAGGGATCTAAAAGGTGCCCCACAAACCCTAGGGGTGGGTGAGAGTCTGGGGCTCAGCTGGAGGGGTGCCTGAATCCTCCTCCCCCCTGCACTGGGGCTCTAAAAGCCTCCC
Organism: Ursus americanus; assembly: GCF_024610735.1. Taxonomy (NCBI): domain Eukaryota; kingdom Metazoa; phylum Chordata; class Mammalia; order Carnivora; family Ursidae; genus Ursus; species Ursus americanus. Next base: position 2,731,174 of record NC_142141.1, on the reverse strand, counting down.
CAGGGGTTTGGATGGTCAGGGAAGGCTCCAGGAAGGTGGGATTTCAGGGTTTGGCTAAGTAGGGATGGACTTCCAGGCAGGGGGTGAGGGGATGAGTGTGAGCAAAGTCTTGGAGGCCTGAAGGCGGGTGGAAAACAGTGGAGTCTGGAAAGAAGTTGGGGGGACAAGGCAAGTTGGAACCAGGCTGTAAAAAGTCTGGACTTTCAGCCTGGGGTGGGGGTGGGGGGCTCTCTCCAGGATGTACGGTCACATCCAGCTGGCCAGTAAGCTCTCTTCCGGCTGTGATTACGCCCTGTTCAAGGTAAGCTCTGCCTCCCCACCCCTCGGGCCGCAATCCTCCTCAGCTTCTGCGTTCCTCCCTCATGGAGAGTTGGGGGGGTGGTTTCCACAGACAGCCTTTCTCAGAGCCCAGGTGAGACTTGCAACCTGAGGGACTGCTGCACAGAAGCTTGGACAGCGTCAGACTCAAGCTGTACCTTGTAGGACATTAAAGAGTCTGGAAGGGGAGGGGGGAGAAGGGGGATCTAGGAAGGAGCACAGGTTTCTGGCCCAGCTCCTTAACTGGGGACATGCATCAGGATTGCCCCAGAACATTCTGCATCAATGTTGTCTGGAGCTCCTGACCCAGCAGGTGTGTGCGGCGCAGCCCTGCCATCCATGTTTAAAGACTCCCCCGGGTGATTTACGCCCAGCCTGGGCTGTCGGCACTCGCACACACTACAGTTGCCCCAGAGGCTTCTTAACCGCCCCCACCCCGCCCCTGCCCCGTTTAAACTCTTGCCTGAAGAGACTCAATTCAGTAAAGGAGACAAACCTACGCCTCTACAAGGCTACAAAAGGTGACCAGGGTTGAGGAGCAGAGGCTTGGGGGAGCTCATGGGAGGGCCTGGGGGGCTGAGTGGCTGGTGGTGGAACTTGCCTGTTCACAGGGGATGGAGGCAAGAGGGAACCTGGTCTGTGGAGGCTTATTTGGGGGCCAGAGCAGGGCCCCGGGAGGGGGCCGGGCCCCGACTTCCCTTTGAACAAAGGGAGGCAGGTGACTTGTCCGTCCACCTCTTAGGATGGCATTGAGCCCATGTGGGAAGACAGCAGGAATAAGAGGGGTGGCCGCTGGCTGGTCAGTCTTGCCAAGCAGCAGCGCCACAGCGAGCTGGACCGCCTGTGGCTGGAGACCGTGAGTGGGGATGGGGAGAGGAGGGGAGGGGTGGGGGGGGTCCCCCACTGGAAGAGGCCGGGCTGGGGTAGTGGCAGTGGTCTCCAGGATAGTGGGAGCACTCCCTGTGACTCAGGTGGAGGTCTCACCATCCTCCCTTTTTGGCCCCAGCTGCTGTGTCTGATTGGGGAGAGCTTTGAGGAGCATAGCCGGGAGGTGTGTGGGGCAGTCATCAACATCCGAACCAAGGGGGACAAGATAGCCTTGTGGACGAGGGAGGCAGAGAACCAGGCGGACGTGCTGCACATTGGGTGAAGTATCTCTGGCTCAGGGTCTGTTCCAGGGGAGAATGTGAGCGTGGGTGGTGGTTGGCCTGTGAGGGAGACCCTGGAACTTTCCGTGTCATCTCCCCCATCTTCCTTACCCACCTGTATGAGGGTTTGGAATCCAGATTTCAAGCTATTTCTAGCAGGACTCTTCTTTTGCATTAAAGAGTCCTGTTTTGGGTTTCCACATAGGTAAGACACACAAACAGTGATGGTGGCTGGAACCACGTAGGAGCTCTGGGCAAAGGACCCAGAGTCCCAGGTTATCTCCAGGACCTGCTGGGACTATCTCATTTCCTCTCCTCCTCATCCTCCAGGCAGGTCTACAAAGAGCGCCTGGGCCTCTCCACGAAGATAGTCATTGGGTACCAGGCCCATGCAGACACGGCCACCAAGAGCAACTCCCTAGCCAAGAATAAGTTTGTGGTGTGATGAGACCTTGGCACCACTCCCCATTCACTCCCTGCTGTGTGTGTGTGTGTGTGTGTGTGTGTGTGTGTAAGGGGGTGCTGGGCCACAGTGCTGATGCTGGGCAGGACTGGGGGGTAGAGAATGGGGTTCTCACATGTCCTTGAGTGAATATGAACATTCTTTAACATGAGTGGGGGCTCAGGCCTAGGGACAGCTCTGTGGTCGGGGAGCCAGTCTGAGGACCCAGGAAAGGTGGAGGAAAGCCCTGAGTGTCTTTGTCACTGAGTATCAAACCCATCTGAGGGGGGTTGGGGTGAGTCACTGGAGGAAGCGGAGCTCAACTGAAGGTGGCGCGGAGCTCAACTGAAGGTGGGAAGATGACAAGAGCATCCTACAGTCCAGCACTTAACTCTGTGAACCCCTGGGAAAGGGGCTGGGTGGCTTGAGGGCCAGGCTCTTCTGTTTTGTGGGGGGCCCCAAGGCCACTGGCACTCAGAGCTGGGGCTCGAGGACACGGTGTGGGAGGTGGGGGGAGGCTCTCCTCTTTGCGATCGCTCTACTTCAAGCCTTTGAGTTACCTTCTCATCAGATTTGTAGCCTTGGGATCCTACCCTGTATCTTGTACTTTCCCTCAACCAGATGTGGGTGGGTCCCTGGAGCAGAGCTCTCCATCACAAGGTTTGGAGGCTTAGAGGCAGAACCCCATTATCTCACAGACAAGGGTATCCTCTTGCCCTTTCCTCAGCTGTGGCCAGGGGTGTGTGGGCCTTGCCTGCCTCAGGGTCAGGCTGAAGTGGAGGCGGGTAGATAGATGACGCGTTGGCCCAGGAGCTGTGGACAGCGGTGGTTAGGTCTCCTCGCCCTTCTGCTTGAGTGGAGTAGCCGAACGGTGATGAAGTTTAAGCCCTTTTCTGTTCCTGTTCTAAATAAACACTTTCCAGCAAAATTAGAATTATTTTTGAGAGTTCTAAAATTAAGATTTGCCCCCCACCCCCCGCCCCCCGCAAATCTTAATCTCCTGTCCGGCCTTGAGGGGGCTCATGGGAGACCCCCAGGGCCCAATCAGGCCCAAGCTAGTACGGGGAGAGGGGTAAGACAGGAAGAGTCGGGGACAGGTTTCCTCGTCAGAGGGGTTAGAGCCAGGGGTCGGGTATATGCCTCTGGCAACGCCGAAGTGTCAGGGAGCAGCAGGCGCGGCCCTCACAAGACCCAGCTGTCATCAGGCTTGTATCTGAGCCAGTATAGATAGAGATGAATTTCCGTTGAGTGAAAAGCGCATCTGATTCGACTGACTACACTGTGAGAAAACGGCCTGCATGTGTGTTAAAATCACCATCCCTGTTGCCATCTCCATCTCATCAGAGTAGCAGTTACTCCTCTCCAGGACTGGGCTCCGACAGCAAGGCTGGGGACTGGGGTGGCGCTGGTACTGAGCCTTGTAGGGTAGGAGTAACTGGGGGTGCTTCGTGCCTGCAACTTGCCGTGCCATCATCAGGCTTCTCAGGCAGGTCCGCAGGATGCTGGGGAGATCTAAGCGGCGGCCGGCGCTCGGGGCGGGGCCTGTATGGGGGCGGGGCTCGGAGGACCTGACTCAGGCCCAGAGGCGGGGCTCCGAGGGGACAGAGTAGGGCAGGGGCGGAGTCAGGCTTAGAGGCGGCGGGGCTCCGACGGGACTGCGCGGGCACGGAGCTGGGCGGTCGGGTCGCCGGGGGCGGTCCCTGCGGGGCGGGCGGGGCCCGACCGACGCTCTGTGTGGCCGCGGCCATGAAGCCGCAGCCGCCGGGCTAGGCCCCGGGCGGCTCTAGCCCAGGGCGGCCGGTGGAGGGCTGGTCCCGGCCCCGGCTCCGGTTCCCGGGCCGGCGGGCGGGGGCTCACCATGCCGGGCAAGCATCAGCACTTCCAGGAACCCGAGGTCGGCTGCTGCGGGAAATACTTCCTGTTTGGCTTCAACATTGTCTTCTGGGTGAGAGCGGGGTGGGTTCCGGGCCCCGTGCTGGGGGTGGCGGGAGAAGGAGGTTCAGTCCCCTCCTTGGTTGGGGGGGACCACTCCCTGCCTTAAGGGCTTGGGACCGTCACCTCTCCCCACCCCCTTCTTCCCACTCCCACCTCCACGCCCATTCCCAGGACCACTCCAGGGAACTGCGGGGAGGCCCGGATTGCTGGAGGCGGGTCCCAGGCGCCTCGGGGGTAGGGTATGGAGGTGGAGTCTCCCTGTATCTTCCCAAGCCCGGGTGGAGAAAGGGGAGGTGTTTCCTTGAAGGTCTCAGGGACCTGTCTCCGGTCCAGCTCCTTTGCTACCCGGGAGTGTGGGGTGTGGGGTGTGCGCTGAGCTCCGCCCCTGGTTTAGTCCACAGGGAGGAGTGTCCGTGAGGGGAAGGGCCGGATCCCCTCGCCTAGTCTTTAGCTCCTGTAAGGCGGGCGGGAGGGGGGCGGGTAGGTCAACCTGCTCCATACTGAGAGCTTGCGGGCTGGGAGGGCCAATAGCTCTAGTCCTCCGCTGGGGATAGGAGGTTGAGACACTGTTGAGACGTCCTGAGCTGGCCAGGGGAACAGAATTCAACATTCCACAGCTGACAAAACCGAGGCTTCTGGGCGGTGCTGCCCCTGCCAGAGAAGGGAGCTGCTAGGGCCCCTCCCAGGGTGGTGCCTGTGCCCCTGGGCCCTGCCAAGTCATCTTTCCCTCCTCCCTCCCCCATCCCATCTCGCCAAGGCTGCTTGCTGCCTCTGCAGTCTGTGTTCCTGTTGCCTTCAGTCAAAATTCCAGGCCCATTCAGTTTTGTTCAACAAGACTGGCGCTGCCCTCTACCCATGTGCTGCCCATGAAGTCACCCGTGTGTGGTGGGCTTTTTGGCTCCAGCAACTCGCAGCTCTCAAGGGTGTGGGCAATGTGCAGAGAGTACTGGTGGGGTTGTCTGGAGGCCTGGGTGTAGCAAGCCTAGCTTTGAGACTGGCAAGTCCCTTCTCTCTGGGCCTCAGCCCCCTTTCCTGGGAGGGGTGATAATAAAGCCCACCCCTCAGGGTTGTTAGGCAGAGTAGATGACTTCTAACTTGTATGCACACAGCTACTTTGTTATTTATTATCTACGTTTTATGGATGAGGGAATTGGCACAGAGAGGTTAAGGCATTTAACCTAGAGTCACAAGGCCAGTAAGTGCAGAGCCAAGGTACATACCAGGGGGCAGTGGGTGGGGGCGAGGCAGAGCATTGAGCAGAGTGAGTCCCCGGATGACAAGGGGGCAGGCAAGAGAAAGTCAAGATTGTTCCAGGCACACCCACTTTTGCAGGGGAGTATGGGTGGGGAGCCAGAGCAGGAAAGGCCCCAGGGCTGGGACAGTGTTGGAGGTTTTTTTTTTTTTTTTTTTTTTTAAGATTTTATTTATTTATTTGAAAGAGAGGATGAATGAGAGAGAGAGCATGAGCAGGGGGAAGAGGAGAAGCAGACTCTCCGCCAAGCAGGGAGCCCAACGTAGGACTCGATCCCAGGACCCTGGGATCATGATCTGAGCTGAAGGCAGACGTTTAACGAGTGAGCCATCCAGGTGCCCCAAGTGTTGGAGGTTTATGTTGAGAGCAGTGTAAAGCAGTGAGGGCTTCAGTGCTGGGCGGTAGGTCTGTTTTGGCTTTTGTTTTGGAGAGAGATCTGTCTGCCTTCGAGGGGAGGGTGGGTAAGGGGCAGAGGGTTTGGAAGTTGGGAGACCAGGGAGGAGTGCTGGGGCAAAGCTGGGGGTGGGGAGTGGGACGTGAGGAAGGCTTCAGGGGAAGTTATGAGGACCAGGTCACTTAGGGGGGCCTAGAGAAGGTTTCAGGTTTGGGTCCAGGTGGCCAGAGGGAGGTACCTATCAACAGGCCCAGAGATTTTTGTTTGTTTTAATGGAAAGTGGATCCTGGTGTTACCCTTCTGAGAACCTTCCAGCGATTAATACAGTCCGGACTCCTCTAATAGTCTCCAGCACCCTCTGGGGTCTAGCCCTGCTGCCCTTCAGTCTGTCCCTTGTACCACCAAACTGGATCTTACCTCTGGGCTTCTGCCAGGCCCTCCACCTGAAATTTTCTTCTCCTCTATACACTTTTTCATCATTCAGAGCTCAGCTAGAATGTCCCCATTTCCCCTAAAGAAAGCATGCCTCCACCGCCCCCAGTCACTCCCCATCGCATCACTCTGTTTGCTTTTCTTTAAAGGATCTGTTGGTATCTGAAATTACCTTGTTTGCTCACTGTGGATTTCCCCCACTGGAGTGTAAACTCCTTGAGAGCGGAGAGCTCATTTGTCCTATTTGCTGATGTATTCCCCGCGCATGGAACTGAGCCTGGGACGTGGAGGTGTTTGCAGCAGGCAGGTGGACCTGGCCATCTGGAGCTAGGGAGAGGTTGGGGTGGAGGTCCGGGAGATGCCAGTGTCTGATGGTGTGCAAATAAGTATGAAGGAGGAAGAAGGGCAGAAGGCTGAAGGTGGACCCTGGTGGGGTTGGTGGCCATGTGCATAGGGCAGGTGAAGCAGTGCATCCTGGGAGGGAGGCTGAGAAGGGGTGGAAGGAGGAATGGTGTTTGGGTAACCATGGAGGTGTTCAGAAAAGAGAAAGTAGTGGTCAGTTGCCTGTCTAAAGGCCATGGGTGGGTCAAGTGGGATGAGGCAGGAGAAGTGATGTTTGGTTTCACATCCCAGATCTAGTGTGGGGGGAGGGAAGGAAAGACTTTAGAGAAGAATACTGCAGTGGGAGGAGCCTGGGGTCAGAGAGAGGAAGGCGTTAAAAGTGGGTGGTCATGGTGGAATGGACCGGAATTGGTGGGGGGAAGGGAAGGACCCTGTGAAAGGAAGTGGGTGGGAAGGTGTGAGGAGGGGGTCATGGCCTTGGGCTGGGGCAGGAGGGGCACTCTCCATGTGAGACTGGATATCTGGGGAGCAGCCCAGGCTCAGGCATATGGCCTGGACATCCAGGACTCTTCCCAGTAAGGAACTGAGGCAGGATGGTGGGCGGTGCTTAGAAGGTCCAGTCAGAACTGTGGCCAGATGTTTTCAAGGGCATAGCCACCGGTCCAGACGGGGGTCCCTCAACTGGATGCTGCTCACATCAGGATTCCTTGTCATTCAGGGGTCTTTGCTTGGGAGCTTTGAAAACAGCACAGAGTGGGGCGGCCATCACAGAGTTGCAGGGCAGCAGGATGGCCAGATTGGGAGGAGGCAGAGAGGAGGCTAGGAGCCCGGAACCCAGAACAGGCTTGGTGGGAGGAGAGGCTTAGGACATTGCTGTTGCTGCTGCTTGGCAGGAGTGACCCAGCCACCCTCTGCTGCAGTGCTGAGCTCCGGGAAGGGCTAGGGTGGGTTCAATCCTTCAGGCTGTGTTTTGTGGGGGAGAAGCATGGAAATGTGTTCTTGGGGAGGTAGAAAGGACCCTGGACCCCATTTATAGTCCATTCCCCTTATCCTCTCTCTCCCCCGGCTTTCTGAAGACCCTGACTACTAGAGGGGGAGGGACTCTCCTGGGGGTGGGGAAGGGTGCTGACACTCCAACCCTTAGCTCTTTGCTGCTGCTTCTGCAGGTGCTGGGAGCCCTGTTCCTGGCCATTGGCCTCTGGGCCTGGGGTGAGAAGGTAAGGTGGTGGAGTCGGGTGTGGGGCTGCCATAGGTTGAGGTGGTGGCAGGACCAGCACGACCACTTGCCTCTGCTCCCCTGGCACAGGGCGTTCTCTCCAACATCTCGGCACTGACAGATCTGGGAGGCCTCGACCCCGTGTGGCTGTTTGTAGTGGTTGGAGGCGTCATGTCGGTGCTGGGCTTTGCTGGCTGCATCGGGGCCCTCCGGGAGAACACCTTCCTGCTCAAGTTTGTGAGTGCACCCCCACCTAGATCCACTGGGGACCCCAACCTCCTCCCACTGACTTCTTGCATATAGTTAGTACTTAATGGGTAGTTTTATTATTATGTTATTATAACAATAATCATCAGAATTGTATTATCTATATTTGTGGGATACTTTCTGTTGTGACTGAAACCCAGTGGCCCAAGCATAAAAGGGTATTTATGGGCTCACTAAGAAAAGCCCAGGGGTATGCCAGGCGGCACATTTGAATCAAGGGGCCACCACAGTGTCACTTGGCCTGGTCTCTCTGTTTCTCTAGTCCTTCCAGTTGGCTCCATTCCCCATGGGGTAGAAGGATGCCCACGAGTGGGTGGGAGCTAGCTTCACGCTGCCCCTCCAGGAGCTCCTACTAGAGGCCGGGGCGCTCTCTTCCCAACCCATGGGCCAGTCCTTTAATTGCATCTCTCTGGTTCTGATTGGCTATCTCTGGACCAATCCCTGTGGCTCGGGGAGAGGTAGCGCTCTGATTGGTGGGCTCCCGGCGCAGGCCCAGCCCTCTGAATGGGAAAGGAGGTGGAGATGGCTCTCCCTGAGCCGCAGGGGCTGAAGGTGTATATGTGTAGGGTGGTTTCTCAAAGAAAACAGGGTGACTACCAGAGGAAGCGGAACGGATGGGTAGGTAAGAACCGCGCTGTCCTTTGCCGTCACTAAACAATACTAACAGGAGAGAAGGTGGGGCCTCTTGGCTATCTTGGGGTGGGGATGGGGGTGGTGGGGGGAGCTCTGCCCCTCGGCAGCCCCGGCCCTGCGTCTCTGACGCCCACCGTCTGTGTGCCCCCACCCCAGTTCTCAGTGTTCCTCGGCCTCATCTTCTTCCTGGAGCTGGCAACAGGGATCCTGGCCTTCGTATTCAAGGACTGGATTCGAGACCAGCTCAATTTCTTCATCAACAATAACGTCAAGGCCTATCGGGACGACATTGACCTCCAGAACCTCATTGACTTTGCTCAGGAATATGTGAGTCCCGCGCCAGCCCGGGCCACCTGCACGAGGGGGCTGCTGGGCAGATGTGTGAGAGAGCAAGTTCCCTGTGTTCTGGGACTGTTCCCCTGCCCACGCCCCAGGGAAAAGAGCCAGAAGGCCCCCTGTCTGAGGCGAAGCCAGCTTCTGTGATCCCTGTAGGTCCCCACTGGGCCTAGTTCTGCAGGGATACATTGTTGGGGAACAGAGGCCAGAGGCTCCGACCTGGCAGCTCCTAGGCCAGGGTTTACAACACACTTAAAGGACGAAATTTGATATAAAAAATACAGATTTCCCCTTCTAAGAAAGTCTGGACCCATGGTATTAGCTGGGGTTATATTGCTGCTGTCCCCTTTGCTGGTACAGGAGCTCTCTGTTTGCCATCATCTCTGGCACTCTGTATTTTATTATACCTGTCGGCCCTCTTCTCTTGTTTATGTTGTTTGGCCTCTGAACTTACTCGAGTTTGAGACCTCCTCCCTCCACAGAAGCTCTGCTTTTATACTCCTATACTTAACCCACGTGAAGAAGCAGTCAGCGAACAGTTCACGAGATCCCGGACACCTCGCGCCTCACCTTCTCTGCTCACAGCCGCCTCCATAGTCCCACAGCTTCAGCGCCACCCGCCCCGAGTCTGTTCCGGAATCCAGAGATGAACCAGAGCTGGGACCTGCTTTGAGGAGTTCCCAGCTCAGGGCAGAAGCAGACATATAGCCAGGCCATTAGGATGGGATTGATTTGTTCATTCAACACAGATTGGTACAGACTTACTGTGTGCCAGGCCCTGGGCCAGTTTTTGGGAGTTCGGTGGTGATAAAAGCTGGGATCTGTCCTCATGGGGATGGCAGTCTGGGGGCAGAGGCAGATGATAAGGAAAACAGACAAATATGTGTGCGTGTGTATATAAAAATAATAAATTGTGGTAAGAGCTGAAATGGGGAAGGGTGGAGATGAGGAGGGCTTTGGAGAAGAAGCAGGGCTGTGGAAAGAGGGGCAGATGTTCCCCAGCAGGCACAGGTGCTGAGTAGAGCGAGGGGAGGCAGGCAGAGGCCAGGCTGTTCGCTGGGACCTGTGCACACAGAGCTGCACGGTCATGGCTGCCCCCCCCCCAGGGGGGCCCACCTGTGTCTACGCTCAGTGGGTCCCTTGAGGGTCGGCTTTCCGTGGCAAATGGGTTAAGGCCTTTGCTTCCGTGTCCGCCAGTTCATGAGCGTGCTTCAGGGTGGCCACACGCTCGCTATTCCTGTGCCTAGGGAGGCAGTGCTGGATGTGCCGGGTAGGGTGATGGGGATATGGGTGCTGTCAGCAGCATCGATGGAGAGTGATGCAATCGTTATGAGGCTGGCGCAGTTGCCCTCCTGTCCCTGCAGACGGGAAGAGAGAAGGTCTTCATAAAATCTCTGAGGCCAGTGTGGGGGACGCGGCACAGACATGGGCTTCAGTGGTGCCTCTCCCCACAGGGCTTGGCCTGACACCCACTTCTCAGGGCACCCCTTCCCAGGGCCCCGCTGCTCCCACCAGCCTGGGCAGGAGCGTAGTGCTGCTCTGATGGGTCTGGGCTGAGGTCCGGCCTTTCTGTTGGAGGGGGTGTGGCGGTGCCCACCTGCCTAGCTGCCTCCAGACCCCCTCCCAGCCCAAACCTACCCTGTCTCCTGCAGCCTGGGCCTGTCTCCAGACTGGATGGGGCTCCTGGGGCAGGCGTGGTTCACCTGGGGCTCTCCTGTCACCCCTTAGTGGTCTTGCTGTGGAGCCCGAGGGCCTAATGACTGGAACCTCAATATCTATTTCAACTGCACTGACTTGAACCCGAGCCGGGAGCGCTGCGGGGTTCCCTTCTCCTGCTGCGTCAGGGACCCTGCGGTGAGTGGGGCCCAGTGAGGAGGGGCAGGGGGATCCCAGCGCACAGGCCAAGTGTGGGGAAAATCCACCCCAGGGCTTGCTGGGCTCAGCCTTGCTCTGGGGACCTTGGATGTTGTGGGGAGGGCATTTTACATGGGAGTCCTCCTAGTAGGCTGAGGACTTCGTGTCCGTGGGCAGCGGGGAGGCCTGCTGGGGTAGGGGCTGCACCACTTCAGCAAAACCTGTCTCTTTGATGGTAGCGAGCCAGCTGCCACACCCCTGGGCCACCATTCTGGAGTGGCAGGGCGTGGGGATTCTGACCCCTTTATGGCTTTCTTTGGAGCAGAAACTTCTCCCAGGGACATCTGTCCCATCACAGTTCAGCTGGGACACTGAGGGCCAGGATTCTTCCCACTCTTATAACACACAGGCAGGCAGGATTCCAAAACAGGAGGCAGCTCAGGCTGGCGTTGGTGGCCGTGTGTCCTGGCGCCGGGGAAAGAGGTACATGGGCCTCAGGGAGCCTCACATAGTAGTGGTGGGCATGGCAGAGTCTGTGGTTCCGTCTGTTTCCCCTGAGAAGCAGGAACCGTTGCAATGCTGGGCACCTTGGGCCCCTGTGGGGTACCCCCTCACCAACTCGCTTATTGGTCTGTTTTTTCTCAGGAAGATGTCCTTAACACCCAATGTGGCTATGATGTCCGGCTCAAACTGGTGAGAGGGGTGGGGACAGAATTGAGGGCACGGGGAAGGGAAGGGCAGCTTCCCATAAGCTCCTCTGAAAGGCCTCAGGGATTATGGGGGAGGGCTTGCTGAGTCCTAGGAACCATCCAGGCACCTAGGGCTTGGTACTGCCAGTCATAGGGCCAGTGGACCCGTGGGCACAGACACGTGTCTGTTTGCTTATTTCAACTCTTTGTCAAGCACCCACTGGTGCTCACACCTGGCAGTGCCCTGGACACTGGGGATTCACGCTCAGGAGATAGGCAGACACAGCCCCTGCTCTCAAGGAGCTCCCACTCCAGTAGAGGGAGAAAGACAGTAAGCTCACGGATAAACACATATGAACAGTAACGTGACAATTTCAGCCAAGAGCTTGGAAGAAAATAAAGGGAGGTGATGGGATTGGGGCCGGGTGGCCAGGGAAGGCCTCCTGGAGGAGGGAGCATCTGTCCCGAGACCCTGATGATCTGAAGGAGCCTGTCACGCAAAGCCTTGTGGTAGAGCTCCATCCAGCCAGCAGGTACTGAGATGTCAGGCGCGGAGATGAGCCTAGCAAGCTGGACTGAGAGGAGGCCCGTGGGGGTGGGTGGGCCAAGCCCCTTGCCTCTGTGTCCCCAGGAGCTGGAGCAGCAGGGCTCCATCCACACCAAAGGCTGTGTGGGCCAGTTCGAGAAGTGGCTGCAGGACAACCTGATCGTTGTGGCTGGGGTCTTTGTGGGCGTCGCTCTCCTCCAGGTACTGCCTCAGCACAGCATGCCCCCCACGCCCCCGCCCTGCCAGCAGACCTTCCCTCACTTTGCCCCTTCGTCTTACAGATCTTTGGTATCTGCCTGGCCCAGAACCTTGTGAGTGACATCAAGGCAGTGAAGGCCAACTGGTGAGGCTGCCACACTGGCTGTGGCCACCTGCCTGGCCTACCCAGGGACCCCCCTTCCCCTGCCATTGGACCCGTGATGCGCAAGGGTGTGGGCGTTTCTGCTTGGACCTGAGCTCCGTAAGGGGCTCGAGTGTGGGTGTGCTGTGGGCCCATGGAGATAGCTGTGTGCCTTTGCCGGGCTGCCTGTCCTGGAGCTGTGTGCGTGGAGGGCGGGTGTGTCTCTGTGAGTGTGCACAGGGAGCCGCCATCTCAGCTGCTGTTGGGGGCCGGGCTCTCCAGGGATGGCACAGCTGAGACGGTGCTGGCCAGGTGGGTGGGAGGGGTCTGCCGTGTCCCTGCCCAGGCTGGGACACGCTTCTCTGTGCATGGCTCTTAGCGCAGGCTTGGGGCCTGCTGTTGCCTGGGACTCAGCCTCAATGTCTCTGACTTCAAAATGGGTCCAAGAATTTTCTCTCCTTCGCTTGCCTCTCAGGGTCCAACATGATGATGGCTACAAACTACTCAAATAAACAAAACCTTGAAAACCACTGGCTTACGCCCACCATCTCAGAGGTTCTGTCAGCTGCAGGGCCTCAGCAGTGCTGTCCGCCTGGGGCCCCGGCCCGGACCCGCCCTGCCAGCGTGTTTTCTTGGCCTGGGTAGTGTATACATTGAACCAACCTTTAAAACTTGGTATATTTCACATAAAAGTCCAGATCCCCAGCATCTTGTGAAGAATGGCCACCTGGCCACAGCAGCTCTTCAGTGGCATCGTCTCCTGGGACACGTGCTTCCCGTTCTCTGAGGGACCCGCCTGGCCTGTTCTGCTCACCTAAGTACCCTGCCTGCCTGACCCTGTAGGCTGGGAGTTGGCCTCCCCCACCTCTGCAAGGTTTTCCCCTACAAATGCTGCGAGGCTGCTGTGGGCCAAGCCCGGATTGAAGCCTGGGAGTGTGAAGAATGGGGAGGCTGGAGCCAGCCCCAAAGAGGCCACAGCCTGGGAAGGGTCTGGTCCTCCTGGGGGCTAAGACGGATGCCAGCGTGCCCAGGAGAGTGGCTGAGGGGTGGGATGGAGATCAGGAAGGTTTTGGGCAGTAGGTAGCTGGAAGCCTGAGCTTGGCACCCATGGGGAAGGGGGAAGCCAGGTTTGGGGGCCATTGTTGGTTGACACCTACCTAGGCTCACTTGGAATCCAGTTCAAAATCTTCCCAGTGGCCTGTAGAGTTGCCTCCTGGTCACTAGAGGGCGTGCCAGCACAGCATTACCTGGGTCTGGCTTTCCTAGGGAAACCCCACCCGGGTACAGCCTTGTGCCTGGTGTGTCCACCCTCCTTACTGGTTCTTCGGGTTTCAGGGAATTTACAAACTTCTAAAGCAGCAGACTGGCTCAGATTTGGGAAGTCTGGCTGCTGTTGTCAGACCTGCACAAAGGTGTGTGTGTGGAGTGAGCATTTGCGGTGAAAGAGGGTTGGGCTAGTGCACAGATCTCTTAGGAGCCCTCGGGGCCAGGTGGGTTATAAAAATAAAGTAGGCCTTGGAGTTGTGAGGCCGTTGCAGTGCGACTTTAATTTTTCCAATGGGAAAAATTCTAGAGATGGGACATAGACGTTGCTTTGTGATGAGAAATATTTGCATGATTGAGTCTGAGTCGCTAATGGCAACTGGCCTTGAGTGACAATAAGATGTGGTAGGGACTGTGGCAAAGCACAGATGTCCTACCTGAAATCGGTGGCTGTCATTCAGTTGCAGGTAATTGCTGTAAAGCAGGAATGTAGGAAGCTCTAATGCGAGAAATCTGGAGAAGCCAAAAAGCTAGATTTTTATGTGAAGTATTCCAATTTTTAAGTTGTTGGCAACTAATGAAAAAACATTTTAAGCCCTTCTAGTCACACTAAAGGTGCAGGGGCCAGCTATGGCCCCTGTGCCACCGTAGATCCCTCTGGGACAGTCCCCCGTGGGGGCCCTGGCGACTCCGCTGCTGAGGAATGCGGGGAGCTGCTGCAGGTGGGCGCGCTGTGGGGCAGGCTTCCAGCATCGGGGCTCCCAGGTGCAGGCTGGCGGTGTCCTCGGGTCTCTGAGAGGCGCAGGCCTTGGGAGGTCTCTACATACTACAATAAATACGGCTCGCGGTATCACGCACATGTCGTGTGGTTTCTGATTGTAAATGCTTCCGCCTTTCAGTTTCCCTCTCAAACTTCACAACCTTGTGAGGTGCGGAGTCTTTTCCCAATGAGGAAACGGGCTCAGGGGAAGGAGCTGCCCAGAGCGCACAGCTGGGAGGGGGCCCCCCGATCTGACCCCTCTGCTGTCTTGCACGGCACCAGTCCTGCCCTTCTGCGGCAGCAAGGTGGGACCTGTGCACCCGAAGTGCCAGCTCGTGAGTGTGAGCGGAGCACCTGCTTAGGTGTGCAGAAGTAGAGGAAAGGTCAAGCTCCTGGCCCTCGTGCTGCACTCTTGTGCAGGGGACACAAAAAACAGGTAGGTGCACAAGCATTTGTGTTAGTAATATATGCTCTGAAGAAACGAAGAAGGATGGCTAGACCATGACTATTGGGGTGCCTGGGAGAAGGGACCCCTTGATGGGGTGGTGGGAGGGGCTGCCATCTCTGGGAAGCTTCAGGGGAACAATGTTCTCTAGGTTTGGGTCCCAGTCGTCCTGGAGGCCCTGTAGCTGGCATGAGTTTGGCATGAAGGAAACTGGGGTGCTGAAGAGGTGGGAGTGGGTGAGAGAGGCAGAGGGAAGTGGGAGAACCAGAATAGATTTGGAAATGGGATTGATGAGGTGGGATAGGTATGACTGGTAGGAGTTGTTGTGACCCTGGCTAGGGACCCAGAATTCTCCAAAGCTCAGTTCTGCTATAGGATATCCATCTGTCCATCTTCCATTCACCCACTTACCCATCCACCCACCCACTCATCCATCCATCTATCCACCCACCCACCCTTCCATCCACCCATCCACCCACCCTTCCATCCACCCATCCATCCATCCATGCACCTACCCCTCCCCGTCCACCATCATCCACTCAGGTAGGCCCTGGCTGGAGGCTGGGGTTCCCAAGCAGCTCACACTTGCCCTTGTCCTGGGGCCCACCGGCTCTTGGCAGAGGCAGTTGGAGCAGTCACTAGTGGTGTGATGTGTATACGTGACAAGCACACGATGATCATGGCTGGTGGCATCTCATGCTGGTTAGAGACCTTTCCTGTCCCCAGAGTGGAACCCAGAGCGGTTCTTCCCCTTGTGCTGAGGAGTCCTTACTCAGAAGGGGATCTCTCCAGATGTCTAGAAAACACAAGGAAGCTTATAAGGCCACCCCCTGCCCATCCCTCTAGGTGGGTCCCTAGGCCATAGGGACCGAGGTCATCCTCCCACCTTCTGTCAGGGAGGGGCACACGCTGGTGATGACAGAGGTGGGCATTGTCTGGCAGCCTGGGAGCCTCCCACAGCCCTGGGCCTGCATAGACCAACCAGAGCTGCTGGCGGCTTCTGGCATCGGCTTGGAGGGAGGGCGTCCTGTGACATCAGGCTACTCCAGATGGGGAACTGCAAAGGAAAGAGAGATCCTGGGCTGGCGAGCCCTTGGATCTCTGGGTGAGGAGGTCAGACGGGCTCAGGAGGCTGGGGTAGGGTTTCCTTCAGAAGATGGCCAGTGGGTTAAGGTGGTGCACACCTTGGAGGGAGCCGCTCCCAGTGATCACCAGAGGGCACCAAAGTACAGCCCATGCAGTCTCAGCAGCGGACCAGGGGAGGCTGCGGGTGTGGCCATCATGGGGGGAGGGTGGGCAGTGGTGTAGGCCCTTGGGGCTGAGCAAGGCCGTAGCCACAGTTCCACAGACCTGGGGGACCATCCTGTTAGTGCCAAATCCAGGCCTTGCCACCATCCGGCCTCTCTTCTCCAAGGACTCAGAGCCGACGACACCGCCTGAGCTCTTCAGGCCCCCGCAGACGGTGGGAAGGGGTCACTTTCTCTAGTGGGTCCAGGCGACAGGCTCCTTCCTACACACACGCCTTCACTCAGTCAAGCGGATTTACTGAGCACCTACTGTGTGCCAGACACTGGAGTGTAAGTATAATAAGGAGCAAAATGAAGTCCCCCACCCCTGTGGTGCCCACCGACCAGACCGGGGCTCGGCGGTCTTTGTCCGCAAAGGGCCAAATAGGACACATTTTACGCTTTCAGGCCATACAACCATTCAGCTCTGCTTTATGGCAGAAAGGAGCTCTTGACAGGACAAACAAATGGGCATGGCTGTGTTCTAATAAAATTTCCTGGACACTGAAATTTGAATTTCATATAATTTCTATGTGTCAACAAAATATTATCCCTCTTTTGATGCTCAGCCATTAAAACCCACAGCCATTCTTAGCCCCCGGGATGGAGACAGGCCTGGGCGGGGCTCTCTGCGGCCGGAGGGGCTTCGCACCAGCCAGGGAGAGAAGAGATGCCACCCAGAGAGCGTCAAAGTGGGTCACTCAGCTGGGGAGGGTGAGCGCTATGGGAATATTAGAGAGAGCAGGGGCCTTGGGAGTGTGCGGGGCGGGGACTGGTCTGCATGTAAACGGGGTGGTCAGTGAGTGGTCTCACTCTCTGTGAAAAAGCGACATGGGATAAGTCTTTAATTTAAATTATTTTGTTTTATTATTTTTTAAAGATTTATTTATTTTCGAGAAAGAAGAGAGTGGGAGAGGGAGAGAGAGGATCTCCCACTGAACACAGAGCCCGATGGAAGGCTCGACCCCACGACACCGAGATCATGACCTGAGCCTAGGACACGCTCAACCAACTGAACCGCCCAGGCGCACCTCCTTTTATTTTAAAGTATTTTGACAGCACAGGTAAAATAGAAACCCACTCTCCTTAAAAAATGGGTGAAACTAAAGTCCCCTAACTGCCCCATTCTCTTCCCCTCTCCTGCCTTCCTCCTGTCATCACGGCTATGAGCCATAGATCCTTCCAGACAGTTTATATTTTTAAAATTTCACACTCGTGTTACGTACACATAGAAAATGTTGGGTATCATTGCGTGTGTGAGTTCGAAGTGGCAGGATACTGCCCCTATCTCGCAGTAGCTTGCTTTTCCAAACCCCACAATATGTTTCGAAGACCTAGTCATGTCTGTGCGTGTAGAGCTGCTTTGTTTCATGTGACTGTAGGGGTGTTTCCCTGCAGGGACAAGCCATGTTTTGCTTTTCTGTCCCTATCCTGATGGATGGTAGATGTCAAGCTGTTCCCACTTGGGCTCCACTCCAAGGCTCTGGTGAGAGGCACAGCCAAGCCCTCTCTCCCGGGGTTTAGACTGGAGCAGCCACTGCTTACTGGACAAGAGGATGAGGGCTACAGAGAAGAGTGGTCCCCAAGTCAGGCTGATGGCAGAGTTGGCCCCGGTAGGTCCCTTCCTGGGCCTGGGGCCTCATTTCTGCTCCTCAGCCCAAGCATTGGCCTGCTAGGCAGCATTACCGCCTCTGCGCGCCTGGAACTCAGCCCATCAGAGGTGTGAAAGCCACACAATTAGCCCCTTGGCATTGCCAAGGCTGTTGACGTGGCAATGCCTACCTGGTCCCCTGTGCAGCCACTCAGACAGATGGGGACACTGGTATCCTGTATACAGAGGGACCTCTGCTACGGCCCGAAGGTCTAGTCCTTGGCAGAGGCTTAGACGCCTAGAGGCCTGGACACACTTGGACACCTGGGTCCCACTTCCAGAAACGATCCTCTGGAAATTAGCTCTCAGGCCCACCTCCTGATCAGGCCAGACCACCCCCAGGAGGCTGCAGCACGCACCTGCCCCCATCTGTGGGAGTCTCCTGGGAATCATGCCTGGGGAGAGGGGGGTCCGGGCAGGGCCGTGTGGAATTCCAGGTGGCTTGCCTGCCAGCCAACATTTGCCAAGTATCTGTGTGTGCCCGGCCGTGCTGGGTGCCACAGCTCCGACACTGTTTCCGTCCTCAGGGGGCTCGGGGGCTGGTGGGAGATTCAGGCAGGTGAGTCACCAGTCTTGACAAGTGATTTATTTGTTTGAATAGGCGGTGCAGGTGTGTGGTTAAAAACCACAAACTGCACGGAAGGCTATGTGCAAATCCCTTCTCGCCCCTGTCTCCTGGTCACCTTCTCCTCCCCGGAGGCAGCCACTATTGTTAGTCCCCGCCGTGTCCTCCGGAGATGGTCTATGCATTCAAAAGCAGATCTCCTCAAGAAACAAAGCAAGCCAGAACCCCACCCACACACTGCACGACTGGAGCGTCCGACAGAAGCCTCTGTCTGCATTTTCACTGACCAGCATTTCTGGGAGATAATTACATATCAGTATGTATAGTCCGCCCCGTTCTTTTCAACAACAGCAAACCGATGATAACAGCAGGACCTTGTACTTAACTATGTGCGGGCTGCTGCTCTAAGCACTATTTATATGAACTGATCTACTCCCCAAACAGCTCGGAGACGGGCACTCCCTTATCTCGCTCCGCAGGCGAGGAGGCCGGGGGTTCCGCATTGTGTGACGAGGCCCCGTGGACTTCCACGGCCGCTCCTGATGGACATGCGGGATGGTTCCGGGCGGTGAACACTCTTGTACTTTTGTCTCTGGGCACTTGTATCTCAGAGGATAAATGCACGGAAGCAAATGGCTGGGTTAAAGGGCATGCACATTTTTAATTTAAATAGCTATGGCCAAATTGCCCTCTGCAGTGATCCCAGCCATTTACATAGAGCTGCACCTGCCCCTCCCGCCCCAGCAGCAGGACCAGCGCAGCCTTCATCCGCCTTTTCTATCTTCGCCAATCTGATAGAAGGAAATGATCTCTCCTTGCGGTTTTCCTTTGCGCGGCTCTTACGAGAGAGGTCAAGCGTCTGTTCACACAGAACAGCACCATCTGGCACAGTCAGAATCCAGCAGGGCAAGGTCCAAGGAGGTCTGGGAGCCAGGAGGCTGTTGGGGGTGAGGGTGGAGGTGGACATCTCTGAGCTGGCCCTTGGGGCGTGGGGCACCCAGAGAGGGCACCTTTGGCAGAGAGACAGGCCTGAGGGCTCAGGGGGCACCTGATCAGTCCAGGCCCGAGGACGGCTCTCTTCTCAGCAGTGTCAGCCCTGCTCCCTGAGTCCCTACTCCCCAGCCATGCTGCTTCCTCTTCTCCCTCTCGCACCTTGAGCTAAACCTTGGTTCCTGGGGTCCCTGCCCCACAGGGGGCTCCTTCCAGGGTCCCCAGAGGGAGCCTCCCCCCCATGCCTTTAGTGAGGCAGCTCACATTGGCTGCTTCCCCTACCCCTCCCACCCATCCCTGCCTCCAGCTGGGTGAGCGTACATCCTCATTAGCACGGTTCAGTGCCCAGCACTGGTAATTGATCTCCCTCCGGCCCAGTGTGGACAGCGGCTAATGGGGATGAATGGGGCGGGAGGTGCCGCCAAGGGACGCTCACCCGGTGGCCCGCACAGGGGTGGAGAGGAGGGCAGGAGATGGAGATGCGTTGAGCAGGCCTGTGACTCAGATGGGGAGCCTGCAGTCGCCTCTGCCCACCCACCAAGGCCGCCATCTGGCCCCCAACCCAGGTCCAGGGGCAGGATGAGTAGGTGGGTGGGCAGAGGGGCACTGGAATTCAGCTACCTGCTGGGGTAAGGGCAGGGGCCAGTCTAGGAGGCAGGACTGGAGTTCTGGGATGGCATCCCAGGAAGGCATTGCGGCCCTACGGGAGGGGCAGGCAATGCCCTCAATCAGTCATGTGTGACGGAGAGAGAGAGAGACATTCCAAAACAGGAGCAGGTAGTCACGGGCCGACCAGAAACAAGGACTCCATTGCATGATCAAGTGACAAATATTTATTAGGTGCTTACTGTGTGCCAGGCACTGGGTAAGCCGCAAGGTGACCTAAACAATTAAGACCTTCTTCATGTGTGCAGGGTGATGGGGAGTAACTAGGAAAATAAACACTGAAGTTGGTAACAGATGGTACGTGCTCAGAAGGCAATAAACAGGGCTATGTGTTAGGGTGACGGAATGGAGGTGGCACTTTAGGAAGGAACCTGGGGAGGCCTCTCTGAGGAGGCAACATGTGAGCTGAGACCTGAACAATGAGAAGGAAAAGCAGTCCAGGCAAAGGGAACAGGCAGTGCAAAGGTCCTAAGGTGGGAATGAACTTGGGGTGTTTGAAGAATAAGAAGGGGCCAGTGTGGCACCCGGCTGGCTCAGAAGAGTGTGCGACTCTTGATCTTGGGGTTGTGAGTTTGAGCCCCATGTTGGGAGTAGAGATTACACAAAAAATGTTAAAAAATAAAATCTGAAGAAGAAGGAGAGGAAGGAGAAGAAGAAGAAGAGGCCAGTGTGCTGGAGCGTGGCCCATGAAGAGATGAGCTGAGAAATTGATGGCAGTAAAGCAAGGAGGGCCATGGTCAAGGCCAGAAGCCCCGTTGCCGGGTCTGTGGGGTCATGGTGGATGGGACCCCTTTCCTGAGGTGGTGTTGGCCATACACCAGTCCTGCCTGGGTCAGCTGGGCCAGACGTCCCTGGGGAAGCCAGGCTTGTGTAGACTCTTGCCACTCCCCGGTCACTGTGTCTGCAGACTTCAGGGGGACAAGGGGGACTCCCAGAGATGTCTGGGCCAAACTCAGTCTGATTTAGAGGAGACACAGACACCTTCTTGGCCATTCGGGAGAAGGTGTCCAGTGCGTGTTACCTGCACATCACAGTGGTACCCTGTATTGTCTAACTTCTGCCTGACTTGAGGTGAAACTCAAGGACTCCTCCCAGGACCGAACAAATCTACTAATGAGCATTAACGTTACGGAATAAAGCTTAACATGGAAGCGAGTTGGAGTTAGCCTGGCAGCTAAGCAGGAGCACTCTAGAATTCTTACAGGGTTTTAGACATAAAACTCATGTATGTGTTTTATGGACAATTTAAGCAATTTCCAAGGGTAATCTTGACTGTTCTCTTGATTTTTGCCATCTGCGCTGACTTCACTGTCAAGTGCCAAAGCGGCCATTCCTGCAGGGCGAAGGTGTGTCCTGGACCCGCAGTGGGCTGGCATTTGCTAACCAGCAGAGGTGTGTCACATGAAAGGACCACTCCAGACTAGTCCCCATTCTCTGAAAGCATGTTCGCACACCATATTCTTGCTTAAATTGTCCCTCTCAATTCACAATGCCATTCCCTGCACTGATGCTAGTCAGTTTCTTCATATCCTTGAAGGACCTACTCGAATGTTCATTTCCCTGCTGTCCCTGGTCCTCCTCACCCCTCCTGTAGGTTCCTGTCTACTGTCTATTAGAGCTCAGTATAGTAAACCTTTTGGATTACACATTCCAGTAAAATGTGATCTAGAAAGAGTATTTGATAAACTTCAACATCAATTTATGATTTAAAAAGATCACAATTTTGGGGTGCCTGGGTGGCTCAGTTGGTTAAGTGTCCAACTCTTGATCTCAGCTCAGGTTTTGATCTCAGGGCCCTGAGTTTAAGCTTAAAAAATTAAATGTAATTTAAAAAATCACAATTGCTTAGCAACCAGAAATTTAAAAAAAAATTTCTTTATCCCAAAAAGGCATCTATCAGACATACAGAACCAACTTCATACTTAATGTTGAAAATTAGTAGCAGGTAGGGCAAAGATGCTCTCAGTACTACCATTCAGCATTGTAGTGGAGTCCTAACCAATGCACTAACACAAGAAAATAAATAACTATAAAGATTAGAGAGGAAGAGACAAAGGCAGGGACCATCGCCTTCATCTTGTTTCCAATTAAGTGGAAACTTAATAAGTGTTTGTTAAATTGAAGAAAAATAGTGTGTTCTCAAAGAAATTTCTTGAAAAAGTCAGGGACAGAGCCGATCCTCCATTAGCAAGAGTCTAAGAAAATTCGCTGATGCGCAGGAGGTCCCATGATCATGTCCTGCTAAAAAGATAGAAGCACAGTATTTCTCTAAGGCCAGAACTGAATGACGGAGCTCTTGGCATGCCAGGAAAGGACTCAGTTTTCAAAATAATTGGTGTTGGTCTCAGAATAGGGACAAGATGTTTAGGTCACCAGAATCTCTGTGGCAAGAGAAGTAGATGGTACCTGGATTCTGCATCAGGAGTGGGGAGCTGAGGCAGCAAAGCCAGGCAATTACTTCTAGTCAGTGGGGGCTGCAGGAATAAGAGGTGTGGAACTCAGGAAATCTTTCTGTTCTTTCTCCTGGGACAATTAAGATTAAAATATCCTGCCTTTTTTCCATGGGGTTCTGGAATATTGAGTTTAATTCTGACTTCCCATCCATTCCCTGCCAGGTCCAGTTTCTTGGTATCTATGACATCAGCCCTGGAAAAGGAGCTCTGGCTCAAAGCAAACTGGTTGTTAGGCATCTACGGTTTCTGCCTGGTCCCCATCTCTTCTCCCATATTCTGGATTTTCTTTTGGGAAGGATTCTCCCCCACCCTTGGTCCATATTCTTCATGGGAAGTGAGAGCAGGACCCAGGCCTGACCAGTCAGCGTGCTCCATCCCCTCAGCAGTGAAGAGGGCAAAGGGTGCCTGCTCCCCGGTATTGCTGAGACAGAGAAGCTCCCTCTCCTTGGAGTTCTGGAGCTGCTACGGACCACCTTCCTGCCCATGGTCCTAGAGTGAAACTGACACAGAGAAACAGACTCAGGAGACGGTGACCAACCTTGGCCCAGTGACCACACTTAAGCCCTAGATCTAGCCATGTCTGATGCAGAGCTTTCTTTCCGGGACAGGAGCAAAAAACACCCTCTCCCCACTTTTGAGTCTAAGCTGGTTTGAATTGGGGTTCTGACATGTGCAACCAAAAGAGTTCTGATCGACACCGTGGGAATGAGAAAGTCTGCGTGGGAGAAGCCAAAGGTCTGGGTCATACACGCCATCTCATGGGGAGGGGCAGATGCAAAGAGCTTCCAAATGGAGCTCAAGCTGGCACTCCCTGTCTCTTCCTTCATCCTGTGCTGACCCTTCCAAGGAGGCTGGCCCTGAGATCCCAAAGGGAATGGCAGAATGATCACACATCATGCTAAGTCATTTTTGTAAAGTCAACTTATTGAGGTATAATTTGCAAACAATAAAACGTGCCCATTTCAAGTGTATATTTCATTAATTTTCAGATATATATCCCCCTGTGTAACCCCCACCACAAACAAGACAGACAACATTTTCATCACCTGGAAGGTGCCTTGTGGTCCTTCCTTGTCAGTCTCTGTGCCTCCCCGCACCAGACAACAACTAATTTGCTTTCTGTCACCATGGGTTAGATTTTTTTCTTTAGAGTTTTATATACGGTCAATCCTCAGTATTCACAGATTCTGTATTTGTGAACTCGTTTCCTCACTAAAATGTATTCGTAATCCCCAAATCAAGACTCATGGTGATTTCATGGTGATTCATGGACATGTGCAGAGTGGTGAAAATTTTAATTCGCAGGACGCCTGGGTGGCTTATTCAGTTAAGCATCTACCATCAGCTCAGGTCATGATCCCAGGGTCCTGGGATCGAGTCCTGCATCGGGCTCCTTGCTCAGCAGGAAGCCTGCTTCTCCCTCTGCCTCTGCTTGCCGCTCGCCCTGCCTGTGCTCTCTATCTCTGACAAATAAATAAATTTTTCTTTTTGAAGATTTTATTTATTTATTCGACAGAGATAGAGACAGCCAGCGAGAGAGGGAACACAAGCAGGGGGAGTGGGAGAGGAAGAAGCAGGCTCATAGCGGAGGAGCCTGATGTGGGGCTCGATCCCACAATGCCGGGATCACGCCCTGAGCCGAAGGCAGACGCATAACCGCTGCGCCCCGCAGGCGCCCCGTGACAAATAAATAAATTAAAAAAAAATTTAATTCGCTTGCCGCACATGCTCCCCGCTGAGGTTAAAGGAGGTGACCCTCTGTTTTCATCCCGTAAACAAGTGTCCTTTGTGACGTTTATGTAGCACCACGTTGTTTTTCGCATTTTTGTGCTCCTTGTTGGTGGTTTTGTTGTTTAAAACGGCCCCAAGTGTAGTGCGCAGCGCCGCCTAGTGTCCCGAGGTGCTGTGATGTGCCTTGTGGAGAATCGACGTGTGTTAGACGAGCTTCATCCACACCTGAGTTTCCGTGCTGTCGCCGTGAGTTCAACATTAGTGAATCAATAATATATATTAAATGAAGTGTCCTTCTGGATACAGAGCCACACACACAACACAGTCACGTATTGATTGGCGACGGAGGCTTGCAGGAATCGAACCCTGAATGCCCCTAGGAGCCGAGGTTCCGTATTCAGAAATCTAGCACCTGCGGCCACGTTACAGAACGTAACTACCACGGGTAACGGGAACCGGCGGTGTATGGAATCCTACAGATGCAGCCTCCTGAGTTTCTCTCTGCCGCCTGGCATTGTGCTTCTGAGATTCACCCACGTGTTGGGGTGTGTCACTGGTTTGTTTCTTCCAGTGCTGAGTAGTATTTCATCACGTCGACACACCAGTTTCTTTATTCATTCGCCAACGGATGGAACATTTGGATGGTGTCTGGTCTATGGCAATTGTGAATGAGGCTGCCACACACTTTCATGTACAAGTCTTCGTGTGGATATATGTTTTCATTTGCATTCCAAGTATTTTCATATAAGTAAATCAATTTCATGTTTGTTGAATCCTTACAAGGGTCCCAAGGAGCAGCCTCATCTTATACGGGACAGGGGGGGGGGTAACTCAGAGTCACAGTGGCCTGCTGAGGGTCACATGGCTCAGAGCCCCTGCCTGAGCCACACTGCCTCTTCCTTGGTGGAGGCCTGAGGGTCCCTCGTCAGGGTCGGCCCCACGCTGCAGTGGGAAGGACTTAAGCTCTGTCACTGTCTTTTCACAGCCTTCAGTTCCCCAGCTGCAAAATGTTCAGTTTCAGTTCCCTCCAAGGAGCCCTTGGCTTTTTGAGCCGCTGCTCTTAACCCTGCTGGAAGCCAGGGCCAAAGCAGCCCGTGGGAGGCTGAGCCAGGCTGGAACCAGGAGCGAGAGTCTGGCGGGCCTCACTTGTCAGCTCGTGGGCTTCAGCTGCTCCAATCCACTCCCCTTGCAGGAGGTGATGGTACTGACTTCGGTCTGTAGACTCCCTATCAGGTGCGGCCAACCAGTGGAGGGTCACATGCCTGTCTCTGGCCTAGGGTTTTGAGGCCTCACGCAAGGACTGAGAAGGAGCTGGAGCAGCGCTCCGGGCAGCCCTTGCTCCTGGCCCTTCCCAGGCCTCCATGTTCCTCCTGCTGGTAATTCAGCGAACTGCTAGACGAACTTCCAGTGCATTCTGGGAACTGCCTGTTGCTTGCAGTGCGTTAACTCCACATGCTGAACTTGCTAGTCCCCCCCCCCCCCCCACGGACCTGAGCCTCAGCTCTGGCTTATCTCTTCCTCAGGACGTTCCTTGGCTTGAGGAAGAAGGAGAGTCTGGTATATGGGAGCAACTGGTGCAGAGGAAGGGGTCCCAGGCAAGGGGAGAGAAGGCTTGGATTTGGGTCCTGACTTGTCTCTGGCCCTCTAGGGCTCCTCTTCCTCGTCTCTAAAATGGGGACCCTCACTGGTGTTTCAGTCATTGTCATCAGTGCCTCCTGTGGGCAGGCTCTGGTGCTGGGGAGACGGAAGGAGGAGACTCCCTCCGGAGCGGGGCCTCTGCTCTAACGGGGTCGGGGGGCAGACAGTGAGATGTCACAGTTGAGCGAGATGACAGGGCAAGTCCTGAGGCCCTGCAGGCCAGTTCAGGGCATGGTCCAGCCTTCGCAGTCCTGGGGCCAGTGACTGACCTGCTACCTTAAGCAAGGCAAATTTACTTGAAGGGGAGGGACGAAATCAGGGCCCTGCTAGGAATCTAAGTCATGAGAATTTAAAGTCTCTTTAGGGTGTGGCCATCAGGATGTTCAGTTCTGCCAGAATCCCATCCACAGAGAGGGGTCTGCTTGGCCTCACTCCCCTGTTGGCACACACCAGGGTACGTTGTCTCATGGACAGCTGGACAGGACTGCCCGTGGCAGGGAAGGGGGGAGTCCTGGGGTGATGCACCCTGCAGAGTGGGGGAAATGCAGGGAAGGCAAAAGCCACAGGTGTTCCCCGGTTGTCAGGCCAGGACTCATGGCAGGCCCTGTAAATGCCCTGGAAATGGGGCTGTGGGCACTTCCAGGCTTTGGTACTGCAGGGCTCAAAAGGGGAGGTGGCCTGACGTGCGCCCCACACCAGCGGAGTGGGCTCCCTCAGGAAGGGCTTCTCGTCAGTTCCCTCGCTGCTGAGGCATCTGAACCAAGGAGGGGCTCCATGCATGTTTGGTAAATGCTGGTGGAGCGAATGAATACTCCGCACACATGCTGAGGCTGTGAGGCCACTGCCAGGCCAGTCCCGTGTGGTCCCTGCCTTCTGGGATTCGGGGGCAAGCACTGGAGACAGATGCCCTGGACTAGAGACAGAACAAGACACAGGTGATGGCCCCGTCCCTGAGGCATGTGGCTAGTGCCTTGGGAATGCCTGGGATGGAGGGTTACCCTAGACAGGCAGTCAGGAGCTTTCAGGAGAGGTCTGGACTGAGAGGGTTGAGAGGGAGAGCATTCCGGGGGGTACCCTGGTTTCTTATTCTGGGGCCCTGGCTCTGCCCTGTGGAGCTCAAGGTAGCTGGGGGCTGGGCAGACAGATGCATAACTGTCCGGTGGGTGAGCTGGCAGTGGGGCAGGAAAAGGAGGATGGGGGTGGGAGTGGGGAGAGCCCTGGGCTGGGGGAGAGGTGAGGAGACGGGGCTGCAGGCCCCAGCAGGCTGCAGAGGACGCCCCAAGGTTACCTTGGCCTGTGGCTCCTGGGCTCCAGCGCTGCCAGCGATGACAACAGCGAACCAGCAGCCTCTCCGAGTTTTATTATCATTCAAATGAGGACGTGGAGAGGTATTTCGTTTGATTGGTAGAATAATAGGAGCCATTTATCTACCTTCTCTCAACCTTTCATATCTGTTTCGCTATTTTATGGGATCGCATACATCATAGTAAAGGCAAAAATGTATTTTTTCCCCCTGACTTGGGGCTGGGGGGCAGCAGGGATGGGAAGGAGGATCTCAGAGTGGCTGGCAGGAGCTGAAGGAAATGAAATCGAAAAAGACTATTATTGGTGACAGACAGTTACATCTGAAAGGGAATAAGAAACTCCCCAGTGCGGGCGCGGATGAGGAGTTTTAAATGGAAGATCTAACAGCCTCCAGCTCTGGGTCCAGAGAGAGGGGTGGGACGGGAGGAAGGCCTGAGGGGTGGGGGGACAAGATGGGGAGAGTGGGGGAGGGGGCGGGCGGGGAGCCAGGAACAAGACGGGCACAAGGGGCATGTGGCCCAGCTGTGGGAAGTCTTTGTCCTTCTTCAGTTATGATAAATTACACATGTCATACAAGGATCCGTTCTCCTTTTGAAAAAATTAGAACATTCCAGATGAAGCCCCCTGTGACCATCAGCACCATCCCCACCCCTTCTCCCCCTTCCCCAGAGGGAACGACTATGATTTTCTTTTCCCTCTTGATTTTACAAATACATAACGGTACCTTAAAAGAGGTAGTACTCTTTTGTGGATTTTTTCCCCTCTTTTAAACGGTATCATACTGTGTCACCAGCTTCTTGTTTTTCGCACTCAATACGTTTTCAGCTCTGTGTGCATAGATCTGCGTGGCTCTCGATCCTTCCTGGAACTGCATGTGGTTTTCGCTTCTACAACTAGCCCGTGGTTTAGCCACCCAGCGCCCCTTGACGAATACTTAGGTGGCTTCCAGCTTTCACAGTTACAAACCATGCTGCAAGGATCCCTGTCTCCTTCCCAGGCAGCTGGGCCAGTTTCTGGAAGGCAGGTGAGCATTGGACTCCCTGGCAGGGGAGGGGTGTGCATTTACAGGTGGAGGGGATGCTGCCCATTGCTGCCCAAAGTGTTTCCGCTGTGCTGTGGGGCTCCAGCCACCTGTCCCCAGCAGCTCCACCGTGGCAGTCACTTCCCAGGTAAATGGGAGTGAGAGCACACAGCTTCATGCTCTGGTTGCTGCCCACGTCTTGGGCAGGAAATGGATGGCAGAGAAGGGAGTAGCAAAGACCTGGATGGACAGGGCACTAGAGTGGAAGGGAGGAGACCTGACCCCAGAGCTCCAGGATCTGGGCTTCAGAGTCTGGGCCCCAGGGTCTGTGCCTCCTCTCCCACAAGGTGAGGGAGGCAAAGGGCCAATAGGCACGATGCTGGACAGGATGATGGGGCCACAGGCAAGGGCTGGAGGGGGGGTAAGGGCAGGAATCAGAGGGTACCGTGTGGCTGGTCAGCAGGGCCAAGGAGGAGGTCTAAGGCAAAGTCTGAGTCTGTGGATGGTATCAACACAGAGTAGGGGATGGAGAGCACCAACACGGAGGGGTCCTCACTGGACATCTCGTTGCCTTGATGGATGCGCCCCCGGAGGTGGGACAACCCCCCGCCACCCTGTGCAGCCAGCCTCCACCCCCATGTGTAACTCCCAGTACAAGGTGTCACCAGAGATAGCCTTGTGTCTCCTAGAGTCGTGGCTTCATCTCACCCAGCCTGGGGTGAAGTCCTCCCAGGTGTGGGCTGGCGATGTCTGCAATGCCCTCTTTATCCCATCATTGGCAGGGCTGGGGAGGAGTAGCCCCAGGGCAGCTGAGGGTCTAACCGCAGGGAGCAGCTGAGCTTTGTTTCCTGGTTGGGTGAGGTCCTCCAGTACCCTGCGCCCTGGGCGTGTGGTGACAATAGACAGGAGGTGAGAGGTGGCTTGCAGCAAGGTCCTCAGACAGCCCAGGAAACTTCCCAGTCCCAGAGCACTAGGGGAGCAACTGGGCCTCCCAGTGGTGACAAAGGGAGGCCACCACCCAAACTTACAAGCAGGAACCAGATGGGGACACAGACACCTCATTGCTGCCAACGCTCAAGGGAGATGACAGCCAAGACATGTCTTGGGTGGGTGCCAGCAGGGAAGACATTGACCTATGACCCATCAGCCACCCCCCCATGTTGTGACAGCACCCACATTAGCTGAAATCCAAGAACAAGGAGATGGGGGAGGGGGAACTTTGAATCAACAGAATTTAAACCCTAATCACTGAGCTGACCAAGTCTTACATCCTGCTGCGAGGCAGAAAATGGGGTTTGAAATAAAGAAGACAGATAGTAGGAGCATATTGCTGTGGTTTTGGTACACTTGGGTTAGTGGTCTGAATAGTCATACAAACCACAGCTTAACTGGGGACAGTGACTGGGGAGTCCCACAGGGGCTCATGGAGACGGCATGGCGGGGCTCTTGCCCTCTCCTGGAGCCATGCAGCTGGGCGTGCATCTTGATGTGTCCTCCCCGCTCTCCCTCCCCAGAACCCATCCATCCGCTTGCACACAGATTCTGGGGGAATAAAGGGGGTTGAGTGAGTGGTGAGCAGAACCGCCCATCTTCCCGCGCCCAGGGAGTCCCTTTGTGGTAAATGACACTAATAGGATCCAGCAATGAGGAGGGAGGAAGGAGGAAGGCCTGAAAGCTGGGTGACCTGCTGGTCCTAGGAGAAACTTGAAGGAGGCTGTGGGACAGAGGGGCAGCTCCTTGCGTGAGCACAGGGTGAGGAATCAGCAGCCTTGGGGCAAGAATGAGCTCTGGGGATCCCAGGCAAGACCCTAAGTTCTCTGAGCCTTCAAGTCCTCCCCGCAAACAGGGTGGGCTCTGCTGTTCCTTCCTGAGGCTCCTGCTGCCACCCGCGCAACCGTCATCTGGAAAACCTTCACTTCCCTGTCGCTCAGGCAGGGCCGACTCTCTGGGGTCAGGTGTGGGGACGTGATCCAGGCCTGACCGCCAATACTATGTTCTATATATTCGTTGAGACTGTTGACAAAGAGAAGCTGGCTCTCCCAGTACTGGTGAGCCAGGAGTATGTTGCTTGGAGCTGCCGGGGGAGGGGGGCCTCCATGAAGAGGTGGGTTTGTCTGAGAATGGCTCCAGCTCGGAGGAAGGCAGAGCAGAGACAGAACGAACGGAGTCTGTCCCAGCCGGCTCAGGCCGCCATAGCATAACACCGCAGACTCAGTGGCTTAAACAGCAGACATCTGGATCTCACAGTTCTGGAGGCTGGGAAGTCCAAAGTCAAGGTAGGTTTTGTTCTGAGGCCTCTCCTCCTGGCTTATAGATGACCACCTTCTCAGTGTATTCTTCCAGGGCAGGGAGAGAAAGAGAGAGAGATCCCGCACACGTGCCAGCACTCTCCTGCCTCATCTTACAAAGGACAGCAATCCTATGGATTAGGACCCCATCTTGACGACCTCAGTTAACCTTGATTACCATGACAAAGGCCCTGTCTTCAAACAGAGTCACACTGGGCGTGGGGACTTCAATATATGAATTTATGGGGGGACACAAACATTCAGTCCCTAACAGAGTCTTAGAAACATGGTTTGTTCCCCTGGGTCCAGCTATGCCTGAAGCCAGCCCTACCCATGGACTTTCTAGTTATGCAAGCCGTCCCATTGCAGGACAAAGTGGTTTGCGTTTCTGCAGCTTGCAAACAAGAGCCGTGTGGTGACTGTCGCAGATATTCCACAGGTGCGTGCCCGGCACGTAGCATGTGCAAAAGAAGTGCTCATTCGGTCCCTGGAGAGAAAGCACACAGTTATTATTTATTTATTTATTTATTTATTTATTTATTTATTTATTTATTTATTTATATTATTATTATTTTTAGACATTTTATTTGTTTTACTTGGCACAGAGAGAGAGCGAGCGAGTGTGTGTGAGCACAAGCAGGGGGAGCAGCAGGCAGAGGGAGAAGCAGACTTCCTGCTGAGCAAGGAGCCTGATGCGGGACTCAATCCCAGGACCCTGGGATCATGACCTACGCTGAAGGCAGATGCTTAACTGACTGAGCCACCCAGGTGCCCCTATATTATTTCTTTTAAGTCATCTCTACACCCGATGTGGGGCTCAAACTCACAACCCTGAGCCGGCTCCACCGGCTGAGCCCGCCAGGCCCCCTGAAAGCACAAATGTTTAATGTGGGGAGCGGGAAACAGGAGAGAATGGGGAGGAGACAAGGACAGGCAAATCAGGGAGGGAAAGCAGGACACGGAAAAGGTACGGGGACACAGGCCGTGTTATGTGGAGGCAGAGTGAGAAGAGAGAAAAGCAGCCAGGACTTGTTGGAAACACTTGGTTCTCAGCAAATGAAGCTCCTGTACCATTTGCCGTGTGGGTGGTGGAAGAGCATCTGGGTGGAGCTCAAGGCCATGGAGTGGGCTAGGGGCTGCCGGCTGGGCCCACGAGGCCACGAGCTGCTGTGGACACTGTATCCGGCCCCATCCAAGGGGGCTGGGGACCATGTGCTTCACTGCAGATTGTCCCCTGTCATCCAGATCTATTCTTTAAAAGAAGTCAATCAAACCAGTCTTCCTTGCTTCACCTGCACCCGCTCCTGACTTTCCATCACACAGAATGACGGGCAGACCCCTGTGCCTTGGGGGTTCGCTGCCCCTGCTCACACCCAGCTGCAGTCCACGGGGCCCCATTCTGCAAGCCTAGGCCCCTCTCTGGCCCGGTACACCTACCATCCCCTCCGCCTGAAATGCCTTCTGCTCTGACCTTCCCCTTTAGCTCCTTCTCCTCACTGGAGACTCAGCCCAGTGTCTCCTCCTTAGAGGGGCTCTCCTGGGTCCCCTCCAGGGCAGTCCTGATCACAGGATCCTGTGCTGATGGTTCAAGACCACAGTTCCCTCCGTCTGACACAAGCCCATGAGGTTACTCTCACTTTCGTCCTGAGTCTCCTCCACCTCCAATATCAGCGTGCAGGGGCAGGACCTCAGCGGCATCCCGAGTCCCAGGACAGAGCCCGGGACAGAACAGACACTCAGGAGGGTCCCTGCCTGCACACCAAATGCCTCTTGAGAACTCGGTGCCAAGCATGGGCAGTCTCCACGGTTACAAACTCAGGTGGGGAAAAATGGTTCTGTAATACTGAACTTAATTTCTATCTTAGCCCCTATTTTGGTCAACTCAGTATAAATATAGTCAGTTTGGGGGTTCTTGGTTAATCCTGGGTCTCCTCTGCCAGTTTCAAGTCCCCACCTTCTCACTAAGGTAGGGGAGGGGCCCACGGAGAGTCAAGGGCTTGAATGGGGCCAAGCTCACCCTGCATCTATGCCACTGTCCTCGCTGCACCCTCATTCCTGGAGCTCTCCGCTGAGATCCCCAGTTCTGCCTGGTCCAGGGTCTGTCCTCTGCCACATGCCCCGTTCTGGCCACTGGGATCCCCCAGCCACTTTCCAGGACCACTCTGGTGACCATCTCACTCCAAGACCAAGATTCTGCCTCCCTGGGGCACACAGGGACATTCTGAGTTACCCCAAACCTGTCTGTCCTATCCCTCCTAAAGGATTTTCTTATGTGTTGCTGGCTTGGGGCCAGGTGGGGGGGGGGCTTGCTGGTCCCCAGGCCTTGCTTCAAAAGTGAGGCACATAGGGGCGCCTGGGTGGCTCAGGCGGTTAAGCGTCTGCCTTGGGCTCTGACGTCATGATCCCAGGACCCTGTCTGGGAATGAGCCCCATGTTGGGCTCCCTGCTCAGCGGGGAGCCTGCTTTTCCCTCTCCCTCTGCCTGCCGCTCCTCCTGCTTGTGCTCTCTCTCTCTCTGTGTCAAAAAAAAAAAAAAAGGGGGGGCGCCTGGGTGGTGCAGTGGTTAAGCGCCTGCCTTCGGCTCAGGGCGTGATCCCGGCATTATGGGATCGAGCCCCACATCAGGCTCCTCTGCTGTGAGCCTGCTTCTTCCTCTCCCACTCCCCCTGCTTGTGTTCCCTCTCTCGCTGGCTGTCTCTATCTCTGTCAAATAAATAAATAAAATCTTGAAAAAAAAAAAAAAGTGAGGCCCACAGGGCCATGCTAGCTCTCCCCACCCCTCCCAGCTAGGAGTGGCAGAGACCCCTCCCATCCCCTCACTCCAGGGCTCTCCCACCCTGGGGGGTTTCTTCTAGTGTGGTTGACCAGAACTTTCTGAGCTGTTGCTCCTGCCATGTTAGCCTTAGACACTGGGCATCATGGGGTCCTCAGCGGAGGAGGGATGCGGGGAGGAAGGGAGCGCAAAAGGTGCAAGAAAGAGAGCTGCCCAGCTCCACTCCCACTCATCAGGATGGATCAGGATGGGGACAAGCTGAGGGGTCCTGGGTGCCAAATGAGTGTGAGCGAGGCTCGTCCTGAAGGAATGTGCTGAGGAGGTAAGGGTCTGACAGGGGGCTTCATCTTGCTTTAAGCAATGGCAGGACTAAGCTAGATTTCTGGTGCTGACAGATGGAGGCTGCAATGCGGCTCTGCTCCAGGCCTAAGCTCAGGGGATGGGGTGGCGGAGAGACCCACCCCTCGTCACCCCTGCAGCCCCCCTGCCTGCCTGCTCCTTTTCACTTCGCTGACTCCTCATCAGATTTCCATCGCAGTCTCCAGCCCCCAGCCCCCACCTCCCTACCCTGCATTGCTTAATTTCCCTCTCCCTGCTGCAATTTATTATTGAAGTCCGCAGAGCGACCGGGCTGGAGCGACCTTCCTGGAGGGTGCTGCAGCGGAGAAACAGGGCTGCTTGGCCTGGCCGGGCCTCTTGGGCGCTGGAGGGGGCTGGCTCTGACCTGGGGACCCAGGTGGTGGAACCCCGGGGAGGCATCCAAGCCCGGTTGCAGCTCAGGCTCTCTGGCCAGGCGTCACCCAGCCAGATACTGCCCCACCCCTCCCCCAGCAGGCGATGGGCTCTGGAAGGTTTGACACCCCGCCCCAGAGAGCCCCAGCACCAGGTGGGCAGGCGGGCAGGCAGGTTTGTGCGGCTCCCAGGGAGGGTGGATCTAAAGAAAAAACCAGGAGATTTCATATAAACGCCTGGATTTCTAGCTTCTCCTGAAAGACCAGTTGTGCACACTGAGCTCCTTTCCATAAGGCACACTTGGACTGCAGCCCTATTTGGAAGGGGTCTGTTCCCGGCATCGGCCAGGCCCAGCCTGCTTCTTCACTCACGTAGGGGCCTGCTGGACCCCCAGGGATGTCTGGATTCAAGACCCCTGCTCCGAGGGTGGCACAGCAGGGGCCAGAAAGAGCTCCCTCCTTCCCCCTCGCCTGTTCTGTGGGTTTCCGGAGGGCAAGGATTCTCTCTCTTCCTCTTTCTGTATCTTTGTATATGACTCATTGTAATGCCAAGCCCAGTGCCTGGCGTATAAAGGTGCTGAATAAATGCATTCTCAATGAGCAGCTGCATAACCGAGCGAACGAATGCTGGCACCTGCCCAGGGTTACAAGGCTGAACAGGATTTTGCCAGTTGAAAAGGTGAGTCTGGCTTGCAGGCCGAGGAAGCAGAGGGACAGAGGCTGGGGGCACCAGAGGAGTCCAGGGCGCTTGGGGTGAGGTGGGGGTGAGGGAGGGAGGTCACCCAGATTGGATGTATTATCCAATCACCTGAGATTGAAAAACCCCACACAGTCTGGGGATCCTCTCCAGGCTCACTGAGTCAGACTCTTCAAGAGTGGGTGGGGCGATCGGTTTTCTTAATATGTCCCCTCAGGTGGGGGACATGGAGTCTCAACAGGCCTGGGGCCCTGACCGTGTGGCTGGGAGGAGATCTGCGGCCGCGTCCCCGCCCCTGCCTGTCTCCCCCCAACCTGAGACTGGCTGCTTTCTCGAGAGCCACCTGTTCCCCTCCTGAGTGATGGTCAGACCCTGTGTGTAAATCTTAACCACTCACCACATTTAAGTAAGTTTTAGAAGGAAGGGAAAGTATGAAATGACTGTGTTTGTTTTGCCCAAGCAAAATCCATTTATAAAGTGCAGCACTTGTTTAAGAAAAAAACAACAGCTATTGACAAAATATAAGAAAATAAATTAAAGCAGCAGTTCCTTAAAAGGACCCTGTCCGATAATTTGATTTTTTCCCCCTTCTTCCCTCAAAGGCCAGAACGACACAATCAATCTTGTCGTTCCACGGGCTGTCTCGTTACAGCTTTTTCTTAAGTGGAGGGGAAATAAAGAAAAAAAATGGAAAGAAAATAAGGTGCCATCTGTAGGACCGTCACCTCCTGCCCCGTGATGGATCCCATTGGGTCCCTCTGCTTTCCCTGCCCCAGCCTTCCTGTCCTGCTGGTGGTCCAGCCCTGGCCTCTGCCCCCCGCCCCAGCCTGCGCCCAGTCAGCTCAGGGCTTCTCCTGCCAAACCCCGTGACCCACAGACACGGTGGGGACACTGTCCTGTCTCCTAGCCCACAATTTCTCATCCTGACAGCTTCATCCAAATAACTGACGTCTCTCGTGAGAAAAGCGTGGAGCAAACCACGGGGGCACTGAGGGTAGACAAGCTTTGTACACACAGGTGAGCTCATTTTGTAGGCAGCGCTTTGCTTCCAACACATGCAAGACCTCAGCCGGAGGGGGTTCCCCCATCTCCCTTTGTTGCAAGACCCCCTTCCCCGAAAGCTGCCCCTATTGTGGCTACTGTCAGCTGCACACACTGGGGCCTGGCCCACAGCTAGTGGCACTTTGACCACCCCCACCTTGGGGACAGGGAAGGTTTTCTGGGAATCAAAGCAGCTTTGGGGCACCTGGGTGGCTCAGTGGGTTAAGCATCTGACTCTTGATCTCAGCTCAGGTCTTGATCTCAGGGTCATGAGTTCAAGCACCATGTTGGGCTCCACGCTGGGCATGGAGCCTACTTAAAAAAAAAAGAAAAGAAAAGAAAAAGGCACCTTTAAAGTCAGTGTTCTTGGCCAAATCACAGCACCCCTGTGAGCTTCTCCACTGGGAAAGCGAGGTCAGTACCCAGAGGCGGTTGTGAGGATGCAGTGAGCAGCCACATGTAATAAGAATAATAAAACTTTGAACTGAGCACAGGCTCAGTGTCTGATCCCTAGTTATAGTCCTTCTCCGACATTATTGGGTGAAATCTTCAGTTCATAGAATTATGAACCTTTATTTCACAGGTGAGAAAATCGAGGTACAGAGAGATTAGGTTGATTGCCTATGGTCTTTTAACTAGCAAAAGGAAAGGAGTTTTTTGAAAGGGAGAGTTTCCCAGAATCCACATCCCCCTTGCTTATTAGTCCCCATTTCCTTGTGGAAAGTTCCCCGTGGGTGTGGTCTTCATGGGAGGGGCAGTGATGACACCCGCCTCCCACGGGAGCCCCAAGGGCAGCTTGTCTTACACTGGGGTGCAGGGAGCCAACTCAGCTGTGAAGTTCAACCCAGCCTGCAGTCCCTGGTGTCCCTAGACCTAACCCCTCAGCTCCTGGATTCTGGGAGCTCCAAACATAGCTTCCCTTTCCGCGTAACATAGGCAGAGTCCCTGTCTGGAGCTAGTAACCCCAGACACTGCCTGCAACAAAATAAGTGGTAATAATAACGTCAAGAGTAGCTATCATTTCTTGGGCACTACTGTGTTCTGGGTCCTGCGATAAAGGACTTTCTACATATTCCTGTGTCTGATCTTTGCCTCAGTCCTATGGCAAGACAACTGAGATCACAGACATTTGGATTTTGCACAGCATCACACAGCTAGAGAGAGGGATGGCTGGGTTCGAACTCTGAGCGGCCTGAGCATAACTGTGAACTCAAAATTCTGTTTCTGCGCCTGACGGAAGAGGAGCTTACTCTCTGGCGGCTTTAGCACCCTGTGTGCATCATGTACTTTGAAAAATTTCTGGGAGGTTCCAGGTCAAGGTAAGATGAAGTAAACACACTCCACCCTGTCTCTCCCATGACTACAGCTTACACCTGGAGAGAATGCGCGTGAGCTATTTGAACTCTCTGAAAAGACCAGATACCAAAGTAACACCAAATTGGTGGTAAGTTTACTACTTCCTCCCACTCCACAATGCCCTGGGTCGAACGCAACGCAGCCCCAAATCCTGAAGGGCATACTAGCATCTATAGAGAAAGCGACAGGAAAAACCTTCCAATTCTGGCTTGAGGACCAAGGAAGGGGTCTTTCATTGCTGAGAAAGAAAACAGAATCTCCTGTTTGTCGGGGATGTACTATATGGTGACTAACATAATATAATAAAAAATCATTAAAAAAAAAAGAATCTCCTGTTTGTCTTTTCTTTCTTTTTCTAGTCTTGTACCCCAGCAACCAAACTATGTGGTGGCCGGAGCAGCAGTAGCAGTGGGAGCTGGCAGGAACCTAACACTCTAAGGGTGGGGCGCCTGGGTGGCACAGCGGTTAAGCGTCTGCCTTCAGCTCAGGGCGTGATCCCGGTGTTATGGCATCGAGCCCCACATCAGGCTCCTCTGCTATGAGCCTGCTTCTTCCTCTCCCACTCCCCCTGCTTGTGTTCCCTCTCTCGCTGCCTGTCTATCTCTGTCAAATAAATAAATAAAATCTTTAAAAAAAAAACAAAAACTCTAAGGGAGGGGAACCTCCGTCTCCACTGGAGGGGCCATGGCCCATGAGGGTGGGCCAGCCCCCGCTGCTTCGCTATCTCAGCAGCTTGGGCCCAACACGAGCAGTTACAGGAAGGGCGTGGCAGGTGGGGTAAATAATGTTCCCACCTTCCTGCCTGAGCACTAGAAAAGGGGCACCTCCACGAACTGGAAAGTCCAGAGGAGATCCCAGAGAAGGAAGAGCCGGGAAAAGCCGCCCCTTAAAGTTGTTTATGAAATCTGGGGTTCACCTCCAAACTGTACATAATCTGACCCCAAACAGCATACATAGACCTGAGAACTGAACACCTAAGGACAGACCACTACCCCGATCTTAGATTGGCCTTGGGTGGTGCACATACAGGACGGATCTAAGTAACACCGCAAAAGCCTTCAAAATGGGACTGCCATTGGAACCACAACCCACGGGAGTCTGGTGAGAACTCGTGACTGAACCCAGCCGGGTCAACTGCCTGTTAAAGAAAAATATCAAAATAACTCCATATAGGAGGGGCCAGGAAAATTCTCAGCTCACTTGGGAAAAGACTGTCTAGAGATGCCGATGCTGAGACGACTTCACTGACCCGTCAAACACGTTACAGCAGCTATTGTAAAAGCAGCATGTAAGGGCAAACTCTTGAAATGAATGGAAAGACAGAAAGTCTCAGCACAGGAACAGAAGCTCTCAGGAAGAACCAGGTGGAAATTTAGAAGTGAAAAAATACAACGGAAATAAAAAAAGCCCAT
This sequence comes from Ursus americanus, assembly GCF_024610735.1. Taxonomy (NCBI): domain Eukaryota; kingdom Metazoa; phylum Chordata; class Mammalia; order Carnivora; family Ursidae; genus Ursus; species Ursus americanus. The sequence goes on along the minus strand of NC_142141.1, from coordinate 2,692,958 downwards.
TGGTGGATGGGCTCAATAGCAGAGTGGAGATGATAAACAGTGAATTTGAAGATAAACCAATAGAAGTTATATAATTTGAATAACAAAGCGAAAAAAATTGGGGTTTGGGGGGAAATGACAGAGCCTTGGAGGCCTGTGGGGCAGTACCAAAAGATGTAACATTTATGTCATTAGAGTCTTGGAAGAAGAAGAGAAAGAGTGGACATATGTGGAATATAAGAAACAGTGCAGAGGATCATAGGAGAAGGGAGGGAAAACTGAATGGGAAGTAATCAGAGAGGGAGACAAACCATGAGAGACTCTTAACTCTAGGAAACAAACTGAGGGTGGCTGGAGGGGAGGTGGGTGGGGGGCTGGGGTAACCGGGTGATGGGCATTAAGGTGGGCACGTGATGTAATGAGCACTGGGTGTTCTATGTAACTGATAAATTACTGAACTCTACATCTGAAACTAATGATGTACTATATTTTGGCTAACTGAATTTAAATTTAAAAGATAGAAGAGAAAAAGTAGGGTCTAGAAAAAAATATTTGAAAAGAGAACGGTGGAAAATTTCCAAATTTGGTGAAAAACAGCAACATACTGATTTAAGAAGCTTGGTGAATTCCAAACAGGATAAATACAAAGAAATCATGTGCTCTACTGAAAAATACTGTTCAAAGAGATACAGTTTTATAAAAAGAGAATACATTCATAAATTTAAGAAGTCTTAGCTTAAATCTTATACTTTCTGCAAAAATCAATTTTAAATAGATTATAGATAAAACTTTTGGAAGGAAACATAGGGGAACATCTTTGTGGCCTGGAGCAAGTACAGTTATGACATTACAAACACAATCCATTAGAGAATAAATTGAGCTTCATCAAAAATCAAGACTTCTGGGGCGCCTGGGTGGCGCAGTCGTTAAGCGTCTGCCTTCGGCTCAGGGCGTGATCCTGGCGTTCTGGGATCGAGTCCCATGTCAGGCTCCTCCACTGGGAGCCTGCTTCTTCCTCTCCCACTCCCCCTGCTTGTGTTCCCTCTCTCGCTGGCTGTCTCTCTCTGTCTAATAAATAAATAAATAAATAAATAAATAAATAAATAAATAAATCTTAAAAAAAAATCAAGGCTTCTGCTTTGAGAAGGACACCATCGAGAGAATGAAAAGACAAGCTATAAACTTAGAATATTTGCAAACCATGTATCCAGCAAAATATTTGTATCCAAATTAAATGAAGAACTCCCAAAACTCAAAGTAAGAAAACAAGCAACCAATTTAAAAACCAAGCAGAAGATTTAAACAGGCACTTGACCCAAAAGAATAGATAAGGATGGCCAACAGGCACAGGAGGCGATGTTCACCATCATTAGCCATTAGGCCAAAAAGTTACAACCGCACCTCTAGCAGAATGGAAAAAAAAAACAAAAAAACTGACAAAACCAAGTGCTGGTTAGGATGTGGAGCAACTAGAACTCTCACACATTCCCAGTGGAAATGGAAACTGGTACAGTTCGGCAGTTTCTTATAAAGTTAAATATATACTTAACATATGACCCAGCAATCACACTCCTGGGTATTTGCCCTAAAGAAATGAAAACTTACGTTCGCATGGTGCACAAACGTTCATAGCAGCTCTACTGATAATTGCCAAGAATGGGAAACAACCCAAATGTCTTCCAGTAGGTGAAGTATTCAATGGAATACAACTCTGTCATAAAAAGGAACAAACTATTGATACATGCATCAGCTTGAATGAATGTCGAAGGCATTAGGCTGAGGGAAAGAAGCCAGTCTCAAAAGGTTATATAACGTGTATTTTCATTAATGTGACATTCTCAAAATCACAACGCCATAGCAATGAAGAACAGGTCAGTGGTTGCCAGCGCTTAGGGGTGTGGGAAATGTGTGATGAGAAAGGATAGCATGCAGGCGTCACGTGGGGGTGCTGGGCAGCTTCCATATCCTGATTGTGGTGGTTCCATAAATCTACACATGTGTTAAAATTCGTAGACTAAACACACACACACACACACACACACACACACACACACATACACACACAGTTAAGAAACTAACAAAACAAAATGAAAATGCTGTGAGGGAAGAAGTTCCCAAGAAGCTTCCCTGCTGGGTCCCCAGTAAGTAGTAGGTGTACAAAGTTGAATCAGGTAAGATTTACAATTTTGAGGGTCTTACAATCAAAGCCAGTAACAATGTGACAGAAGAAGGTGCCTTAACTCCCCTTCCCAGAGAGGCCATCCCTGACCCCCACCCCCAAAGCAATACCCCTGTGTTAGTTCCCACTGCTGTTGCAAGAAACGACCACAAACCAGGGTTTAAAACAACACACTTTTGTTATCCTGCAGTTCTGGGGGTCAGAAGTCCAAATTGGGTCTCACTGGGGTAAAATCAAAGTGTTGGTAGGACTGCATTCCTTCCGGAGGCTCCAGGGGAGGGTCTGTCTCCTTGCCTTTGCCCAATTCTAGAAGCTGGTGCCCGCCTTCCTCCCTCCTCCCTCCTCCAAGCTAGCAACATTGGGCTGAGCTGCTTTCACACTGCTGTCTCTCTGGTTCTCTCTCTTCTGTCTCTATCTTCCACTTCGAAGGACCCATGTTACTGAGCCCACTGGATAATCCAGGATAATCTCCCAACTCAAGGACAGCTGTAACCTGCAGTAACCTGCAATGACGCTGACTACCTGGAATGAGGCCAAACTTCACAAGTCAAGGCCACAGTCCTCCACAGTCCTCCACAGACATCAGGCCAAGTTCAGGGTCCCCAGGCCATCTTCACTTCTGACCTGCTGGCTACCAATTCAGGGGTTCTACTTCTGCCTTCGGTTCTATAATTTGCTGGAAGGACTCAGAAAATTCAGGAAAGCAAAAAGCTACAAATCAGAACCAGCCAAAGGGAGAGACCTAGGGGATAAGGTCTGGGGGGGGGGGTGGTTGGCAAATATGAAGCTTTTATGTCCTAGCCCTGTGTCATCAGGACGTGCTACCCTCTTAGCTCATCAGCTTGTGACAACATGAAGAGTGTTGTCAACCAGGAAGCTCGCTTGAGCTTTGGTGTCAGTTTTTATCAGGGTTTCATTATGTAGGCATGACTGATTAAATTGGTTGAATCACTGGCCATGTGGTTGAACTCAACGTCCAGCCTCCCTCCTGCAAGGAGGTGGGCTGGTATCAGGTGGCTCAAAGTTCCAACTCTCTAATCACATGGCTGGTCTTTCTGGCGTGACCAGTCCTCATAAGTGGCCTTGTTAGCATAAATGTTCAGGTGTGGTCTGAGCGGCCACCATGAATAACAAAGACAATCTTATCACTCCAGAAATGCCAAGGATTTAAAGGTCACCTCCCAGGAAGCAGGGGCAGAAGCCAGCCAAATCTTCGTTATACACAAACTTAATTCCACCTGCAACCTTAATTTCCCTTTGCCATGTAACCTAACATATTCTCAGGTTCTGGGGCTAGAACATGAAATCTTTAGGGGGCATTGTTCCATCTGTCACAGCTTCCCAGTTGTTCTCTAACATGTCACCCTGTTTTGTTTCCTCACCACATCCATCTGTCTATAAAATGGTCTTATTTATTTTGTTTATTGTCTGTCTCCCCTCTGCTAGGAGGACAGGATCCTAGCATGTGACTAACGGAGAAAGGGGAAGAGTTACAGGAGGTGACACTCAAGCTGGTCTTTGAAGGATGAGCAGAGTGGTGAAGGTTGGCAGGGGCTCTGAACAATGTGCACAAAGGGACAGGGGAGGGAAGACCAGGTGGGTTTGGGGAGCTCTGTGTAGATTGTTGTGGCTGGAGCGCTGTGTGCTGTGGGAGGGAGGGGAGATGCTGGGATAAAGAAAGGCCAGCGTGGGCAGGACCGTATGAGAGGGGGGATGACCTGCCTGATGGCACTTCTGGTATCTGTTTAGTGCCTGTGCCCTCTCACCCAGATGCCAAGAGGGAAGTGCCAGGGTGTGAAAAGTAGGGCATGGACCCTGGGGTCAGACGGGATGTGGGCTCAAATCTCAGCTCTGCCATTTATAGTCATGGCTGTGAGCAAGTCGGCTCACTTCTCTGTAGCCACTGAGATTGGCTCACTCAAGACTCATGTCCAACCCACCTCTCCTCTGCCTTCCTCTATCTTGGAGCTCAGAGAGCTCTGTTCCCCAGTATCTCTTACAGGAAGTGACATAGATCCAGCTAATGAGCTGGAACTAGAATCCTGGTGAGGGGTGTTTTGGAAATGGGAAAGGCCTGGCAAAGAGGAAGACATACTCAGCTAGACCAGAATTTTGCCTTCTCTGCTCCTTCCTGCCTTGAATGCCAAATTATGTCAGGAGCAGCAGCAGCCACTTTGTGATCATGAGGAGCAAGCTGGGAGTAACAGCCTAAGAAAAAGTGGGCAGAAAGATGGAAAATTCCTCAGTGTATGAGGCCATCATTGAGCAGTTGGACCGGTGTCAGCAATCACCTCTGGGTATTAGTTGGATATTCTGTTACTTCCAGTTAAATATGGTCCTAATTAATGCACCCCCCAAACCTCAGTTTCCTTTACTGTTAACTAGCTAAAAATATTTATCAATATTCATTACACTCATGTGTGCCAGGAACTCCTCTAGATGCTAGTGGTAAAGCAGTGAACAAGAAGTAAATAAAATCCCTATTCTTTTTGCATTTACATTTTGGTGGAAGAGACAGACAATGAGCCCATAGAGAGACAAGAGTGTCTGAGAATGAAAAGTGCTATGAAGAAAAGAAGATGATGTGACAGTGAGCGGCTGGCGTGGACATGACATGGGGTTCTCACAATGGGACTCTGTGAGGTAGTGATACTTAAGCTCGGATCTGAATGTGAAGATAATGACAGGATAAAGTGTGGGGAGCAGCATTCCAGACAGAGGGAATTGCAAGGGCAAAGGCCTTGAGGCAGGGCCAAGCTTGGTGAGTAGGCAGACCAGTAAGAAGGCCACATGGCTAGGTGGCAGTGAGGAGGGGACAAGGTGGAAGTGGGACCAGAGAAGTAGGCGGGGGTCAGATGACATATGTCTCGATAAGCAGAGTGGATTTATTCTGAATGCGAAAGGGAGCCACTGGAGGGCTTTCACAGGAGTGTGGGACAATGACTTCAGCATCCAGCACACCGTGGGTGTTTAAAAAACAGCCATAGGGTAGGTGGTGCACCCACTTGGTGGTATTCTTTCCCTTCTCAGGTTCCACTAGCCCCCTCCCCTGTTCTGTCTGCCTCATGCCTCCACCCCCTGAGCTGGACCCCTCCCAGCTGCTTTTGGAGTTTTCCTGGCCCTGCGTCGTCCTCCCCCGGGGCCATTTGCTCCCTCCAGAGCGGGTGAGCATAATTGCCGCTTTCCACAATGACATAAAAATCTAAGAGGCACAATCAATACAGCACACACACACACATCATCGTCTTTCATTGCAAACGATAAAAGCGTAAACAGCAGGGTGGCGGCAGCTCTGGAGGCTGCAGTGGGGGCAGGGCAGGCTGCCACTGCCTCCCTGCCTGTTATCCCCCTTCCTGGGCACCTTCTCCGCTCTGGGGGGTGACGCCCCTCACGAAAGCCCATTGGAGAAATGGTTTCTCTCTCTTTTCCTTCCAGATGCAGCAACCCTAGTCTCTTTAACCTGACTTCAGAAATCCAATTTGTCTTCCCTTTCCCTATTTTTAAGGCTTTTTCCCCCTTGCTTCCCTGAATCTTCTATGTCTCCAAAATACAGAGCTGAGAGTGCCTTTCTGGGGGCAGAAGGACTTGCCAGGGTCTTGCTTGACACAAGCCCATGAAACGACCTCTATGGGGAGACCGACCCTCAATGTCCCCCTTCTTTCGCTCTGTCCAGCCTGCCATCCACAGCTTGTCCTGGAACGTGCACGGAAACCATTACACCCCCAGCTCTCACAGACTGCTGGCGACGACTTCTTCAAACTAGTTACTTAATGAACGTCATCCAATTCCGACTCAGCTTTGCCATACTCTCATTTGCGAAAGCCAATCTGCTTTACTATTCTAACCTCTGGCTAGAAACTGCTCCCAATTTCATGTCATCCATAAACTTGATGAATGAGTAGCTTGCTCCTCTGCAGTCATTCATTTATTTATCCAACCAGCATTTAGTGAGCGCCTACTGGATGCTGGGCACTGGATGCAGAGTTAAAGGAGACGCAGGTCCTGTCACTGAGGGACTGCTACGCTGGTGCTTGAGTTGACATGGAAATGGGTCCATTCAGTGTGATCCTGGTCAACTTAGGCAGGGGACAGAGAACTGGCCACATCAGGGGAAGGGCGGTTTAAGGTGGCCTTGAGACGCTGGAAGGAAATTTGCCAACTCGGGAAGAAATGGCGTTGCAGTTAGACCAGAACATGCACAGGCAGCCAGCCATGGCTGGTGATGGGGAAGACATGTATTGATATCTATAAATGCGAGGGCTGACGAGCTTCAGGCTGAGATCCAGCTCCGACCAGGATGCCTGCTGTTGGCTTTGCCCATTTCTGCTTCATCCTGATGCTCCATGTGGTAGCAAATGGCTACCATTGGGTTCAGCAAAAGAAATCTGCTGTTCTCTCAAAATAAGAGCAGATCTCCTGGGGTCTCATGGTTCTTATTGGGGCGCATGCTCCTTCCTGACCAATCAGAGTGGAGGAGGGAATACGGGCACTCTGATTGGCCAGGGCTGAGTCACATGGTGGCTGTGGCCCTAGGGTGGAGTCCGCGCCACTGGGGCTGACAGGCGGGTAGGGATTCCCAGAGTAACGCTGGGCTGTGTTAGCACTGAAATGTCTGACGGGTGCTGGGGTGTGGGAACACAGATGGCCACATGTGTCTTCCCAGGTAGGGGAAGGGGGTCCTTTCTGTTTGGTGGGTAGAGGGAAGCGCTCACCAACGCTGAGATGAGGTCGGCCATCCGCGGCCTCCTGCTGCCATGTTCTGTTTGCTGGCGGCTCCGCGTGTATACGCATTACCTTGGAGATCTCGCCGGTTTGGTTCCAGACACTGCAATAAAGAGACTATGGAAATAAAGTGAATCAAATGATTTTTTTTTGTTTCCCAGTGCCTATAAAATTTATGTTTACGCTATACTGTAGTCAATTAAGTGTGCAATACCATTATGTCTAAAAAAATGTACAAACCTTAATTTAAAAATACTTTATTGCTAAAAAATGCAAACCATCATCTGAGCTTCCAGTGAGTCATCATCACTGATCACAGATCAACATAACAAATATAATAATGACAAAGTTTGAAATATTGCAAGAATTACCAAAATGTGGTACAGAGACACAAAGTGAGCATATGCTTTTGGAAAAACGGCACTGACGGACTTGCTCAACACAGAGTTGCCACAAACTTTAATTCGTGGGAAAACACAATATCCGCAAAGTGCAATAAAACAAAGCACAATAAAGTGAGGTATGCCTGCTTTCTGCTTTTCCAGATGCTGGATTTAAGCCAGGCAGCAAGGAATTTCAAGCCAGTTCTCCTGTCCTAAGCCTTCTCTTTCTTCAAGCTCTTTCCTGCCCTTCTCAAGAACCAAACCTCCAGGCATTTCCAGAAACCCCATGGGGCTGGCCGCTGGCACCCTCTAGCTGGAACTCAGTGTTGGAGGGTCAGCTGAGCCAGGGCCTGCCTGCTTTACTGGGCCGCTCACTGGCAGATCTTGAACTGTACCAATCCTATCTGAGCACAACAGTCTTCCCTTGGGACTTGGATAAAGCAGTGGGCTGTGGTGGACAGGCCTGGGCTTTGGGGACAGAGACACAGGCTCTAGTCTGTAGGGATGAGGATTAGGTTCAGCTGTGAGTGACAGACATCACCCCAAAGAGAAAACCAGGCCTGAAAACAAGATAGAGGCTTATTTTTCTCTCAATCAAGAGTCTAGACGCTGGAAGAGAGGTTTCTCAAAGTCAACATCAATCATTCTTTCTTGCTGCTCAGCTGCCTTCTCCAAGGGTTCTGTTTGGATGATCCAAGATGCTGTTTGGTTTCAGCTCTCAGGAGCACCAAGGGACAAACAGGCACATGTCCTCCCTTTAAGGACTCTCCCCAGAACTGGGCACCATACTTGTGTTTACAGTGTTACGATCAGAATGTAGTCACATGGCCAAAATGGCCACAAGGGAGGCTGGAAAGAGAGTCTTGATTCGAGGCAGCCATGGGCCCAGCTGAAGATCAGAGGGTGGGGAGAATGGATATTGGGGGTTAGCTAGCAACTTACAGCTCAGACTCCCCAAGCCCTAAGGAGTCCTCCTAGGTCCTAAGCCCTCCTAAATCCTCTTAATCTGTAGATCAGATGGTGTACATGCCCATGACTTCGCCTATCGTCCCGGGACGGGGAACTTGTATTTCCCATGTCAAGGCAGAGAGAGACGGAAAGATTTGCACAGCATGTCCTCTGATCTCCTCTCCTTCCTTTGCTAACTTGTCCTTTCTCCTGCCCTGGCCCCAGTACGTAGCTCTGATTGTTAAGGAGCAGGGTCTTTTCTGTCCTGTCCACGGGTTTGGGTCCCCAGCAACCTGGGTCATACATGGGTTTGCGGTGCCTGTTCCCCAGCGGAGGCAAGCAGCGTGGCCCAAACCTGCAGGCTTGTCTCCATCCAAGGCTCACAAGTCTTCCTCTAGCTGTGCCCATTGGTTATTGATGCCGGGGTTAGTTTCAGCAAACGTGAGCTCTGTTACTCTGTTTCCTGAAAAATTCGAAAATCTTTCTGTTTGCACAGCCCATCTGTAAACGAGGACTAAGCCACATCCTTCAGCTCTCTCAAGGGTTTCTTGACGCTTTTCGAGTGAAAAATAATGTGAATAATGTGTTCTGAGAAACTCAGGGAAAGCTGTTGCAAGAGCCCTAGGTGCCACTAAATGATAATTGTTCTGGGCCCTGGGAGGGGCTTCTGGGCCCAGCAAGGGAGCTGTTCCCACTGACCATCTAGTCTGGGGTGGGGGTGGGGTGATGCTGCAGTCTGGAATGATACCTGCTCACTCAGGGGCAGGAGGAATTGGGGGGCAGGGCCAGGAGGCCCCAGGAATGCCCAAATTCAGGGAGCAAGAATGTGCCCCAGCAGGTCGGTGATCAGTGACAGATGGCACCTTGGAAGTGTTCAGGGGCAACAAGGATTCACACATCGGCCTTAGCTTTAGAGGCCACCTCCAGCCCGGGGACTGGGGGCAATGGCACATATGGGTCAGGGTCTGGTCCTAGACCAAGGGAGGAAAGAGGCAGGTTTGCAAGGGGAAGATTCACCTATAGAAAACACAGGGGAGCTCCAGGTGCCAGCATCCCCCATGTGTGCCACTCAGATGGCCCCAGCTGGCCTCTCTAATTTGCTGTTGCATCCCCCCCCCCCCCGCAATCCAGTCTCCATACAGTAGGAAGAAGACTACCACCTTGGGTCAGCGAATTCCCCTCCACCCTACAAACCTGCAATAGATTCCCATTGACCCTGACCCCCCAAACTCTCCCCATGCTCTCCGAGAGCTGTCCCTCCGCACTTTACCTCCTCCTCTTTCTCCCGCCTCACCTCCCTCCTGCCACACTGCCTTCTCTCTGCTCCTCAAACCTACCATGTGAGCCGCCTCTGCCTTTGCACTTGCTGTTTCCTCTGCCTGGAATCTGCCTCCCGCAGCTCTTGGTACAGATGAGCCTTGGAGAGAACTCAGCCCCTGCCCTCTTTGCACCCTTCCCCATCACTGCTACCATCCAGTTTTATTTTGATCCCTGTATTTAAGACCACCTAAAAGGATATGACTAGTTGACTTGTTGATTTCCTGTCTCTGCAATGAAACTGCCCCGGGGCCGGGAGTCATACATCTTGTTTCCTGGTCTCTCTGCAGTGCCTGGAGCACAGAGCAGGTCTCAGTGCATTGGAGGGAGGTAGCCTGAGTTTTGGGCCCCCCCTAGAAGTGAACCCTGGGATGAGGTTTTGAGTGCAGGTAGCATCTTTGGAAGATGATCGGGAAGGGGGAGGCAGCCAACAAGGGGAGTGTTCTCCAGCAGGTTAGCACTGTGGACGACTAGGGCACAATCCTGAAACACTGGCAGCCAGTATAGACAGCTTGCCTTGGAGTTCTCCTATGCAAGGGGAGAGGGATATGGGGTATTTATAAAGCATCTCCTGTCAGTTGTTGGTTGAGGGTTATTCTTGGGAAGTTTTATTTCTTGGCACTTTTGGCCCAGAACCCAGGGAAGAGTGGCCCTCCAGATGCCAGAGAAAGGCCTCAGGAAAGCACCAGTAGGGGCAGAGCAGGAGGCCCGGGCATCAGGCACAACCCAAACCTAGTTACCCACATGGGGGTCCAAGATCAGGGCCTGCCTTAGCTAGGTAATCATGTTTAGCCTTTGCTTTCCCTGAGTTGGGACGCCTTTGGCTGTAGGCAAGCACCCCAAGTCAAAACGAATAAGGACCTTTCTTATCTCACATTGCAGGGGGTCTAGAGGAAGGGTGACTCCAGGCACAGGAATCAAAGATCCAGTGATATCACCAGGGACCTAGCTGGGCTCTTTCTCTGCCTCTGCTTAGCCCCAACCTCAGTCTGGCAGCCCTCAGGGTCACAATGTGGCTGCTGAAGCTCCAGGATTCATGCCCAGATGCCATAATGCCTAGAGATAGAAAGAAGAGAGCATCTCTCCCTGTGATGATGCTCTCCTAGGATCAGACACCTTAGACCTCCCTTCATGTGTCATTGACTATAACCGGACCACACTCCCACTCCCTCCCACTCTGGGACATGTTTCATGGGAACACCAAGAGTCCACCTGAACAACATCAGGAAAGAAGGAAATGGACACTGGGTAGGTGGCCAGTGGTGTCTGCCAAACACACTGCCCCTTCCCTGGCTGAGGAGACGGTGATCGAGAAGCCAGAGCACCAGCCATGGGAGAGAAGATGTGGGCTGGTCCCTGGCTGGGCCTGACAGTGGCAGTCTTGAAAGGAGTGTGCTAGTATTTGTTCTGCAAAGAGACCCCGCGCCCAGGCAGATGGCATCCTGGCCTCCTCAGGTTTCTGGCTTTCTCAGCAGCCTCCGAGGCAAGCCTGGGGCAAGCGGAGTTTGGAGAAGCTGGAGCGGGGAAGGCTCTGCTCTCCTTCCGCCGGTCTGCAGGCTCTTCGGCAGCTAATTACTTAGGATGGATGATTCTGGTTCAGAGGGAAGCCCCCTCCTCCTCTAGCCTTCTTCCAGCTGGGATAGAACAGGTGGTGGAGAGAGCAGAGGGCCCCAGCATCACTGCTTGCGGGGCCATTCATCACTGGGGGTGTTTATACCCCACCTGGGGCCAGAACCCAGTGGAACAGGTGGTGCACTGAGAGGCAGTGGGAGCTGATGGGGAATGAACTCTTCTGGCACTGGCTCCAGAAGGGGGCCTGGCCTTGTGGCTGGAGAGGGTGGCTGAAAATGTAGGGCAGTTCTGCACCCAAGGAAACCAAATGAGGGAATAAAATGCAGGACACATTTCAACTCTTCCTGTATTTGCAAGTTTCGGAGATTAAGAAGATAAACCCAGGTTAAGAAGACTGGCTCTAGTGTTTGACTGAAAGTAGGGGTTGGGTAGGGAAAAAGGCCCTGATGAGTAGCATTTGCTGATTGCTGTGGTGTAAATACTCTCACCATGCCTGGTTTCAAGCTGCTGATTGTTTAACAACCAGCTCACGAACTTGAATATTTAACAATTGGTTCCCAGGAGCCGGTAGAAGCCAGCCTCAGAAGCCCTGGGTATGAGCTGTTCACGTACAGCATGGAATTTATTTCTTCACTGCTTCATAAGAAACCACGAAGCACCCTCCAGGGCACTCTCCAGAGCTCTGTCTGGGGACACCAGGCAGTGCCAATGCCTGCTTCCATGAGCACGCAGATGTGGGACAAGATCATCTCAGAGCGGGGTGAGTGAGTGACTGTGACGGCAACTGTGAGTCTAGGAAGGACCTTTGAACCTGCCTCTGTCCTGACTGGGCGGTTCCTAGTGACCTTGGGCAGTTCAGTCCCTCTCCGCCTGCCATGAACAAAGAGGAGGGTAGACGCTCGCGGCTTTGTCCTGTTATTCTGCAGTTGGCTTGTACTCTGTGTCACATGTCCTCTTCCATTCCTTACCGCCTCTCTCCCAGCCGCCCAAGCCCTCCGCCTGGGCAGACCCTCCGTGGGCATTGCCGAGGCCCGAAGGCAGCCCTTGAGACCAGCTCTGTCTTGTTTCTAGAAGTCGGAGTCACAACAGAGTTGAGGCATGGGTACTCTGGCTCTCACAGGTGCCAGCGCGGGCTTCACCTGGGAACTGCTGGCTCAGCTCATGGGTCAGCTTTTCCCCAGCAGCAAACCCTCCAGATTCCAGGAGCAGGCAGCGTCAGGGGAGAGCCTTAATGCCCAGGGTAGCATCTTACCTGGGCGTCCTCCCTTACCTGGGCACGGGAGCTCGAATTCCTGCCCTCAACAAACCCTGGTGCTTAATTAAAAAATCGTGGAGTACTCTGTGAGCCACAGAGGGCTCTGCAAATATTTTTTTTTAAAGATTTTATTTATTTATTTGACAGAGAGAGAGACAGCCAGCGAGAGATGGAACACAAGCAGGGGGAGTGGGAGAGGAAGAAGCAGGCTCCCAGTGGAGGAGCCTGCTGTGGGGCTCGATCCCAGGATCCTGGGATCACGCCCTGAGCCGAAGGCAGACACCCAACGACTGCGCCACCCAGGCGCCCCTCTGCAAATATTTTTAAACACAAGGGCTTAGGTTATTCTGTGCGCCTGGCGGATCTACCCACTTCCCAAGTCCCCCCCCCCCCCCCCCCGGGGAGCCGCCAGGGACCTTCCGGGGCCTCACCTCTTGTGGCCCTTGGCCTCCTCTTATCATCTCTCCGCAGGGTGGGCAGAATGCGGTGACACCCCCACAGACTGAGCTTCACCGTGCAGACATGGCCTTGTTATTTTCTCTTGCACCTGAATCTTTAAATCATCCGTGTCTCTTGGCGAGCAGCGGCTGTGGCGGGAAGCTGTTAATAATAGATACCAGTGACTGTCTGGTAACGAATTGCTAAGACGGTAATTAGCATTTTAATTTAGGCATTTTCTTTACACTCACCTCTGGAGACCTGGGTTCGAATCTGAAATTGGGGTCACCGGTGGAGGTTCGCCCGTGTTCTCCCCCTAAGCCCCCACGAGTGTTCGTCTTTGTCACGCAGGTCGCCGCAGCCCAAGGCCGAGTGTGGCCTGAGGGGGGCACTGTCTGTCTAGGCTGCGGGGCGGCGCGCGGCCGGGCGCGGACCTGCGGCGGACAGGGCGGGAGGCGCGGTCGGGACTGGGAGCGAGCGGGAGGCGAGGCCGCCGCGGGCCGGGGAGGGGGTGGGGGGGAAGGTGCAGGGCAGGGCCGAGGCGGAAGGGGAGTAAGGGCCCCGGAGAGGAAGAAGCCCTGAGCGTCTGGGGTGAGCAGAGCCAGCATCAGGGAGCGGCTGAGCAGGGCGGGAGGAGGGCTGCGTGGGTCCCCCACTGTGCCTGTCCCAGGCCAGCGCTGTCGCTCTTTGCCTTTCCAAACAAGCACTAATTTTCTTGATTTTTCTTCAAGCCCCAGCAGCCTGTGATGGCTGGATTGTTAGGAATAAATGATTTAATGGACTTGTCTTTTTTCTTCCTCTCGTTCACAAAACACGATTTTAACGCAAGGATAACATGGAAAGTTTTCTCTTTTCTCAGTGACTAAGGGTTGGGGACAATGCTTTGGGGCCCAGAGACAGCCAAACTCATCCGGTTTATTGTGAGTGTGTAGGGTGTAGGAACACACCCACAGTCCCTTTACCAGATCCCCCCACCTCCACCCACTTTGGGTGGGGAGAGTGGGCAGGTGTAGGCGGCTCCTTCTGGGGGCAATCCCATTTATCCAATACTGCCTCCCAGCCCAGCTTCTGGCATTCAGGGTTGCCCCAGGATAGCCACACACATTGAAAAATGACCTACATTTTTCCCTTCATGCGAAAGCATCTTTGATGTATGAGGCAGCAACTGCAGACTCCCAAAGCTTTGGGGCCAGCCAGAGACGCGAGGCTGCATCAAGGAAGTGAACAGGTCTGGATGTGGAGGGTGATTTTGGGGGGCTGGAGGCCCATGGTGGTGGAGTGAGGTGCCAGGGGCAATGGCCGACTCTGAATGCGCTAAGCAGAGATGATCAAATCCCATGATTCCCTTAGGCCCAGTGTTTCTGGCTTGTGTGATATGGGGGTGACAGTAACTAGAGAACCTCAGTTCTTCTGTCTCCTCTCTGATACCATCTTTCACTCAGGAATCTTTGGGTTGCAAATGATGGAGAACAAAACTTAAACTGGCTTAAACAAAAACAGGAATGCATTTGCTTCTGTGAGTGAAAAGTCAAGTAGTAGGGCAGATTTCAGGTAATGCTTGATCCAGCTGAATTACATTTCCCTAGAACTTGATTTCTTTCCACTTTCTGTACTCTTTCCCGTTGCTTCATTCCAGGGCTGGGTTCCCTCAGAATCGTAACTTGGTTGCCAGAAGCTCCTGGGACTCTATATTTCTTTGTTCTTTCCAGTGAGAAGGGGAGGAACTTTCTGGATTCTTTTGGGATTCAGTGTCTATCATTGGCCTGAATTCGGTCATAGACCTATCCTTGAAACGACAACTGTGGCCATGGGATGGGCCATGGGGTAGCTCAGATTGTTTTGAGCTAGTCCAGGTCCATCTCTAGAGCTGGTAGTGAGATCAGCCCCACTCAAACTGAAAACAAGGCTGCTCCAAACAGGGGATGAATCCTCCCGAAGAAAATGGACTTGAAAGCAATGATCCGCCTAAACCCACTCCATCCTGTTTGGAACCACCCTCTTCCTATAATGGAATTACATAGCCACACCCTCTGCCACATGGCTCTTGCTCTTGTTGTTGTTCTTTTGCTGTTTAGTTAACATAGAGGCTTGGGTTTTGAGGTACCACGTGACTTTGCAGCAGCTCCCACTCTAATGGACTAAGAACCCTTCCCCACCCCACTGACAGTGAACTTGTCACATGACTCACCTTGGCCAATGTAACGTTAGGGGAGATGATGTGAACAGAGGCTTTAAATCTGTGTGGTTTCAACTGGCCTCTTGCACTTCTTCCAGCTACCCTGAGAAGGGCATGCCCTGCATAGCCCCGGTCCTAGAATGCAAGACATGTGCAACAGACCTGAACTGACCGTGTAGCCCAAAGCAGAGCCACCCAGCCAACCCTCAGACTACAGACAAGAAAAATAATTGTGGTTGTAAGTCACTGAGACTGTAGGGTCATTTGCTGCACAGCATTATCACAGCAATAGGTGACTAATGTCAGTAGACAAAGGTTGCTAAGTTAGCTAGAGTTTTGGCATTCTGGATGTGTGGGGGTTGGGGGAGTATCAGAAAGGAAATTAGAGGTCTCCCCCAGAAAAGCCCCCTTTGCTCTCTGGGATCTAGACACATGTCTGGTCTTCCTTCTCGCAAGATGTCTCATGCTTTTTCTTGCCAGGGGGCCTGGGAGAAAGAGGCTTCTTTTGGGGGGAAGATGCCAGAGCATGACCTAAAAGAGTCATGAGACCCCAGCCCAGCCCACGTAGCTCTGAGCTCTGCTACCTGTTCCCTAATGATGGGTGAAGGCAGAACCAGGAGACAGAGGGCAGAAGAGCCAAGGAGAGGGCCTGGGGAGCATGTTCTCACAGCAAGCCCACGGCAACCTCTGGTCTGGGCTACTTTTGGCCCCAACATAGCCTCTTGGCTCTTAGCCACTTGACAGTTGGCACATTCCCAGAAAACAGCATTTATTTATTTATTTATTTTTAAAAGATTTTATTTATTTATTTGACAGAGAGAGAGAGACAGCCAGAGATAGAGGGAACACAAGCAGGGGGAGTGGGAGAGGAAGAAGCAGGCTCCCAGTGGAGGAGCCTGATGCGGGGCTCGATCCCATAACGTCGGGATCACGCCCTGAGCAGAAGGCAGACGCTTAACGACTGAGCCACCCAGGCGCCCCAGCATTTATTTTTTTTAAAGACTTTATTTCTTTACTTGAGATATATATAGAGAGAGAATGAGAAAGAGAGAGAGCACGAGCTGGGGTGCGGGCGGTCAGAGGGAGAGGGAGAAGCAGATTTCGTCCTGAGCAGGGAGCCCAATGCTGGCCTGATCCCAGGACCCCGGGATCATGACCTGAGCTGAAGGCAGATGCTTCACCAACTGAGTCAACCAGGCGCCCCTTGAAAACAGCGTTTAGATGAAAGCTTTATAATTTGAAATGCCTTTAAGAGAATCCAGTTGGAGGGTGAGGAATTGAGGAAGGCTTGCAATAGTAAGTATTGACTCTCTATCTGATTTCCTAATGGTGGGCTCGCCTACACTACAGCAGTCACATTCACCAAGTGACAGGTTAGGAAGCGCTGTCACACTAGTCTCAAAACCTCTAGGAATTTGAGTGGAGGGAGGAGGGTTATCCCCCAGTTCTGATGAGGAGAGCTGGGCTCAGATAAGGTAGGGCCCTGCCCATATGAGCAATAGTGAGTGCCGTCCTCCTCTGGGCTATGGTCCCACGCTACCCTGCAGCCCACCCAATGACTTTGTTGGGAGTCAGGTTATCAGGTATTCTCAGTGCCCTCCCTGGTTCTGAGGCATGGTGGGTTTGGAGAAAGGGGCCATCGCCTTAAACCTTGCGTGCCTTAAACCTTGCGATTGGCCAGCGTGGTGCGGGTATCAGTAGTCCCTCCTGGGGTCCAGAGTGGCCAGACTGGAGGGTCTTCTCTGGCCCTGTAGGTCCAGGTCTCTGTTGATGTTGGAGAATGAACTTGGGTTCTGGACAGGTATGCAGATCCAGACTCTACCATTTGGGCGAGTGACTTTGCCCCTGCAATCCATAGTTTGCCAGAATGTGTCACCCACAGTAACCATTTAACACATAGGAGTTGCTACATGTGTTGTGTTTAGAATTGCTGAGATGGTGGTATGGTTAAGAGTTTGAATTCTGGTGGCACCTCACTGGCTCAGTCGGTGGAGCATGTGACTCTGCTCTCAGGGTTGTGAGTTTGAGCCCCATGTTTGATGTAGGGATTACTTTAAAAAAATAAAAACTTAAAAAAAAAAAAGAGCTTGCATTCTAGATTCAGATTCCCTAGGTTAAAATCTTGAAACTACCTCTTACTAAGTGGGAACTTTAAAAAATTTCATGTAACTTCTCTGACCCTAGTTTTTTCATCTGTGAAATGGGGATCATAGTAACAACTCCCTCTGGGTTGTGTAGGCTCCAGTCTACTAATCCATGAGTCTGAATACTCAGTCTAAGCACTGAGTCTGATGTACATAAAGTGAGTGCTCCATACATGTGGACTGTCATACCTCATCTATGATTTGTATGATTGCTATCCCGTCAGGCCCTGATGCCTGAGATGACCTTGGCATGACCTTTGGCCCACCTTCAACACTTCACTTCTCTCTCAAGGCCCCCTGGGCTAGTGCTCTGGCCACCCAGAGGGGATTGGGCAGGGAGGGGTGAAGCTGGAGGTGAAGGGACAGAAAGGACTTGCGAGATGAAGCTGAGGGTGGGGGTGGGGGCGGGGTGTGACCTGAAAGTTCTTCCCCAAGGGCTCCACAGCTACTGGTCAATACTTCATTGACTTCCACAATTGCTTCATATCTCCACATCTCTAACTTTAAGTGGGGGTCTTTGCTGCACAGCAAGGCGTTCCTATGGCAACCTCCTGGTGACACAAAACAGCCATTCTTCCCAGAATGGACTGCCTTCTTCCCCTGTCTCCTAGAGAAGCCACAGCAGTGGTGGACCAGGAAGCCTTCAGCACCCTGGACAGAAGACCATAGTTTGGCCTGCTCACATTTTCTAACTCACCTTGTCTTAGGGCTTTGCTCTGCAAGATGCAGCTGGCCAGTAGTTTGTTCATTTTAATGTATATTTATTGAAGGTCTATGAGATCCAGCAATGCACCAAATGATGGCTGGGAACCCAGCAATGTAGAAGACAGACAGAACCTGCCTTTAGGGATTAGAATGCTAGCTGGCTTCTGTTCAAGGAAAGGGAAAAGGAACAAGACAATTTCAACCAGTGTAAGCACTATGAAGGGAATGCAGCAGAGGGAGACTGAAGAGGGGATTGGGGAGGCCTCTCTGGGGATGCCTGATCCCATCTACACTGAGCCCTGAATGCAGCCGCACAATAACCTAGAGAGAGTGAGTCTAAGGGGGAGGGGACAGTGAGTGCAAAGGTCCTGAGGCAGGAGTGAGCTTGAGTGTCCAAAGAACAGGCAGAGCCTTGAGGGTCTGGAGTGTTGGTGGGTAAGGTGGGCTGGAGGTTCCATCAAGGAGGGCTCTGTGAGCTGGGGTCAGGGGTCAACATTCTATTTTAATTGCAATGGGCAGCCATTTGGGGGTTGTTTAAGCAGAGTAGGGACATGGTCTAATACAAGTTTTAAAAAGATCTTTTTTGGATTACTTTGGGGGCAAGTTGGGCTCCTTACCTTTCAGGATTCCCCTGCCTGGGAAGCCTCACAATTACTAAGCAAAGTGTTTTTGCCTGTCAAATACAGCTTCCTGGAGCTGGTCTTCCTTTTACCCAGAACTGTCTTTCCAGGAACACAAGGGTCTTCTCCTCACCCAGTGTCACCACCATTACCATCACCCTCCTCTACCTGACTTTGATATTGCAGTCACTGACAGCAAAGCCCCCACCCCCAGGCCCAGCAGATCAAATTCTACCCCACCACCTATCGCCATTGAGATTTATTCCTGATGAATGGGGAGCCCTGGACCAATGAATCCTTCAGCCAGCCCAAGCCTGAGCGCTCAATCTCTCATAACTCTGTGTTAAGGATGTGGAGTGACATCTGAGACAGCTGGATAAAGGATGAAATAAGGAGCCTGATAAGTGGGATTGATGTCTGTCCTTGCCTAGACTGGGCTGGGGGAAGGGCCGAAGAGGACCCAGGATGAGTTATTACCTTTCCCAGGGCATCTAGGGTGCAGACTCACTCCAGCCTGCATGGCAGACAAGCTTCCATCGATCCCTGGCCCCTTCAGGAATCTCAGTTCCAAGGCCCCAGAGAGATCTCTACGTTCTGGTGATTTGAGAATCTGAGAAACACAAAATACTTTCCTGGAGGCTACAAGGTGTGAACTGGGAGGATGCATTAGATGCTGCATGGGCCTCTGGGAGGTGGGAAGACAGGAAATGAGAGCCCCACCTTGAGTCCCATTGAAGGTAGAAAGGATTCTTTTTCATGCATGACGGAAAACTGAACCAAACTGGCTTAAGCCCAAAGGGACTGCATTGGCTCACCCAGATGAAGAGGTCAGGGGTTGTTCCTTCTTCAGGCAAGGCTCAGTTCACAACTCCCACAATGTGACTGTCCTTCCTGTATTTTGGATCTGCCTTGGAACAGACTCCATTCTTAGCAGGCTCTCTCCTCATTGTTCCAAGATGGCTGCCAGAAGCTTCCAAGGCCACCTGCTTCCTTATTCATATCCAGTGGGAGATTGTGAATCTCATTGATCCTGATCATGTTGACATGGGTCTTGTGCTCCTTTATTAATTTACCTGTCACTGTGCAATGGGAAATGCTGATTAGCTAAGCTCACCTGGGCTCACCCCAGGGCTGCCTGTGGGGTCGCTTCTACCTAAATGCATGGCTAGGAAGTTTGGGGTTCTCTGAGGAAGGGGGAGGGGAGGAAACGGATGGTGGAAAAGTAACAAGCACATGCCACACCACCACTCAATCCAATTTCTTACCATTCCTCAGTCTATAACCTCATCCCTCCCTAACCACATATCTACAACAATTCGTGGAAACTCCAGCTCTCACCCTCCATATGCAACCTTCTGTATCAGTCAAGGCCTCTTCGGTTGGAAGGGGAAGAAATCCACTTAAAACTGGCATGAGCCAAAAGGAAATTGTCTCACCTAATTGTAAAGTCCAGAGATAGTGCTGCTGGCATTAGGCCTGGGTGGTTCTAGGGACTCTGTCATCGCTATTTGGTTTCTCTCCATCTCTCAGCTCTACTCTCCTCCCTGTGACTTTATTCTTAGGAAGCTTTCCCCAACCAGCGGAAGGGTGGCCCCAGCAGTCCAGGCCCTCATCCGGCTGGTTCCCCCACTGGTCAGCACAAGTCCCAGGGAGATTTTCATTGGTCCATCCCTGACCAATCACTGAAGTGGGGCGGGGCTGGCACAAGTTGAAGGGCCGGGCTCAGACCCTGCGCCTCTGCCCCTGGGTGGAGGGAGGAATCCCGCCTGACCCGAGGGGAATGATGGAACCTCCAAATGCTTTCTCCAGAGAAGGCCTGGAAGCCAGGCAGACAAGACAAGGGCATACGGTGCCCCTGCAGTGCCTGCATTGCTCCGAGTTGTTCTCCGGGAACACCACCCGCTCCGTGTGAAGAAGTGGAGGTGGGGATGGGAATCACGCCATCTTCCCTCCTGTGGTTAGTAGGTGCTTAATAAACCCTGCAGAGCACACACACAATGCGGCTTGAAATCTGATGCCAAAATCACAGCTACTGAGGAGGCGCAGCTACCTACCAGAGCGATTCGCAAATCTCATTTTCAGGAATTACATCTAAACAAGATAGGGGTGAGGAAACGGAAGCCCAGAGATATGAAGAAATTTTCCCAGGTCACACAGCTGCTAAGGGGCGGAGCTGGGACCCTCACTCAGGTCTGGCTGAGTCTAAAGCCCCTGGCTTTATTTCCCACCACCACCTTAAACCCCCGCTCCGCCCCCATGTGAGCTCCAGGGACCTGCAAATAGCAGGCTGATTGTCTTTGATACGGTCTCCTTTCTCACCAGCCCTTGGAGTATGGGGAAACCCCACCTAGGCAAGCACCTGGGCTTTTTGGGGGGAAAGGGACAGTGTGTACCACCTCCTGTGATAGGGTCTTTGCTCTTGCTGTTTCCTCTGCCTGGAACACACTTTCTGGAAGTCTCAGCTTCTCTCTCAGCTCCCCTGAGAGGCTTTTCTTAAGTAGCTCTCACCAAAAACATCCCCATGTGTCATAGCACTCCTCACAATCTGAAATGTTCCTATCTGTAAACTCACTTATTATTATTATCCCCTGCCCTTAAAATGGTAAGTTCCAGGAACCTTGCCCATCTTGTTCAAGGATGGGGGATCCTTGGAACCTAGAACAGTCCCCAGCACATAGTAGATGCTCAGAAAATACTTTGACAACAGGAAGAGTGAATGAATGGCCTCAGAGTTCACCATGTGCCATTCTGATTTCTAAATTCATCAAGTCTTTCTCATGTGTGTCCTGCGTTTTGGGCTGGAACTTCCATTTGGCATTCTGGCTTGTCTGCTGCCCACCAGCCTTCAGACTGAGTTTCTGGGGTACCGACCAGGCAGGAAGCTTTTTTGCAAGCAGCGCTAACCTGCATGTTGAGGCAGTGTCCATGGGAAGGGCTGCGTACTGACTTGCAGGAGAAATGTGCCATTGGGTCCCCAGGAGGTCATCAGTCCGTCCCCCTGGTTGCATATCACCAATGTGGCCCCCAAGGCAACTTGTCATGGGTTCGGTAGTGGCCACATGTTGCATTGCTCTTCCCATGGTCCCTGTAGCAGGATGGAGAAGGGTGGCAGGTTGGGGGCTGCTGTGTTTGCTGATCTGTGGCTCTGGAGAAAGTGAGGGCTTCTAAGTCTCTCCTTAGTCACTGTGAGGCCCCTGCCCGTGTCCCCACTCCTGCCCTCGTGGCTTGTTTTACTTGGCCTTCCCAGCCTTCCCATCAAATCACCATGTTTGTTGCCCCAACCTCATTTCCCTGTTTTTAGAAACAGTGGGATCTCTCCTCCATCCCTCTCTGCCATCCTAGAGTGGAGGGGACAAATGACCAGCCAACTCATCTGGGCACAGGATCAAACCTGAAAACTCCTGAGAGGCCGGGCATGAGTTAGCCCCTGTCTCTTCCCCAGGAAAGAGGTGGAAGGTGAAATCCAGAGCATTTATAGCAACCCAGGTGAAGCCAGGGGGAAGGTGAAAGGACAGCGTGCATCTGGAACAGAATCCAAATATCTCTGGAAGGCCTGAGAAGCCCTTGCTGGCTGCCCCACGTCACCTCCTGTACCCTGAGCTCTAGCTCGCTGGCCTCATCGCTCTGCTCTCTTCCTGGTCCCCTAGGCTCCCTGCTTCAGTAGCTCAGCTGTTAGCTCACGCACTGCTCAAGCGTGCATCAGAACCGCGGGAGGGCCTGTTGAACGCAGATCACAGGGGCCCGGGAATCCGCATTCCTAATTTCTCAGGGATGCCGAAGCTAATGGTCCAGATGGCCTCTGGCTTGCGAGGCTTGTTTTGATCCTGCATTTAAAGGCACCTGCTGCCCCCCACCCTGTCTTTCTCCATGACAACCCTCTGCTTAGCTCTCTTGGTTTTCCATTACACTTCTCTGTAATCGTCTTTTGGGTTTTGTGTCTCTGCCTCCGCCACAACAGACAAAGCTCCGCACGGGCAGGGACCTGTTGTTTTCCATCTCCTGGGTCCTGCCACATGTGAGCCGTGCCTGGCGCATAGTAGAAGCTCAGTTAATACGTGGTGGATAAGTGAATGCTGAGCTCTCCCCACCGGGAGCTCCAGGCTCCCCTTGTGCTTAGCAGAAAGGTCTCCGGAAATCTGCCCGAATTCGGCGTGATGTGTGGAGCCACTGTGGTGATAAAGATTCCAGAGCTGGATGAACGTTCCCTGCCCTCAGGCCCACACCCCACTAACGAGCCAAAAGAGGCTCTTTTCAAGCAGCCAAATGTTGCTTTTTCACCAGTCTGTAATTGTGCTTCTGACACTTCCTTAGACAACGTGGAAGATACAGGCAGAATTATTAGTATTGTTGTTGTTATTGTCTAATATTTATTATACACATTGTGTAGGCTGAGCCATTTCACTCCTGAGTTCCAATCAGTGTCTCATTCCCTGAAGACAGTCTTGTGAGCAGCCCGTAAAACCCACGGTAAGCTGGAGCCTCTCAGCACATCTGGGGGAACCTGAGATTCAAGGTGGTTTCCAGGCCTGTCCGGCCGCAGGGCGCCCTGGAGGCCTGGGAACGGGCAGGCGGCTGAGAGCACCCATGGGCTGCTTTAAAGCTCTCATCAAATGGTAGAACGTGCAGTGATTGAACTTTAAGAGCATTTCCATCAGTAAATGGTTTCTGGTCTCTTGCTGCTTTACAAATGCCCCTGCCCTAATGTCTTCTTTAAAACCCAGCAGCAAGTCCCACACATGGATTTGTGACAGGGCAGGACCACAAACTCTCCTGGAAAGCTAGGGTATCTGTGTATGTCCTTCCAAGCAGGGGGTGGCGGAGCAGGGGACGGAGGGGTGAGGGCACAGAATGGGGACCTACAGCCACTGTGACATGCCCTCCCACCAGTTAGGGATGGCCACCTGCCCCCACCCCTTAGTCAGTCCCCACTCCCTACCCGCATCCAGGAGTGATGGGGGGGGTGGTCTGGGGTCTGGGGAAGTTTCTACCGCAGACACACATTTACTGTCTAATGGGAGGTGGTTGGGTTGGTAATGAGCATTGCTGCTAATTTGGAGGAATGATTTGGCACCAGGAGGAGCTCGGAAAAACATCTTCTGAATAGAGAGAGCAGGCAGATCCCCCCACCAGGCAGCAGCTCAGAGCACCCTTCTCCTGCCTGGGCATTTGGTTCTGGCTACACGGGGAGGGACTGAGAACATCGGGCACTGCCTCTTTTGGAAGGAAGGTGCGATGCAGGCACCAGCCCAGTGTTGGGAGCTGAAGAAGGGAGGGAAGCTGCAAAGCACAGGTTCTCCCTGCCCCACAACAACGGGCTTGTGGTAGACAGGTGAACCTCCAAGCCGGGTGGAGGAGAGTATGCATGGGTCATGGCCCAGCCACCTGGCCAGTGGGTCACGCACCTCTGTGCCCCGCTGTCTGCCTCTGCTGCTGGGATGAAACGAGATGGTGGGTGGGTGAGCGCTGCACACGTTCGTCATCCATCCAATAAATATTTATGAAACACCTACTATGCTCCAGGTGTCACTTGGGCCCCAGGGGTCTGGTGCACACGTCCCCTGAGGTCCCTGCTCATGTTCCACACTCCAGTGGGGAAAGAAGAGGACAACAGACAGGTAAGCAAATACGTGGCAAGATAGCATGGGATAAATGCAGTGTAGGGTATAAAGCAGAGAGAGGTGCTGGAGAGTGCTGGGGCGGGGGCAGGAGAGGGGGGTGGCGCTTAAGCTGTGACCTGAGAGATGAGGAGAATCTGGGGAGAGAGCAGGCCAGCCCAGCAAGGGCCCTGAGGTCAGAACCAGTGTAGAATGTTCGGGGTGGGGGTGGGGAATGGAAAGGAGGGAAATGATTGAAGCAGAGGCAGCAAGAGTATGAGAAGGATTCCACCATGAAAGGAGTTTGCACTTCACTCTAAGAGTAGCGGGAAGTCTTTGGAGAGCTTCAAAGGCGGAATTCCAGCTTCTGGTTGACATTACTAAAAACCACTGGATGCTCTTTCAGAATGGAGAGAATGGGTAGGAAAACTCAGGAGGCTGTAGTGAGCCCGCAGAGGGCTCGGGGCTGGGGGGGGGGGGGCGTGGGCGCGGAGGGAGGCAAGCAGACACGGGGGTCCGGGATAGGTCCGGGGGTGGAGCAGATTGCACATGGGAGGAGACTGAGGCGAAGAACGTCGGGATCTGGAGCCTGAACCAGTCCTGGAAGCAAGGACACCTGTGGGAGAAAAGCAGGAGCCTAACTGGATGCCCACCTCAGGGGAGTGGGCCCGGGAATCTGTATTTTTAATGATCTGATACCCAGGTGATTCTGGTGAAGCTCGGAGCTCTCAAACTTGGACTCTGAAGGCCGAATTCTGTGTGTATATATAAAAAAATATATAGCCTGGGGAGTTCTGGTTGCTGAGTAAGGGATCAGGATACAAAAGTTTAAACATAGAAACCCACTTGTCATTTCACTCATTACTACTATCTCCCCATGAAGCCAAGAAAGGGAAAACCCCATAGTCCCCTCCTTTAGCAAGAACGTGGGTGCCCTTTCCTGGGAGACCCTTCCCGCCCCAAAGGCCCCTTCTCTTCTGACATTCTGAGATTTGGAAGGTGGAGGGAATCTTTGAGACGCCTGCTGCCTGAGCCAAATGGAGGAGATGGGCAGATAAGAGGCTGACACCTCCAACCCGTAAATGATTCCAAGAGTCCCATTCAAGACCTTAGTCCTACCAGGACGGGATTCTCAGGAATCAAGATGGCCTGGAAGATGGCAGCCTACCCTCACAAGGTTCGTTTCCTCACATAAAACGAGTCTGGAGGTTGGCAGTGTAAGGCTGCTAAGACCATCTGTTGTCATCTGGGACCTGGGTTCTTTCTGCTTGTCTATGGCCTTCCGTAGTACGTGGCTCCTGTCCTAGGAGCCTCATGGTCCAAAACGGCTGCTGAACTTCTGGCCATCATGTCAGGCTGGAAGAGGAAAATGGAGGAGGTCAGAATTTTGTGCATTGACCACATCTAGCTGAAAGGGAGGCTGGGAAATGTAGAGTTTTTTTTTTTTTTTTTTTTCTTGCTGAGCCCTTTTCCCAGGATCCTGTAGTGAGACAGAAGGCGGAATGGATGTTGGAAGGGAGTTAGTCATCTCCGTCCCAGGATATTAATAGTGACACCAAGTAAACAATGTCAAGACTTTCCCCTGCTTGAAACTCCCTGAACCTCCAGTCACCTGTGGCCCTGTCGTGCCAGCTGCCACAGCCCTGCCGACTCTGGCCCCACCAGCCCCTTCCTAAGCCACCCCCTGCGGCTCCCCTCCTCCCTCGCTGCTGGTGTCTTCCACATGTCAAACTCCTTCCCACCTAAGGGACTTTGCACTCACTGTTCCCCACCCCAGCCCCACCCCAAGACGTTTGCACAGTCAGCTTACCTCATTGGGCAGGTCTCAGCTCACATGTCACCTCTTTAGAGAGGCCTGCCCTGCCCTTCGCCTCGTAGCCACTCTCAACTTCATTAACCTGTTTTATTTTTTCCAAAGCACTTGGTACAGTCTGAACTTCCTTGTTTTATGTTAATGTTATATATGTGTGCTCCACACAAGGAGGGAAACTCCCTTTTCCTCAGCGCTCCTGGACTGCCTGCTCCTACACGGTGGATATGCAGATAAAGGAGAACACGTCCTTCGTGCTCCCTCAGTGCGATGGGATTGCCGTTAAGAAGCCTCTTGCGGGGCGCCTCAGTGGCACAGCGGTTAAGCGTCTGCCTTTGGCTCAGGGCGTGATCCCAGCGTTGTGGGATCGAGCCCCACATCAGGCTCCTCCGCTATGAGCCTGCTTCTTCCTCTCCCACTCCCCCTGCTTGTGTTCCCTCTCTCGCTGGCTGTCTCTATCTCTGTCGAATAAATAAATAAAATCTTTAAAAAAAAAAAAAAGAAGCCTCTTGCAAGGGGCCCCACTTTAGCGTGGCCATTCACGTTAGGAGCGTACTTTGTCACGCCTCACTTGGTGTCACCTTGTGGAAGGAGTGGCTCCTCTGACTTTCACTGTGCCTGTCTGTTCATCTCGGAGGCAGGGTGATTATGACTGTGGAGACCCGACGGCGCTTGGCCGCAAGCGTTCAAGCTTTCTCCAGTCTCTGCCTGGGACTCAGTAGACATCCTGGGATCCCTAGTTACCATCGCCTTCAGGATTCCTTTTGCTCTCTCTCCTGGGCTGGCTCTCCTGGTCCCCGAGCCTCCAGTCACTGCCTTTCGTGGTCTGCTCCCCTGCACTCATGTTGTCACACACAGGCTCCAGGGGCTTCCTGAGAAAGAGCGGAGAGACGTTACTTGTTTGCGGTCTTGAGTACCCACAGATGCCTTTTTCTCTCCTCTCACTTTGTCTGGATATAGAATCTGGTTTGGAAATAATTTTCTTTTGGAATTTTGAGAGCGTTATGTCATGTCTTCAGTCTCTCTGGAAACGTGTAGACTTCTCTGCTTGTCCCCAGGCTCCTGAAACTTTGCAGCAATGTGCTTCGGTGTGGGTCTGTTTTCATCCATCGTGGGGCAAAATTTGGATCCTTTCAATTAAAAAAATGTGTGTTCTTTGTTCCTGAGAAATTTTCTTGAACTATTTCATTTACAATTTCTTTCTGTTTTCTTTTTCTTCAATTCCTGTTACTCAGCTGTTGAATCTCTTGAATTGATTTTTCAATGTTCTTGCCTTTCCTCTCCTGTTTTCCATTTCTTGTCTTTTCACTCTATTTTCTGGAAGATTTCCTCACATTGGCCTTCTAATCCACCTATACCTTTTTTTTTTAAAAGATTTTATTTATTTATTCGATAGGATAGAGACAGCCAGCGAGAGAGGGAACACAAGCAGGGGGAGTGGGAGAGGAAGAAGCAGGCTCATAGTGGAGGAGCCTGATGTGGGGCTCAATCCCGTAACGCCGGGATCACGCCCTGAGCCGAAGGCAGTCGCTTAACCGCTGTGCCACCCAGGCGCCCCCCACCTATACCTTTTAAAAAATCATTTCTTTCTGCTTTTAATTTCCAATAAATCTCTCTTAATTCTCTATTCTCTGAATGTTCCTTTAATTAGAGCTTCATGGATGTAGTATCTCCTCTTATCTCCCTGAGATTATTAATAATCTTTATTTTATTTTTTTAAAGATTTTATTTATTTGTCAGAGAGACAGAGAGAGAGAGAAAGAGAGCACACAAGCAGGGGAGCAGCAGGCAGAGACAGAGGGAGAAGCAGGCTCCCCACTGAGCAAGGAGCCCAAAGTGGGGCTCAATCCCAGGACCTCAGGATCATGACCTGAGCCGAAGGCAGATGCTTAACTGACTGAGCCACCCAGGTGTCCCTAATAATGATCTTTAAAGGCTTTCTGCACCTTGCCCAAGCTTGTTTCTGTACACTCTATCTTTAGTCTGTCTGCTTTGCTCTCTCTGTCCCACAACAGGGTTGTCCCTCAGATGTCTGGTGATTGGCGGTTCACCGGATCATGATTAAGTACCAAAGTGCTGATTAGAAACTCTGAGATCTCGACGGGCTGCTGGTGGGGGAACCTCCAGTGTCAGTGCCTTGAGGTGTCTCACGTGGGCTTGGTCAGACTGTCCCGGGAATCTCTTTCAGTCTCCTCCTGGGGAAGAGGTCTGGCCTGGTGGCTTCTGGAGCTGAGCAGGGGAGGGAGCTGGGTGGTGATCGGAGCATGCCGGATCCTGTTTTCAGTACAGCGTCAAAGCTCTTAGCTGTGCCTTGCCTTCTCCTGAGAGAATAAGCTCTGGGCTTTTGCTGAAGAGATGAGGGGCAGTTACCCGACAGCTTGAAGTGAGTTGGGGATCCAGATTCCCACAGATTACAAAAGCCTTTGCTCTGTACTCCTTGTTGTAATTTTCATTCATCCATTTTCAGGTGTCCCCATGGCAGCGCGGTCCTGAGGCTTTGAGGTCTGGGGTGAGAACAGACTTGAGTGTCTTCTGGGGATCAAACAGCCTACTGTTCTGTCTATCTGGGACCTCTCAGTCAGGTGTCCCTTCTCCCTGTTTCCAGCTTCCAACATCGTATTGCCACCATCTCCTTCCTGTTGAGTTGATGTCTTTTTAAAAATCATTTGCCGTCATTTTAGTGGGGGCTGGAAGGGAGTGCAATTACATACGGGTTTTCAGTCTGCCATCCTGCCTCCTCACCTTATGAATGAGGGGATGGGGGTGAGAGCCGGGGGCTTCCTAGGGAGATGAACAGCAGCTGTACATCTGAAGGCCATCCTTTGGTTACAGAGATCCTCACTTTATGAGGCTCACCTCGCATTGTGGAAACTGAAAATACAGACACACACTGGCCTGTCGTCCCTAGCAGGCAGCCTGGGAGTCTGTACCCAAGCCCAGCCAATACGACGCTCCTCACCCCAGATCTGAGTCAGGAGCTAGTAAGCAAAGAAGCAGGGGCAGGGGAGAATCTTCTGTTTGGGGTAGCAGCAGGGGCTGCACTGTGTCCGTGCAATCTGTGGTGGCCAAGGTCAGGGTGGTGGCAGCATCCTCACTGGCTGGGTTCTTACCGGGATTTGGACCATGATGAGCTAAGAACCCTGAGTGCCACACATAAGTGCCTGGTGGTAGGCCTGGGGCAGGGTGGAGGTCTCGCATGTGACACTGTGTCCTTCCTGTGCTGGAAGGTCCTACCCCATCCACCCCTTTGAGGCTGTAGCTGGAGCCGCCCCAAAGGGGGCCTTCTCCACCTGCAAAGTTTTCACAGCTCTGTCCTGCTCTGCTTCTCTGGACTGACCCTCTCCTGCCCTTCCCAATTCTCGACCCTTGACCTCCTGTCCTTTACCCAAAGGCAAGCCCCACTCCGTGGCTGTGGCCGTCTCCTTAGCTGAAATCAGACCGACCTCGTGGTTCCATTTGCTCTGACCATGTCTGCACCTCTGCTATTGCCCCAGGTCACTCACTGGGACACCCAGAGAGCAGTGCTCCAGCCCTTGGCCGCCAAAGTCATCTCAAACCATTATTTAATATTAAAAAATTTACTATTTCCTATGTTTATATCTTGTTCTTCCCACTAGAAATGTAAGCATCTCATCTCTTCACAGCCGAGCACAAGGGCCAGGCAACATGCAAAATGTTCAATAAATATTTCCCCACATCCCTGCTCTGTCGAGGAAATAAAGTGCTTATGAACTCATGTATGATTTACAGACACAAATGTTGGCAGCGAAAATTATTCTTTCCTATCTGAGCTTAGTTTTCTACTAGCTTTTATTGTAAAAACAATATAACATGAAAGGGATTTTGGAAAAAAGAGGGGGAAATCACTCATAATTCTACTAGCATAGCTATTTTCATTTGTGTGTGTGTGTGTTGCCTTTAAGCCTTTTTCTACAAGTGCCCACGTGTTTACAAGCTCCAGTCCTGGTACACATTACCCTAAGATCCAGCCCGAAGACCACTTCCCAGGGCAGCTTTCGGGGACCCCGAGGAACCCCTTTCCCCTCTGTCGCTGCCCTTCTAACCCCCGAGTGTCATTACTTGCTTCCACCTCAGCTGCGACCAGGAACTTCCTGGGGACAGGAATTGTATCCCCCGCGTCTCTGTGCCCCGAGTCCGGGGCAGGGCGCTCGGTGGCGTTTCTCACGGTCATGGTTTTGTATTCTGCGCTGTCACTGCACGTTAGAACAGCTGCCTTTCCCCCTGTTGCTCTGTAGTGTTCATAACGATCATTTTTAACGGCTCCAGAATATTTCATCAAGTGGATGTTTCATAATTTAGTTAACCAGTCCCCTAATGGGGGACATTTGGGTTGTTTCCAGGTTTTTTTTCCTACCACAAATAACGCTGCAACAACCGTTGCCGCAATATCGCTTATTTCTCCTTTTGTGTAAATTCATGGGATCCCTGGGTCAGGCAGGTTCCTGGCTCTGAAACCTGTTTCAGCCTGGCAACTTGGTGAGGTTTAAACCCTTTCAACCTCACAGGCGGGACACAGGTGCCCCTACAGCCCTGTCTCCCCTCGGCATAAACACGTCCGACGACTACACGGATCTGTCTCCCTCGCTCTGCAGAGAGATCAGGGATCGAGTTGTTCTCATTCGGCGAGTGTTTATTAAAGTGCTATTTATGTTGGACTCACCCCAGCCTGGTACCAAAGCTCGTGTGTCTGAGGTGCCCGCAGCATCCGCCAGATGTACCTGCCCACCCCATAGCTGTTCCCCTTTCTCCGGCACCTTCTCGGGGAGGGGGACCACCCCCCATCCAGCGCAGTTTTGCTGGTGCTGCCCCCTAGGTGGACCTGGGCTTCAGGCCGGCCAATCAGAGCACTGCATCCCCGCTCGCAGGGATTGGCTCTGGGAAGGTCACATGATTCAGTCAGAGCCAATGAGTTGCGACCTTGGCATATTTGCGAGAGGAGCCCTTTCCTCTGATTGGTCTCGGGGCTGTGAGAATGGTGCGTTGATGCTGTAATATTGTTGGTGTGATATTGACCATGAGGTAATATTGATGGTGGGACATTGGAGCTGCGTGCAGCCATTCCGCCACCATCCAGGGAGACCCCACCTGAGAATGGTGCCAAGTGCAAGGAGAGCAGGACAGAGACAGAAAGCACAGTCCTTCGTTTATTCCTGCTACATCTATTTGTTAAATCCCACTCTGTGCAAGGCCTGTTCTCTGCCCTGGGGAAACAGCTGTGAACAAGACAGGGTCCCCATTCTCACGGAGCTCACGGACACTCTAGCGGGGAAAAGCAGTCTCAACAAGTAAGCCTATATGTAAACAAGTGAATACTTTCCAGAAGTGGCAAGGGCTTTGAAGGGTGAGAGCGAGTGGACAAAGGAGGGTGGCTGCTTTAGGCTGGTCCTCAGGGAGGCGTCTGTGAGGAGCTGACATTGGACGGGGCGGTGGGGGGGGGGGCTTAAATGATGCCAGGGGACGCCTTCCAGGTGAAAACAACCGACTAAAGGCCCCGCCCTGCTAGGATGGGGCATGGTGAACAGGGTTTTTTGTTTTGTTTTGTTTTTAAATTTTTTTAAAAATTGAGGTAAGCTGCACATGACATAAAGTTTACCTTCGTAACCATTTTGATGTGTACAGCTGGAGGGCTGCAGGGGTTTTGAAGACATCTGGAGGCCCTGGATTTAGCAATAACTGTAACAGTTACTACCCCCGAGTTCTCAATTCTAGGAGCCAGTAGTTGCACCATGAAGATCAAATTTGAGCTGGACTCTCTGTCCCTGGCTCTTCGAGGCCTGATAACAATGTTGTTGGGGGAGCAAATAGATTAAGTGAATAAGCAGGAACTGGAAGTCTCTAGAAACATATGCCACCCCCAGCAATGAATCAGTAGCGTGGGTCTCTGCAGCCTAGTCAGTGCCCGGTATTATCATCAACCAACTTTCAAGCCTAGAATTTGAAATCTGAGGAGGAAACAAGGGATCCAGGAAGAGAGAAACGAGACCCAGCCTCTCCTCTCTTCCCGCAAGTTCTCGGCACTCATCCCGGTACAACTGGGTCGGGGCCTGCTTTGTTCTCTGCTCTGAGCTGTTGTCTTATGGTAGGTTGTGACATTTCCACCTGGAGGTGTCTCGCTTATTGCTCTGGGGACGTCTTTATTTTTTTATTTAAAGAGAATTTCCATGGCAGTCTGTGCCACCAAGGGCCGTCGGGAGCCCCTGGCAATATGATTCTGTCTGAAGAACAAAGAGGCAAATTTGCAGAAGATCAAATGCAAAGGCATCGTGAGAGAAGGAGAGGGTTGGGAGTTACAGATGAAAACTGTGCCGGTTCCAAGCAGATCTGTGTGTTTTGCTGAGATCTGAGAGCCATGAATAATGGAGGATACACACACAGCCTGGGGTGTGTGGCTGTTGGAGATGTGAGAGGAGATGGGGTCCCCCCAACCTTGCTGAAGGTATGGCCTTGCCATGAGGAAGTAGGGCTGGGCACAACCGTTCCAGGCAGGGTCACCACAAATGGAAAGAGCAATGAAGAGAAAGAGGATGGGTTAGGGGGCTGCAGAGCCTGCAGCTGCCGGGCTTCTGTGGGCTGCTGAGGCTCCGTGGGTGTGAGGGAAGCTTAGGCATAGGAAAAATACAATCCCAGGTTCCCAAAGTGGGCTCCAGCTATCCCCGGGGATTTAGGGGAAACTCAGAGGGCATGGGAACTCTCCTCTTAGACCCTACTGGAAGGTGTGCCTTCTCTGCCAGGTTCAGAAAGGAGCCCGTGGCCTCATTTGGGGGTGCATGCTCTGTGTCCCTTCTCCTGAGTGTCTTCCTGTCCCCTGACCTACTCTGTGCCCCCATCACCCTCCGTTCAATCCCCCCAGTCTACCTTCCCTTAACACCCAGCACCCCTCCCTGGTCCCCAGGCCTACCCTCCAGGCTCAGCTTTTCCCTGTGTATCCTTGCCCTTCTTTCAGGCTTTAGTCCTGAACCTTCACCCTCCTCAAGCTCCCCCAGCCTCCCCATCCGAACACCCCTACCTCAGGCCCTCTTCCTTCCCCCTTCTCTAGTCTTCTCTCCTCTTTCCTGGAGCTCCTGGACCTCCGGGTCAGCTGCCCCACATGTTTCCACAATCTGCCTGCCCACTGGGTCCTCGCACACCCTCTCTCTACAAAGCTCTGAGATCTCTGGTCTCCCCCACCCTGTCCAGCGCAGCACTGTGTCTCTGGAGACACAGCCCATCCCTCTGGGAGTGGACTCTCATCCTTTTCTCTGGCACCTACTACCAGAGCATGCTTCTTGACAGGGAAGAGCCAGGCTCCTTCTGTATAAGCTGAATGCCGGACATTTGCTCTCCGGGCCTTCCTGAGCACTAGACTTTCCCATCAGTCACACCTGCCCCAACTAGCCAGGGTCTCGCAGAAAGCAGGGACCACCCTCAATCCCAGAATCTGTCTATTGATGGGCAGTGGCCGCACTGGCTATAAAAGCAGTCTCCTCTGGCTTCCAGAGGCAGCGGGGACAGGACCAGGGCCCAGCTGGGCAGGTTGGGGTGTCAAAGCCAAGAACAAGGGCAGGGGGTCTTTATGGTTTCTTCCTGCATGTTCAGCCCATAAGCATGATGCTCAGCCCTCCCCAAGGGTCTTTGGGGTCCACATCTCCTTTAATGAGCACCTTTCTGTTTATGTCCACCAGAATATATTGCTGTTGCTTTGAATTATATCCAGTTCTATTGTATTGAGAGACCCTGACTTGTCCATCATTTTTTTCAATTTCTGTTTTTTTCCTTTTTCTAGTATCCCTTTAAAAAATACATTTGTTAAATTAAAAAAATAAATCGGTGTAAAGCAAAATATTAAGTCAATTAAAAGGTCTTTCAAATTATGATTCAGAAATCCAGATGCAACACAAGATTTGACAATATCTATCAAACTGTGACTGCATATATCCTTTGACCCAGTATTTCCACTTTTGGAAATTTACATTACTCCTATCCTAGCCAATTATTACAGCCTGGAGATTAGAGATCTTTCCTGATCAGAACATACAAACCATTTCCATCTCCAACCAGCTCCCACTAGGATTTCTCTCGATCTTTTTTTCCACAGTAGAGTATTTTGCTGTGAGGACAGGCCACATCTCACCAAGCCAGCCCCCAATCTGAGTTGCTTTCAACCTTTTGCTATTATAGTGCAGTGGATAGCCTCGTGCATAGGCCATCTCTTGTGGACAAAGTCTAACATTATGCAATATAACAGGTGGCAAGATACACAACAGCCTATAGGTTATGTTATTTTTTGCACAAGAAAGAGGGAAAATAAAAATATGTCTTCATATTTATTATATGTCCATAAAGTCTGGAAGGATAGACAAAACCTAATAACACACATACTTGCCTTTTTTGGTTGGTGGAGGGGATGGGGGACTGGGTGACGGGTGTAGAGGCGGGAGAGAGACTTCCCCAGTCCCCTTTTATCCTTGTTTTGCTTTTGGAACCACTTGACTCTATTACCTGTGTTTTAAAAACAACAAACATAGATGAGCGTAGAGGTGGTGCAAAGATGTGACCAAAATGCTGAAGATGACAGATGATGGCTGAATTTGGGAACTACTCCGTATGATGGCCTTGGGCTGTTTCTCATGCCCAGACTACTCCTTCATCTGCAGGAGCCCACAGGGAGCGGGGGAGAGAACGGTGCTGGCACCACCACGTGCAGACCCCCGCCCACGTGCAGACCCCCGCCCGGCTGAGTGCACGCGACCGCCTGCTGCTCGCATACCCGCCCACTGCATCCTGTTGCCTGTGGTCCGCTTGTCCACTGTGTCTAGGGGTGTCGATTAGGGTACTTCTTGCTGAAACGGGACACCTTAAATCCTGCTTCCCTCCCAAGAAAGACTTCAGAGGGTCCTGCCCATGTTAGGAAGCTGTCCGATGACAAGCCAGGTTGGCCGGGTCCCCATACTCACAGAGGCTACCTGTTCCCTCACTCAACCACAGCTGACCCACACATGGGACCCCAGCAGAGCAGCCCACACCTTTGTCCCCAGATCCCGGCATTTGTAGAGCTGAGCTGGGCACACACCTTATAATCTCCCCTCTGTGGCTGGAATGAGGGCCTTGGGCTTTGGGGAGGGTGCCAGAGTGCCAGAGCGGAGGCTGAGGGAGGGCACAGAGGCTGGGGGAGGGCTGTCTGCCCGTTTTGTCTCCAACTGCCTTTGTTCTCAAATAAACACACCAGGGCTGCCTCCCCCCCACCTGAAAGCCGCTTCTGCCAGAGAAAGAAATCGTATACAATCTCTGCTTTAGCTGTACAAAAAGTCTGAAATTGCTTGGAGACCAGGCGGGAGGGAGCCTGGGCAAGGCTGGGGGGATCTGGGCGGGTAATTGTGGGTCATCTATCTGCCTCTGTCAGCTCGTCTGCTCCGCAAGCCTTTGCAGAAAGGACTCGGTGAATTTGCTTTCTCCCCCCCCCCCCCCCGCCATCTTGCATTACTTACTCTTTCCTCAGCAGCTGTAAAACCTTTTTCCCAAAACTGCCCTCAAGCATAATGAACAGGAGACATTCAGAGCTGGCAAGAAAGACAACCCCCAAATGATGCACCATGGTCATTCTCAGGGTCCCCACCAGCCCGGAATCTGCTTTGAGGCAATGCAGAGACCGGAGCGCTGCAGAAGACACCAGGGATCATAGCATAGAGGGGGTCTTGGCCACTGCCTCCTCCTCCCCACTCAGGGCAGAGGCCGGGAGGAGAGGTAGGAGCCTCCTCCAAATGGACTTCTGGGCTCAGAACCCATGACCCACTCAGCCCCACTAGCGCCCACCTGCATTCCTGTGCTAGCCCTCCAGTGCCTAAAGCCAGCCCACCCCCTGAATTGAAGCGCGGGCTCGGGGACAGGAGGCTGCAATAGTGGGTAATGCCGTGTAGTGGATGTGATGTCGGAGTGACCAGCCCGGCTCCTGGGGAGGGTACAGGACCAGAGACCACTGGGGAGTCCCAAATGTGAGCTGCACATTCCTTGGGGGCAGGGTGGGGCCTGGGGGAGGAGGGCTGGGGCTGATCCCTGGGGGGCACTGCCACTGCCACTTGCTCACAGGGTGACCAGGGCCACCAGTGGCACCACCAGCCCTTTCACCTGGCCCCACAGGAGCCCTTGGCTCAGTCTGGAAACCTCTCTGGTCTGGGCTTCCTCAGCCGCACCCTGGGAGCAGCCTCTGGGTAAGAGCGGCAGGGAGTGTCTCTCACTCATGCTAAGCCTGCCGGGCCTGCCCCAGCCCCCTACGCGGAGGATGTCTCCTCCTGCCAGGCTTGCCACTGGCCAGGGACCGCGGCGCTGGCATGTGGGGCCGTGTACAAGGCCATTGTGAGTATAAAGCTTCCAATTTGAGACAGATGCTTTGTGTCAACAGGGTCCCTAGACACTGCTGAGACCCACGCCCTCTTTCTCACCACCCTGAAGTGATGCCCAGTGCGGCAGGAAGAGACTCACCTGGGGTCACACAGAGGTGGAGTGACCCCAGATGGGAATGCGGGTCTCCAAGCTGGCTACGGGACTGTTCGTGTTTCATTTCTTCCCAGGCCCAAGAGTGGGAGTGGGCAGCAGGCACAGTCTGGGTCTGGGGGGCGCGGGTCAGCGTGAGGAGGCCCCCTGCACAGTGCTCCTGCTCCCCCCTACCCTTGCACCGCTGGACGTTCCGTCCTCTGATTCCACTGGCGCACAGGCCCAGGCGGCGTGTGGCTGTGAGCCTCTGGAGTCTCCCCGGATCTTCTCCACAAGGGATTCTGGAACCACCGAGGTGGCCACTCTGCCCCTCAGCCTCTCCAGACCTGTCCTCTGCTCAGGACGGCAGGATGGAATGAAGGGCCATGACCCCCAGACACGACCAGCCCACTTGACCCCCACCCTCTTCAGTGGGCCAGCATCAGATTTCGGTCAAGGCAGGGCTTCCTGGCCCAATGGGTCTTTTGTCTCTCCCACTGTGCCCTGGACGCCAGATTGTTCTGTCCTCTCTTCTCTCTCCACAGAACACCCCCTTGCAGGCACCTTGGCAGGATTCCAGAAGCAGGACACACCCTCAGGGCCCAGGGGCCCTGCTGACTCCTGATGGGCCCCATCTCTCATCTAAGGCCCACTTTTCTAGCCCTTCAAATGGACCAACAATCCATACATTGCAGTTTGTTCCAGGGAGTCAAGAAGGTGCTACAGGGACTGGTATCTTCTCTGACAGGGAAGGAGGTCTGGGGGGCCAGCGGGCCTGGCCTTTTCATTAACAAGCCTCAGAGTCAGACCCCAGATGAGGTGATGGTAGAGTCCAAGAGAGGCTCTGTCAGGATGGAAAAAAGATGACATTCATCACTTAACGTTAACTGTTGTCATAGTTGAGTCTCTCTTGTGCTCCCTGAGTGTTCTCTTGGCAATCCCTGTTAACTCTGTCCTCGGGGTCTGTCCAGCACCCCATTGTCCCCTCTGCTGTGACCCCGCCAGGGGAGCACCAAGCCTCAGCTTCTCCCTCCTGCTCTGGGCTCTGCTCCAGCAGCTCGTCCCCTTGCAAGCATGCTCTCACTTCAGCACTTCTGCCTCTGCTGTTCTCTTTATCTGGAAGCTTCTCCCCACAGATATCCATGTGCCTCGCTCCCTCTCTCCTTAGATCTCTGCTCCAGTGTCACCCTATTGAAGAGGTATTCCCGAACCGCCAAGTAGAAAAGGGAGGCCTTCCTTCCCGGCCTCCTGTCCTCCTTCCCTGTTTGGCTCTGCTCTGTTTTTCTTCACAGCCCTTATGACCACCTCACCATTTACATATTTATTATCTCTCTGCCTCACCTTAGATGTAGGTGACTGTGAAACAGAACCCTTTGTTTTTCTCCCTGACATCTCCACAGTTGCCTAGAACAGTGCCTGACACATAGTAGAAGCCCTATGAACACATGCTGAATGAATGAATGGTGAAATGTAAGTATTTGAATTGTCCCACAGTTTCTGCAACACCTTGGGGGCATTTCTTGC
Source organism: Ursus americanus (assembly GCF_024610735.1). Classification (NCBI taxonomy): domain Eukaryota; kingdom Metazoa; phylum Chordata; class Mammalia; order Carnivora; family Ursidae; genus Ursus; species Ursus americanus. The sequence goes on along the minus strand of NC_142141.1, from coordinate 2,655,125 downwards.
ATTTTTAACATAAAAGAACTAAAAAAAAAAAAAAAGAAAGAAAAGAAATGGTTTACTTGAGACTTTCCTGTCCTCTGAGAGCCTCTGAAGTTTAGCATGGCTGTGGGTGGCTGAGTCTCGGGGTCCTGTCCACCCCAAGGAAAGAGAAAGACTGAGCACAGCTGTGGAAGCAGTCAGAATGCTACCAGGACTTCAATGAAGAGGTTGGCCTGGCACTGGGGCAAACTGGAGCACATGTGCCCATCTAGGGAGGGAAGGGCTGCCACTGACAGCCCTGTAGGTCATGCTGCTCTGCACACCTGCAGGGGGCACCAATCCCAGAATGTACAACCTGAATGGTGCATCCAGGTGCTGTGCAGTGTGCATTCTGAACACCTGTCCATGGCGGCTCTGACTGGGGCATTGTGGCCCAGCTCCGGGGAATTGTGGCCACACGGGAAGGTATAGTAGACTAGCGTTCACCAACACTGGAACGAGTGAGACTAGCGTTCACAGAAGGCTACTTCTCAGCTGCCTTGGGATCCAGACGGGCCACATGACTACATGCAGTCAATGACAAGTGAAGAGAAAGCAGGTGTGTGTAACATGCTGAGGCTTTGCAACCCCCACGTGCTCTTCTCTGTCTCGTCTTTCCCCGAAGCAGCAACCGACAAGGCCATGTGTCTCCGATGCCACTACACAATGGTGGCGCCTCCATCAGTCTGGGTCCCTAAGTGACTGTGTGGAGCAGAGCCCTGGCATGCAGTGTGAGAAAGAAAGAAACATCTGTGTGGAAAGCCTCTGAGACTCAGAGGGGTTTGTTTCTGTGCCAGAGCCCAGCCTGTCTTGGGTAGAGCTAAATGCTCTCCTGACTTCTGATTCTGGAGAGAAATCTTCTGGTGTTACATGTCGGGCACCAATGAAAAATAATGCCCCATATGGTGCAGGCCAAGCAGAAGTCCTCCGCAGGCTCGGCGTGGCCTGCTGGCACAGGTTTGCCGCCCACCACCTTGGGCTACACTGCGGGGCCTTGGAGGACTGCACATAGAACAGAAGCTAACTCAGTTCTTTGCACTTTGCTAGGCAATTGCATACACTGGTGGGCGTATCGGGACAGAATGAGACTCTCTGGTCTATGATTAACTGGAAGAGAATGGCTGGTTACAAACAGAGAGAAAGAAGGCAATACTATGGCTCTTTTAAAAGCTGCTGAAAAGCTGCACTGGGGCGTTGAAGGCCTGTGACAGCAGCCACGAGACACCGGCTGAATCAGCCTTGAGTGATGCAGGAAATGGTGATTAAGAACCCCGCTCCGCTACTGGCTGTGTGACCTTGGGCCAGTCACCTCACCTCTCTGAGCCTTGGTTTTCTTGTGGGGAAGCTGGGGATCGTAGTAAAAATTGCTTCTCAAGGATGCTGACAGGAGGAGGGCTCCCAGGAAGGGCTGGATAAATGCCAGCATGGTTCCTCTTCTCTTTCTGTCAAGCCAGTCAGCGGCACAGAGCTGGCTCCGCGCGCTCCCTCCCTGCCAGTGCTTCTTGGGGATGCTCTCTAGGGAAGGGGCCAGGATTGGCCTTCCCAAGACACACAGGCTTGGTGCCCCCGAGTCTGGTCCATTGCAGGCTGGCTGTGTTCATTTCCTGTCGTCGCTGTCACAAATTACAAATCTGGTGACTCTTCTTTTCATTGTGGTAAAAAACACATACCCTAAAATGTATCATCTGAACCATTTTTAAGTGTCTAGTTCCATCACGAAGGGTATATTCACACTGTTGTGAAACAGAGCTCCAGAAGTTTTTCCATCTTGCAACACTGGAGCTCTGTATCTTGGTGACTTTTAAAATAGCGCAAATTTATTATCTGACAGTTCTGGAGGTCAGAAGACCGAAATCAGTCTGACTGGGCTAACGTCAAAGTGTGGGCTGGGCTGGCTCCTTCTGGAGGCTCTTGGGGAGAATCCATGTCCTCTCCTTTTCTGGCTTCCGGGGGCCGCCCGCATTCCGTGGCTCGAGACCCTTTCCTCACACCGCTCCAGCCTCTTGCTCCTGCTGTCACACGTCCTTCTGTGTCTAATCCTCCTCTGCCACCCTCTTATAAAGAGCCTTGTGGTTGCATTTAGAATCCACCTGGATAATCCAGGACAGCTGCTCCATCTCCAGGTCCCTAACTTAACCACATGTGCAAGGTCCCTTTTGCCATATAAGGTCACATGATCTCACAGGTCCCAGGGATTGGGGGGGGGGGGTCCTAGCACAGCAGAGGAACAGGACTTGGGGCCAGGCAGCCTGGCTCTGGCCCTGCTCTAGCCTCACCCTCTGTGATGTGGAGGCAGTTCCTTCCTCCCACTCAGCTCCCGCAGGACCATTTGCTAACCAGCAAAGCACTGGGGATGCAGACAAAAATTGCTTCTCTCATGGCACTTCTGTTCTAGTGGGGGAGACGGAGAATGAAGACGACACATACATGGAGAGGCAGTGGGAAGTGCTAAGGAGAAAAAGGAAGCAGGGATGGGAAAGGAGGATTGGGCAGGCCTCTCTCTGAGCTGTGAAGATTCAGTCCACACACATTTATAAGCATCTATTATGTGCCAGGCACTGTTCTGGGACCTGGGACACAGCCAAGAACAGACCAAGACAGACCTGGTCCCCATCCTGGAGGACCTCCTGTTTTAACAGAGGGACAAGCCAGGGAGAAAATGGATGGGATGAGCTCAGATAGTGATGAGACCATGACAAAACTCAAATGGTGTCCTGGTGAGAGAAGTTTGGGGCCCCTTCACATGGGGTGGACAGCGAGGGCCTCCAAGGAAAAAGGCTTCTGGGTTGGAGGGATGGCAAGGGCACCTGAGAAAGCCCAGCACAGTGCCTGCATGGTAGGTGCTCAACAGTGTTGACCGCAAGGAGAAGTTGGGGTGGGGCTGGGGTCTTCTTGGCATTGGACACCAGCTCTGGGGGCTTCCTGGCCCACGTGCTGTGGCCAGTGCTTCTGAGCTGTTCATTGATCCCAGCAGTGGCCACCCCTGAGACAGACCCCGGGGGAAAGGCTGCCAGCACCTGGTGGCCCCTGTAGGCGCAAAGAGGGCAGGACCCGGGCCTGGAGCAGCCCCTGGCGGGAAGGAGTTGGCCTCGGGTTCCCCCACTCTGTTGCGGAGCCCTGTTCCCTCATGAGGGCTGGTTTCTTTAACGAGACCATCTGTCTGGCTTTCCTCACTCCGCTGAGCCTGATGGGGCCATCCATCTCCCCCGTCCCCATCCCCGTCTGTCTGTCACCACATGGGCCCCCGCTATCTCTGCCCGGCTCGGAGGGGGGCCGTGGCAGGTTTGGCCTCCGGCCTTCCTGTTTATTCTTCTCATCTGGCCACATCTGTCCCCCGTGCTGAGTCACTCGCTCCATCTGCCTGTCCTCGCTGTGGGACAGCGGCCGTCTCTTCCTGGCTCTCCCTGAGCCACGTGGCAGCCCACGCGCGCATCAGGCGCCAGCACGCGCGTGGGGCTGGGACTGCGAGCAGTTCCGTGGCAGCCTGCGCGTGTGGTGGGGGAGGTGCCCTTCAGGGCCAGCCTCCACTCGGGTGACCCCGGAGGGGCACGTGGCCCACATGTTGACTCTCAGAGAGGTCAGGACTTGCTAAGGCCACAACCAGGCCCAGCACGAACTGAAATGCTGGGTATAAGGCAGGGTCTTTCAATTTGCATCTGAGCACAGAAGTGAGGGGGAAGGTGGGCATCTCAAACCGGGATTCAAGTCCCAACAGGGCAGTTTCCAGGACCTAGAGTCTGAATTTGGGCAAGTCTTTCTGAATCCAACTTTTTTCATATTTTTTAAAAAACGAACGGTTTGCGTTTCGGTAGTAAAACATCATCATACACCCCATAGGCCAAACACCTACTTCCCACTTCCGCCAGCAACAGCACCCCGAATTCTCCTTGGGCCCCTCCCCCCCGATTCCTGGTATCTGGCCAAGGTGGACATCAGGTTGACGCCAGGAGAGGGCACGTGACCAAGAAGTAGCCAACCAGAGCACTGCAAACCCCCCTCCCCATCAGTGATTGGTTTAGGGGCACCAAGCCAGGCCAATCAGGGCCAGAATCTTTGCTGAACTTTCCTCAGGAGAGGCCTACTCCTTTCCCCTGGGTCTGTGAGTGAGTCGGACGTGGAACTGGAGCTAGCCACAGCTGCCAAGTGGTGAGAGCCAGCCTGCGAAGGAAACCAGAACAGAGGAGAGCAGAGCCAAAACGCGGAGAACGAGAGCAGTTTTAACAAGCCCCTAGATCCAGCTGGGCCTGAAGCCAGCCCACCTCTGGACTTTTCCATTATCCGTGCCAATACATTCCCTTTTACAGTGTAGTTTGAGTTGGGTTGTGTCACTTGCAGCCCAAAGAGTCTTTGATACATTTCTAGAAGGGACTAACACCTGCCTGATATAGGTAGGCGCTCAGCAAGTATTTATTTTAACATAAGGCCCTTGTGACTGGAAAAAAAAAAAAAGGCCCCTGTCAAGAGCTAACATATCCTATGATTGCATTTACATAGCATCCTCGCCACGACAGTTACAGAGATGGCGCACAGATGTGTGCTTGCCAGGGGTTAGGGACGGTGCGAGGGAGGGAGGTGGACGCAGCAATAAACCAGTGGCACAAGGGGCATCTTCGTGGGGATGAGGCAGTTCCGAACCTTGACGACCGTGGGGATTTCTCCAGTCTCCACGGGTGATAAAGTGATGCGCACATTGTCCCAGCACCAGTTTCCTGTTCTTGGTATTAAACTGGAGTTATGCAGGATGTCGTTGTTGGGGGGAAGCCGAGTGAAGGGCACGTGGGGCCTCTGTGTACTAATCCTACAACTTACTGTGAATCCCTAACGATTCCAAAATAAAAAGTGGAACTTTTTGTAGGCTGTCACAACCCAGGAGTTCCTGGCTCCTAGATGACGGGGAGCATGGATGTTGGAATCAGGGCACGGATGTCGCCGGGTCTGAATCCCAGCGCTGCCGTTCACGAGCCGAGGGATCTGAGGTCGCTCACGTCTCGTCTCTTCTCTCACCCTCAGTCTGAAATGGGGCTCCTGGCCTCACTTGTAGGGTGGTAATGAAGAGAAAATGAAATGTACCGCAAACCGCTTAGCTCCGTGCTTGGCACATGGTGGGCAAGAAGCACTAGCTGATAGATGTGGTGGGATAGAAATATGAGGCTCAACAGGGAGGATGTGTAATGTAAGGGTCAAGATTTCGGGCGCGGGAGCCAAGCTCCCTGGGCTTGAATCCTGGCTCTGCGGCTCCCCGGCTTGGTGACCTTGGCTAGCCTACTTAACTCCTCTGGGCCTCAGTCTCCCCATCTGTGAAATGGAGACCTACTGTAAAACAGTACCTACATCATAGGCTAGTTTTGAGAATCAAAAGAGACAATGCACCCAAGGCCATTAGGGAGTGTCTGGCATCTGGCAAGGGCAGCAAGCAAAGCTCAGAGTGCTGGCTGGGTGGGGAGCCTGGCTGCTTGGGTGGAGGTCCAGGCGCAGGGGGGAAAGGGCCGGCCATGCAGTGGGCTTTGAGGCAGACTTATCCCAGGGAAGCTCTGACCTCCTGGGTACCAATTCCCCTGGAGGTTCTCCTTCAAGGTCCTGCAGCCAATGATGAATCGTACCCCTGGCCAAACAGGAAATCTGATCCCAGGCACCAAGGCACCCCTGCCCCCAAAATTCAGGCTCCGCTCTTTCCACTTGCCCACCCCCAGGAGGGTGTGCACAGACCCGGGCCGGGCTTTGCACAGAATGGACTTTGAGGGATAGCCTCTCAGGAGGAAGTAAAGCACGTAGGGCTCGCCCGCAGTGAAAGAAATTATGGGGATAGTGGACGCTAGGTGGTGTGGCTCGAGGGGGGGTTGAAGTTTCTCTGACCCCAGGCATGTATTTCATGGTTCTCCTGTGGCTTTAAGATGCCTGAAATTCCCTCATCCCCGTACCTACCCCTCAGGTTAAACATGGCCCACTCCTGTGTTCTGTTCCTCTCTTAAATCTAGAGAGTTAACACCCGAAGCCACCACGGTGTGAATGAATTTATGGCAGGGTTTGGGGATGAGGCCTGCTGAAAGTAGACAGAGGAGGGGCATAGGAACAAGGAGAGAGTAATGCTGAAGGCAAACTTTGCCTGCCCTGGCTGGCTCTTGGTGACCATCTATTTAAAGGCCTCCCCTCACTGTCCGTGTTGATGTAGACCCCTCTGAACAGTTTCAGGCTGCAGCCTTTATTTAGTGCAGCTCTGAGCCTGGCTGCACAGGGACCCAGAGCTAAGAGGAGGCTGGCTCCTGGCGATGCTTAATGGCCAGGTGAGCACGTGGAGCTCCTGAGTGGGAGGAGGGGCTGTGCCAGGCAGTAGTGGCCACATTTGACAACCCATGCTTTCTGCTGCCGGGAGGATGGAGCATGATGGGGGCGAAAATTGCCACCCTGGAGCCAGGCAGGGGCACTTGTGAGAAGAGCCTCTCAATTTCAGATGAGCTGGTGATTGGGTGGGAGGGAAGAGGCTTTATTAAGTAGTGGCTGAGAATAAGCCCGGACCTGTGCTGGCTGCAGTAAACAAGGGAATATATTGGCTCATGTGGCAAGCTAGCTTCAGGAATGGCTGGATCCAGGACTTCCTGTGAGAACATTTAGTAGTTCTTGAGACCCCTGTCCTATTTAAGATGAGGGGAAGAGCAAGTCTCTGGACAGGCATTCCCTGCAAGTCCTGAGATTCTTTCTGATTGGTCTGGCTATGGCACATGCCCATTCCCCAAACCAATCACTGTGGCCGGGAGGAGGGGTACTCTGATTGTTTGGGCCCACTCCAAGGATCCAGCAGAGATTGGGAGGGTATCAATTTTATTTAAGCTTCCCGGAGGGCAGGGGGCCCAGAGAAGGGCTGAGCTGGTTGGGAAGAAAGCAGAACTAGCTCATGATAGCTTCGCCTGCGTTCACATGCTTTATCCGAGTTACCCTTCTCAACAGCCTCTGCAGAGATCCTTCTTCCCATTTGACAGATGAGAACACTGAGGTAGAGGGTCCTGCCCAAGGCCACATCCTTAGACAGGGATTCTAGCCTTATTCTATTTTGTTCCAAGTCCTTTCCAACCCCTCCTGGTTCAGCCCATCCCCCCGCCCCTGCCCCTGATATTCCAGAGCATTTAGACTCCTAGATTTGGGACCTGGAAAGGATCTTAGAGCTTATTGCTTGAATTTCCTCCAGTGACATGCTCAGGCTGGCACAGCCAGTGAAAGCAGAACAGAAACTGGAATCCATGTCTGATTGTCCTGTCTGCCCTGCTGCTTGGGAACCTGGTCTTAACTGCATGGGCCTGGGCTTCATTTGTTTGCGGGCCTCAGTTTCTCACTCCCCCCCCCCAGGCCTCACTCAGTTCCTGAGGCCCCTGTGGCTCGGGCGCGCTGACGGAGGGGCTGTGCTCTCCTGGGTCTCAAGGCTACGGCTATCTGCATGTGTCTTACTCCGCCTCTAGAACATTTTCTTTCCTGCCAATTGCTTTGTTCTAATTCTTCAGAGGTAATTTTCTTGTGTTACTTTATTTCTACAGTTAACACCTCCAATTAATTTCCTAGCTCTTGAAAGTTCTCACATAAGTTGCCCTAAAAACCCCTCCAGTTTATCCATTGCGGGAGAGAACGACATCTCTGGTAGCACGGCGGTCTAGTCACGCCTGCCGCGCCCGAAGCACTGGCACACATTGTTTGCATTTGATGTTCATAATAGCCTTTCAAGCGTAGGCTCATTTTACAGAGAGGCAAAACTGAGGCTCTAGGGCCCTAGTGTGGGCAGAGCTGGGATTTGAACTGCCACCCCCTCCTCTGTCCTGAAATTCTGGCACAGGGAGAGCGAGTTTGTCATCCATCCCAGTTCCCGGGTACACTTCTGGCATCCTGGGGTGACCCCGGAGGGAACTTGGTGGCCATGCCAGCTCCACCCCTGGTAATTCTCTGCGTGTCCCTGGATCCCTGCTCTGAGTCACTGCCCGGGCAGGTGGGAGCCTATGAAATCCAGGAGAACACGGTCTCAGCATCCATGCACGGACCAGATAAAGTGGCAGCTCCAGCATCTCCAGGGGAGAGGAGGGGGGAAAATGCAACACCAACTACATTTGCAGAGAAATAAAAAATGATTTCAAATTCTATTTTCCCGTCTCTCTCAGCACATCCCCTGGCGCTATTTTATCTAGTAAATAGGAGGCCTACTTGTTATTCTCAATTATGATATTAATTCTCCAGGTGACCCTGGGCTACTTACCTCACTACTCTGAGTTGGTTTCTCTATCTATCACCACCCGCTCAAGGACAAAAAGATGTTCTCGCAGGAAGGGAGCGCCCTGTGTCTGGAACAGACCTGGGCCCTCATTACCCAGCAGGCACTGCAGGTGGGGGCAAGGGGTGGCCGGCAAGGGGTGGACAGCAGCTTGGCTTGAGGCGCCTGCTCTTATTCTCTTTCTCCCCTTCCCTCACCACAGACCTCTCCCTCCAAACCTTTTCTTGTACTTGTTAGCTTCACAGACTCTTCGGCCAACCTCCCTGTCCTGTTAGATTCTGGAATTTTCTCCTCCTCCCCCACCTTCCAGAGTTGGGGGAGGGGTAGGAGCAAATTCCCAGCTGGGTACCAACCTCCACCATCATGTGGTCGGTTGGATATTATTTTCACGTATCTCCAGCCATCTCCCCCCTGGGGGCAAGGTTGCCACGGGTAATTTGCCTCGAATCTGTTTACCTCAGCGCTCAACGCTCCCTCTCCCTCTGGTCCCTCCATCTCCTCCATCCCACCATGGCTCCCTAAACCATCTGGAATCAGGCTCTCAATTCTCCCTTCCCCCACATGTGAGCTGGAGAGGGCCAGTTTGAGCACCGTGTGGGAGGCCCAAGCTTCCCTCCAACACGGGCAACTGGATTTGGAAAACAGCTCATTGGTGACAAAGGAAAAATACAAATAATGAACTGCAGAGACCCTGGGATGGAGTTTGGCAAATACAGATGAAGCGAGTCCCTGATGAAAAATTCTAATGATTTTTGCTTTTGTTCAGAACTGAAGACTAATTCTGAAATACTGCTTGTCAGGAAAGAAAGGGTTGGGGCGGGGGCTTCTGCAGGAGCCGAAGAGCTGTATGGCCTGGAGGGCTCTCGGCGCTCCCGGGGGCAAGCCTCTGCTTTCCCCTGCCAAATTACTTTGGGGATCTTCTGGAAGACAGGCAGGAAGTGTTATCCTTTGTCGTTGGTTTTGACAGAGAAGGAAACTGAGGCTTAGAAAGTGGATCGTTTCTGGACAGACTTGGGTCTCCATCTGTGAAGGGTTGAGGCCCCCACCCGGGTTATTCTGCTGAGCCAAGTGGGGGGCCTCTGGGGGGACAGAGCTTTCCACAGCTTAGGGAGGATTTCAGGTCGGATCAGTGACAAATCCTCTCTTGAAAGCTCAGTGACCGTCAAAATCATTAACACCCCAAGGCCCAAGCTCTGATCCATCAGAGCTGCGACCAGCCACGGGATGGGGCGGGTCCAGGGAACCCTGGCGGCTCAGGGAGACCAGAGTGGCCAGGACAGAGGAGCCGGGGGCCACGGGGAGCCAGAGGCAGCAACCATTCTCTATCTGGAGTCTTTCAATATCTTAGCAAATGGTTCACACCACCCCATGTCTCTAGGGGACCCCCAGCACGGCTCCAACGGCTCCCTGGACGTGGACCCAGCACGCGTCTTCCACAGAAGCCGAATCTGCCGCGCTGTGTGGCTTCCTGTCCTCATTGACACGCGCCTGCGACGCCAGGAGGAAGGCGGGAGGCCGAGCTCTCGGGTCATTCATCTGGCTAGCCTCTCTGGCCTCAGTTTTCTGATCTGTGAGGTGGGAGCAACCCGAGCGCTTGCTGCTCTGGATCCTTGGGCAGAGAAGACGGCCCTGGTCCAGCACTTGCCTTTCCTTCCTCCTGTCCACCCACCCGGCCCAGCTTGCAGGAAGCTACACAGAGGACTTGCAGATTCCGACTGAACGCCTCATGACCTCACTGTGGAGGGGAACTGGGTTGGAGACAGGGGAGGTGGAAAGGGATAATGGCTTTAGAGAGCACATGATATGGTAGTTCCTCTGGTTTCTGGCCAGGGTACCACCCCATCAAATCATGAGGGTCCCCGTAGCTCCTGGATCAGAGTCACCTGGGGTGCGTGCAGATTCTTTCCTCCTCCCCCCCCCCCAAGTCCTGCTGAGAATCACTGAAGCAGGGCCAGGAAACTGATCTTTCAAATGCAGGACTCCAAAGAGTCTCTTGCTTTGAAATGTTTGTGATCCTTTACCCTAAACTAGATGTCATGCTCTTGGGGACAGAACCCCCCTCAACTTTCTCCTCTCCTCCCCCAGACTGCCTGAGTTGGAGGCCCATCTTTGCCACGACGAGCTGGAAGAGTTTGGCTGGGTGCTTCACATCCCTGCCTCAGCTGCCTCATCTGTGAAATGGGAGAGAAGCAGCACCCACCGCCTCTGCTTAGCCTCCTCCGAGCCCGACTTCCTAGAGGTGGAGAGCATATTGCCTCAGGCAGGTGTCACAGAGGGGAGCCAGTCCCTAGATTGGTCCCTGCTCTCACCAGGAACTGGTGGTGATCTTTATCAGGAGTGGGGAAGGCTCTGCAGCCAGAACCATGAGGCTTCCAATCCTGGCTTCACCATTTCTCATCCATTTGATCTTGGGCAAGTCCCTCCTCAGAGCTGGAGCACAGCTCTCCAGCAGGCCAAGGCCCCTGTTTCCAGACGATCCAAAGTGCCTGAAAATAGTGATAGCTGTTGTGAAGGCAAGATAAAGGGCGGGCTGACGGACAAGGACTGTCGGGGCTCACCTCCTTGGAGGGCTGGCTTCTGAGTTAAGACCTGAATGGCAAGTTGTCACCTGGTGTGCAGAGTAGCAGAGCACCCCAGGCAGAGAGGACCTCAAGCACAGGCCTTGGGGCAGGAATGGGTGCAGAGTACCAAGGGGACAGAAGGGCAGCTGGTGTGGCTGGCAGAGCCTCATGAGGGAGGAGCCTTCGGGGGGAGAGGTCAGAGGTCAACAGCAGGCAGATCTTCCAAGGCCGGTGCATTAAGGTGACTTGGGGCCGCAGGTCCTAAAAAGAACCTAAGAACGCTCCCAAGTCTGGGCACTGGGACCCCATTTGAAGGCATCAGGATGGGTTTATTTACGTCACCATCAGCCGCTCTGCCTCTCTTCCATGGGGTGACGGCAAAGAATATTCTTTCTCCTTTGCTTTCCGCAAACCTAAAATCCAGCCAGAGCTTCTCAGAGCTCTTTTCAGAGGTCTTTGAATGTAAGGCCCCAGGGAAGGAAAGAGCTGGTCACTTTCGGGTTTGGGTCCTGGTGGGGCTTGCTATCTGTGATTGCCCCTCCTCCCTGGATGGCCGGGTTGGCCACTTGCTTGAGGGGTGCACTAACCCTCTCTGGAGGCCTGGCTCTGGGGACAGGAGTGGGCTGCAGGGAGAAGGAGCAGGAAGGAAGGAGGCAGAGACAGTGTGGGGAGGGAGGGCGACTGTTGCCATGGAAGGAGCTGCAAGGTATTCTGGGATCAAAATTCTCACTGCAGAGGACTGGGTGGGGGGGCGGGTGGTTGGGGAAGGTGATGGGGAAGCCAGTGTCTCTTTTGTCCTTGGCGCTTTCCTGCCTCCCTGCAGACAGCGAGTGGTCCCCCCACACCCCTGGAGCTGGCCCCTCCGCAGCCTCGCCTCCCAGCAGTCCCCTCCCTGTCCTGCCGCCGGCCTCGCGCGCAGAAGGCAGCGAGTGGCCCCTTTCCAGGAGACCTGTTTACCAGCACGACAACAGCAAATTAGTGCTCTTAAAAGGCATTCTGCGTTTATCCCAGCAAACAAGCTCACCACAAAGGGGGCCTGCGATGCCTTCTCCCCGGAATCTGCCGAACTGGGCTTGTTGTGCACCTTAATCGACTTCCTTCCACCCACCACATTAAATGCATTTAATCTACTCTTGCAAATGGCTAATTTTGAAAATCCGCTTATCAGAATTAGGTCCTCAACATCCATATTTATTTACTTTTCATTTTCATAATCTTTTTTTTTTCCCTGTGTATGACTGAATTCCGTTTTCGATTGTCTGGCTCTATCTCATGGGTCCCAGGGGGCAGAGGGGCAAGGGCCAGGTTAGGCGCAAATTGGAAATGGGGACATGGCAGGGATGGAAGAGGCGGATTTAGAAATTCACTTCAAGGATCAGAAGGCTGGGCTCTCCCGGGTGGGGAACCATCTCTGGGAAATTACGAAAAGCCAAGGCTTGAGCAGAACCAGGTTAAGAAGATGAGAACGTCTTGACAGGTGATGGGCTCTTGGGGCACGCCTCTGTTGTACCAGCAGGCATGGCAGAAATGTGCGGGAAAAGGGTTGAGAGCCACTGCTGCCACTGCTGCCCCCGCTGCCTGCGAGGTGCCAGCTCTGTGCTGGGTCCCTGGTACACATCACCCTCAGGGCTCCTGTCAACCCCGGCAGGGGAATGGGAGCCCGCACATTCAGAGAAGAGAACTTGTGTCAGATCCAAACCCAGGTTCGTGTCCAGACTGCACGCCCTTCCCCCTTGCACGATACTGTCAAGTGTGCAAGGTTTGGTTTATCCATTTGAGTGTGTAAGAAGCACAAGTGCGTTGGTGTTTCTCACAGACTCAAGGGAGAGATGGGTTTTCAGAATCTGGAAAACGGCTCACCGGGACGCAGCCAGGAGCATGGCCTTCCTAACCAGGTTAGAGACTGAAAGTTTGATGACAGTCCTTTTTTTTTTCCATAAAGATCTTATTTATTTATTTGAGACAGAGTGAGCACGAGAGAGCATGAGCGGGGGGGGGGGGGCAGGGTTGGGCAGAGGGAGAAGCAGACTCCCTTGCTGAGCAGGGAGCCTGACGACACAGGGCTCCATCCCAGGACCCCGGGATCATGACTGAGCCAAAGGGCCAAAGGCAGCCGCTTAACCGACTGAGCCACTCAGGTGCCCCTCGATGAGAATCCTTCAAGAGCTGTGAAGAGGGGCTCGGCCATTTGACCCCTGAAGGAATTATTCATTTAGTGTTATTTTTGTCCTTGTTGGTCTCTCCGTCCCCTTGTTTAAGAGCTTATTTGGGACAAAATCTACAGCAAAACCATGGATTTTAATTTATTTTATTTCATTTCCTTTGGACATCGGCTGGGCACGTCCTCTGTGCCAAGTGATGCTATGCAGAACACCGGGATGGAAGGATGAATCAAATGTATTTCTAGCTACAGGAAGCTCACATTGAGTGGATTTTAAAAGAAAGTCTCAGAACAACAAAGTATTAACACATACATACGAGATAATTTTATTCTCTCAAAGAACAGCTAAGTTATTTTGTAGCCACCTGCTCTGGCAAAATAAGTGGAGATTTTCAGATCTAATGGAAATTTCTAAGGCGTAAAGCATTACACTTCGGTGGCTGAGATTATGACTGAATTGTCAGCAGACCTGAGCGCAAGCTGCAGCTCTGTCACATTCGCTGTGTGACCTTGGGCAAGTCAGTCTCGGTATCCTCATTCGTGAAATGGGGGTGATGGTGATATCTACCCGTAAGGTTGAGCTGATTTAGATGAATGCTACACGTGGTGCTTTGAGTGCAGAATCCGACCAGGGCATACTCCTAACAACTAAAGAGTAAACATTGTTATGTATTATAATTTACTCAAACTCAGGAAATAAGATTTGAAGGTAGAGAAATAAATATTGATCAACTGTTTTCTAACATTGAAAGCATGTCTGTAAAGCACACGGGACTTGGATTAAACGTCAGTGGGTCTCCGGGCCCTGGTGCCGGGTGGGGGGTGAATGGCAAGGTGGGTCCATGATTTCCCCTTGGTAAGGACTCCTCTCTCATCACCCTGTCCCCTCTTTCCTTTCTTGACTTCCTGCCTCACTCTGAATTGAATGATGTCTGTAAGCTACACCGGAGTAAGTTTCTTCAGACCTGTAAGAAGCCTATATTCGATCCCCCACCTCGCCCACCTGAGGGGAAGAACTTTTTTCGGAAGACGAAACTTCCTCCCGTCCCATGTTAGGGGTGCGTGGGCGCACGTCTGCAGGAACGGAAGCAGTGGGAGTGTGTGTGTGTTGAGGCAGGGAGAAAGCAGGCGGTGTGTGTGTGCGGGGAGACACCTGTGGATGTGGGCGTGGGGATTTGTGAATGAATGAGCCCGTGTGTGCACGGGGACAGAGGGTGCCAAGGGGGCAGCGACCTAGAGAGAGCGCCATGATCAATAAAACCAATTTTGCAACATCCACTATGGATCAGGAGCTGTCCTGCGTAAGCGCCCGAGTCCTGGGGGTGGACGTGAGTTCGTGAGGCCGGGCTAATGCTTGTGGTGGTGGGATCTAGAGAGAGAACGCGCAGGACGGAGGGCCTCTGAGGTGAAGGGTGGGAGGCTGGGCCACCAGGCTGTGACGGTGTGCTCCGGGAGGCTGGGAGCACAGGTAATGCAGAGAGGGGGTGGCGAAGCTGGTGATGGGGATGTGAACTGGCTCCGGAGGTGGGAAAGGTGAAGGTGAGAGCAGATAACCCCGTGGACACGGGGCTCAGCTGAGGGCGATCCTGTGAGCAGCGTCTGGGCCTGCTGCCACCATGGTTCTGACCCATCAGGGTGACTGGACCGTGGACAGAGGCCACAGAGGGAGGGCGAGCCCCGACCCAGGGAGAAGTTGACGGCTGTGCTCCGGTGCGGAGGAAGCAGTGGGACTGGGGCAGGGGAGGGGCGGAGGGAGGGTGAGGATGCGCAGCGGCAGGGCTGCACAAATACCAGGTATTTATAGTATTATCTGCTGATTTTGAAAGCTGAGTCAAGCTGCATTTAAAATACGAGATTACATACTGAAGGAAAGAAGCAGGCCTCTTATTAAAAGAAAACAGAAAAGCTCCAGAAGGAGGGTCTCCAGGTAGTAATGAGCAGAAGGGACAAGAGGCTCTGGCTGGGACCCTCCCCTCCCAAATGTCACATCCCCCTTAAGAAGAATTGTCAGTTCTGTCTCTACTAGTATGGGAATCTCCAAAGATGGGGCTTCTTGTTCTAAAACTCTGGCTCAAGCAGAATAAAAACCTTCCATAGTTTCCTTCAGGACGTCTGCGTAGGGCTGAAATTAAAAAAAAAATAATTTGCATACACACACACACACACACACACACACACCCCTACGCCCCACCCCCACCTCCACCCCGTCTTTCGTCTTTCGCTTGAGCCTCTGGGAGCTGCGGCTATCTTTCCCTGATGGTCCCAGGGCACTGCACTTATCGGCCAGGCGGTCCTGCTTGCTAGTGTCAGGAAACCCAACCCCACCGGCTGAGGCAGAAGAGGGCGTGTACTGCTCTCATCGTTGAGGGGTCAGAGGGTGGTCTTCAGACACAGGTGGATCCAGGATTCAGAGGGGGTCCTTGGGATTCAGTTTCTCTCTTTCTTTTGGGGGCTGCCTTCTGCTGGGCTGGCTTCAATCTCGAGCTGAGTGCGGGGCCCTCAGAACTTCCCTCGTGGTTGCAAGATGCACCTGCCGCCCCTCGAGTTCTCTTCCGTTTGGGGTCAACTTCAGAAGAAAGGTCAGGCTGATCCTGAGCGCGCTGGTTTGAACTGGACCTTTGCAGGCCGACCTCCGTGCCTGGGGCATGGCACAAACTGATGCGCTGGGGTCTCGGTCACTGCCCCCCCAGCCCAAAGGAGAGCATGAGAGAGGGCTGAATGGTGGCAGCCCAGCCAAACCTCGGATGTCCACTGCAGTCCCAGAGGAGGCTCTCCCGGCGCCGGACATGGGCGGAGCTGCTGTCCCATGGCTCATGGCCTGCAGCCTCTCTCCTCACACTCTTCTCTCCTCTCCACTCCGATGCGGCTGATGAGGCCGGTGGGGCCTCTGATCGGGAACCCAGCTTGCATGCTACAACGCACGTGTGATCAAGGGAAAACCAGAACAGAGCAAAGAAAAAGCAAAAGATAGGAATGCAGTCCCCTGCCTGTGGTGGCCGATTGTCATTTTCGGGCTGCTCAGGATCCACCCCCTTCACCGATATCACCCCCAGTTCCGTGCCTCAGTATTCGAGTGACCAGGCACTCATCTCCCAGGGCAGAAGCAAAGGTGCTAGACTCCCCCTCCCCAACCCTTCCTTGATGCACCCCTGTGCGGGCCTAGGGCCTGAGCTTTCCCTTCAGATGCCTGCTCCTGGAACCCTGGCTCTTGACCAAGTGTCTCAGGGACCTTGGGGACAGCAGGAGGGCCTGTCCTGTCCCCCTGTGGCTCTGACACTTTGGTGGCCCCAGCACCACCCCAACAAGGCTTCACCTCATCAGCTTCTTCAACTTACTTCCCCAGCTCTTCCCCAGGCCTGGTTCCCCAGCCTCCTGATTGGAGGTGGGCCCCAGAAGCCATCTAGAAACTCCCTTCTACTTGAATTGGTCACAGCACCGTCCTGCACACGCCCAAAGTTCAAGTTTCTGTCAAGCCAGGGCTCCAGCCTGTGCACTGCAGACCTGGTCTAAGAGGAAACTGCCTCTTGCCCCAGAGGGATGAGAACATCACAAGCCCCTAGCCTGCACACTGGCTTCCAGCTCCCAGCCAGACCCTCATGCAAACTGCCCTCACGGCCAGGGTCAGAAGAACCCTTTTCAAGAGGCTTCCCCACTCTGGAACTTCCTAGCAGTCCTTCTTTCTAGTCTGAGCAATAGGCTTGTCCCTGACTCATTGGTGGGACTCTGGCAAGTTGCTCGGTGAATGAGCTCATGCACATTGAAGTTTTGATCAGTGTGTTTATCTCCCACTCACCCACCTCTGCAGTCACTGAATTTCTTCTCCTTGCCCTTAGGGTGTCTTTCCTCTCCCAGCCTCCACAGCCAAGCATGAGTCACTTGCTGCAGAGCCAGACATCCAGGCTGCAAAGCCTCAAAGCCACCAGCCCAGGCACAAGGCAGGAAGATGCTGGTGGACAGGGTTTTGTGTTGGCTGGGGCTGAGGGACAGGGGAGGCGGGAGGGGACCCCGTGCACGATTAGTGTCACGGGGCTCCCTTTGACACCCTGCCTTTTTCGCTCCTCCGGGTGGACTGCCATGGTGCTCCATGTCGCTGCATTGCCCTAAGAAGTGTTGTAGGTGCCTGTGGTCGCAAATGGTCAGCTGGCTCCCCATCAGTGCTCTGGATCAGAGTGACACTGCTCTGAGCCCCAGGAATGAGAGGCCACTTCCCCACTCTGGTCATCCTCCAGAATGGAGGTTGGAGCCCTTGGAGAGGGACAGTGGCATAAAGAGAAAGGCGCTTCCTGCCCCAGGTCATGGGCACACAACTTTGCAATTGCCCGTGAAGCCAGGTTGGCTGGAGGACACAACGCCCTGATCACGGGCTAGAGGTCTGCCCTGTGCCCCTTGGAAAACAGGTGGGCTCCCTAGGGGGCAATACTCCATTCTAAACTTCAGCGTCTGTACCAGAGTCACACATCCAGAAAAAGAGGGACGGTGCTGTCACCCGTGGGACTAAGCTAATTCACATTCATGTTGCTGAGAAGTTCCTGGTCTTGGTCCTGTGGTGAGGGTGTGCCTGTCCGTCAGCTGGTGGGCCGTGAGCTCCCCTGCAGGGAGCTGGAGGCTAGGGTGCTCACCCGGGGAGGAAAAGCTTCTAAAAAGGCCAGCACAGAGCATTGAGCCCTGTGGTTCAGCAAACATTTTCTGGAAACTCCCTGACCAGAGGCCTTCCTATCTGCCCCTCAGATATTTCCAAGTCTGTGCCAGAAGTTTCCCGGGATGGTTTCAACTTGTCCGCCAGACCCCGAGCTCCCTGCGGGTGGTGCAGCTCAATGCCAGAATCGCAGTTTCTGGCAGAGAGCTGGTACTCTGTAGGTCTTCGTTGCTATTTGCAGAAGAAATGAATTATCTACTCCCAAATAGACAAGAAGCGGTCAGTTAGTTACCATCTGGCCTGGGCCTCATACAATTGCTCAGATATTGGAGCTGCACCGGTCACGGCAAAAATCAGAATTAAATCTATTCAGATGCCACAGTTAAAAAGACCCAATGATATATTGGCCTGGTGGTTTCTTTTATGAAAACAGCACTAAAGCATTACCTATTTTTCACTCAGAGCTCACTTGAAGTGCGTTCCATTTTGGACTTTATAATTTATTTTAGGGCTCCCGCTGTATCTCTGCTCTCTGAGTCTTGCCATCGCTCTGGGCTAAAAGCAATAACCGACCTCAGAAGAAGAAGGAGAAAGGCTCCGCGTTGCAAGAGCACAGCCTCTGAAAGGAGAACATTTCCTGGAGACCTCAGGTGATAGCTGCGGCAAGCTGCCTTCTGTCTGGGAGGCCGGCGGAGGCCACCTTTCATCAAAGGCTGCAAACACTTCAGCACAAAAACAACCCACAGCCACGGAGTAGGCAAGCTTCTGCTTCTGTGTGCGGGCATCGGTTGGCAATACCCTAGTAATAATGAGTAACAACTGAATAATGCTTGGGCAAAGTTTTCTGGCTGGTGGGTGGAGGCTCTGGGTGCTCCGTCTGCACATGGCATGCTTGGCCACCAGACCAGGGATCCTCGCCCGGGGATGCTCACCAAGGGTCGAAGGGGCACACCAAAAACACTTTCAATTTTATTTTTTCTTTCTGTTATGCTACAGCATAGAAATACTTTATTTTCCATATTCACTAAAACCTTCGTGTGTCTATAAATTCCCACTCATTTAACTTATTTTTTTCTTATGTTATGTTAGTCACCATACAGTACATCATTAGTTTTTGATGTAGTGTTCCGTGATTCATTGTTTACATATGACGCCCCAGGGCTCATTGCAATAAGTGCCCTCCTTAATACCCATCACTGGGCTAACCCAACCCCAATCCCCTCTGAAACCCTTAGTCTGTTTCCCGGAGTCCATAGTCTCTCATGGTTCGTCTCCCACTCTGATTCCCCCCCCTTCATTTTTTCCTTCCTTCCCCTAATGTCCTCCATGCCATTCCTTATTTTCCACATATGAGTGAAACCATATGATAATTGTCTGTCTCTGCTTGACTTATTTCACTTAGCATAATCCCCTCCAGTTCCATCCATGTCGATGCAAATGGTGGGTATTCATCCTTTCTGATGGCTGAGTAATATTCCATTGTATATATGGACCCCATCTTCTTGATCCAGTCATCTGTTGAAGGGCATCTCAGCTCCTTCCACAGTTTGGCTGTTGTGGACAATGCTGCTATGAACATTGGGGTGCAGGTGCCCCTTCTTTTCACTACATCTGTATCTTTGGGGTAAATATCCAGTAGTGCAATGGCTGGGTTGTAGAGTAGCTCTATTTTTAACTTTCTGAGGAACTCCATTGTTAATTGTTTGTGTTAATCTATATCAGAAAAAATATCCTCACGCAGCAGACGTGTGATTTCACACATTACTTTCAAGAGGAGGGTAAGGGTATTTAGTTTTAAAACAAGTGAGTCAGTTTCCTAGAAACATATAAGTAAATAGCAGTACATGTGGTACACAGGTATAACAAAAGTCATGCGAATGGCTGAAGTGGGGGAAGAGCGGCTTTGTGCTGCATTGCTGTGGCCCTGGGAAGCCCCCATGGACTCCCTGCTTTCGCCTCCTGTTAACAGTAATCAACATTTCTGAAGCCAGAGAGCAGTGGATACAATACAAATTCAGTAGAATGTGGAGGTAAGATGGGGAAAGAATTTCTTTCTTTCTTTCTTTCTTTCTTTCTTTCTTTCTTTCTTTCTTTCTTTCTTTCTTTCTTTTTTTGTCTCAGTAACCTCCTCCCCAGATTTTTGTCTCATCTTTACAGAAGGAGATGATCAAGCCATGAATGATAGATCAAAAAGAAACAGACCATATGGTGAAGTCCAGCCCTCTCACCCATTTCACAGAGGAATAAACCAAGTCCCAAGAGGTGAAAGCGACTTGATTACATGGTAAGTTAGAACTGGCTTCAGAAAGCTCTTTCTAGATCAAAGACAAAGCTTATGTTTCCAGACATGGAATCAAATGCCCACAAATGAGTAAGAAGAAAGACCCAGTAGAAAAATGGGAAAGGATTTCAAAGAAAATAACAAACAACATTTAAATATTAGAAAAGACGCTCAACCTCATGAATAATAAGAGGGATGCAAATGAAAATTATATTGACACATCTGCTTCTAGCTATGATAGACTAGCTTGTATCAGACCAATCATTCTACTGAGAATAATTAGGAAAACTGGATGAAATTGTACAAAAACCACTGTTTGAAGATACTGGAGAGCTACCAAGGCTCCAAGATCCCAGAGAGAGGGGAAGCTCCGAGAAGGGAGCCTGATATCTGGCCGTGCTCTACCTCTGGAGGCATTTTCTAGTTCTGAAGCAGGAACTGAGAGGCTGAGAAGAGCTCTGGCAACTTTGTGGGGTTGGGGAGACAAAAACTGGAGTGCAAGTCTTTCTAGTAAGGACCGTATTTGTACACCAATGTTCATGGCAGCTTATTCACAATAGTCCAAAGGTGGACTCAAACCAACTGTCCATTGACAGAATGGATAAACAAAATGTGGTGTATACATAATTCTGACACCTGCTACAACATCGGTGAACCTTGAGGACATTATACTAAGTGAAATAAGCCAGTCACAAGAAGACAGATACTCTATGATTCCATTTATATGAGATATCTAGAGTAGACAAATTCATAAAGACAGAAAGTAGAATGGTGGTAGCCAGGGGTTGGGGTGGGGGTGGGGAGTGGGAAGTCATTGTTCAATGGGTACAGAGCTTCAGTTTAGTAAGATGGAAAGAGTTCTGGAGAGAGATGGTGGTGCTGGTCACACAGAACAATGTGAGTGTACTCAATGCCATTGAACTGTACATAAAAAATGGTTTAGATGGTAAATTTTATGTTATACATAGTTAAAAAAAAGAAAGAAAGAAAAAGAAGATGTAAGGGCACTGGTAAACAGCCCAGGCTTTCATTTGAGACTTAAAGGATTATATACTAGGAGTAAGTGCTCCAGAACTAAACCAGCCCTCTCTCAGGGATGGCAGGCCCATTTCAAATCATCTTAATTTCCGATTTGATAAATGCAACCTGAGATAACTGGTGCTCCTAGCTTAAGCAAAAGTAAAAGTAAATTCTCCTTGGAGAAAGGTAACATTCAGAGCCTCAAATTACCTTTTCCGTGATCATCTATTATGTCTGATACTCACTGAAAAACCGAAATGTAGGAATAAAAGAATGGGACAAAAATCAAGAGAAAAACAACACATTCGAAACATATTATGGGGATCCAGATATTTTAGACATCAGGGCTAGACTTTAAAATAATTATAGTTACTGGGGTGGGGGGAGTAGGGGAAAGAAAAAAAATAACTATAGTTACTATAATCGACAAATTAGATGACAAGAAGAATTTCATCAGGGAACTGGAAACTATCAAAAAATAATCAAATGGAAATTCTAAAAATGATAAAAGGAGATGATAAATTTGACAAAAGATGTGCAAGATCTGCACATGTAAAGCTCAAGACATTGCTGAGAGATTAAAGGAGATATAAATAAACAGAGAAATATATGTGTTCATGGATCAGAAGACTCAATGTGGTTAAGATGTCAGTTCTCCCCAAATTGATCTATAAATTCAACGTAGGATTTTTTTTTGTAGAACTTGACAAGTTGATTCTAAAATTTATATGGAAATACAAATGATCTGGAACAGTCAGACATTTTGAGAAAGAAGAGTAAGTGGGGGAAACTTACACTACCTTATTTCAAGACTTGTTATAAAGCTACAGTAGTCAAGATAGTGTAGTGTTGGGTAAAGGTACACATATAGATTGATAGAGCAGAAACGCCAAGTCCAGTAGCAGACCTCACCAATTGATATTTGACAAAGATACCAAGGCAACTGATAAGGAAGGGATATTATTTTTTAGAAATTTTGCTGGTGGGGTGCCTGGGTGGTTTAATCTCTTAAGTGTCTGACTCTTGATCTCAACTCAGATCTTGATCTCAGGATTGTGCATTCAAGCCCCACATTGGGCTCCATGCTGGGTGTGGAGCCTACGAAAGAAAGAAAGAAAGAAAGAAAGAAAGAAAGAAAGAAAGAAAGAAAGAAAGAAGAAAGAAAAAATAAAGAAAAGAAATGTTACTGGAACACTTGGATAACCATATGCAAAAAGAAAAATAAGAACCTTGACCCTTACCTCACACCACATACAGAAATTAACTTGAAATAGATCATAGATCTAAATATAAAAACTAAAACTATAAAGCTTCTAGAAGAAAATATTAGTGATCTTAGGTTTGGTAAAGATTTCTTAAATCTGTCACAAAAAATGAACCATAAAAGAAAAATCAATAAATTGAATTTCATCCAAATTAAAAATACTTACTCTTCAAAAGACACTATTCTGTTTGGCAGCATTTTAAAAAATTAAATATACACTTGTCATATGACCCAGCAATCCTAATCCTAAAAGAAAAGGTAGGTCCACATAAAGACTTGCATGTGAATAATCATAGCAACATTATTCATAATAGCCAAAAATTGGAAACAATCCAAATGTCCAGCGAATGATGAATCATACGATAAATACTACTTAGCAACAAGAAAAATTAGTTACTAATAAATGAAACAAGATAGATGAACCTCAAAAATATTTACCAAGTGAAGAAGTCAGACTAAAGAGAATATAATTTGTATATTTTTACTTACGTTAAATTTCTAGAAAAGGCAGAACTATATATAGATAAAGTAAACATATCAGTGATTGTCTGAGGCCCGTGTTGGGAGTAAGGAGAGACTATAAATAGGCACGGGGGAACTTATGGGGGTGATGGAATTGTTCTAAAACGGGATTGTGGTGATAGTTCAACAACTGTACTATGTACCAAAAATTATTGACCTGTACACTTATGATGGGTTAATTGTATGATATGTGAATTATACTTTAATAAAACTGCTAAATGTGGGAGGAAAAGATAGTATTAAGAACATTAAAAGGAAACAATATTTGCAAAACATAGATCTAACAAAGGAATTGTATCTAGAGTACGTTAAAAACTGTTACCACTCAATAATAAGACAATAATAAGACAAACTCAATTTTTAAAATGGGCCAGTATTTATTCAGACACTTTGCCATTGAAGATATATGGTTGTCAAATGAGCACATGAAAAGATGCTCAACAACGCTAGTCATTTAGGAAATGCAAATTAAAGTCACAGTGAGATTCCACTATGCAGCCACTACAATGACTAAAGTTAAAAACACTGATCGTACCAAGTGTTGATGAGTATCTGGAGCCACTGGGACTTCCATACACTGCTGGTGGGTATATAAATTGGTATACTTATTTTGGATAATAATTTGTCACTTTCTCAAAAATTTAAATACACAACTACCATAAAACCCAGGCATTCTACTACAAGGTATTTGTCAAGAGAAATGAAAGTGTATGTCCACGTAAAGACTTATACGTGAATGTTCATAATAACTTTCTTTGCAATAGCCAACAACTGTAAAAATCCAAAGGTCCAAAATTCAAAATCATCAAGCAATAGATAAGCACACTGTAGGATAGCCATATAACAGAATATTTCCCAGCATTAAAAAGGAATGAACTATTAATACAACATAGTTGGTGCATATTGATGCAACAACATGGATGAATCTCAAAATAATTATTCTGAGTTAAAAACAAGTCATACCAAAAATAAATTCATACTATATGATTCCATTTACATAAAATTCTAGAAAATGCAAATTAATCTATAGTGATAAAAAGCAGACCAGTTATTGCCCAAGGGAAGAGCAGAGGGAGGGACAGGTTAAGGGCATGAGGAAACTTTTCGGGTGATGGTTATTCTCATGATATTCATTATGGTGATGGTGTATTCATATGTCAAACCTGATCAAAGTACATACTCTAAATTTGTTCAGACCTTTATTCATCAGTTATGATCCAATAAAGCTGTGTAAATGGAAAAAACAATCTTCAAACAGAACAACTAAAAGCAAGAACTAAATAATTGGGTTCAGACACTGCTGAAGGGAAAGACCGTGGAACTGTAAGACAAAATACTCCAGATTGAAGAATGAAAGATACAGAAAAGAACACGAGGGATATATGAGTCATGTAGTACGTGTTTAGAATCCAGGAAGAAGAGGAAAGAGAAGATAGAAGAGTAGGTAGTAACAGTGTTTGAAAAGATAATGACCGGAATTTTCTGAGAAAACATACAAGAGAGAACATGCCATAGATTCAAGCAGTTAGGAAAACCACACCTAGGTATATCAGTATAAAACTACTGAAAATCAAAGACAAAAAGAAAATCTTGAAGACAGTCAGAGGTAAAACACTTTTTTGCATGTGGAAATTGACAGGCTAGTTCTAAATTCCCATAGAAATGCAAGAGGTGAAAAATAGCCAAGACAATCTTGCAGAAGAAAAACAAAGTGGGAGGATTTGCACTATCAGATAATAAAATTTAATATAAGGCTACGATAATTAAGAAAGTGTAATATAGGCACACAGGTAGACAAATACACCATGGAGACAGAATAAAATTCAGAAACAGATACACACAAACATGTGGAAATTTGGTTTCTTACAAAGTTGATACCACAGAGCAGTGAGAAAAAGACGGTCTTTTCAGTAAATGGCAGTGTGGATTGGATAGCCATACGGGAAAAAATCAGTCTTATTTCTTACCCCACACCGTATGAAAAGTGAAATAAAAAAGCTGCTCGAAGATAGCATCAGAGAAGATCTTTGTGACTTTGGGGAAGGCAAATATTTATTGAACGGGGCATAACGGCACTAGCATCAAAATACTGATAAATTAGGCTACATTAAAATCAAGTACTTCTGGGGGGCGTCTGGGTGATGCAGTCAGTTAAGGATCTGACCCTTGGTTTCGGCTCAGGTTGTGATCTCTAGGTCGGGATATTGAGCCCCACGTTGGGCTCTGCACTCAGCACGGAGTCAGCTTGAGATTCTCTCTCTGTCTACCTTTGCCCCTCCCGCTTCTGCTCTCTCTCTCAAATAAATTAATAAATCTTCAAAAAATTGTTTTAAATAAAATAAGGTACTTCTTTCATCCAAAAACACTGTTAGGACAGTGGAAAGTCCATTCACAGAGGGGAGGAACATATTTTCTGACGTATTACTAATAAAGGACCTCTACCTAATACATAGGAGCAATTCCAACACATCAAGTAAAAGAAAAAAGACAATAGAAAAATAGGCAAAAGACTTGAATAGGCATTTCACAACAGGGACTATGGAATTGGTCTATGAACACATGAAAGAGTGTTTACCTTCTTCAGTCATCTCAGAAATGCAAATTAAAACCACATTAAGATAACTACTACAAAAATTAAGATTAACCTCACCAAGGGTTGCTGAATCATATGGTAATTCTATTTTACATTTTTTTTCAAGGAGCTGCCATCCTGTTTTTCATAGTGGTTGCACCATTTTACATTCCCTCCAACAGGGTACAAGGGTTTCAGTTTCTCCACATCCTTCCCAACAATAATTATGTTCTGGTTTTTTGGGGTTTTTTGGGGGGGGGGGGTAGTAGCTATCCTGACGGGTATAAGGTGATATCTCATTGTGGTTTTGATCAGCATTTCCATAACGATTAATGATGCTAAGCATCTATTCATGTATTTATTGGCTATTTGTATATCTTCTTTGGAGAAATGTTTTTTCAAGCCTAAGGGAAAACTGTTTCTCTAGTCACAATACTTCTGACACCAACTGTATGGGACTTTTTCCCTCATACCAACCAATTTTCAAACTGTCTGGACACCAACTGGGTATCTTGCAATTTAATTCAATTCTGACACTAACTCTCTGGAGTTAGCTTCAGACTCCACAGGTTAAGGCCTCCGTTCCACAAGACTGCCCACTTCACATGCCAGTCCAAAGTAACGTGTCCTCAGGGTATCTACGCTTCTATCTGACTTGGCTACAAAATTAGATGTTCCCATAGCACCCCATAAGGTTCAATAATTTGCTGAAGTGGCTCACAAAACTTGGAAACATTAACTTAATATTTACCACTTTATTATAGAGGGTATTATAAAAGATTTAAATGAACAACCAGATGAAGGGCACCTAAGGTGAGTCTAGAGGGGTCCTGAATGCAGGAGCTTCTGTCCCCATGGAGTTGGGACGTGTCACCCTCCAGCACACGGATGTGTTCACCAACTTGGAAACTCTCTGAACCCTACTGTTTAGAGTTTTTATGGAGGTTCCCTCATGTAAGCATGATTGATTAAATCACTGGCCATTGGTGACTAGCTCAATCCCTAGTCCCTCTCCTCTCCCTGGAAATCTAGGGATGGGACTGAAAGTTCCAACCCTCTAATCACATGGTTTGGTTCCTCTGGCCACCAGTGCCCATCCTGAAACAATCTATGGGCCAACCAAGAGTCATCTCATTAGTATACAGAAAGATATTCTGTTCTTGAATGTTGTCTACTTTTTTCCATTAAAGCCCTTAGCATATTTAAATATTTTTTAAAATAGTTTTATTTATTTATTTATTTTTTTAAAGTAATGTCTACACCCAATGTGGGGCTTGAACTCATGATCCTGAGATCAAGAGTCACACGCTCTACCAACTGAGCCGCCCAGGTGCACCTAGAGCCCTTAGCATATTAATCATAGTTATTTTAAATTCCCAATCTGGGGCATCTGGCTGGCTCAGTTGGTTGAGTGTCTGACTCTTGATTTTGGGTCAGGTCATGATCTCAGGGTAATGAGATCAAGCCTTGCATCAAGCTCTGTTCTCAGTGTGGAGTCTGCTTGGGATTCTCTCTCTCCCTCTCTCTCCCTCTACCCCTCCCCTTGCTCATGCTCTCTCTCTCTTTTTCACGCTCTCAGATAAATAAATAAATAAATAAATAAATAAATAAATAAATAAATAATAAATCTTTTTAAAAAATTCCTAATCTGATCATCCCAACATCTCTGCCATATCTGACTCTGTTCTGACACTCTTCTGTCTCTTCAAACTTTTTTGCCTTTAAGGATGCCCTGTAATTTTTTGTTGAAAGCTGTACTTGAGGTACCGAATAAAAGGAACTGAGCTCAATAGGCCTTTAGCGATGCGGTGGTAAGGTGTGGGGTGAGGGGAGGCATTCTGTAGCCCTATGATTAGTTCTGACTTTTAGTGAGCCTATGCCCATGGGCTGTGACCTTGGCAAGTATGTCTTGGTTCACCACCACCACCCCTTCCTTCCCCAGCTCCACCTTAGATGGAACAAGAAGGCTACATTGGGCTGCAGTTGAATATTTTCCTCCCCTGACACTGAAAGCTAGATGGGGCTGAAGCTGGGTATTTCTCTCCCACCAGGTCATTTGAGCTCTGGCAAATAGTTTCTCTTGAGGGCAAGTAGGCCTTGTTAAGAGGAACAGAATGTTCCGGTATACTTCAAAATGGCTACTTTCCCCCTTCCCCTGCCAGAAGATTGAGGGGATTTTGTTCTAATCTTCACTCTGAGAACTTGATAGCACTTCTGGAGGAAATACTCACAAAACCGTGGGGGCCTCCCCAAGAGTGTATTCCCCATGAGTTTTTAACACTGAACCTGGTCCACACTGAGCCTCCAACAATTCATCAGTTATAGCCTACATTTCCCTACCATGATTGGTTCTCCCAGAGATTTCTGTTGGTGGGTTTCTGCTCTGATAAATTGTGATTCTTTGTATCACAATTTTGGGAATGGCAATTTGCCCCATGACCTCGGTTCTCTTCTGGGTCGAAGAAAAGTTGTTGATTTTCAGTTTGCTCAGCCTTTCTCTTCTGTGGATGGGAGAGATAATGTCCAAGCTCTTTGTCAGAACTTCAGTCCCATATCTTTACAATTTTTTATTAGGGACATTTTTAAGTATGCATGAAAGTAGAAAGAACTGTGTAATGAATTCCCATGTTCTGATCAGCTTCAACTTTGACAAACATTCTGTGGTTCTCGCTTCATGTATTCCCTCTCCCATACACAGACTTGGTAAAAAATTTTTTAACAAATGTGAGTTTGTTCCCTCTGACCAGCAATTTCACTTCCAAGAATTAATTTCAGAGACATATACGCATATGAAAAAAATGACTTCTGCCCAAAATTATTTATTACAGAATTGTTTGGAATAGCAAGAGACTGGAAGCAATATGAATGTCCATCCACAGGGGACTGGTTCAATACCCCATGGAACGTCTATGCAGTGGAGAACTATCCAGATGTAGAAATGACTGAGGAACCATGTTATGCACCAGTGTGCAATACTCTCCAAAATATATTGTTAAGTTGGGGAGAAAAACACAAAGTAAAACAAAACAAGGGGCCAAAGGATACATCTAGTACTGCCATTTGTGTAACAAAAAGCAGAGGGGTGATGTGAACATACTTTCTCATGGGTGCATAAAATATGTCTAAAAGGTTAAACAAGACGCAGATAACACTGGCTGCCTTTGGAGAAAGGAGCTCGTGCCCTGGGAACAGTGGTGTGAGGGAGATTCTCACTGTACACCCTTTGCTACCTTTTGACTTTTGAATCATGGGACTGCATTACCCTGGTGAATGAATAAATGAACGAATGCAACTTAAAGAAAATGAGGGGGGGTGCCTGGATGACTCAGTCAGTTGAATATCTGGCTCTTGATTTCAGCTCAGGTCATGACTTCGGGGTGGTGAGATTGAGTCCTGCATCAGGCTGTGCGCTCAGTAGGGAGTCTGCTTGGGATTCTATCTCTCCCTCTCTCTCTCTGCCCCTCCCCCTGCTGTCTCTCTCTCTCTTTCAAATAAATAAATAAATCTTAAAAAAAAAAAAAAGAAATGAGGGAAACTCCTTTTCCGGTAGCCTGTACACGTTTATCAAATACCCACACCACTGGGCTAACCTACTTACCATATAATGCTCCCAACACTCCTGGGAGGTAGACTGTTTACACCCATTTCACAGATGAGAAAGCTGGGGCTGAGAGAGAAGAGGAGCTTGACTGAGACAGCTGCCTCCAGTAAGTGGCAGAGCCCACTTGGAGCCTGGGTCTGACTCTGACTGATTCGGCTCATTCCTCTGTGGGGAGTAGACAAAGCAGCTTGACTTCCTGCATTACAGTGACAAGAGCAGATCAGAATTGCTGGGTCCCCAGCATGGACCCAAGTTGCTCCCTGGGGAGCCAGGTCCACCATGGTGGCCAGAGCAGCTGTACCTTCAAGTTCAGCTGTACCTTCCCAAGGCAGAATCACCTGGTTCCTTCCCCAGGGAGTTTTGAGCTGCTGGATTAATCCCAGCATTCTCACTTCCCCCACCTCTGAAAACAAGATCCAATTTAATTTAGGGAGAAAAAAGTGCACAAAAGCCATAACACTCAGTTTATCCCTTGAAATGCAATCAGGCTGAAGGAAAGAATTAATTTTTAATTCCATCTTAATTACTCAGAGAAATAATCTATTGGCAGAGCCTGGCCCTGGGATGCCCCTGCCTGATCTCGGCCTGTGCCGTAGGCACCTGAGGCTCACTCCAGGAGCTGACCAGAGCCGGGGACAGGCAGGGCCTGGGCTGGTGCTCTTGCAAAGGTAGCCTTTGCTGAGGGGAGTTATGGACTGAAGAAATTCACGTGTTATCTTTCCTTCAGTCTGATCTCAGATTTCTTTAATAAAGCCACAAGATTTATTCCTTGGAGATGTATAATGGGCAGGGTAGGGGAATCTACAGGGTATACCAGATCGTTTGCGGACCTGGGCTGAGGGGTTGTGTCCTCCTCATCATTTCCCATTTGTTAATCAAATATTAATCGAAAACCTACTATGTGCCAGGCTTCTTGTGGGAGCCAGGGACCCAGTAGAATAGGTCCCTGTCCTCATGGAGCTGACGCTTAGGGGGAGGGGACAGAGACAGCCGGTAAGCAAATAAATATGATCATTTCAGCTGGTAATAAGCACCACATTATAAATAAAATAGGGCGATGGGTTAGAGAGATTGGCAAGGATTTCCATCAACAGACAGGAAGTCAGAGAAAATCTCTCCAGGAAGGGGATATTTGGGGCTGAGACTTGGGAAGAACATGCCAGGCAGCGGGCATAGCAAGTGAAAAGGCCCTGAGGCAGGCACAAGTCCACATGTCCACGGAGTAGAAGTCTCCGTATAATGGGAGGGGCTGAGCTGGGGGAAGGGTAGGAGTTGCCACTTTGCATCTCATTCTCAGATCAGAGAAAGCCACTGTATGCCCATGCCACACACACAGTAGGTGCTCACTAAGTGCTTGCTGCAGAAACAGCACCTTCTGAACCAACAGCATTTGGGAATCCGTTTGCTGCCATTTTGTCCCTTCCCTGCTGCCAGGGAAATTCAGACAACTGCTAACGTCCAGGAAGCTGCCCTCTGCCAGCCCTCACCAACACTGTTTTGATGTGCTAACAACTCTTAATGAGGATCCTAATGAGTCACTAAAAATGGCATCATTAGGTTGAGAACAGAACAGTCTACACAAGCAAATGTCCAAAACAGCCAGGCGATTAGCCAGGGAGCAGACACTACCCCCTTCCAGCCTGGGCTGGACAGGCCGCCCCTTTTCTCAAACAAGCAGGGAGCCCGTTTTTCTGCCCGTATCTCCCTGGCTGTCATTCCCTATCCCAGTACACTGTCACGAAATGTTTTGTTTCTACCGCATGAAGCTAAGAACCGAGAAAAACGCAGGAAAAAAAAAAAGAAAGAAAAAAGTATGAGGATTTGCCTGGATATAAAAGTAGAAGTGAAGACATAGCTTGAGGCTGGTCAGAACTTCAAGGGCTCAAGCGTTAGGGCAGAGGTTCTAAAGAGAGGGCTGCAGGCTAGATCTGACATGAGTGTGTTTTATTTGGCCTATCCAGCCGTTACAAAAAATTTAAATCCATTTCCTACATTAAATTATTGGGAGAGTTTACATACAAATTTGGACAGTCAGTTTCTCCTGAAAAGCCTGAAGCTCCGGCACGCCTGGGCCAGCGGTGCTGGGCTGGGGTAGGGAACAGGCCGTCCCTTAGAGCTCTGACCTCTTTGTCACAGTCTCCACCATCCCCCAAGGTCTCCCCACCCTGAGGCCAAGTGTCAGTTACCATTTGTCATCAAGTTTGTGCAGTTGATTTTCTATCTTAGATTTAAGAAGAAAGGAAAATACTTCTCAAAGCTCCTCTTTATTGAAAGTAGGCAAACAAAACACAGATCAAGAGGGAGAAAAGATGGGGGAGACACTATTTCTTGAGCCGTGGAGACAATTCTGACATGTTTAATGTGCAAGCCAAGTGTGTCTGCCTGCAAGCAATCCACTAAGACGCTCTGGGAAACAAGCTGCCCCCACCCCGCCACACATCACATCCCGGCCCCTCCTGGCATTGACAGATCCTCTGGCCCCTGCCTGAAGGGTTGCCCTTTCTGCGGTGGGGACTATTCCTACCACGTAGGCAGCCCTGGAAACTAAGTTTCCTCTCTTGGGAACTTAAGTGTGCATCTTGCTTACGAACATCTTGAGTCATATTCTTGGTGAAACTGAAAGTTACCATTTTTTCATTTGAATATGGATTTCAAACCCCATAAGCAGGACCTTCCCGATACCTGGTACGGGTTCGGCTGTGGAACCCATGAAAGATGTTCAAGACCAACCCCTGCCCTGGTGAGCTGGACACTCTGGTCAGGGCCTTGAGTAAGGGCAGTTGGCATTCTGATGAGATGATGTGCTCAAGAAGACCCTTTTAAGGTGCTCAAAACGTTGGCTAGCTGGATTACTTCTTGAGGTTTGTAAACATAGGTAACACGTGCTCGTGGGAAAGAAGTCTGCAGAAAGCATTGTCATGAAAAGCAAGTCTCCACTCACCCAGACCCCTGGTCTCTTGGTCTCCCTTCCGAGAGGCCTCTACTCTCCCATGGAACTGGAATCCGAAGTAGGTCGAATGGTGGACCCCCCCAAAACTATCCCTGGTACCTGTGAATGTGACCTTATTTGGAGAAAAAAAAGGGGAGGGTATTTACAGATATAATTGAGTAAGGATCTGGAGATGAGGAAATTATCCCGGATTAGCCAGGTGGACCCTAAATCCAGTGCAAGCAGGGAAGAGGGGGAGGCAACGTGGCAGTGTGACCCCGGAGACAGAGACTGGAGTGCTGGGGCCACGAGCCGAGAAAGGCCAGAAGTCACCAGAAGCCACAAGAGGCAAAGAATGGATTCTCCCCCAAAGCTTCAGGAGTGAGCGTGGCCCTGCTGACACCTGGATTTCCGACTTCTGGCTTCCAGGACGGTGAGAGAAAGAGATCCTACTGTTTTAAATGTCTGTGACATTTGCTGCAGCAGCCATGGGAAGGTGATCTGGAGTTCCTGCTGCTGTCTCTCTTTCTCCTCCTCATTTCCACACACGTGAAGCATATTCTGCTCCGTGCCATTCCTCTTGCTTTTTTCATTTGAACGTTGCTCGAGAATCTTTTCTCCTGGACAGCCGCCGCGGTCTTATCTAGGTTTGCCTGGTGTTCCACTGTGTGGATGTACTGTTGATTGGTGTCCCCGTCCCTTACTGATGACACTGCGGTCGTTCCCAATCTGCTACTACCATAAACAAGGGCGCGAAGAGCATCTTTTCCCACACAGGCGTGGATGCGTGCGCAAACACCCGTCGGACCCGTTCCCACAAGTGGAATTGCTACATGTAAGAATGTGCGTGGTTCCCATTTTCGTAGGTATTGCCAAATTGCCCTCCGAGGAGGGTATGCCACAGATTCCTTTTTCTCATTATAAAAGTAATCTTTTAGTAGAATTCTTAAGTGTGATTTGATTACACCCTGTAACCAAAATCTTTTCTAGCAGAACATAGTCAATGGGAAAATAACATCAATTACCTGAAATTTTCTTGCCAGCCTGGCTGGATGGGCCCTCTACTGTTAAATAGTGGGTTCTTGTATTAGGTGTCCGTTTTTCCTCCAGGTGGCCTCTGCTGGGGCTCTGAGGCAGGGTGGGAGGACATGGCTCTTTGAGCATGGATGGCCACCTGAAAGGCCCCCTCCCCTTCGGCCAGTGACTAATCCCAACCCCCGTGTTCCCTCTGCGAAGAGAAGAGGAAGTCAAACAAAGTCACTACCTCCATCTGGATGCGCCCATCCTGGATGTTGAATGTCCAATTTGTCCTTGTTCTTCGTGTTCCCAGACCAGCCTTTGGCTCAGAGGAGAGCTCCCTGCTCCTCGCCAAAGCGGAGAGGATTGCCTGGTTCCTGGAGATGCCACCCAAATTCTATCCTACAGGCAGAAGGGGACCTGACTGACAGGGCCAGGACTGACAGTCTCCTCCGTGGTGTGCCCACCCCCAGGCAGCCCCCCCACAATGGCTTTAGAGCTGGAGGGGCCCCTAAAGAGCATCCGGTTGGGTTCCTCATATCAGGGAAGCACACACCGAGGCCCAGGGACTGAGTTGACTGGTCCAAGACCACACTCACAATGGCCTCCAAGCACCTGCTCATGAAGTGTTGAGTTCTTGGGGAAAGGCCTGAATGCACCTGCTCATGAAGTGTTGAGTTCTTGGGGAAAGGCCTGAATGCACCTGCTCATGAAGTGTTGAGTTCTTGGGGAATGGCCTGAATGCACCTGCTCATGACGTGTTGAGTTCTTGGGGAACGGCCTGAATGCACCTGCTCATGAAGTGTTGAGTTCTTGGGGAACGGCCTGAATGCACCTGCTCACGACGTATTGAGTTCTTGGGGAAAGACCTGAATGCACCTGCTCATGAAGTGTTGAGTTCTTGGGGAACGGCCTGAATGCACCTGCTCATGAAGTGTTGAGTTCTTGGGGAACGGCCTGAATGCACCTGCTCACGACGTGTTGAGTTCTTGGGGAACGGCCTGAATGCACCTGCTCACGACGTGTTGAGTTCTTGGGGAAAGGCCTGAATGCACCTGCTCATGAAGTGTTGAGTTCTTGGGGAAAGGCCTGAATGCACCTGCTCATGAAGTGTTGAGTTCTTGGGGAACGGCCTGAATGCACCTGCTCACGACGTGTTGAGTTCTTGGGGAAAGGCCTGAATGCACCTGCTCACGACGTGTTGAGTTCTTGGGGAACGGCCTGAATGCGGCCTCACTTTCATCTCAGTCCCATGTCCTGCCAGTCCCGACCTCACCTGAAATGACTCAAATAGCTCTAGGGAATTGAAGTTCTCCTGCTATTGTCTTCCATAGCCGGGGGGCCCCACCATACACAGAGCCCCGGGCTGTCCCTCAGCTCTTGCCCAGGTTTACGCCAACCCCTTTCTTCCTCTGCTTTGCCTCATTTTTTATGATTCAGCTCGGCTACCCCCTTCTCCAGGAAGCCTGCCCTGATTTTCCCTAGCTGGGTTAGGTGCCTATTCTGGGTGCCTGAGCACATCTCTAGTGCCTCACCTGCCACATTTATTGTGATCTGTTTGGAGTCTCTCTCCCCGCCATGACCACAGGGAGCTCTTTGAGGGCTAAGAAAAAAGTTATCTAGGTATTTCTAGTAACACGCTTGTTGAATGGGTGAGTGCACAAATCAGCAGCTAGGTGACAGTCACTGCAATGGAGTAGAAAGAAAGAATCCCAGGCTAAGAATCAGGAGACCATTGCAGTTTATTATTTATATACCATTGGGCAAATCTCTTACCTTCTTGAGAGCTCAGTTTCCTCATCTGCAAAATCGTGCGATTTGACTGTATCTCAGTCAGCTATTGCTAAGGAACAAGCAACCCTAGGCTCTGAGGGACATACGGCAATAAGCAGCATTTGACTCCTGCGTCTGCCGTTGTCTGGGCGTTGGCTGATCCAGCGTGGGCTCCACCAGGCGGCTGGCTGGGGCTCGCTCTGCGCCACCTATTTCTCACTGTCCTTGGACTAGTGGGATCGCCAGGTCATGTCTTCAAGCGGTGATGGCAGAGGCCCAAGAAGAAAAGTGGAAACGTGAAGAGGCCCCTGAAGGCCAGGAATGGGCACCTTTGCCCACGTCCCATTGGCCGAAGTTTGTCCCATGACTGAACCCAAATTTAAAGAGCAGGAGGTCACGCAGCTTCTGTACGGAGAGACTGCGACGTCACACGAGAGAGGTGTAAAAATCGGCACCAACAAACCCGTCTGCCCTGGGCTTACACGGTCTCTGAAGGCCCTATGAGACGTGGCCAGCTGCAACCCTCGGAGCTGCTCCCACCCATTCTCCCCTGCTCTCCCTGCTCGCCTCTCCCCAGGAGCATGTGCCCCTCCTGCCTCCTGAACTTCCCCTGCGTTTTTCTGTCAGCCTGTCCGAGCTCTCTTCCGGCGGAAAGTCTGTGAGTACAATTCTGTCTCCTCCCCATCTCAGCCTGTGGTTCTCACCCGTGTGAGATCTCCACTGCCATCTACTCCCGCCTTTAGCGGAATCACAACTGCCACTTTCAAACCTCAAACCTGGGGGCGCCTGGCTGGCTCAGTCAGGTAAGTGGCTGCCTTGGGCTCAGGTCAAGATCCCGGGGTTCCAGAGACCCAGGCTCGAGTCCTACGTCGTCGTCGGGCCCCCTGCTCAGCAGGGAGTCTGCTTCTCCCTCTGCATGCCGTGGGTGCTCACTCTCTTTCGCAAATAAATTAATAAAATCTTTAAAAAAAAGGATTTTATTTATTTATTTGTCAGAGAGGGAGAGCACGGGCAGGGGGAGCAGCACACGGAGCAGGCAGAAGGAGAAGCAGACTCCCCGCTGAGCAGGGAGCCAGATGGAGGGCTGGATCCCGGGACCCTGGGATCATGACCTGAGCCGAAGGCAGAAGCTTAACCGACTGAGCCACCCAGGCGCCCCAAATCAATAAAATCTTAAAAAAAAAAAAAACCAAAAAACCCCTTAAAACCTGGACATTAGCCTCCCTCTCCCCTCCTCCAGGCTCTCACCAAGCCCCCCCAGGGTGGGTTTTACCTCCCAGCTCCCTCCTGATCCCGCCACCTCCTCTGGTCCCATCTGGCCCGGGTACCCGCATATCCACCCCTATCATCTGACCTCTGAGTCTAGGCCTTGCCCCCTCCAAAGGCATTGGCTATGTTGTTAATGTGTAAAATCTTTGTAAAGGCAGATCCAGATGTTCCGAGAACACTCTTCTGGGTCTTCACTGCTGATGGAGGGGCAGCCAGGCAGGAAAGGTTAAGGCCACAAAGGGATGGATGGGTGAATTGTGCCTCCCCCATAAAAATAAGTTGGAGTCCTAACCCCCAGTACCTCATAATGCGACCTTATTTGGCAGTAAGGTCTTTACGGAGGTAATCGAGTTACAGTGAGGCCATTAGGGTGGCCCTTAATCCAATACAACTGATGTCCTTATAAAAAGGCGAAGTTTGGCCACAGACAGACACACATGGAGGGCAGACAACGGGAAGACACAGGGAGCATGACATCTGCAAGAACGCCTGAAGCTGCCAGAAGCAAGGAGAGAGGCATGGAACAGATCTCACAGCCCTCAGAAGGAACCAATCTTGCTGATGCCTTGATCTTGGACTTCTGGCCTCCAGAATACATTTCTGTCACTTAGGCCTTCCAGTCTGTTGTACTTTGTCACCAGGCAGCCCTAGGAAACTAATGCAATTGGGGGGAGTGGAGAACAAACAAAACAGTTACAGGGGGAAAGATGAGTGGGAGGCAATAGGGAGTAGTGGAGACTCTGGCAAACTGGAGAGACCACGAGCTGGTGGAAGGGGCCTCCAGTTGCTTACCGCCATGTAGGGTTGAAAGCCTGGTGTAATTGGAGCTTCAGACTTTTTAAGGAACGCGGGAATCTAGATTTAGATTAGTATGTGCTATCAGTTCATCTTTTAACATTGGCTAAACGATATAAAACAGAACAAAAATCTGTGGGAAAGAATTGGCCTGCAGGCTGCCAGTGTGTGACTTTGGGCGGGGAGCGGGGATTGGCCAACTATAGCCACTGCCCAGATCTGGGCTTTGGCTGTTTTTATAAATAAAGTTTACTGGAACACGAACATGCCCATTTATTTACATGTTGACTGTGGCTGCTTTCACACTGCAGTGGCAGAGTTGAGAAGTTGCAAGAGAGACTGTATGGTCCACAAAGCCTGAAATATTTGCTCTCTGGCCCTTTACACAAGAAGTCTGTCAACCCCCGGCTTAGAGGATAAAACCGTTGGCCCGGTATGAAACCACGCCCTGCCCTGTTTGTCGCTCGCGCTCCGCCTCCCTACAGTTCACACACACTGCCCGGCAGCACCGAACTTCTACAGTTGCCAGATTGGTGCCCACAGGGACAGTGTGCTTGTCCATGCCATCTGCGCCCATCCCTGAAGGCCGCTCTCCACTCGTCTGCCCACAGAGGAGGGGCTGGTCTTCCAGGCTCAGCTCTGAGGCTGCTTGGAGGCACTTGGTGCTCCTGGGGCGCTCTTTGCCTGCTCCGTCATGCAGACTCTCCAACCCTCTTGTTCTCACTTGTGCTCTGGGTCTCAGGAGACCATAAGCATCTTTGGGGGCAGAGCCTACCCCGGTGGCAGCCTTGAGTACTGTGGGCTCCGCCCCAGCCTGTCCCATGGGCCAGGGTTCAGGGGAAGGGAGAAAGGAGCAAAGGAACAGAGGGGCCAGAGAAAGCTCTGTAGGAACGCTCAGGTGCCCCCCCACCCCGCCCCACAAGGGAGCTGAGCTCCTCGTGTCCTCTCCCCCTGCCACGCTGCAAAATCCTCACCAGACAAAGGAGTTTGTGCTCTGCCAGCGGTGATCTCCAGCCCACCTCCACTACAGCAAGAGACACTAAGCCTGGATGAGTGTGTCCTACCTGTAGGAGCTCGTTTGCTCATTCATTCATTCATTCATTCATTCATTCATTCATTCATTCATTCGTTGGTTCATTTACTTGATACATTTCATGCAGACCCGAGCCAGTAAAAAAACAATATTCTGGAATAGTGGGAAAGCACATATGATTAAGACTTGGCCCTGGAATGGATTGGATTATAACCCACTGCTCCATCCTCCCTGCCTCCAGCAACAGCATCCCTGAGAGCGGAGTGCATCTCCTGACCCCTCACCTTGGGGCTTGGCCAATGGGACTTGCCTTGGCCGATGGCAGATGGGTGGAAGTGACAGCTCGGAAGCGCTGTGGGTTTCTTCCCTGTTTTGCTGTGTGTCTCTGTCACTGCCTGGGAAAGGCCCACTTGGCCGGCCTGCTGGTCCAAAGGGATGAGAGGCACGTGGAGCAGAGCCACCTTGGCCAACATGGACACCTGGCGAGACACAGAGGTGACCAGCAGCCAACTGCTCAGCTGAACCCAAACTGACCCCCAGTTGCATGAGTGATGATAAGTAAGTTTTGCTTTCAGCCACGGAGTCTTGGAGCGGATTGTTACATGCAACAGGTAACCCAAACTGCTCTGCCCTCTAGACTTCTCCACCAGAGGAAATAAAACAACTCCCCGGGGGAACCAGCTTATAAAGCAGGTGGGCCAAGTGTTTTCTGTTTGGCCCCCCCAGTGATGTCCATAGTCTAATCCCCAGAAGCCGGGAATATTTTAGATTACAGGCAGAGAGAATTAAAGTTGTAGTTGTTAATCAACTAACCTTAAAATAAGATTATCCTGGATTCTTTGGGTGGGCCCACAGTAACCACAGGGGCCTGAAATGGGAGAGAGAGGGGAGCAGAGGATGAGAGTCAGAGAGATGGCAACGTGAGGCTGGCACCATTGCTGGCTTTGGAGACGGAGGAAGGGACCGTGAGCGAAGGCATGCAGGCAGCCTCTAGAAGCCGGTAGAGGCAGATTCTCCCCGGAGCCTCCCGAAGGATGCAGCCCTGCTGACACCCCGATTTTAGCCCCGTGAGACTCCTTTTGGTCTTCTGACCCCCGGAACCATACGAGAATAAAGTGTGTTATTCTGAGTCACCAAGTCGGTGGTAATGTGTTACAGCAGCAATCAGAAACCAACACAGCGCCCTCCTCCACCTCGCACCCCCACTCTGACCCCCGCTCCCTCTGCCCCCTTCTCTCGCTGCTGTGTGTGTGGGAGGCTGATGCTCTCACGGCTGCACACCCAGGCCCCCTGGACCTCGGGTTCGAGGTTGAGTACACCTCCAATCTTCCCTTCCTCTCTCCCTGCTTCTGATGCAGGCCGTATCCTGGGCAACTGCGGATGGCCCTCCCCTGCGGCAGCTCTCTCCCCAGCTCCGGTCACACTGCTCCTCCCTCCCCTTCTCTGCTGGGGGGGCGTGGTTTCCCACGTGGCTTGTCCCTGGTGCTTCCACACCCATCGAGGCTTCCCTGATAACCCTGCCTGCCTCTGCAGACGAAGCCCTCATTAAATTCTTCTCAGAGCCCCAGATGAGGGCCCTCTGTCTCCCACCGGAAACCTGCCTGGTAACATAGGGTGTGAGCATCAAAAAAGATGTCAGTTGATTTCTATGGGGAGGGTGAGGGAGCGCTTCAGGAAGGAGGGTACTTGATGTGGTTTGCAGAGTCTGCATGGGTAGGACCGGGAAATGCGGATGCTGAAACCAGGACACGGTTTTGAGCCAGACACAGGAGGTTTGGATTCTTGACGCTCTCCCCATAGTTATGTGAGAGAAGGCGACTCACCTGACCTGAGAGCATGTTTGCCCGTCCCTAGAAAGGGCAGTGACGTGTGTAGCTCCGAGGCTGAATGAGGAGCGAAGCAGGTGGCATGTGTTGGGGGCACCATAAATGGTGGCTATTAGGCCCACGGGGGCATTCCAGGGACAGAGCAGCACTAGCAAGACGGGCTGTGCCTCGGGAACAGCCAGCTGCCAGAGTGCCTAGAATAGGAACCCCTAGCTCTAGAAAGGGACGTGGGGATCATGGCCCAGGAGGCACTTAGAACCAGGGCCAAAACTTTAGATTTAATTCAGTTGGCAGTGAGCTGCTGTGAGCCTGGAATGACACATGCTCTCAGTGATGCAGTAACAAAATAGAGAGAGAGAGGGAGAGAGAGGGAGGGAGGGAGAGAAACAGGACAGAGACAGAGACACAGAGGATTTAGAAGGTAAGGACCTTTGGCAACTTCTTTGGAGAATTTTTCAAAGCCATCTATGTCTTCTTTTCTTTGTGCAAAAAGGAGAAATAGAGCTAAAGAGGACTCCAGAAGCAATGTATTGACAACGTGGGGCCTGAGAGCGATTGTTTTCTGGGGTAATGTGTTTTCCAGTTAGAATTCTTGGCCAGCCCAGTATCTGGGAGTGGGCTGGGGCAGGCAGGGCCTCCATGTTGGAGGCCCTGGCCAGAGGGCACCCCCATCCGGGTCTACAGGACCCCGGAGAGTGGTACCGGAAGACCTGGGAGCAGGATGCATGCGGAACCGGACTGACGTCCCTGCTCTGCCTGGAGCCCCCACCCTCCTTCCCTCTGGACATGGGGGTGGGGCGAGCAGCCAGCCTTCAGGACCCTGCTAACTAATGGTGCCTCCTGTTTTTCCCTTTGACAGGAAAAGGAGGAAACACCTGAGCCAGTCAACCAAGTTGCACAGAGCCACGTGGGAACTGAGGCTGGTGGAAGCTCTCCCGTCACTTGAGAGTCCTGGTGTACACCAAAGGCACAGAGAAAAGCACCATTCTATTCACCCAGCCCCTCAGAGCCTGGCTTGCACAGAGGGCCGGTCTCTTCTCATAGTCCATGTGTCCTGCTATTGATCTTGTCCACTATGTTTACCAGTCATACAGGACTTCGGCATCTTGTAAAATGTTGTCCTTCTTCTTTCCTTAAAATGACTTCTTTGTAATACTTTCTACATTCATCTGTACTTTTTTGTTTCCAAGAGTCAGAAACCCAACTCAAACCAACTCAAGAAAATGAGGGAACTGGGAAGTCTAAGGGTATGGGCTGCAGCATCAGGCACTGCTGGATCCAGGCATGAAAACGCTGTCATTAGGATTCTGCTCCTCTCCCCCAACCCAGGTCTGTTTCCTCTGCATTGGTTTTATTTTTCATCGGCGTCTTTCTCTGATGTGCTCCCCAGCAGCTACAGATTTGTTTCCTACAGGCCGACTACCCCAGAGGAAAGGGTCACGTGACCACCCTGACATCATTATGTCAGGGATGGCAGGCTGGGAGTGGACAAGCCTTAGCCAGGTAGGTGCCTGTCCCAAGCGGCCACCTCCTGAGAGGGGTGGTTCCAGAGGAAAAGTATCCAGGCAAAGAGATTGAAGAGGACAGTGGATATTGGGCTGGCCGGTAGAACAGGGGCCACCGTATGTTCACCCCTAATTTCCTTTTTCATTTTCAATGGCCCAGTGTGCCTTCTAACACAAGAACGGACGTGCGAACAGATCTACACGGACAATGATTCACCACTGGAAGCATCAATTGGCTAGCGAAGTTCGCTGTATTCTTGCTCACCTTTTTGGGAGCCAGGGTCTGGGGAAAAGTCATGATATGGACCTCTGGGAACCTGGGCAGGAGCAACTGGACCCTTCTGCTTAATGCAGTTGTCCCCAGAGCGGCAGGCCGACAGGCCATGGTGGCTGAACGAACCAAGAAGACCCAGGCTTTCACTTGCAGAGGGAGTAACAGAGCCAGAGCTCAGGCCCAGCAGGTCCGGAGACCTCTCTCTCTCTCTCTCTCTCTCTCTCTCTCTCTCTCTCGCAAGGAACTGGGAAGAGTCCATGACAGTGTTAGCCGGGTCCTTACACAGGGGGTCTTGCCATAGGACTCAGAATCTTTCAGTTACAAGTGATGGAAACTAAATTCAGACTGGCTGAAGCAAGAGAGCAGTAATAAAATGATCGTTCACAATATACGCACCATGACAATAACAACAATAGTAATTAATAGATAATTATGTAATTTTAAACATAATCATGTCACTACATAATCCAATAATTATTAATATCAGTATAAATAAGATTATTTCCTGAATCCTATCGTTTCAGGCACCACTGGACCCAGGTGCTCCACAAGTCCTCAGGAAGTTGTAAGTCCCCATCTCTGGACACTTTCCGCTGCCACCGACTTCCCTGTCAGGTCCTGGGGCAGCCTTACACTCTGAGCTCAGCAGTCCCAGCAGGAAGAGGCTCCCTCCCCGTACTCCCAGGATTGGCCTTGATGAGACTTTGGTCTCCCCATTTCTCTCTCAACTACTCTGGTAACCAAGGCAATGAGGTATGCTGGTGGCCAGGCCTGGGGCACTCGCCACCCTACCCCCTCCCAGCATGTTCCAGACCTCAAGGACTGGGGAAGGGGGAGGGGTAGTCACGCAGAGGGGGATGATGCCTGCAGGAAAAAACAACAGCTGTCCCTCACTCAGGGAGGGGGCCAGTAGGGGAGCGTTGGAAGTACAGAAGACGGCTGTGCGCCAAGCAGGAAAGGAAGGCTGTTGCAGGGGGAGGAGTCCGAGAGTGAGGAGTGGCGGTGGGGAGGGGAGGCAGGGGTGAGCAGGCTGGGAAGCAGGTGTGGAGTCACAGATGGCAGGGGCCCTCCGCAGCAGAGCCCCTGGGCAGCCCTGAAGGCGGGGTAGAGCTAGACAGAAGCCGGGGTCAAAGGCCCCGGAGAGCCATTTGCCCTGTCCTCTCCAGCTTGGAGTCTGACACTGCCCTAGATGGCAGGCATGCCCTTAGCTCCTGAGGATCTTTGGTGCTGGGTAGCTTCTAGTCAGTGTCTTTCTGGGGTTGCCCCAGATGGCCAGGGGGTAAGGAGGACACTCCTAGCAGAAGGCGTCAGAGCTGCCGCTCTGAGGTCTGCCCAGATGGCTTCCTGGAGTCAGGAGGGTATCATTCTGATGTGGTGTGAGGAGGACAGGAGCTCATTTTCTTTTATTTATTTTATTTTTTTTATTTTTATTAAGATTTTTATTTATTTATTTATTTGACACAGAGACAGAGACAGCCAGCGAGAGAGGGAACACAAGCAGGGGGAGTGGGAGAGGAAGAAGCAGGCTCATAGTGGAGGAGCCTGATGTGGGGCTCGATCCCAGGACCCCGGGATCACACCCTGAGCCGAAGGCAGACGCTTAACCGCTGTGACACCCAGGTGCCCCAGGAGCTCATTTTCTAACTGAGGCCAAGGACAGGCCCTTGGTGTTCTCACTGGGCTCTGGCACAGAGTCGGGTTCACGGATGGGCATCGGGAAATGTCTGTGGGATTAAGGCAGCAGTTCGGTGGAAATGGGTCTCACTGCCCGCAGGGAGAGCAGCTGCGTTAGTCCGTCCCACCTCTATCTGGCTGGGTGACCTTCACCTAGTCACAAACCCTCTCTGGGCCCCCAGGTTCCTCATCGGTCCAATGAAGGGGTTGGAGCAGCCGGTCCCCAAGTCCCATCCAGCTCTAACTCGCTTTGGAGCTCCGGTGGCCACACTGGCTCCATCCCTTCTCTCTGGAGGCCCTGCTCCCCTGTGGGGCTTCCTGGTGCCCCTGGCAGAGCAGGCCTGGGCCAGCGGGGCAGGGGGAAGAGGCGTTCAAGGCGCTGTAATTATTGTAAAGAGGAGAGTTTAAGTGTTTAGTTTTATGAGCTAGCCGGCCCTCTCTGTCAGCAGAAAGCCGCGCAGCTCCCTGGGTGAGACTTAATTTCCTCCGTGGCTCGTTTTCTCGCCCGCCGTCATTTTTCTCTGCTGCTTTATGGCTTTTGAAGCCGTTCAGAGCAGTGTGTGGTGGCGGTGACTTCTCACACTGGAGTGGGAAGCCTCCCCAAGCCCCCCTTCCTGAGCCGGACCCAAGGGCGGCCTGGGTCTGCGGTGGGCAATGGGGCCGGTGACCCCTGCGCTGGATGTGACTTGGGGGCAGCAGTCTGGGAGGGCAAGAGGAGCAATGAGGTTGGGCCAGGCTGTCCCCAGCCAGGCCATGGCCCCTGGCACTTCCTTGACAGGCTTGCAAGGAACAAGTCTAAATTAAATGGTGGTCAGGCCAGCCTTGTAGAGGTCCCAGGCACCTCAATTAAACAGCACAAGACTTTGCCCTGTGGCTCATGGAGAGCAAGGGTGGGGGGCAGGGTGGGGGGGAATGCACCACCTTTGGCCTCAGACAGACCTGGGTTCAAATCCCAGCCCACCACAGCT
This sequence comes from Ursus americanus, assembly GCF_024610735.1. Classification (NCBI taxonomy): domain Eukaryota; kingdom Metazoa; phylum Chordata; class Mammalia; order Carnivora; family Ursidae; genus Ursus; species Ursus americanus. Next base: position 2,611,184 of record NC_142141.1, on the reverse strand, counting down.
GTTTCACCTGGCCAAGTGACTTTCTCCCCAGGTTGCCTTCCTGAGTCTGTCACTCGGAATGATTTTCCACCTCCTCTGTGAGCTGTGGGGAAGCTGGTCCCGGTGAGCCACGAGGTGACCTCTAAAAGACACCGTAGGTCCCCCAAGAGCAGGAGCAGCCTCTCACTGGCATTGGGTCTGGCCATGCACATGATATTGTCACAAGGAGGACCCATGGGGACCCGCAAAACAGCCTTGCAGGGTAAGGGTTGTTGGTCGCACTTCAGGCTGAGGGACTTGAAGTTCTGAGAGGCGAAGCAGCATGCTGAGAATCGCCCAGCTCTTAGAAAGCCAAGCCAGGTGGCTGTCGGTCCCATGGTGGGCGTCCTTAGATGCAAAGCCAAAGTGGGCTCTCTTTTCCAGGCTGTAGCCTGGCCGTTCTGAGCCCCCATCCCCTGATCTCCCATCACTGCGCCGCTCTAAGGAATAAGGACCAAAAAAATCGATGGAGGCAGCTTGGTGTGCTGTGGACTCAGACCTGGGCTTGAACCCGCTATGCCACTGTGACCTTGACCAAACCATGCAATTTCTCACCCACAAAATGTGGACAGCAGCTACTCCGTGGGGCACTTGCGGGGGATTAAAGGAGGGCTGTAGATGGCTGCGCCCACCGTGAGAAGGTTGAAGTGATATCCCACCCAGGCCCAGAGGGGCCGGCAAGTGGGAGACCCAGGTTCTCTTTGGATTCTGCTTCCAGCTCTTGTTCTAACTTGAGCACGTGGCTGCCCACCTCAGTGAACCTCCTTCGGGCTGCAGACCGCTGTGAAACTTCATTAAGTGGTGGGTCCTCTGTCCCGGAAACTGCACACACGGGACTCCGCGGGTTTGGCAAGGAATTTCAGAGGTTCCTGTCTGTGCACCCTAGGTTAAGACCCCTGAGCTGACGGTTCCTCCAGCCCTAACCTTCCATGACTTTGTGTGGGGCCTGGAGTGCGTTTCACGTGGTTACTCTTGTCCTTTCGGAACCCGGCAGCACCTGGATTCAGAGACTGACCCCATCCTGTAGTCCCACGTAACTGCATTCTGGTGAGGAAGAGGAGCTGTTATAAAAGTCCAGGAAGCCCCACAGTGGCTGGCTTGCTTGGCTTACCTCCCCCACGTTTAGGACATCTGTGGTTTGCCCCCAGAATCCATCCCTCCTTCCTTCTGGAAACCGACCTCCAAACTCCCCTTGGGACCACCAGTCCCATATCGCAGCCTATGATTGGTGCACTGATTCTACACCCACCTTCAAGAGCGGACCACCTGATTGGCCACCCAGCATATCCCCTCCTCCTGGCTGTGGCTATTGGTTCAGAGATGGTCAGTTAACGTAATGAGAGTCAATGAGACATGGGAAGATTCCTGGAGTTTCTGGGAAAGCAAGCCTGGAAGAGATCTCCACTCTTCCCCTAAAGGACATGGTATGAGAGTGATGGCAGCTGTTTTGCAACCAGGAAGGGATAATCTGGAGCTGCACGAGGTTGGGGGTGGGGAGAGGCTCTGTGGGGAGCCTGAGGGTGACACTGTCAAGGAGGCCAGACAAGAGAGATGGGGAGAAGCAAGGTCTCTGGTGACATCTTTGGCGTTGCTGGACCAAGCCTCACCTGATGTTAGTGCTACCTCCAGACTTGAAAACTGTATCACTCAGTAAACTCCCCTATGATGTAACCAATCAGACCTGAGTTTTCCTGTCACTTGCAACACAAAACGTTCTAACTGCAACTCTCTGCCAGCTGGACTAGACTAAGAAAAGATCAGGAAGGAGAGCTCGGGAGTCAGGAAGACGAAATTCTTCCAAAGGATGTGGGAAATCGGAATATCCACCCACCCACCTGGTGCTGGGAAACTTCAGAAAAAAGCCAAGGCTGAGAGAGTAGATGCATTTTGTGGTATTATTTGTCTGGACAGGAGGAAATGTTGGCTATTTTGAGCTTGATTAATCACCAATTCCACTGAAGCCCACAAATGTTTCTTGAAAGCCAGTCATATGCAGGACACTGCCCAACGATGGAAGATACACGTAGGAGCAGGACAGTCCTCGCAGCAGGGAGCTGCCAGTCAGGTGAAGAAGACAGGCTCAAACAGAGCTCACTGGGGCGCAAGTGGGGTGAGGATAAGCGCCAAGATGGAGATCCAGACCACTGAGCCCAGGGAGCCCAGGGGAGACGGTGCCGGAAGGCAGGAACCTGGAGACAGGGTGACTTTCTCTGCCCATGAAGGCACAGTACCACCTCCACCGGAGGCCAGCTTTTCCAAATTTATGCAAAGACACCTTATGGGCTAGCGTGGCCCCAAGCACCAGGCATCTTGGGGGAGCAGTCCCTCCACACATAGCCCTATCGAGTTCTCCAGATTCTCTGTTCCCCAAAGTGTGGGATGAGGACCATGGCAGGTGGGGCTTTTAGGAGGTTCTGAGCGTGGCACCAAGCCAGCTGTCTCACTTGGATGGTGAGAAAGCTGCTCCCGATGCAATTCTCTCTAAACCCTCCTGTCAGGGGCCAAGTCTCGGCTTGGTGCTGGCCTGTCTCGAGCGCCTCTCCAGCACTTGCTGACCCCTCCTCTTAGAGAGCGAGGGAGGGAGAAGGCCTCAGCCTATTGCCTTCTGCAGGCAACAGGCTCCAGCTCAAATTCCCTCACACTGTTTTGTTTTCGTGGCATTTATTTTAACAGTTGTCTTCTATTTATGGCAAGTGATATTGGCTTTCCATTTATGGCAGTGATAAAAAGCTTTCTTTTACATTTCATTTCTGTAAGTTTTTTAAAGGGGGATGGTTGAAAGAAAAATATTAGATAGCACAAGTGGGACACAGCTATGACCAGAATTGTGAAGGTGGGATGTGAATGACCGAAGTTTGGGGAATATTCATCTCCCGAAGACGGACGGCCTCTCAGGTGGCCACGTGCTGGGAAGGCAGCAGGGAACCGAGCTGGCAAAACCCTGGCCTCACAGAGCTTGCAGTCTAACGGGGCAGGAGGGAGGTAGGACATGAACAGTAGAGAAAATGCACAGTATGTTAGACGGTGGTCGGTGACCTGCATGAATGCAGAGCCTGGGGCAGGACGGCAGGCATCGCCATGTGTGCTCTGTCTTGCAGGCAGCCTGGTCAAGCGTCACGGAGAACCCGGCAATGAGCGCAGGCTTCGAGGACGTGGAGCCATGGCTTTGCAGACACCCCGGCAAGGAGCGCGGCAGGTGAAAGAAGCAGAAGGACCCCACTGCACTGCCATCCCCTCCTGGTTGGGGCTGGTTTTGGAGACTCCTACTGGTCACAATGACATGCCCCAGGGAAACCTCACATGGATGCCCTGTCCTCCTTTCTTCAGTATGAAAAAGTGTAAAAGCGAAGACTGTTTGCAAGGATGAGATGTGTAGCCCGGAAAGCAGCCCGCGGGCGCAGCTCGGGTCACAGCAGCTTTATCCTGGCCCCACACTGAGCACAGGAGTGGCCCCACACAGGAGATCAGGACCCAGGGTGACCGGGCCCTGAGGGGCTCCAAAATCATCGCCTCCTGAGTCATCAAAGTGCCACTGATTTATGGTCAATAATAGTGCGGGGTGCTAAGTGCACTTTATTATTCCACTTTGTTGAAAATTGGTCATTTATCTGTGGTCCGTCTGCAGCCCGGTGGGTAGGAAAGCCGAGAATCTGAACTGTGCTCCCCAATTTACAAGCGGCCTGCATCTGGGCAGGTTCCTTTATTCTTTTGAGCTTTCGTTTTCTGGTGAATCAAATGGGGGTACCACATTGAATGGTCCCTTGTTTTGCTCTTGGCACATGTAGCCAGTCAATAAAATTGTCCTGTTCCTCCATATACCTAACTGCATTGCCCAGAATGCCCCATCTCCTTCCACAAACGGGCTCTGGCAGGAGGAGATGGGCAGGAAACCCGTGCACTCACCCAACAAGAATCTATTACTCTACACCAGGCACCGTTCCAGTCACTGGAGGTACAGCAGCAAACAAAACAGAGACAGAGAAGGTCCTGGTTCTATGGGGACGTGTCATCAGCGCAATACAGGAGCACCCAGTGTGACAAGGACCACGAAGAATGTTCAGGGGACCCAACTCAGATTGGGTATCCAGGGAAGGTTTTGCAGAAAAGGCAACTCTGGGTGGGAAGGGGTGTCCTCTGTAAAGTTTTGGGGGGGGAGCATTCCAGGCAGAGGGAAGAGCAAAGCAAAGTCCCTGACAGTTGTCTGAGAGACAGAAAGCAAGCCAGCTGCTGGGGGAAGCAGGTGCTGGAGAGTTTAGTACTGGAGGAAGAGGGTGGTGAGCCCCTGTGGGGCTCGGGCAAGGGAGAGACCCCGAGGGGTGGCTGTGTGCACCCGGCAGGGTGGGGAAGTCTGCCATTCCCATCGGGTGCCTGGCCTCTGAAAGCATCTTTAGAAACCCGGGACTTGACCCGGAACCCGCGCTCCCACCCACAGGGCCAGGCCCTGCCTGCTGGCCCTCATTGCCTCTGGGGTCAATTTAATTTTGACCCACAGGGCATCCACGTGCTGGCTGGACTTCCCTCCCTGCGTGCCAGTTCTCCTCCAGGTTGGAAGGAAGCTCTGTGGTTTGGATGAAGGAAGGGATGAGGAGGAGGGGGAGAGAGCAAAGTGTGTTTGCTGGCACCAGGATCACAGCAGAAGCCAATGCTGGAACCCTTCCCAAGTATTTAGAAATTAAAATAATAAAAGAAAACTGAGCATATGGAGTTTGTAAAGTGCCGTCCATCTTCGAGAAGGGATCCGACTTGCTCAGAATGCACGGCAGAGCTGGGGGCTGAGGGGATGTGTCTGTGGAGTAGATGGGCACTTCTCTCTCAGGGGGGACGAAGGGCAGGGGCACGCACTGCTCCAGGCACACAGAGCGTGGGGATGCCCTTTAGGTTGTACTTTTGAAAGAGGAGAAAGAATGTCCTCTGCGTCTCCGGGAGTCCCCAGTCCTCCCCTGCCTAGGGAATGCCCCCTCCACCCAGCTCAACCCCAAACATAGCTTTAAATCTTCCTCTTCTATATCCAACTCCAGAGTGGTCCCATAGGCTCAACCTCGAAAACACATGCAAATGCAGCTGCTTTCACCCCCTCCCCATCTCCACTCCAGTCCAGCACCCTCCTCTCACTCAGCCCACAGCAGCCACCCCTGCCTGGTCTGATGCCTCCCTCTGCACCCCTCCTCATCAGTCCTGTCCTACCCACAGCCACCAGATGGATCTCTCCCCCCAAACACTTCTTATCCCACATAGGATAAAAAGCTCAACTCCTCCCTCTGCCCTTCAGGTCCTGCATGATCAAGGCCCTACCTGCTCCCAGTATTACTGGTCTTCCTTCTGTCCCTCAAACAGGCCAACGTCCTTCTTCCCCAGGGGCTTTGCACATGCAACTCTCTCTGCTGAGAACACTTGTCACCCTTTTTATGACCAGCTCCTCGTTCAGGTCTTAGCCCAAATGCCACATCATCAGAGAAGCCCTCTCTGGCCACTTCGACTAAAAAAAACTACCTTTCTGGTTCCTTTTGACTTCACTCTATTTATTTCTACGTAACTATCACTACCTGAAATTACCTTGTTTGTTTGCTTGACTTGTCCCTCTGCCCTGTGAATGCCATGAGCCCTGGATCTGTCTGTCCTCTTTCCTGCTGTGTCCTCCATACCTGGAACAGCACATAGCCCAGAGCAGCCCCTTTGCAGACATCTACTGAATGGAGATGGAGTGAACGCCAGAGCCACCTGGGTTATCTGGGCATCAACCAGGTGTTTAGGTAGCACCACGTACAGCCTTGCAATTGCTGAGTGGCAAACACCACTTGAGCAGAACTCAGGAGGTTCTGGGGGAGCCCTCATGGTCAGGAGTCAGGGTGCTGTGGAGTGGGCCTGTTCTCAGCCAGATCACCAGACAGCACGTGCTGAGGGCTCCCCGTCTGGACGGAGCAAGAAACCGGGCAAGAAAACTTGCCTTGCCGCTCCTGGAACTGGGAACCCCTCTGGGAGGCTCAGGCGCCTCCATCCACCCCAGGTGCTCAGGAACCCCGGTGCCAGCTGGCACGAGCTAAAGAGCTGAGCTGGCTGGAAGGTATAGGCAGCAGGACAAAAGTGGAAGTCCTGGGAGCCCTTTGGGGCAGGAGACCTGGCCAGCCTGTGGGCCCTGAGGGTCCTTGAGGGGTCTTGAGTGCCTCGGCTTGGGTGTGCAGAGGTGGCTGTGGCGACACACGGAGTTGCTGGTGGGGGCCCCCAGGGGTGGCTGAGCCTGTGGAGGGGAGGGGAGGGGAGGGTCCCTTCCCCAAAGCCCCTCCCCCTCTCCATCCTCCCCCCTCCGTCTGGCTGCTCCTCTCCCGCTCTGCTGCACGCTGGCCTCCGCAAGATGGATTTTCCTGGCTGTGCCAATCTTGCTGCCACCTGTTCGCGCTGTGCTGGAGCCAGCAAAGTGGCTCAGCTTCAAACCCAGAGCAGCTGGGAGAGCGGTTGCCAAGCCTCGCTGTCCCCCTCACTCCCCTCCTTTGTTGCAGCAGCAGCAGCTTGGGCTCCAAGTCATCCTGTCACCTGCTGTCAGCAGGGCAGCCCCTTCTCCCTCCCACTACGCCCCCACACTAGCCCCCACCAGCCCCCTCCAGCCCCCTCCAGGCTTCCCCAGCCCTCAGCCCCCATGGCCAGGCTGCAGAGAGGGTCACAGGCAGGGGCATTCATACCAGCCCTTGACACCCTGCCTGCCCCCTACCCACAGCCCAGACTCTCCATCCCCTTCCCCTCCCCACTTCTCATGGGATTCCCCAACTTCCTGCTCCCCAGAGCCTTCCCCAGAACTCCAGACAGGAGAACTGAGGCTTGGCTCAGTGGCCGGAAAGAGCCAGGAGGTGTCCAGCTCTACCCGCTGAGCCCATAACAGAGCAGGTGGCCCAGGACACCCCCAGGCAGAGCAATCTCCAAACCTCTGGGAGTGGGAGAGCTCTGGAAACTTCCTGCAATAGCAACCCCACCCACGCCAGAGGCTCGAGTCCCAGCCCTGCCCCTAATGCTCACTAGCTCCATGACCTTGACAAAGCCCCTCTAAACCTCAGTTTCCTTGGCTGCCAATAGCCTAGGTCGATGCCTGCCCACCCTGCAGTGTCACCGCAAAGAGCAAACATAGGACGAGCGCCTTGAACTCCTTCGGGAACAAGACAAGGATATAATTAAACACATGCGTGGGACAGAGGAATGCAAACTGTAAAGTACTGAGCAGCCCAAGGAGCTGTTTTGCTCTTTCTCACGGGATGTGGACCTACTTCCAGAGCGGCAGTGAGGCCCCAGGGCCTGAGAGCAGGCACGCCCAGCCTCCAGGAGAAAGACTCGAGCTGCCTGACTTCAGAAATACCGGCTCCAGCTGAGGGGGCATCTGACGGCTGAGACAGACACATCCGGAGATAGAGCAAGACACAGGCAGACAGACAAGTAAACACAGATGAAATAGCTGGTGTGGCCGACGGCTCTCCTGATGCGAACGGACAGGCAGCGGTGGCTGGGTTCCCGTAGCCTGGGGGCCTCTCTCTGCTCCACCGGAACCTCTCCCTCCCTGCTGCCCTTGGTCGTCAGCTCCCACACACATGGCCTGAGGGCACACTGGCACAGTGTTTGCACACACACACACACACACACACACACACACACACATGTGTCCCTCATTCTCATCAGGGTGGGGGAGGGGGGTGCTGGACCCTCCGAAAAAATTTCTTTGGAATTGGGCGTGAAGCCCAATGCAGGGCCTGAACTCACGACCCTGAGATCGAGACCTGAGCTGAGATCAAGAGTGGACGCCCAACCAGCTGAGCCACCCAGGTGCCCCTGGAGCCTCCAAATTCGAAGATGCTACTGAGGAGGGAAATAGTCTCTGGCAATAGGGGGAAGGGGTCTTCTCTTACGCAGATTCCTTGGGGCCTGAGGAGGTGTGGCGTTGTGAGTGATCCTAATAGGAAACTGCAGACCATTTCAACTGCAGGAGCGGGTGTGGTGGGTGTCGATCCCTGGGGATGAGGCATCAAGGAGAACGGAGGATGTTGGTGGAGAAACTCTGGTGTCTGCTCAGGTTTGTCGAGTGCACCTTTCCCTGGGTGCCCGGAGCTGTTCACCAGCACGTGCAGATGAGCAGAGAGCCCATCTGATTGCTGGTGGTGGGCTGGGCTGAGGCCGCTAGCTCCAGCAGGGTGTGGACAAGGCAGGAGCTTGGGTTGGCAGCCCTGCTTCCTCTTTGCCCCTGCCATGCATCCTCCCACAGCTGCCAGACTGCTCTTTCCAGAACGAGCATCAGATCTGTCCCTACGTCCCCCATCCTATGGCTTCCCACTGCACATGTGATAAAGTTCAAATCCTACCCATGGCTTACAAGAGCACCAGGGTCTGCCCTGCTACTTCTCCAACCTCACGTCCTACTTCTCTCTCACTTACTCCCCTCTGCCCACACCAGCATTATTGTTCCTCCAACCTGGCTCCACCTCAGGGCCTTTGCACTTGCTGTGCTCTCTGCCTGCGACACTCCAGCTGCCAGTTTTGCCTTGGTTGCATTCTGATAAATCAGGCCTCAGATGGCCTTACGCCATCCCAGTTAGTGTCCCCTCCCTCCTCTGAGTGCCATCACATCTCCCTGGGTCTTGTTCTCTTGCTTACTGTGTAGCATACAGCCCTGTGTGAAACTATTTCCTCTGTATGTTTTTAGTCTATGTCTGCCTGATGGAATGCAAGCCCTTGTCTTGTTCACTGCCATTTCCCACTATCTGGAGCAGAACTTGAAACACAGTAGGCATTTAATAAATATTCCCTCAGTGAAATGAGTGAATCACAGAGGAAAAGGCTAAGTGTCCCCAGGATGGAAAGCTCACATCCTAGAAACTGAACAAAACAGAGGGGAATGCAGCTGGAGGACAGGCATGATTTCAAGGGGCCGGGACCACGTAGACCACCAAGGAGTTCATGATGCCAGTGCTCATTTGACCACGGGTTTTGCTCAGTTTACCTCATCGAATGGTCATCACCTGGAGCCGGTGTACCGCTAACCCCATTTATCGATGAAGTAGTTACAGCTCAAGTGTCTCCTGTGTCCAGAGTTTCTCCTCTGTGGCATGTGGCTTCCCAGCTGGCTGGAGAAAGGTCTTAGGGGCCTGGTCCGTGTCCCTTGAGTCACTCCCTGTAACGTTCCTTTTTAAAAATCGTTTTATTTAAATTCAATTAACATAGAGTGTATTATTAGTTTCAGAGGCAGAATTTAGTGATTCATCAGTTGCATGTAACACCCAGTGCTCATTCCATCACGTGCCCTCCTTAATGCCCATCACCCAATTACCCCATCCCCCCCCCCACCTCCCCTCCAGCAACCCTCAGTTTGTTTCCTAGAGTTAAGAGTCTCTTACGGGGACGCCTGGGTGGCTCAGTCAGTTAAGCGTCTACCTTCGGCTCAGGTCATGATCCTGGGGTCCTGGCATTGAGTCCTGCATTGGGCTCCCTGCTCTGCAGGGAGCCTGCTTCTCCCTCTGCCTCTTTCTGTCTGTCATGAATAAATAAATAAGATTTTTTTTAAAAAAAGGAGTCTCTTACGGTTTGTCTCCCTCTCTGATTTCATCTTATTTTATTTTTCCCTCCCTTCCCCTACGATCCTCTGTTTTTTTTCTTAAATTCCACATATAAGTGCAATCATATGATAATTGTCTTTCTCTGATTGACTTATTTTGCTTAACATAATACCCTCCAGTTCCATCCACATCGTTGCAAATGGTAAGATTCCATTTTTTGATGGCTGAGTAGTAGTCCATTATATATATATATATATCACGTCTTCTTTATCCATTCATCTGTTGATGGACATCTGGGCTCTTTCCATAGTTTGGCTGTTGTGGACACTGCTGCTGTAAACACTGGGGTGCGGGTGCCCCTTTGAATCAGTATATTCCTAGTAGTGCAATTGCTGGGCCGTAGGGTAGCTCTCCCTGTAACATTCCTAAAAGGGCCTTGTCTGCTTGAAATGGCAGAAGACAGGAGTCATGGGCAGCAGGCTTACATGGATCCCAGGCCAAAGGGGGCAGTGGCCAGGAGAGAGAAGCCAGAGAAGTGGGCCCTGCTCCTTGGTAGACAAGGGAAGGGTGAGCAGAGACCTGGCCCGTGACTGAAATGAAGCTCCTGGTGGAGGCCTAGGCACTTGTCTCCAGGACGGGAATGACTGAGGACTTGGGTCTGAGTACAAGCCCCATATCTGGCAACACACTTCAGCTTTCAGCCTCACTGTCCTCCTCCATGGAATGGACATAATAATGCCCACCTCCAAGAGTCACTCTAAGAGTGAACCAAGCCCTGTATGTAAGAGTATTTTTATAAACCTTCAAGGGTTGTTAAAATGTGCGTAACGAGGGCTCATTTGGCTTCAAGGGTCAGAAATCCACCTCAAACTGACTCAAACTCAAAGGGGCTCTTATAATTAAAAAGTCCTCCTAATTGAATTTAAATTTAAAAATAAATAAATAAATAAATAAACAAATAAATAAATAAATAAATAAAAAATAAATAAGCAAGCCTAGCACTGGGCTCTGCACTCAGCAGCGAGTCTGCTTGAGGATTTCCCTCTCCCTGCCTCTACCCACCCTCTCCCTCATGCACACACTCTCTCCCTCCTCTCTCTAATAAGTAAATCTTTAAAAAAAATTAAAAAGTCCCCTAGATGGGGGCTGTTGGCTTCAGGCTTGGCTGGATCAGGGTTTGCCAACAAAACGAGTCTCTCTCCTCGTCTCCTTGTTAGCTCTCCTCTGTAGGGCCTTCCTTCTTAGGTAGGCTCTCATCAATGGGCAGCCATCAGCCTCTCCAGGCCCCCAGGTCACAGATGACTGAGTCTACCTGAAGGGGAACTTCTCTGCAAGCCCTAAGATGGATTCTCATATAAACTAGAAGCCCAACCCGAAGCAACCGCGAGGGAAGCCAGGAGATGAGGAAACTCTGGCTGCCGCCTCCAGAGCACGGCTGGGATTGGCTTCACGGGAACCGCGAAGACTGTGAGTGGTGGCGGTAAGGTTCTCCAGAGAATGGGGGTGCGCTCTCAGAAGAGGGTCTGGGAGCATGGCTGGCACGTAGTATAAGTTCACAGCAGGACCCACAGAGGTGTTCTCCCCCTCCGGCTGGCACGGCAGAGCAGCACCCTTTAGGGCTCCGATTCCAGGAGACTCCACTCTGGGGCTGCTCCCCTGGGGCTCGGAGGACCTACTTCCTCAACGGGTGCTGAACGGGGCTGCTGGGAGGGTTCAACACAATCGTTCTGTGACTATGACTTGTAAATGGCGAAACACTCTTCAAATGTTAGAGATTGTCTAACCGTTTAGAATAGAAGAGGGATGGGAACAACAGGGGTTTGGAACTGAAAGGGGCCTAGAAATCATTGGCCAGCCCCACCCCTCACCTTACCGTTGTCAATGCAAAGCAGCCAGAAGAGTGACTTTAAAATGCAGATCACATCATATCACTCCCCTGTCTAAACCTTCACAGGCTTTCCTTGGAAGAGTCTAGATTCCCTTCCTCTGCCCAAAGGGCCCTTACGATCTGTCCCTGCCTGCCTCTGAGAATCCATCCCTCCTTACCCTTTCGCACCACTCCCACGTGCCCCAGCCACACTGCTTCTCTTTGCTTCTGCAAACACACCAGGCTCACTTCCTTTTCAGATGCTTTGCGTTTGCTGTTCCCTCTACCCAAAACACTTTTCCCCCAGATCTCCAAATGGCTGCCACTTTCTCCTCACTCAGGTCTCAGCTGAAACATCACCCTCTCATGGGGCACCTGGGTTTCTCAGTCAGTTAAGCATCTGCCTTTGGCTTAGGTCATGATCCCAGGCTCTTGGGATTGAGCCCCATGTCAGGCTCCTTGCTCAGTGGGGAGTCTGCTTCTCCCTCTGCCCCTTCCTTTGCTTGTGTGCTCTCTCTCCCACTATCTCAAATAAACAAATAAAATCTTTAAAAAACAAGAAACAACAACAACAACAAAAATCACCCTCTCAGAGACGTCCCCTGGCCACACTTCTGTATTGATGTCCACCACACCTCTCCTCCACTCTCTCTCCCTCCACGTATTTTATATTCTTCATCATCTGGAATTATCTTGTTGGTTTGTTTACTTATTTACTGCCAGTTGCTCTCCTGCCTGCCACCCCCACTGGGATAATCAGATCCAAGAAAACAGGATCTACACACAGTAATGGCCCGGCAGAGAGTAACGGGTCAATAAATACTTGTTGAATGAATGAATATGCGGATGGATGGATGGTCAGTGGATGGTGGATGGGTGGATGGGTGGGTTGGTGAGTGGATTGATGGATGAGTAGATGGGCGAGTGGATGAGTAAGTGGATGGGGGAATGGAGAGTGGGCTGTCCCTATGCCTGCCTGGTCCTGCCCTGACTCTCTAACTTGTGTCTTGCCCTTTAAAAAAATTGTGTACTGTTGCCCTTTCTAGACTAGGAACTGCCTTGGAGCTCTGGTAACCAAAGACCCTCCAGACCCCCACTTCACACCAAATCATGCACTGTGGCCTCAATGCCACCTGCTGTGGTCCCTGAATTCACCTGACTTCAAAGCCCATTAACCCGATCATTAGGAGGTTAATAAAACCTTTTCCCCTGCATGGGCACACTGCCACCCTTGCTTGCTGTGCCCATCAGCTGGGCCTGCCTGTCGCTGTAACCAGGAGCTGGGAGACAGATCGGCCACCCCTTTCGCCTGGCAAGCCACGCAGGCAAGCTGAGGACTTTGTCCTCACATCAGCTCCCAGGGAGAGGTGTTGCTCAGATCCTCCCCTCCAGAGCTGTTCCAGGATATGAGAAATGGGAGGTGGCCTGTCTCTTTGAGGACTCTGCTCCTGAGCTGGGCGGTCTGTGGGGTGGCATGTGAGTCTGTGGTGGTCTTACACACAGACAGCCTCCTGTGAGCTGCCCTGGTGTCTCGGTGACAGGCTGAAGGAGGGAAGGTACCCTGCTGGGACTCCGGCTCACTCCAATCACTGAGGAGCAAAGAGTCCAGGGGACAGTGGGCAGACAGTGTAGTGGGTCTGTGGGGCCTGTGGGGGAGGAAGGTGGACCCACTGGGCTGAGAGCCCACATTCAAGGGACATCTTGATGTAGGTCCCAAGCCATTCTTAGCATAAGGTTCTGAGGACAAGGGAGGCTCCTCTCCCTATCTGGAAAATTCCATCTCTGTGAAATCTGTTGGAAGAAAACATCAAGTCTCCATAGTACTGCTGAGTGGGGTTGGAGGGTGGGGGGAAGCACACTGCAGAAGGAAGCACACGGTAAGACACCATGTTGTAAAAAGTCACAAATCAAATGAAACTATGTCTAGTTGCATCAAAGACATACCTGTATACATGCAGAGAAAGGCCTAGAAGGCTATATACAGGACTTTCACCTGTGGTTTCCTCCTTAGAATAAAACCCCTGAGATTTGGGCCAAGGTTATTTGCAGTCTTTTTAAAAAATTTTTACAATTACAAGGTATTTGTGTTTTATATGTGAAATTAAAAATTAATTTTTAAAGATATTCACCAAGGATGTAATTTGGACTGCGAGGGTCAGACCTAACTCTTAAAGGAAGCGGTGTGAAGGGTCACAAAAGGACACAAGAGGGTCCTGGCCGGCATAGGAGATGAACTGGGCCACCACCCCAGGAATCCTGCCTGGGCAGGATCCCCACAGGTGCTGCTGTTCACCTTTGAGTTTCCTGGGGGCTGGGCATCCCTGGCTGCTCTCCTGGACCTGACTCTTCACGACCCCACCCAGAAGTGGCTGCGGCAGACCTGGGAATCGGTTCCAGGACGAGGAGCAGAGAGGGTGGGCAGTCAATGCCCAGAGGGAGTGCAGAGCATTCTGCTGGCCTGGATCCCATAATACCAGAGCTACAGCATCTCTGCTTCCACTGGCCGAGTGACAGCGTCTGCACGCTCATGCAAGGGGGGTTATTTTATTAACCAGATAGATTAAGCATCTCTCCTTCTAATTACCAGTTTAATTAACCTTGGCACACAGTATGTACCAACCCCTGAGGGACTGAGTCACAACTGCCACGCTGGATGAACATCACCCATCTGCTCAGCGCTAGCTTCAGCTGGCCCTCAAGGGACTGGGCCAGTGGGCTTTGAGGGCCTGGGGTCTGGGGGCACCAGGGAGGAGGGGAGGGAAAAGTGGGCGGGGATTGCTAGGACCGTCTCCGGGGGGTCTTGCTGTGGGTGCTGGATTCCAACACTGCCCTTCCTCCGCAGCCCTCCTGCAAGTGACCCTGGGTGAGAAAAGACAGAGAAGTCAGCCTGGGCCACCCCACTTGGGTCTCCCAAGTGTCTGCAGGGTGGGCTGGGGACCGGGAGACGTGTGTTCCTCTACCACTTACTGGATGGTGATGGGGCAGGAGCTGCCCTCGATCCTCCGAGCTGGGGTTTTGTCATCTGTAAAATGAGCACAGTGATGCCTAGGACGGGAGGCTTCGTGAAGAGGACAAAGGTCAAGGTGCCTCCTGTAAAATCACACTCACGTATTCGTTCACTTGCTCGGCCCGCGTTTACGGCTTGTGCGCTACACGTTAGCAAAGGTAAGCAGCACCGTGAGGAAGAGAGAGAATTTAGAGACTGAGTTGTCTGGGAATCGACGGTGTCTGGCTAACAACTCCAGAGTGGCCCTCACACACGCACACACACGCACTCCTTCCTGGCCTGCCACCCGCAGCACCCCACATTTAGCACCCCGCACACAGGCACGGGCAGAACGTGCACCGTCCCTGAACACGCCCGCATCATGAAGAGGGCCACATGGCTCCTCTGCTGTCAGGAAGCGTGAGGCCGGAGATGTCGCATTAATAAGAGGCACAGAGGCTCTGGTAAAGGGGTTTATATATTTATTTATTTGAAAGCTTATTAAAACCCTGGCCTAGTCTTCTCTTCCCAACGCGCTGTTACCGGAGCTTCCCGATGTCTGTGTGGGAGGGTGAAAACTGGCGTGTGTGTATTTGCATATGTGTGAGAGGAGACTTTTGATGCATCTGTGTGTCGGGTGTGCTGCCGTCTGTGTGTACGTGTCCGCGCGTGCAGCGTGAGGTGTGTGTCGGGCTTTTACGCTTCTTAGAATCCTTCGGTGGTGAGCAGTTTCTCAACCTATTTTTCACTATCACCCCCATAAAGAGCCTTTGTAGACATGTTATTCTGCGTCGCCCCCTCTCTGAATTGTATACCACAGATACACTATATATCTCCTTAGGTACTGTATATAGATCTGTGCTTTATATAGAGAAAGAGTCCTCTTTTTTTTTCACCTACCACCACCCCCAAAGAAAAATTTCCACCCCCTTGGGGGTCACACTGCCCCTACTGAGAATTCGTGACGTAGAGCAAGAGTTTCCGGCTCCAGAGATCTGCAACCCTTGATGTTGTGTGCCACGGTTCCCAGTCTCAAGGGCTGGAGATCCTATAGTGGGCTGGGGAAGGAGTCCAGGAATCCAGGTTTTAGTAAGCTCCCAGGGATTCTGATGCCCTGCCCGAGGACTGGGGATGGAAGGGAGTTTAGAACCATCAGGGACCATCTAGTCTGAGAGGAGGTCTATCTGAAGCTTCCACCTAGTCCAAGAGAACATGGAATCTCAACCCACGAAGGCTGGGGTCCTGGCCCGCAGGACCTTCCTATATTAGACTGCCCTGGAGCTCCCCAGAGGAGGCTGGGAAAGGCTGGCAGCTGGGCCAGAACTCCTCCCACAGACCTAGCACTTAGATAAGGCAAAATGAGGCATGTGTCCCCAAGACCAGGATCATGCAGCTGGAGTCTGGAACAAACACTGATCCAAGGTGTCTGGAGTCCCATTTTCCATCTGTTCAATGGAGCTACAGATGCCCCCCACACTAACCTGGGCCTCCCCTCTGGGAGCCCCAACCTCCCCTGGTCCTGGGTACTCAATATGCCAGGCACTGGGAGAGGAGGTGGAAGGTTACTTCAGCCCTGTCCAGCAGACCAGCCCTGGAATTGGAACGGGAGTTCCAAGCTGTCAAGGGTTGGAGCCTTGTCTGGAAGTTGCCAAGGACCTGGTAGCAAAATCAATCAAAAACACAGACCTCCTACCTGGCCCTGCCCTCTGTGGGTACCAAAGAATAGCTGTGCCACTTTGGAGGCCTGGACCAGAGCCAAGCCCCAGCCCTGGGTGTCTGAGTGATCAGAACACAGGGGACCAATTGATGCACTGCAGGCAGTGGTCCAGCACGGGGCTGGCAAGGGGCAGATGGGAGGCCACAAAAGGGAAGGAGGGGCCATCGTGGTGGACGAGGAGTGGGGTGAGGTGGGTGGGGTGGGGTGGTGGTAGAAATGGCTCTGTGAGGGTTTGACGGCAGGAGAGGGGAAGATGGGATGACAGTGGGTGGGAGATGGAGGGAGCATGATGAAGGGAGCATAGAGAAAGAGTGAGGAGGAGGGGCACTGTGGTTTGGTGGGGAAGCCAAGAAGGCATCCTTCTCCCTCTCTTAAGCTTTTAAAAGCATCAGAGCATCTTGCTAATTGTTCATCTCCCAGAGACGCTAATGAAATTAACTCTGCAAAATGCTCATCAGGTCATCTGCAGAGGGCACGGTGCCAGGCTTCCGCTTGGTCCAATCCCGTCCTCCTCCTCCTCCTCCTCAGCTCCTCCTGCCCCTTCCTGATGATTCCCCGCCCCCTCCTCTTTAACAGGCCCTTCAGCAGGGAATATCTCACCACCGAACCTGCCTGAGAGTGCCCAGTGAGGAAACCAGAAAGGGGAGCTCTGTAGCCCCTCAGAATCTGGGATGCCATGGAGCTCATGGAGCTAGAAAGGTTGTGTCTGGGTGTGTATGTTTCTCTGTTCGTGGTTCTGAGTATGTGTGTATATGTGTGTTGTGTGTGTGTGTGATAGCATATATATCTCTAATAAAACCATTTTGTTAAACCGAACATTCTTTCAATCACTGAGCAAACATTTCTGAGGCATCTTCTAGGTTTAAATCCTGTCCCATCTCTTACAAGCTGAGTGGCTTTAAGCAAGTTGCATCCCCTCTCTGTGCCTTAGTTTTTGTCTTTATACAATGGGGATGATAGTAGCATCTACTTCACAAAGGCTTGTGAGCATTGAAAAAGATAAACCAGTTAAGGCGTGCCTGGGTGGCTCAGTGGATTAAGCGTCTGTCTTTGGTTCAGGTCATTATCCCAGGGTCCTGGGATTGAGCCCCACTTTGGGCTCCTTGTTCAGCGGGGAGCCTGCTTCTCCCTCTCCCTCTGCCTGCTGCTCCCCCTGCTTGTGCTCTCTCTCACTATCTCTCTCTGTCAAATAAATAAAGTCTTAAAAAAAAAGATAAACCAGTTAAAGATCTTTGTCCTATGCTGGGCACAAGGTGAGATCTCAAGAAATGTTGGGCACTGTCCTTGGTTCTGGAGGCGCCAATGCAAGGAGATCTCCTTTCCTATGCTCAGCACAGGAGAGACCCAGGCACGAAGTTTTTGGTAGCACAGGGCAGTGTGGAGAGTGCAATAGTTGGTGCAGGAAGGAAGCAGGGATACGTGGAAGTGTTTTTACGTCTCCATAAATATATATGGGAAACGTGTTTTTATTGACCATGTTCAGTGGCTGGGCATGCACGTGTGTGTGAGTTGGGTGTGGGACGTGCACTTGAGTTAAGAGCAGACTGAGTGGGTGCTGGCATGCTCTGTGTGTGTGTGTGTGTGTGTGTGTGTGTGTGTGTGTGTGTGTGTTGAATTCAGCAATGGGTGTATGTTGGAGTTCTGCGTGAGGAAGAGACTGGTCCAGATATTGCTGAGGGTCCTCTGAAGAGGCTTATTTCTAGTTTTCGTTCCCTTATAGCCCCCACACATCCTTCACTTGTCTTATGACCTGGCTCTCATTGCACCCTAACTTACAACTGGGAAGACATCTATGTCTTCTCCCACAGGCTGCAGTTTCCCCAACTGGGTGGCAGTAAGCCTTGCAAACAGTAGGCACTAATAAATGCTTGCTCCATCTTGGGCAAGGCTCGAGAACTGATTTTTATAAAAGATGATTCTGGATCATTTTTTAAAGTACACATGACAGAAACCCAAAAGGGCTTAAACAACAAAAAAGGGAATCTATTGGCTCATGTAACTGAAAAACCAGGGGTGTATCTGGTGGCTTCAGGAGCAGCTGGACCCAGAGGGCTTGAAAGATGAGCCAATATTCAGTGTCTCTCTTTTCTCCAGGCTCTGCTTTTCCTGCCCAGGCTCAGTGTCAGGCATGTGCTCCTCACATGGTGGCAGCTCCAGGAGCTCCTCTTTTCTGCTCCAAGTTCACCAAGAAAAGAAATTCTTTCTCTCCTTAGTTCTAACAAAAATCCCAGAAAAGAGCCTGAGCACTTGGTTTGGGTCATACGTCCATCCCTAAGTGAATCATTGGGGTTCAAGACATAGTGGATGCCGAGTGGTTAGGCCTGAAGCATGTGCTATCCTCTAGAACTGGGGTGGGGTAGCCCCATGTGAATCTCATACACTGATGGTGGGGAAGGGTGATCCCACGAAGGAAAGACAGGAAGCTGCTGCTTCCAGAAGACAGAGCTGGATGTTGAGCAATGGACAAATATGGATGTTTGGGTCAAGGCAGGGACTATCAAGACCCAATGTTGGGTCACCAAGAGCAAGTCCAGCCCATGGAACTAATTTCTTGTTTCAGTTATTGGCCTGGTAGGTTAGGACAAAGTTAGAGGCTCATGAGTCTGGGGCTCTTCAGGGTCTTTCTGTTTATTTTGTGGGTGCAGCAATGAGATGTGAGCAGAAGGATGGTGTGGTCAGAGGTTTCCTGAGTGGATGAAAGAGATATTGATTTATTACCCTAGTGCAACTTACAAGGTAGTCTGAAGTAGGGAGCCACTGGGCTCTCTCCTTGGTCCTGCCCTCAGCAACCGGTTTATGAAGGACTTGGTTGAAAGAATATATGACTTCCAATCTCATCTGGTAATGACAGGAAGCTGAAGAAAATAGCAAGCACCCTGCCCGACAGCTTCCACTTCCTGAGAGGGCTCCATATAGGAAAGAGGGATTAGATGTAATACAATGGAATAGAATTGGGATGCATTGAAGTCTCTGCACTTAAATTCAGAAAGCGAGTGTCCCAAGGGTAGATGGGGGAGCATCCAGCTGTCGGCAGGGCCTATGGGAAAGACACAGGGCAGTGTTCCTCAAAGCGCGGTCTTCAGACCACTGGCACCAGTGGAAATAGCTGGTAGGGGCGGAACGCGTGGGCAAAGCACAGGCTCCTAGACACTTCCCCAGACACACTGGATCCGAATCAGGCTAGGGAAGGGCCTGCAGATGCACATTGTAACCAGCTTCTGGCACAGCTCCAAGTCAGTGATGGTCTCCCCATGGGCTTAGAGGTCCCCCATCCAGCGCGCACCAGCAGCTAATTGGGACCTTGCTAGTGCATCAGGCCATGTGGGCAGGAGACGTGCCGAGTCCCTTCAAGAGATGCTTCAGAGGGGCAGCCTTGGTGCAGGGTACTTGCAGTAGGGGGCCAGGGTGGCAAGGACAGGGCCCCAGGGCTCTGTTGCTAGCCTGTAACAGAAGCAGAACTGTTTGGTCTAAAGGGAGAAAATTCAAGATAGACCCAGACTTTGTCTTCTGAAGTAAAAAAAAAAAAAAAAAAAAAAAAAAAGGATTAAGAGTCTTCTGAATAGCAGAAATGAACATGGGGGGAGGGGGGAGAGAGTTTTGATGAGGCCCCAAAATGTGAATCCGATGAGAGGCAGATTCCTGCTGCCTAGCAAGGAGAAATTCCTAGCCAGCAGAGCAGCTGGAGGTGAAACCCATGCACAGTCACTGGGGTATTGCTAGGGGGCCACAGATACTTGTCGGAGGGTCCAGCCTAGGCAGGGTCTGGCCTCTCCCTCCCTTGGAGTCTGAGGCTCAAAGGCAAAGAAGGTTAAAGATGTTAGGAGCCCTCCTATCTGACCATCTACCTTTGAGCCTGAGACAAGCACTTCCTGGCAGCCCTCCAACCTGGATTCTTAAGCAGAATTCAGGTGAGACATTTACGCCCCATCTCTGCAAGGGCATCCCTGCTCCTTTTCCTGACATGCCCTGAGTACCAACTGGAAGGGGGCAGCTGAGCTGAGGCCTGAATGACTACAAGGAACCAGCCATGTGAAGGTCTGGGGACAGAGTGTCCCAGGAAGAAAAGCAAATGGGATGGTCCAGAGGTGGGGGTGATCTTGGATGCTGGAGAAACAGAGGAGGAGGCCACCAGGGCTGAGGCCTAAGCAGGGTTGCAGGGGTAGGCAGGGCCTGATCATGTTGGGCTTTGCGGCAGTGGTCATCATTTATGCTACTTTCCTCATATTTCAGAAGCCGGCATGGAGGACAAGTGCACTTCTTGGCCCTTTTGGATGGGGCCATGAGGCCGGTTCTGGCCAATGAATTGTCAGTGGAAGTGACATGTGTCATTTCAGGGCTGAGCCATTGATTGTTGGTGGGTGTACCTCCAGAGCTCTCTTTTCCTCTGTCTCACTGACCAGCAATATTCCAGGGAGTGGCTGTTTTGTCAGCCTGTAAGATAATCTGGAGCAGTAGACCCATGATGAACAAATGAGAAATAAACCTTTGTTGATGGAATCCACTGAGATTTGGGGACTGTTTGTTACCACGACATAACCTAGTCTATCCTGACTACTACACAGATCATTCTACTCTGGCTGAAGGAGGCCAGCGAAGTGAACACAGCAGAGAACTGAAGAGAGATAGAGACCCTTTCCTTTCTTGTTCCCCAAACCTTATTCCCAAATTCTAATCCCAGAGCAAGAACTGCAGGAAGAGGAAACGTAAGGAGCATGGACATTGAAGTCAAAGCCCCCCTAGGACCAATCTTAACTAGCCCTGCAAACATTGAATAAGGTTGGCCCTGGACATATGGCACTTCATCTCCCTGAGTCTCAATGACCTCATCTGTATAATGGGGATGATAATGTTCCTTTAACAGGATTGCATGTGAGGATATTATAAATGTAGGCAAGGACACAGCAGAGTCAGCAGGGACCATTATGATGTCATCTTATATCCCAGCCCCCAATCCCAGTACTTCATTCTCTTCAGTGCCTAAACCCCAGTTCCTAACTATCCCTCTTCCACAGGTGCCCCAAATGATGGTCCTGGTAAGGTCTCACCTCTCCTACCCACCTCTTCCCTGGGAGCACGGTGAGGCATAGTGTCAGAGGGAGCAGCCTGGGCAAACACACGCACGCTCCAGCTGGTGGATCAAGTGGACGAAGCCCGCAGACGAGCGATCACCGAAGCTCAAAACCTGGAAGCTGCGGGGCGTTTGTGGACATTTTCATTTGGGCTCGCATGAGGTAAGTAAATAAAAATTATTTTTTAGTTAAAATATCGAAACCCCAAGATTTCACATATGATGGCTTCTGTTGAAAATCTGGACGCTATGGCCATACTGGGTCCCAGTGCGACACCAACTGGCACCTGGACTAGAAGAGCCAGCTGCTCCTGCGATGGGATCCTCTGCCCCGTGTCCGGCGCTGCCGCCTCCTTGGCGCTGAAGTCCAGCGCCCATACCTGTGTATCTGGTCATTGGCTAATGTTTCTTACACGAGTTAAGAGAAAAGCAAAACATTTCTTGCAACCCTTCTCTATCAAAAGTGGGAAACAAAAGACAGACCGAGAGAGGGCCTCGTGGTTTCAAGAAATATAGGAGAGCTCATATCTCTTTGTGGAAGCGCAGACCATTGTTATATCACCCAGCGTGCAGCACCAGTTTATATTATGGGCTGGTCCCCGTAGGAGGTTTCGTTTGCGACCTTGCCCTCACGCTTCTCATCCCTCTCCAGACCCAGAATAGGACCCTCTCTTTTTCTGACCATTCGCCCTGTGTATATGTTGCGCGTTTATCATTTCCTTTCTCCTTCAAGGCAACCCTGTTTACTTTAACCAGATTAGGGAATGGGGGTGGGGAGCAGGAGACTCCAGCAGCGGTCATTGCTGGAGGCTCCGGCAGACTACGTGACATGCCCAAGGTCACAGAGCTAGAAGGCGGAGGCGCCTAGACCCTACCCCCGGTCTCCACAGCTTCCAAAGCCCTGCTCGGCCCTTCACGCCCACGTCTCTGGCGTCGTGCGCGCTCAGGGCGCAAGCACCGCGCGCCCAGTCAGAGACGCTGCACCCTGGGGTTGTTTTCCTTAAGCGAAAGGCGCCACGGGGTTAGAGAAATCTTGGGTCACACTGGGGTCCACCAGGCTACACAGCTGGGACTGCGAGTGGCCGAGTCTGGCCTGCCCGAGCGCCTCTGAGCGAGGGCCGGGGCCCGGGCGCTCTCCTGCAGTCCCCTATCCAAGCCGCGGGCTGGTGGCGTACCGCAGCACGCTGACGGCCTCGGAGCACTGCCGGGAGGCGGGGAGTGGGGTGGGGTGGGGGGGAGAGGACTGCAGCGGAACCTGCCCCGGGCACCCCTGCCCCAGGCCGTTCTCTGCAGGCTGGCTCCGCGCCGGGGTCGCCGCAGCCCTGGGCCCCTCCCGGGCCACCTGTGCGCAGGCTGGCGGGCCTGGGAGAGCCCAGATCCGGAGAACCGATCCACTCCGGGTTTCGGACTCCCGGCCTTGTCCCCGGAGACCGCGCGGGGCGGTGGGAGGCCTCCCCGCCCACCACCCCAACCCCTCCCCGGGGGAGCCTCGGGCAACGCCGGGAGGGATCCCCGGAGCTGGGGGTGGCCCGCTCGCGCGGCGTGGGGCGGCCCGGCCCCTCCTTCCTTCCCCCGCCCCGCCCTGCCGCCGCCCCGCTCCGCTGCTCCAGTCCGGGTTTTGCGGCGCCCACCGGCCCGCTCCCCGGCTGCGGGCTCCGCGCGGCGGCTGGCTCCGTGCGCTGCGCGGCTGGCGCTGCGCTCCGCCCCGGCTGCATTGCTGTGCTCCCGGTGCCCAGGGGAGCCACGCGCCGCGTGCGCCCCGCAGCCGGCCGCCCCAAGGCAGCGCAGTCCGCTGGCATGGGCCCCGGGGGCGCCCGGGGCTGGGGCTCTGGGCTGCGGCGCTGAAAGCCGCCCTCCCGCCCGCGGGGCCCCGCGCCCGGCCGGCCCGCTCTCCCGCCCGCCCGCGGCCATGGCCGTCCGGCCCGGCCTGTGGCCAGCGCTCCTGGGCATAGTCCTCACCGCCTGGCTCCACGGCTCGGGTGAGTCACGCGCGCGCTCTGGGGAGGCTTGCGGGGGACTGTGCGCGTGAACGCTCGCTACTCTGGGGGGTCCCTGACCCGCGTTGCCGACCCGGCTGGAAGCCCCCCGAGGCCAAACTTTGCGAGGCGGGACGCGGGGGCCGCCTGTCGCTGCTGCGCAGCTTCCCCGTGCGCTTCCCCGGAAGCCTGGGTTCTGCCAAGTGCTGGAGCAGCTGTCAGCGCGCGGGGCTGGCGAGTGTAAACGTTCCACGCCTCCGGGCGGGGGAAGTTTGCTGGTTGCCCGGCCCCAGAGCAGAGTCGGGGGGTTGAATCAATGCCTGGGGGAGCCTGACTTTGAGGGTCACAGATTAGAGGATTTTGACCACATTCCAAGTGCCCAGGAAAATGAGGAGGGGGCTTAAGATACCTCTTCCCGGTCGTATCTGACCCAAACAGCTACTCACAATTCCGACTTGGCACCTGGCTTCTGCCCACGTCCAGAACACAGTGTCCTCCTCTGTCCCCGCCACACGCTCGCACACGCACACACTCAGGCGTGGAGGCGCATACACCAGCCCCCAGACCTTGCAGCCCGCACAAAGGCCCGTGGCCCCTGGCCAGAGCTGTGGTTCCCAGCCTCCTTGGTGCGTGGGGGGCCAGAGTTGTGTACCTGGGGCCGCTGCCACTCTCCTTTCTCCCTTCCATTGCACCGCCCTTCCTCCTCCCTTCATGTCCCGTTGGCCACCCTAACCTGCTTGGTAACTAAGCTCTCAGCCCACCTCCCTTGGGGTGGGGGGAGTTCCCCTGCATCCTTTGTCTGTTCTCCCGGAGCTTCCACCTAGACTGAGTTGTTAGGGCCTCATGATCCCCCCCCCCAATCCATGCACTTAGCAGAGCTGAGGTTATGTGTGTATTGGGGGGGTCATTTGGGTGATCAAGGGGGCATGAGGCTCACCCTAGCAATTCTTGATTCTTGCTGCCCTGAGAACCTGGGGAATGCCTCCCAGCCTGGCCAGGCCATTGTTAAACCTAGGGGTCAGAAGGGAGCGTTGGGGTTCCTGAGATGTGAAGCCAGACTGATTGAAGATCAATGAGTGAGAGCTGAGACCAGCCTGATGGTTGAAGCTGATGGCTGTTTCTTTAAAGGGTCTCTGCGTAGCATCCTGCACCCATTCTGCCTGGCTGCCCTCCCCAATCTGCCCCCTCAGTCCTCCCTTGGCTCTACCCTATCCGTTTTCCAACACCCCATCACCCCCCCAAATCCTCACTTTAACAAACCTTCCTGCCCTGTGACCTCCCCTTTTAATCCTCATCGAGCTGGGAGGCCGCACCGCTGCTGGGCGTGTGTTCGTATTGCACACATATCCGTGTTAGGGTTGTGTGCAACCCTCAGGGGTGCAGGGTTGGCGAGCCGGTCATGGTGAACTGGGGGTGTCCGTGCTCCTCACACAGGGGAGGTGTTGCCAATACCAGCTGGGCGCCCAGGAAATGTTTACTGAGGCGGCTGTGTGTGAGAAGGCTGTGGTCATATCTGCATGTTGCCCACGTGAGCACGTGTGAGGCCCGTGGGTTGGCATGTGTGCCCTGGCGACGATGGGGGCCGGCAGTGTGTGCAGCACGGGTGTGTGTGCGGCCAGATGAGCTCGTGTGACGGCTGGCCTGCTGCACATGTGTGGCGGCTGCGAGCAGTTGCACAGGTGAGCGTGTGTGGATAGGATAAGGGGGTGGTGGGTGCCGGTGAGTCAGGGTGCCACAGCCTGGGGGGTGCCACATGGATTCCTCGGAAGGTCACAGAGTAGGGGAACGGCATCCGGGGTTGGTGGGGCACCTGTTGGGGCCTGGTCCAAGGTTGCCCAGGGAGCTGTCAGGTGGGCACCAGCGCCGCAGGGCCGCCCTGGGAGCAGAGGCTGCCTCTGGGCATCCACTCCCAGGCCTGTGGGAGGAGCCTCTGAAGGGCATGCAGGGGCCCTTCTCCTTATCTGGGGCCCCTCACTGCTGTCCCCCACGGGCTCTGGGCACACGTGCCCAGGCAGGCTGGCCCTGAGATGACCCCAGCTCCTCCCGCACCTCCTCCCACACCACCCATCATCTCCTCGGCAACAGCAGCCAGTGAAAAATGTGTGTGAGTGGCTGAGGGAGGGACGGCCAGTCGGGGGGCAGGGGGCGCCGGGGGCCAGCAGGACTGCAGCATCCCGCTTCCCAGGCCAGGGGTCCACCCTCTGTCACCGACTCACACAAAAGCCTGTCCCTTCAGCACACTCACCCCCTGTGTGCCCCTGCACACAGGGACCCCACCCCACCCCATCTCACAGCTTTTTCCCATTCATACCCAGTCGCACAGCTGGCACCTGCCTCCCCACCCCGTGGGCCGCTCCCACCTGTTGGTTGCCTGGCACAGGGATCCCTGCACTCCTAGGGGGAGGGGCCCACAAGGAGCTGGTTCTCCTGGAAGGTGGTGCTGCTGAAGGCACTGAGCAGTGGTATGTCCACCCTGACCCCAGCAATCTATCCTGGGGTCTCTTCCTCGGGCCCCAGCCCCATCCTCAGGGCTGGTCCTGGACCCCTCTGTCCATCCCTCACCCCAGACTAGAACAGCTGCTCAGGGGGAGGGTGTCTTAATTCTTTAGGGCTAAGAGATACCTTGCTGTCACTTTGCCTCAGGGATGGGTTGTGCTGGACTTCAGGAACCCCAGGTGTCCCCAGGAGAGGGCTTATCTTCTGACTGGCCTGCCTGCTTCCCCTTGCCCATGTTGGGAGGGGCTTCCCTCAGGAAGCTGGGGATTGGCATTGATCCAGGTCCCAAACCCTCACCCAGGAGCTCCTGGCAGGTTCCTCCAAGCAGCCAGCTTTGGCCTCAGCCAGGGGCCGGGAGCCCTCCTGTCTTATATAACTTTGTCCTCCCGGGGCTGCTCTGGGCCCCAGACCTGCAGATTCAAGCCATGTAGTCTAAAGGCAGGAGCTGCCTCCAGCCTGGGGTGGGGGGACCCCTTCTCCACACAGAGGCCGTGGTGTTGGGCTCAGCAGCTGCCTGGGAACACACGTGTCCCTGGGCCTGGGCCTGCTCTATCGAGGCCAACCCTCTCCTGCGGCCCCCTCCTCGCCTTCCCCCTCCCCCTAGTCCTCCAGCCCGGGGCTGGAAACCTTGCCGTCTCTCTTGGCTCTCCCTTCTCCTTCACGCTTCATGTTTAATCTGTCACCGAGTCCTCCAGCTCAGTTGTACTTGTGACATTGCTTGTGTCCCTCTCTTCCTTTGTCACAACTCTGCCCCCCAGCCCCTTTCTCCCTAACCTTCCCCATCTGGACCAGTGCAGTGACCACCCCTACTCATCCCCCTTCTGTGCCTCCTCTACTTTGATTAATGTCCCTGGTATGCAGGCTGGAACCCCACTAGAAAACCTTCTGTGGCTCCCCAGTGCCTGAAGGTGAAGTCCAGCCCTGAGCCTGAGGTCCTTAGGGAAACACCTGTACCACCACGCATGACTGGGCTGATCCACTAGGACTCAGCTTTAACTGCTGATGGGCTGGGCATCCACACCCCCAGACAAACTCTGGCTTCTGTCCTATAGCTCCCTTGCCTTGCAGAACCTGGTGCCCCCGGCCCCGCCAGCCACACTCCTCACCCTATGGATGACGTCTTCTGCTCTGTCCAGACCTAGGCCAACCCCCCCTTGCCGCTGCCAGTCCCAACTGTTCTGCTTATCTCAGCCCCCAGCTTCGACCCTACTCCCTCCAAGAGGCCTCCCCAACTCCTCCCAGGGCCCATGGAGGGGCCATGGCACATTGCTGAGCTTTGAGTGGCCTACAGGGCAGATTCCTCAGCCCTGGAGAGGCAGATGGGGTCTGGGGCAACTGCCAGAAGCCTCGGGCCTGAGCTCCCTCTTGGCTCATGCCAGAGCTTCCTCCAAGTACTGCCATCGTCTGCAGCACCGCGACCCTGCTCTTAGCCCCTAACGTGCTCCGAGTCACGCTCAGGCAAGTGCGTGTTTTTTCTCTTTTTTTCCTCCACTTGTGTTAGGGTTCTCTTGCTAGGTAGGGAGGGCTGCTACAGCTAGGGAGGGGGAGAGAGGTTTACTCTGTCCCCATTGGCAGCCCTCCCCATCCCTGTCCCTGAACACAGACTGCTTCACTCTGGGGAGGCTAGAAATGGCTCCTGTCCGAGGTAGGAATGAATGAGTTAAAGCCCCACCATGGGGTGGCTGTGCCTTGGACCCTCACACAGATGGCAAACCAGCTCACGTGATCATGCGTGTTTGTGGGTCTTTCCTACAGGTTGTATGCCTAGGTCTGCTGAGTAGGAACCGCCCTACTCATCCCCACCCCTCCCAACATAGATGTTCCCAGATCAGTGTCTTGTCACGCAAATAATGTCATTCCGGGCCCCAGCCCTGTAGACTCAAGCCCCTGGAAGGTGGGGTTGAGGGACACTGAGCCATGGCGTTGCCCATCCTGTCCCTGACCATCTGTCCTGGTGGCCTCTTCCTTGGGCCCCACCCCTATCCTCAGGAATGGAATTGACACCAAGACTTGGGCTGCTTTGTGCAGAACCTATTGGGACCTCTGGTTCCTGAAACCAAGCACCAGGGAAGTCTGGCCCCTGAACCCCAATCATCCTCACCACCCAAGGGGAGCTCAGCTTCCTGTGATCAATTCTTCTGGTCCACCCCTTCACACCTCTTGTCTGCTCCTGTGGGAATGGCATTGACAGGTCCTCCTGCCTTGTGGGGAGCCTCAGCCCCCTCTTCCTGTCAGGTACCATAGCAAGGGCAGGGGCTTTGAAGACAGACAGGCCTGGGTTTTAGTCTAAGCCACCTGACCTTGGACAAGTAACTTTTACTCCCTAGCCTGTTCCCACGTTTTTAGAATAGGGTTGCTTTTGCTTCCTGAGGTTATAGTAAGGAGATGATGGGCGACATAGAGTGCCCAGGGTGGAACCCAGCATGGGCGAGACAGCTATGGCTGTTTATCTCCTTCCATTTTCCCCGGCATTGAAGTGGCATGAATTAGGACAGAGCTAGAGTCTTGAGGTGACCAGGGCCCAAGTCCAGAGATAAGAGAGAACATTTGTTGCTGCTCCAGCCCCAGGCAGGAGCCCCAGGAAGGAGTCATGCTTTTAGTTGGAAGAAGTAAACACCCCCCTTCCAATCTGTACACGTACCACCCCCTGCAGGGACTTGGGACTGACTCAGACTCCGATTCCTCCAGCGTGCAAAGAACTTTGTTTGGTGTTCTACGAAGCTGATGATTTGGGTTCAGCTTGTCCTGGAACCATGTTCTGATGATCAACTCTGACACAGAACATGGCAGCAAAAGGGGTGGGGGCCCTGGATGGGACTAAATTCTAGTCCCAGCTCTGCCATTCGATGGCTTTGTGATCTTGGGCAAGTCACTTAACCTCTCTGGGCTGTTTGCCTCTTTGTATACTAAGCATTAGACTTGATGACTCTATTGGAGCAGAGGCTGGTGCACAGGGAGGCTGCCTTGGGAGCCTGGGGTGGACTGCGCAGTCAGCAGCAGGCTCCCCGAGGAACCACTCACACCTGCCCAGCACCCGCTGAAGCCCCCAGCCACCCCAGCGGTAGCTGCCGGCATTGCCTTGGAGCCGGGTGGCTTGCTGTGGCAGGGCCAAAGGTGGCTGTGAAGCAGAGGTGGGAATTGTGAGTCCCAGCACCTGAGTCAGGAAACAGGGCCCTGCTTTAGCCGGTGACCACCCCCAATGGCAAAAACCGGCCTTCTTAGGGCTCCCAGAAGGTCAGAGTGCCAGTGCCTGAGGCCCACCCTCTTCCCAAGCACTGATGGCAGAAGCCACAGCAGCCTTTGGTCTTTGGGAGCCAGAATCCCAGGCACGCTGAGGAGGTGGCGGAATGGTTGAGTCGCCAAGTTCCGGAGTCTGAGTTTGGACGAGGTCTTGGACTAGGGTGAGGCCGGGGAGGTGCCCAGGGTGCAGAAATTAAGTGTGCAAGTGCAGTGTCAGCCTCCTTAAATTTTGTGCCCTTGGCACCCCCTGTGCCCCGCCCTAGTCCTCGCTGGCGATCTAGCTTTTCCCGGGACTTCGGTTTTCCTGTCTATAAAATGGAGCGCTCAAAGGACCTGACAGGGTTGTCATGTGGATTACGTGGACCAGTGCATGTCATCAGTGTGTCATAGCCCTGACACACCGTAGGTGCTCAGTAACTGTTAGCAATGGACGGTGATGGATATGACAGAGGGCACTGTTTTGTCCTCACTTTGGGGGGGTCCTTGGTGCCATCTTCATGGGAGAGGGTACAGCTGGGGGTCCAGGTGGGAGGGCAGAGCCCTTGAGGGGAGGCCTGCATTTTGGCTGGCGTTTTTTTCTGTCTCTTTTGCCCGGGCTCCTTCCCTTCTCCAGGTGTGGTTGTAGACAAGCGCATTCCAGCCCTGTTTGAGAGGGGGGAGAGGGAGAGACTCAAATCTGGAGAGGCCTGAGTGGCAGCTGCTCGTCCCCAGGGTAGGTCACAAAGGGGCAGGTTTTAGGTCCCACTTAGAAGGGGGAGGGGCCCCTGAAGAGAGCACCAAGGGCCAGCGCCCTGATGGGTGAGTCTCCCAGAGCTGGGACCCTCCCCACACCTGGATGTCAGAGCTCTGTCCATCTGGAAGGCTCAGGGTCACCTTGAGCTCCAGGCAAATACGTGGCTGAGATTTGGGGAGGGGAGTCGGTCTAGACTGAGCCCGAGCTACAGCTGCAGGGCCCCTGGGTAGGGAGCTCTGGACCCTGTATCCCACCTCTGCCCTGCACCTCCCCAGCCAGGAGGGCAGGTGGGACCCCACCTCCCCCCACTGCCCCACCCCAGCACGTCCGGCAGGGAGCCTGCAGGGGGTACACCCGGAGTGAGACCTTACCCCTTCCTAATTGGGGCAGAGACCAGATGGAGTTGAGGGGCTGCAGGGTGAATCACGCCCCCCCCCCCCCGCCCCCTCGCATCTTTCCAGGCCCCTCCCTCCTCCCTGAAAAAAGGGTGCCAGGCACGGGCAGGTAGGAGTGCGTCCTTAGAGTCTCCGCGTGACGGGAGCCTGCCCTGCTTCCAAAAAACCATCCCCACTCCGTGGCCGATGTTTGGGTAGCTTGCAGGGCGGGGGACCCCCGGCTAGGCTGGCTGTGGGGCACGTTGGCAGCCGAGGGGCGGCCGGGGCCCGAGCCAATGGGAGCCCGAGCCCAAGGGATTAGCAATTAGCCTGCTCGCGCGCCGGGTTCTGGGGAGGGGCGCCCTCGGGTGCGTCCTGCCCCGCGGCCCCGCCCCGCTCGGTGCGGGTGCAGAGCTCGCTGTAAACTCGGCGGCCGCGCGGGGAAGGGGCTGGGGCCGGGGCCGGGGAAGGGGCGGGATCCCTCCGCCCGCCAGCCCGCCCGCGGCCGCCCGCCGGATTAGCGGCTCTTTGTTCGGGGCCTGTTAACAAGTTCCTGGCTGAGCGCTCGGCTGCCGCCCGGGGAGCAGCCGTCCAGCCTCCGGCCACCGCGGCTCGGCGGCCTCCGCTGCGCCTCGGTTCTCACGCCCAGCGGCACCCCCGCCCCCACCGCCCTCCCCGGGGCCCGGAGACGTGGCTGGCCGGTGGGCCCCACTGGCGGGCGGTGTGGTGTGCGTAGGACTGCGGAGCACCCACCGCTGACCTCTGCGGAAAGGAAGAGATCGCAGAGCTCCGTGAGCACCGCCTGTAGGCCGGGGCTTTGAATGCGCCGTCATCGGTCCCATTTTACAGATGAGGGAGTGCGGGGCTTCCTGCCGTCCAAGTGGAACTAGGCTGGGCTGGAGTTCCAGTCCAGGTCTTTGACTACAAAACTCACACTCCTTCTGCTCGGAGAGAAGCCTGGGGCGGGAGAGGACGAGCCTTCAGTGGCTGTAAACTGTTACATTTTTTATTCTTAATTAACTTCGTGCTGGTGTTAATCATGGACCGTGCTGGGCTCTACCTGCATCGTCTGATCAGAATCAGGACAGCCCACAAGCTAGGTGAAGTTAGTCCCACTTCTTAGATGAAGTGGCAGGGCTGGAACCTTGTTACTGCTCAGCCTGACCCCCTTCCCTACACACTCCCACACCGTCGGAAGCAGAACACTGTTCCATGTGGTCATTTACTGCCAGGGCCTTGTCTGGTGCCCCATGGACATGAAAGGCTATGGGAGAACGTCAGGGAACCTTGATTCTCTGTGTGGTCTTGGGCTAATTCCCCCATCTCTCCAAGCTCATTGCCCCCTCTATATCCTGCCTCCTGACCCCATCTTGGGTGCTTCCTAAGCCTAGGCAGGGCTGTCCAGGCCCTAGGATTTTGAATATAAAACGCCCTGGGTGTTGGCTTTCCAACTTGCCCCCAACCACACATCTTCAGGTGGCTGGGACTGTTCAAAGCCACTTTCTTAGAATGAGAAGGAATCCTTCCCAGTAAGCTCCCCCAAATGGCTCTTGGCTCTTCCTTCTGGGGCCAGGCTGAATGCCTTCCCCCTTCTCAGTTATTTAAGACAGGGCCCCTGCCTGGCCCTGTCTGCTCTTTCCAGGCCAGGCACCTTCAGTCCTCTTAGCTGTTCCTCATGTAGCATGGTTCCAAGCCCCTTCTCTGTCTCCTACATCCTTGTTACCTGCCTCTGGATGTCAGTCCCAGCTCGTCCCACTGTGATACAATGCCCTGGCACGAACTAGCAGAGAATACTAAGTGTATCCATTGTAAACATTGGGAAACCCAACCCAAATCGACTTAAGCAAAAAGGGATTTATGGGCGCATGTAACTCAAAGACAGGGGGTAGACTAGCTTCAGGCATGGTTGGATCCAGGAAGAACAGTGTGACCAGGGTTCATGCCTCATCTCTGCTCTTCAGGGGTCGGCACCACTCTCCGACAGCCTCTCCCCTCACAGTTCCACGGTGGCTGCCACACTTACTGGCGTTACATTCTTGCAGGCCCAGTCCAGGGGGAAGGAGGGAGCATCTCTTTTCCTCAGCCATCCATCAAATGTCCTGGTCCTTCCTCATTGGGCCAACTCAAGTGCTGTGCCACGTGCGCCAGTCCCCACAGCCAAGCCACCTGTGCCACTGTCCTGTTTGCCACCACTCACAGATCTCCACTGAGAAGAGATGAGCGCATTGTTCTGAGATTTAACCAGTGTGCCATCAGTATAGGTTGCCCAAGTATTTAATAAGAATGCTGAAGAGCACCAAGGACACAGCCTGAGGCTCAAAGGTAAAGGCCCGAAAATGGATCAACCTGAGCTATTTAATCAGCGGTGTTAGAAAACAATGCTGGCCATTCAACAGGTTTTCCATTCCCTTCAATGTGCTGTCCTCTGGTTCATGTATCTCCATTTGCAGATCCTGAGATATTGTATCAGGTGCCTGGCTGAAATCCAGACACACTGTTTCCAACCTGGCCCTGAACTACCGCAACAGTAACTCTATGATAAGGGAAGCCGGTCTGGAGGGAAGGGTTCGTGGGAGTCCTGGTGTGTCTCTGTGTGGCCCCTACCTTCCTGCTCATCTGTAACAGACGGAGAAGCTCCACGGGAATCATGCCTGGGGTTTGCGGCGGGTCATCAGGCTGTGGCCCCTTCAGTGGACATTGGTTGGGTTTTGTATTTGTCCGGCTGCCATTCCTGGTCCCACTAGGACCCCATGACCTCTCTCCTTTTGGATACAGCCTTGGTGGGGATTTAGGGGGACCCCTAATCTCAGCAGCAGGGCTCAATGAGACAAGTAAGTCATTTCCCCGGTCCTGGTTCCTTTCTCCCTTCAGCACCTGCTTTTTAAGCCTCTTGTCCCTTCTCTCAATGACCCAATTTCTTGCAAGTATTTTCCCTTTTTTGCTTAAATTTGTGAGAGTCGGTTTTGCTGCTTGCGCTTGAAGAACCCTGATGTGCTCACCGAGTCCAGCTTGCCTCCTCTTCCGAGAGCTCAACCCCAGCTCATGAGTCTCCTGCCCTGTGGCCGCTCCCACTCCCGCTTTCTTGGAGGTCAGCACGAGATCCCCCTGCCAGCCCCTGGGGTGGGATCTGTCTGGGTCAAAAGACCTGAACTCATTCAAAACAACCGCTTGGCCTGTGATCGCTGCCCTCCGATCCTCAGTGCTTTCTTGCCGGAGTGCGTCCTGCCCCTCTAGCTCAATGTCCTCAGCTGCAAAATGGTGGGGCAGATGGGCCGGCTTCCTGGAGGCCCCCCCCCCCCACAGCAGGCCCGCTCTTCCTCCTCCAAGCCCCCTCCCGCACCATGTGGCTTTGGCATTTCCCCCAAGCCCCAGCTGGACCTGAGCTCAGCCTTCCCTACATGCTTCTCCACTCCGTGTCTCTTGTCAGTGGTTTTGTACTTGGTTTTCGTCCATCTTTCCATGTTGGTCATGTCCAGTCAGAATCCGAGCCTACCAAATGCCTCAGAACTTCCCTGACACTCCTAGAGACCTTTCTCCAGATCTTTTGGGATCACACAGCCAGAGATCCATGTCTGAGACCCACCCATTCCTCTCAAGATGCCTTTCCTTTTAGATCCCTGGCTCTACTGGGGGGCCTCTCTTTGGTGAGAATTGTGTGAAGCCCACCACCCAAAGGCCAGGAAGCCCTCCCTCCCGGTGGTCAGCATCCCCTCTCAAGCACGGTACACTGGTAGATGTTTAGCACTTGGCGCTCTGGGAGAGCTGGAGGCCTGGTTCGCCAATTTCCATGGTGTGAATACTCCCACTAGAGCCTGTTTTCAGCTACCAGTGTGATGATGTCAACTGGCTTGCAAAATTCTAGAAATTTTAATGAGGGGCACGCTCTCTCTCTCTCTTTTTAGATTTATTTATTTATTTTAGATAGCACACGTGAGCAGG
This sequence comes from Ursus americanus, assembly GCF_024610735.1. Classification (NCBI taxonomy): domain Eukaryota; kingdom Metazoa; phylum Chordata; class Mammalia; order Carnivora; family Ursidae; genus Ursus; species Ursus americanus. The sequence goes on along the minus strand of NC_142141.1, from coordinate 2,577,246 downwards.
GGGAGGGAGAGGAGAGGGAGAGAAGCGATTCCCCGCTGTGTGGGGAGCCTAACTTGGGGCTAGATCCCGTGACCCTGAGAGATCATGAGCTGAGCCGAAATCAAGAGGTGAATGCTTAAGCAACTGAGCCACCAGGTGCCCCAGTGATGGGCTCTCTTTAGCACAGGCGAGCTGGCTCCAGCACACTGCTGTTCCCTGGTCACCCCAGTCCTCTGAGGGAGTCACAGGAAGGGAGTGGGCCTGTAGGACCCATTGATCTCCCCAAGCTAGGTGGGGCTGCTCCTTCTGGACACCAGGCTCTTCGGTGGGCTGAGGGTGGGGAGTCCCTGAGGCACAAGAGCCACTAAGAACCAGGGCTCTGCAGGTGATGGAGTGCGTTAGAATCTTAAACTGGATGACCTTAGGCAGGTGACTTCAGCTCTCTGTGCCTTGGTTTCCTCATCTAGAAAATATGGATAATGAAAGGTTCCTACCTCATAGGGTTGCCCGGAGTAAATGAAGTATTCCGCGGGGAACAACTCAGCCCCGTGCCAGGCCCACGGTGAATGCTCTGTACATGGGAGGTGCTGCCCACGCTATGGGGACACTTTGGGCCTCCCTCTGGGACCACACCAGAGGTGTGGGGGAGTGGAGCACCAGGTCCTTGGTTGACAAAAATGGCAGAGAGCCTCAAGGGCAAGACCCTGCAGGTCTGGAATCTTGGGAAGGTGCTTATTCTGGGGTACGAGCTTTCGTGGGAGGGTTTGAGAAAGAAGGTTGACATGGTGAAGGATGACTCACCCCCAGTGACTTGGCCAGGTATGACTCCTGACAGCCTGAAGACCTAAGGATGAGCAAAGCAGAGGGGTGGCAGGGGCCACAGCGACATTTGAGAGCCTAGATGGGCCAGGCAGGGGTAACCTCCCTGCCGGCCTGCAGACTGGACGGACCGTGGCTTCAGGGATTTTCCTGGCTACCCCCATCCTCTGCTCCTGAGTTCCAGGGGCCCTCCGAGGCCAGAGGAAAGGGATTCTACCTGGGGCCTGGGCGGGTGGTGGGATGGGGCCCGACAGTGAAGGGGTGGGGGAGGGCACAGGCATTCCCTGGTGACAGTGTGTGTGCTGGGGGTGCCAGGAGGCACAGGCCAGCTGGGGCAGATGGGGCCTGTAGGGAGCCAACAAGTGATAGGGCTGGCCACATCGTTGAGCTGGGGAGTGACAGGAGGTGAGTGGTGTTTAAGGAAGATTAATCTGGCAGCACATGTAGGATAGATGGGAGCAGGGAGAGGCTGGAGGCAAGGAGACCAGCCAGGAGGCTGCAGCGGTCATCCAGGCAAGAAATGATGAGCCCCCCACCTTCCCAGTGAGCAAGCAGCAGGGATGGAGTAAAAGAGATGGATGTGGGAGACATTTGAAAGGAGGAGCCTCTGGATGTTACATGTGGGAGGCAAGGGACCGGGAAGAGGCAAACATGTTTCAGAGATCTTGAGCCAGGGGAAGTGATGTCAGAAAGAGAAAATGGATTGGGAGCTGTGTAATGGAGGGACAGAAGCTGAAAGAGCAAGAAGGCTGCACAGTGCCGTGGGCTGCAACCAGGGACCTGCACCATGCCAGGGCCTCTCCAGACCACAGCCATCTGTCTGGGCACTTTGGCCATAAGCAACAGAACCCGCCTCTGGCCAGTGGGTAACAAACAGACAGACTTAAAGTCATGTCCCAAGAGAGAAGTCCTCAAAGGCCTGGGTGGTGATGGAGTTGTACTGTTTAATTTAAGGCACTGAAGGCAGGAAGGGAAGATGGAGTTGCTTTGTTCTGTATAGCCCCAGAGGGTAGGGTTGGGACCAGCAGGTGCGAGACACTGGAGGCTGAGAAAGACCTTCCTAATAGGTGAGGACACAGGTGGTCTTAGCAGGCAGCAAGCTCTCCATCTGGTGGGGCGGTGGGGGGGGCGGGGGAGGTTGTTGAAACAGGCCCTGTTGGGGCCTCTCATGGAGACCATGGATGGGAGGCAGGCGGCCTTGGTGAGGCTCTGTGGCAAAAGGGAAAGGCTGGGGCTCCTGGAATGACTTGGACTCTACTCTCAGCCCTACCCATACTCATTGTCCTTGGGAAGTTTCTCGCCCTTTGGGAACTGGGCTTTCTGGCGAGTTGACCCCATCTCATGAGATGTGGTAGTTTCTCTGGTGCCTATGGTTTTGAGTATTTAGCACATGTTCTCATGGGCACGGCACCTGTACTCTTCCTTAGGTGACCTCCTCCCCGACACCATGTCCTGTTGGGACTGTCAGTCATGGGCAAATCCTGGTGCACATCCTGGACTCCGTGATTGGTTCCAAGTGGCCACGTGACCAGTCAGGATTCTTCTCATGGCTTTCCCCACGTGGAGGTGGAGAAGTTGCCTTCTCTGCCTCTGGGGTTAGCAGCTGTGAAGATGCAGGGGGGGGGATGTTGGGCCAGTGGCAGCTACTTCCCCCTTGTGTGGAGAGAGCCTGTCTGGTGAGGGGAGTGAGGCCAATACATGTGGAAATCAGAGACAAACAGCAGGGAAGATTGTCCTGGAGGCCCCAAGGCCCTAGAGACTTCGGTCCCTGCACTCTTCTGTCAATCCCATGAGCCAAGAAATTCCTGTTTAGGCTTATGCCAGTGTGGGTTGGGTCTTGGTACTGCACCTGGAAGGGGCCTGGCATGTACCCAAAGGTGGCAGTGTGCAGAGAAGTCAACCCCCAGGTGGCACATACAACGTTTAAAAAAAAGAGAGAATTCACACACAAAAAGTCCAGATCTCAGGCTTCCCTTGAAGACTCAGATCTGGCACTGAGAGCCCATTTTCCTGGGCGGCCAGGAGCCGGGACCAGGCTGTCACCTTGGCAAGTGTGTGCCCCCACTGCCCATGCACACAAGGCTGCATTCTGCACCTCACACGCAGTGCTCGGCACATGGCAGGCACGGTCCTGCCCCTTCCCTCCCTTCCAGCTTGAAAAGCCCACATTTGGGGCCTTAGATTTCACTGGTTCATTTTGAGGCAGCGACAGAAGGTCAGGCGGAAACGTCTAAATGACCACTGGAAAGCCAGGACTGGCACTTGGAGACGCAGTGAGGGTGGGAAGTGGAGATGAAAGGCCCATTTGTAAGGAGCTGGTCATGGGCACCGTGAGCTCAGATCCCATTCTAAGGAGCGACTGGGGATGGCTGCCGTTGACACGGAAAAGGAAAATTTGGGAGGAGTTTCCGAGGAAGCCAGAGGCAGACCAAAGTGAGAGCAGTGGAAGCCAAGAGAGTTTCAGGTTTGGAGCACGGCTGGGAGGCGGCGGGGAAAGCTGCAGGCGGGGAGGGTGCGTGCAGATGAGGGAGGCCTGGAGGACCCTCGCCCCCAGGAGGTCGACAGGAGCTGCTTGGGACCATTGCTCAGAAGCACAGAACCAGCATTAGAGAGTGGGGAAGAGTGGGTGCCAGGACACAGAGGACACTCAGAAATTGTAGAGCTGGGGTGCAAGGATATTAGAGCCAGGAAAGGCTCAGGTTCTGGCAGATTCCTCAGAGGAGGAACCTGAGCAAAGGGAGCAGGGGCAAGACAAGGTTGATTGCTGAGTGTTTGCAAAGCACTTGCTTGGAAGCTGTCTGCAGGTGGGCTCAGAGATGATGTGCCCACGCAGAGTCACACCCCCTGCAGAGCCAGGATGCAGCCCCAGCCCCTCTGCATGCCATCTGCGGAGGGGGGTGGGGCAGAAGGTCCAGGGCCCCAGTGAGCTTTCGAGGGAAGTGGAGAAGATGGACTGGGGGACAGGGCAAGGTGAAGGTGGGGGCGCACCTGTCATTAAGTACGCGTTGATGGAACACCTCCTGTGTGCCAGACCAGGCTTCTGCTCTATGAATACGCAGTGAGCAAGGCAGGAACTGTCCCTACCTTGAGGAACTCACGTTCTAGTGGGAGGAGACGACCATCAACTAGTAGATTCAGATAATGAGGAGTGTTCTCCAGGAGTTGGAAGGCCGGCAGAGGCCACATGACCACGTGACCAGGAGTGAGCTCATGCGGGCATGTTGAGTGCTGGTTAGACTGGATGGTCAGACCTGTCTGAGGAAGGTGGGAATGAACTTGGTTACTAAGGGGTCCGTTGTGGTCTGGGCACAGGAACGTGTGGAGTTAGGTGAAGAGAAAGCATCATGACTTATCTCTGTGTTCGTTTATGCTATAGGCCCCCTTGTCTACCAGAAAGGCTCAAAATCGCTGAAGCAGATCTGGTAAGGCCAACAGGGGTAAGGAAGATGGCTAGGAGGCGGGGGTGTGGGACAGGAGAGCCCAGGTATGGAGTGGCTGGCTCTGTCCTAGCCTGGGAGTCAGGAGGCCAGGGTCCCAGGAGAGCGGGAGCCCAGCCCAAGCCTTCCTTACCCCCGATGTGCGCCTCTGCCTCGTTGTGGAATGGAGCCAATGATCCAGAAGGACCCGGGCCTGGGCTGTCCTGTTGCTGATCCGGAGGCAGGGGTGGGGAGAGGGCCGGGAGTCGGGGAGGTGCGAGGAGAAGGCAAGACAGGCCTGTAGTCTCGGAGCCTGCTGCTCCCACCACCTCCCCAGACCAAATACTAGCCTGTGAAATGTGCTGAGGGAAGTCCGATGCAGTTGAGATTCAGTCCCTTCTCAAGTGTTTTGATGCATGTGTACATATATGCATACATATTTTTTTAATTGGAGTGAAACTCACGTCGCATAGAATTAACCATTTTAAAGTACGCCGTTTAGCGGCATTTAGTACATTCACAGTGTTGTACAACCGTCACCTCTCTTTAGTTCCAAAAGATTTTCTTCACCCCAAGGGGTTACCCCATTAGCAGTCGCTTCCTATCCCTCCTTCCCCCCACCCCTGGCAAACGCTGGCCTGCTGTCTGTCCCTGTGCATTGGCCTACCCTGGGTATTTTCCTGTAAATGGAATTGGACAACATGGGGCCTTTCGTGTCTGGCTTCTTTCACTGAGCGCAGTGTTTTCCAGGCGAATCCGCGCTGTGGCGTGTATCAGCACATCATTCCTTTTTATGGCCGAATAATACTCCCTTGTATGGATAGACCCCTTTTTGTTTATCCATTATCATCCGTTTGGGTTTCCACCTGTTGGCTGGCGTGAATAATGCTGCTTTGAACACTCATGTGTGAGCATTTGTTCAAACACCTGTTTTCGGTTCTCTTTGGTATATACCTAGGAGTGGAATTGCTGGGTCGTATGGTAGGTAATTCTAGGTTTCATTTTTTGAGGAAACACCAAATTGTTTTCCTCAGCAACTGTACCATTTTATGTTCCCACCAGCAATGCGTGAGGGTTCCAGTGTCTCCACGTCCTAATGCTAATTTCTGATTCATTAAATTCTTACAAAAATCGCTCTTCTCCTCTCTTGGCGCTCCTGCACCGCTCATGCCTGCGTCCGCGTGGCGCGTGCCATGAGGCCGGCCAGCGCTGCCCGGTGTGGCTCTCATGGTCCAGAGCTGGCATCGCGGGGCAGGCCGGGGGCCCGGGCCGCTGGAGACACGCGGTTCTGCAGCAGGGAGTGGGGCAGGCCGGCTGTCAGGGATGGGGCTGGGCTTTGACTCCTGTGTCCCTCTGCCCTCCCTCTCCCTATGTGCGCGCCCCAGCCGGGAGCGGCCCTCGCCACCCCTCTGCATCTCATCGCCAGGATAAATGTAGCTACAAACAACGCGGGCCGGGTGCTAATTTGTCAGACGCAGTGCGCGGCTGTGATTCCGAATGCATTAACATTTTCACGTGAAATCACTTCAATTTTTAGTGATTAAGAAGTATTTGTTTTAAAGCATCAGGATGATTTACTGTGGGCCTGGGGAGTGGGGGGGGCAGGGGTGGGGAAGCCCCCAGGTGTGATGTCATTCACAGGCACCGGCATAAACCAAGCTCATGCCAGTCATCACCCTCCGCCCACCTGTGCCCATCACAGGCTTCCTGGGTTTGGGGCTGGAGGTGGCAAGGAGTGGGAGTGTTGCAGGACCAGGGGGTAGAGATGGTGAGGTCTGAGGGTCCCTTGAAGGCACTGGGACCCAGAAGTCTCAGCCCCCACTATCTTCTTGTTTCTTCTTGTCATTCAAGCCCCACTGAAAGTCATCTCCTCACAGAGGCTCCCCTTGGTCCCCTAACCTCATGTGGCGGCTTTGCAACATCAGAGGTGACCTTCTTTATTGACTTATTTACTTGTTTATTCCCCCCCATCCCAACATTAGAACACAAGCTTCCAGAGGGACTTTGGCTTGCTCCCTGCTACATCCCCTGTGCCTAGAACAAGCCTGGCACTAAGTAGATGCTCAATATTGGATGGGTGGATGGATGGATGGATGGATGGATGGATGGATGGATGGATGGATGGATGGATGGGTGGGTGGGTGGGTGGGTGGGTGGATGGATGGATGGATGGGTGGGTGGGTAGGTGGATGGATGGATGGGTGGATGGATGGGTGGATGGATGAGTGGGTGGATGGATGGATGGGTGGGTGGGTGGATGGATGGATGGGTGGGTGGATGGATGGGTACAGAAGGGCACGGAAGACTCCTCACCGTACCTCGCATCCTGTCATCCTTAAGTCAAGCTCTCCGTGACTTGAGGAAACCCAGCCCTTCCCTGGCAAGTCACCTCTGGTGTGCCAGTCTCTGGGCACCTGGGAAGCGCAAGTTCATTAGCACCGGGGCTGCACTCCTAGGCCTCCAAACTGCTCCCCAATGCTTGCTCATCACCTCCAGTCTTTAGAACCTCTGTGCCGCCCTCTCTGGATGGATGGGAGCTGCTCTACGGGGTTCCCAACAGATGAGTTCCTCCGGGTCCCAGCTGCTGCCAGCCCTCCCCTCCCCTCCCCTCCCAGGGGCTCTCAAGCAGGATGGCCTCCCTGGAGCAGCTCACAGGGCAGCCAAGGTCTGGGCGTGAAGGCATGCGCCTGCCGGGGGCACGTGTGTGGCGTGAATCTGCTTATATACTGGCGCGTGTGCAATAGAAGGTCCTCGGAGCTTTGCCAAGTGAGAACCAGGATCCGGCTGGCCTCTCCCCACAGTGGGCACGCAGGAGGCCCTTCCTCACCCTTCTGCCATCCTAAACTTGTGTGGCTCCCCACCCTCCCCCACTCCCCCAGATCAGACCCCTCCCCCCACCTTACCCCAGTGAAAGGAAAATAACTGGAAGCTTTTATCGTTCAGCAGAAGCAACATCAGAAAACAATTATTGTTTTAATTACCTGCTGTCGCTGTACAAGACAGGGAGGTTGTAAAGCGCGATAAAATCTTTCATGTTAATGGACTGCCAGCCTGGGCCAGGGCACGATTTATGGGACTGCAGCTGGCAACTCCAGTCAGCTGGTATAGAGACCCCAGGGCCCCCTCTCCCTGTCCCTAAGGCCAGGTCTTCCGGGCCGGGGGAGATATGCCAGCACGTACCCAGAAGCGTCCTGGAGGCTCCATTCCCTGCAGGGTGAACCTTGGATTGACCCGTCTTTCTGCTCCACGGAAGACATGCCAGTGTTGGGCTGGAACTGCAGTGGAGGCCTGTCTCCCCACAACCCTGCTCTGCTGTGGCCACCCCCATCCTCCAGCCACCCCCATAAGCCCTGTCTCCTGCCCTCTGCCTTCTGGCAGAGGTCCTCATCTGTCCTCCTGCTTTCAGCCCAGCCAGCGTTACTGCTGTGCCTGCATCTCCCCAAAGCCCCAGATGGCACACCCCTGCCTGGGGAACCCTCCTCCCTTTTAAGCACTTTCACACAGCTTTGAGGGGGTACTGTCATCATTCCCATTTTACAGATATGGAAACTGAGGCATGGAGAAGTCAAGTGTTTGGCTGTCAGTCTGACTTCAGAGAGAGGGCTGGTCTGAAGATTAAATGGGGTAACAGTTATGAAGTCCTTGAAACAGTGCCAGGAATAGAGTTCATGGCCAATACATTTTAGCTCTAATAATAATTCTTGCTGTCATTGCTGTTCAACTTGGAGCAAATAACTTAGCTGCTTTAGTTATACCTCACTTTCCTTACCTATAAAATGGGGACATTGCTCCCCTACCCTATAGGGTGAGGGCATCAAATAAGCCCGTGCCATAGTGAGTGGCATAGGGCAAGGTGTGTGGTGAGAACAGAGGACCTGTTAGCTGCTGGCCTTGCTGTTGCCATGGTAACGGTGGCAGAAGTTGAGGCTGTGAAGATAAGTTGAGTCCACATTATGCAAGGCCCTTAATGCCACACCAAGGAGTTTCAAGCCATTCCAGAGACAGTGGGGACCTGCTGAAGATTTGAAATCAGGACACACATGATCAGATCTGGGTTTTAGAAGGATCATGGTGGCCCAATGGCAGATCAGTGGGTGAGAGAGCAAAGCTCAGAACCAGAATGATCCAGATGATGGCTGACAAGGCCTGCACCCTGGCCATGGCAGGGACAGTACCAAAGCCATGAAGACCCAGTGTCAAGCATGGGTCTGGCATGCGTGGTGGCCACTCTCGCTGACAGTATGTAGGTAACAGGCTAAGTCCCAGGGCACAGCAGGAATATCTGGGGCTGCAGCCAAGTCCAAGTAGGGAAGAGAATCTTTAGGCCGTTGGCAGGGACTGGGGTGGGGCTTTCTCTGAGCAACCTCAGGAGCCTGGCCATGTCCCCCGGATAGGCTTGGGTGCAGGCTGGGAGTCTGCGTGGATGGCCTCGCTTGTTCATTCATTCACTCACCACTCGTTCGTACATCCCTTAACTCAAGTCCTCAACAAATGTTTGTTGAGCACCATTCTGTACCAGGCTCTGAGCCAGACCCTGGGGACGCGGGGAAGTATGGCGGCGCCCTCCTGAAGGCTGGTGCTCTCGTGGAGGAGATGGGCAACGAGCCAGTGAGCACATGAAGAAATGGAATAATTGCATGCTGTCGGGAGTGCAGAGAACAGAGAAGGCACTGAGATAGAGGTCCCCCTCCTCTCTCCTCCTCTCGCTCCCTGGCCTGTCTGCCTGTGAGAAGTGGCTCACGGCTCCCCGGCCCTGCCGAGATGCATGGTTGGCATTAGTGGCCCAGCCTGCCCGATATGTCTCCCTGTCTTCTCTGGATTACTTCCACCATTTTGGCTATCACTTCAGAACTCTAATATATTCCTCAGGGCCCGGGAGGGGCCATTCATTTAAAGATCTTTCTATGGAGTCTTCTCCTCTGAGGACCTGAGGGAAAGAAAAATGCCAGGAGAGGACGAAAAAGAGAGCAAGAGGAATCTGATATCAGAACTCCCAAGCAGCAGGAGACACAGTAGGGATCAGGGCCCAGCTTGCTCAGAGACGTATCTATCCAGTAGTGTAAGTACTTCCCCTCCTCCCTTCTGCCTGCACCCCTGCAGGAATCTGAGCTCTGACATCCCACCCCCCTAAGGGGAAGCTGTCCCCAGGTGCTGGGAGATGGTGTCCCTGATTATAATTCAGTTTGCAGGCGTTCCTCCCTCCTCCCTCCCAGTTCTCTGACAGGCCTCATGTGTCCTGTGAGGGCTCCTGTGGAGACAGCCTCGGTGCGCTCTGTCCCCTGTAGCTGGGCCAGAGTGGCTGGCAAGCTGGACCCACCCTGTGCCAGGTGGCTAGAGAAAACAGGCCAGTGGGACACCCCCGCGGCAGCATGGAGTGCAGGAAGGAGATAAGCTTGCTCTGGGCCATGATCGGTGCTTGTAGGACTCTCCAGGCTGGGAGTCATCACCCCTTCGGGATTTCAGGTGGCAGCTACTTCTCATGAAAGCATTCAGAAGTTCTAGGTCCCTGCCTGGCACTGTGGGCAACCTCTGCCCTCTGCAAGCAGTGTGGCCAAGGAGAGAGGTGGTCTCAGGCTGTCTTGGAGGGGTGACAGGGGCTCTCACGCATCTCATGAGGCTGAAAATGAGGTCTCTGGCCAGGGGATGGCTTGGTACACCTGGTATTGGTACAACCGAGGAAATATGTGCCCACGGGTGAAGGTGACCTCACGGCATGCTTGGAAAACAGGGATGCCTGCACCTGGGGGCTCAGGGTCACCTGCCAGGCCTGCCTCTCTTCTAAGTGTGAACAGAGGCTGCCTGCCCAGCCCACTGTATGGCAGTTGGGCAGCTCGCCGGGCCCCCTGCCCATGGCCGAGAGAGGTCCTCATCAGGCTTCTCTAACAACCCTAGTCCAAATTTCAGGAAATTCCCTGATCCCCTCCCAACAGCTCCAGATGCTCCAGAGCCTCTGATCCATTTCTCTCATGTGCTGGCATTTTTCTGCCTGGCTCCATCCCCTTCCCTCCTGTCAAACACGTGAAATCACTGGGCTCCTCAAAGGCCAATGCCAAGTCCCTCCTCAGCATGCAGGTGTATGAGTGAGTGTGGAGGGAAGTGTGGGTGTGTGAGTAAACACTTGTGTGCCTGAACATTGGTGTAGAGGCACCAACATCAGTAGAAATGGATGCTTTGAGAAAGGGTGTGTGTGTGTGTGTGTGTGTGTGTGTGTGTGTGTGTGTGTGTCCTCTGACTCTGTGTATCCTACCTGTTCTGGGGTGTGGGTCCTCTGTGAAAGTGTATCTTAAAAATGGATTAATCTGGAATTTGAAGCAACTGTTTTATCATTGATAAGGAGCTGACAAAGAAAGGAAACAAAAGGTCTGAATTAATAAACAGTGTTCTGGATAGAGAAGTGTAAGATGTGAGCTCAGCCAAGAATTGGAGCTAATCTTTTTTTTTTAACATTTAAATAAAAGATCTGGAAGAGAATGTGTACAGTGAAATCACCAAGTTTGCAGTTAAATCTAAACTCTCCTGGGTGGTAGTAAAATGCCAGGCTGGTGAGGGATAAGCTTTAGAAAATCTTATCTTGAAAGGCAGTGGGTTGGGCAGAGAATGGCCAGCAAATTTTAGTTGGGGGAAAATAATGCGGATGGTGTCTGGGGAAAGGTATTTGAAGTTTCTTTCCTAAAGAGGGACCCAGAAAGGCAATAGAAGGCTGGACATGGTTGGGAAGGGAGTTTGAAGCAAGCCATAAATGTTCCCTTCTCCTGACACATGAGCAAGGGGCACGTGCGTCAACATTCTGGTGTACTTGTGCTCATGCCTCCTTAGGAGGGCCCCCCACCCAAGATGGGGGGAACCTGGGTTTTATTACAGACTTACATGATCTGAATAATTCATTTGCCTTCCTTTGCCCTCAGTTTGTATGTCTGTGAAATGGAAGTCGTGATCCCTGGGGCCTGCTGCACAGGAGTGAGAGACGCTGAGCTCTCACACAGAGGAGTGTATAGGCAACTATAAAGTTCACTACAGCCACGAGTGGTTGTTCTCAAGAGAGTTGTGATGAGAAGGCAACTGTCGTATAAAATCAGACTACCCCGCCTGGGACAACTGGGTACAGAGAGAAGCTAAGCAGGAATATGGTAGAAATCTATAACATCAGAAAGGGTGTAGAGAAGGAACATGGGCTCCTTCACTAAATCCCAGCCTGACAGAATGAACCTCTCCCCATTCCTGGACCCCACCAAAGCTCAAGAGAGGTAAGTTTAAAACCAATAACAGGAAATCCTGCTGCACTCAGCAGGGAATAAACTTTGAAAATCATTTCCCCTAGTGGTGATACAGGCTGGAAATATAAATTGCTTCCGGAAAGGTTAGATAAGTTCATGGATGGTGGAGTCAGAATAGTTCTTAGGCAAAATTAGAATGTTGGGAGGTCTCCAGGCTGTGAGGATGATGTCAGAGAGGAAGTCCTGTCACAGCCAAATGCCTGGGCCAGACCGAACCACCTGGTAGTCCTGCCTCTGTACGTGTGTGTGTGTGAGCCTGTATTTGGGACTACCTTGTCCCTATCTGATGAAAATGGCTCCTCACTTACCAGTCCACTGCTGTTCTGAAACTTTACTTCCTCCCCAGTCCCTCACCCCCATTGCTGTCCCCTATCCCCGCCCTCCCATTTCCACCTTCACAGTGTTGACCTGTGCTCCATCTTGCCCCGTCCATCTCCCCTGTCACCATAGAGCAGCCACACACCCTCCCTCTGTGTACTGTCTTCCAGCACAGGCACCTTGCTTGGCAGTGCCCATGAGCCAGTGAGGACTGGAAGCTCCGCCAGGCCCTCCAGTTAATGCTGTTGGCATGCAGAGTCTCTCTCCGGCTGCCTGCCCAGGGCCCATCTCTGCCTGGCTGTCTCTTCCAGGGTCCCCAGCAGAGGCTGACTGAATGAAGACTGACGTTCAAGCCCTTCAGGAACCCACAACCCTGGAGAGCTTGGACACCTGAGGATGGACTGATACCTATGCTGGGGACAATGTTACCATCAGGAAGTGGGCCTGCTTGGGTCTGGGCCAGGTTATCTGTCTCATGCAGAAGGTCTTGGGGGACTTGGATTAGCAAGGGGAGGCAAGATTATGGAGTCTGCTTCCCCACTGTGGTTCTTAGGTCCTCTGAGCCCTTTCCGAGTTACCATGGATGGGCTGTGGGCTCTGTGTTAGCACCACAGATAGCGGTCCCTGAGGCAGCGCATGCTTTCAGCACCACGGACAGCTCTGCTTGGTGCCACTGCCTGCTCTTGGGGCCACTCCACCTACCTCTGCTCCTACCTCTGCTGGCTCCCCTGGGGAAGTCCCCGCCACCACCTCCAGAGGATTCATTAATCCATTCACCAAGATTCACTGGGCACCTGCCTACTATGTGCTAGCCTCTGTTTTAGATGCTGGGAGCACATCACTGAGCAAAACAAATACTCACCCTGTGGAGCCTCCGTTCCTCCAGGTCTGGACTCCTGCCCGATAGGCTTCCACTGATGTTCCCCGAGCTTGCTCCAGGCAAGGTGGCCCTGCATGTCCATGGAAGGTGAACATGTTATGCTTTCTTACAAACCCGATTCTTCTGTTTAACTTGTGTGAGGGAGCTGGAGAGGCAGAGAGTAGGCATTGGTGAGGCCCAGTTCAGATGGTATTTTAGGATTCTAGAAAGCCAGCGGCATCTAGTCATGCCTCTGCTGAAAAACCTTCCATGGTTCCCCAGTGCCTCTGGAAATGAATAGCAGTTTCCCAAGCTATCAGTCCAGCCCCTGGTAAAATGTTGCTCCCCCATCTTGCCAGTCCTGTCTTTGTGCCTCTCTTCTCTTGTTTCCTACACTCCAGCCAAACTGGATTCTCAGTTAAGCATCTTTTGGTTGCAATATGACAGAACACTCAACTCAAACAGACTTAAACAGTAAATGGATGTTATTGACTCTTGTAACTAAAAAGCCCAAAGGTATGGCTGACTTTGGGCAAGGCTTGATCCACTGGCTCAAACGATGTCACTCAGCAGCTACTCTCTCCGTTTCTCTGCTCTGCCATCTGTGGCTTTGGCTACATGCTTGGCATCCTCAGGGCAGCCCCCAACAACTCCACACACTCCTTGTCTTGGTAGCAAAATGACTGCAGCAGCCCAACCCCCACATCATTCATTGACTGGCTCCCACACCTCTCCCAAACCAATCACCAAATCCAGGACAGGAAATACAATTGGTTTAAGCCAATCAGGGCCCACTCCTGGAGCTGGTGGGAGAGTCATTTCTACCCAACACACACAGCTGAATGTAGAACAACAGGGGATCCCCAGAGAAGTGGTTTGGGACAATGGGAGAGATGGAAGCTGGGGAGGAGTCAGCAGGTGTCCAGTCATTGAACATTATTTTCTTTTCTGCTTCCCTGATTTGGTACCTGCCGCTCCCCTGTCGTCTCACCTGCTGATACCCTGTGCCACCTCCAAGGCCTTTCTCAAATGCTACTGCCTTGCTCACTCTGCTCCTTTAGCTCCCATCAGGAAGTCACATCTACCTCCTCTGATCCCTCACTGCACTTAGCTCACTTCTCCCTTCTGTCTTCTCCCCATTCCCTGATCCGCAGGCAGTGAGTGGAGTGGACATGCAACCCAGGGCACGTGTGCTGGATGCAACTGGGTGATGGATGGCCGCTGTCACATTGGCTCAGTGGGGTGGGATAACAGCATTGCTGATCCACAGACAGGCCAGGAGGACCAGCAGGCTGGGCAGGCCCAGGGCCATCCCTCATGGCCACGTCCACAGGGCCTGGGCTGTCCCTTGCCATCACCCCTAGTGAAGGCTTGGACTTGCTCAGTCTGTGGGTGGAGTCTTTGCCTCTGAAACTGTCCTGCAGTGCCTGTCTAGATGTGACAGGAACCAGGCAGCACCCTGGGTTCTTTGTCCTCCTGTGGTTTCACTACCTCCTTTTTCTTCTCAGCGTTAACCTCCTTCAGGCCTCTCTAGCATTGGCGGGGGGAGTTAGTGGGGAGAGGGAGGACTTGTGAGGACCCTGGTGGCCTAAGAGAGGTGGGGCACTGGATCGGAGTGTCCGAGGGAGTGGGGAAGGAGCACAGCCGTGCTGACATGGAGGGGGCACAGATAGGAGGTGGGGCAGTGACAGAAGTTGGGCTGTGGGTCTGCGGAGGGACCAGAGCCATTATTCATTCCCACCACCAAGCCTTCCAGCTTCCCTCAATGAGGTGACACTCACACTTTCAAGCTCTTGTTTTAATAACCAGTTGGGCCCAGCCAGGGGCTGACCACATCTCGTCATTTCTTTCTGTTTGATAGGGGCCCTCACCCTGTCCGGGAGCCACTGATCTGGAGCAGACCTCAGGGTGGCCAAGCCCTCAAGTGAGGGACAAGCAGGGATTCACTGTGAAGGAGCTGGTAGGCAGAACAAGAGGGAGGCTTCTCCCCAACCTGGCCCCGGGCCTCCCTGATGACCGTCTTCTAAATCACTAAACAAGGGGATATATCATCACCAGGCCAACTTCAGAGAAATCTCATTCTGCAGTGGGGTAAATGGGACCAGATGACAGGAAGACCTGCCCAGGTGACCCCACATTGACAGCCTTGCAAAAAGGCAGTCGTGGCAGGGTTGGTGAGAGCTTCCTGCCTTCCTCAATCTCGCCCTTCTCATCGATGTCCCCCGTCCTCAAGTGGCCAAGGTGGGGAAAGCTGCTTCCCTCCTTCTGGATATTTGGGCATGGGTTTCCTCACTGGAAACCTCCATCCACAAGACCGAAGGTGTCTCAGTCTATTTGGGCTTCTGTAACAGAAAATACCACAGACTGTGTGGCTTATAAACAGAGATCTCCCTCTCAGTTCTGGCGGCAGAGAAGTCCAAGATGAGGGTGCCGGCAGATTGAGTGGTAAGGGCCTGCTTCCCGGTTCAGATACGGCCATCTCTTCCCGGTGTCTCACATGTAGCAGGCTCTCTAGGGTCTCTTTTATGGGGGCACTAATCCCATTCATGAGGGCTCCCACTAATGACCTAGTCACCTTCCAAAGGCCCACCTCCTAATACCACTGGGGATTCGGATTTCAACTTATGAATGGGGGGACCCCACAAACATTTGGTCTGTAGCAGAGGGTGGTGAATGACTAGGCATCGAATGCCTGCCGTGTGACTTGGTTGTGCACTGAAGGCCATGGTAGGCAGGGAGTATTCTTTTCTCTTCCACTAACCTTGTACGGTGCGGAGGTCCGACAGCGTGGTAATGACCACAAAGCTAAAGTTGGAGGGGCGCCCAGTGTCTGCTCCGGTTTATCTTCTTCAAGCCACAGAGCTGCCCAGTGATCCAATTGTGGGTGCCATTTGCAAACAGGGATGTGCCAGACGCTAAGGGACTTGGACGGGGCACACTGCCAGGCAGAGGTGAAGCTGGGACTGAGACCCAGGCCTTCAGCTCTCAGGTCAGTGTTCTGCCCCCATCCCAAGCCTCACCCAGGGCTCGACCCAGGAATGCTGTGAGGTGTTAGGATATGCACCCTGGAGCCAGACTGCTGGCTCTGCCACTTCTAGCAATGTGACCTTGGGCAAGTTACTTCATCTCTCTGAGCCTTAGTTTGTCACCTGTAAAATGGGAATAGTGATAGTACCTAACTCATGAACTTGTTGAGAGAATTAAGTGACATGTTATGTATGCATACATATGTACATAAAGAATTTCTAATCAAGTTCAACACAAGCTTACCACAGGTCCTTGCAGCCCCACTCCCAAGAGAAACGAAGACCTGTCCACCAAAGCCTGTATGTGAATGTTCACAGCAGCTGTGTGATCACCAAGATCTAGAAATAGCACTGGTGGATGGGTAAACAAGCCGCGGTACATTTATATGATGGAATACTGCTCAGCAATAAAAAGGAACCAAGCGCTGACTCAAGCAGCAACACCCGTGAACCTCAAAAGCATTGTGCTAAGTGAGAGAAGCCAGGCACGAAAGGCTGCACACTGTATAATCCCGCTTCTGTGGCATTCTAGGAAAGGGAAAACTGTAGTGACAGAAAGCAGACCAGTGGTTGCTGGGGTTGGGAGAAGGGACTGATAGTAAAAGGACTATAGGGAACGTTTTTAGGGGGAACAAAACTGTTTCCTGTTTTGATTGTGGTGGTGGGTACCCTTGTCAAACCAAATCAGACTATAGATTTGAAGGGGCGAGTTTTATTTTATACATCAAAAAAAACAACCCTGACTTTTTAAAAAGATTTCATTTATTTATTTATTTATTTATTTGAGAGAAAGAGAGCAGGAGGAGGGGCAGAGGGAGAGGCAGAGAATCTCATGCAGACTCAGCAGTGAGCGTGTTGGGGGGGCGGTGATCTCACGACCCTGAGATCATGAACTGAGCTGAAACCAAGAGTCGGAGGCTTAACCCACTGAGCCACCCGGGTGCCCCAGATAACCCTGATTTTTAAAAAGCAGAGCCTGGGGCATAGTAAACACTACGTAAGTGTTAGCTGCCATAATTATCATTATTATCCCTCTTCTGATGCTGATTACCCAGGGAAGAGCCTCTGGATTGGTGGTTCACGTCCCAGACCCACCCTGGTCCACCCTGGCTGGGCATCAGCACCCAGCCTCCCGCTCAGGCTGGCAGGGGAGGACACGGTGGGGAGTCTTGGCCCACCCCACCCACTCCGTGCTTGCAGACAGATGGGGAGGGAACGCCTGGGGGGGGGGGCGCTTGGCTGTTTCCTGAGTCTGGTTTCCTTCCTGCTGACCCCGTGAGGCACTCATTGACACGTTAGCAAGGAAGATGCCATGAGAAGTAAAGTCTGTTATGAATTATTCTTCTTGGGGCTAATTATAGGCACAGAGGATTATTTACAGAGGCAGGAGGCAGCAGGGAGGGAGAGGGGCTCGGAGGCGAGGTGTGGAGACGCAGTGGAGGGCCAGAGAGAGTTAAGCAAATGGGGTTGTGTTTGGGGGAGTAAAGGCACTTTTTAAATAAAAGCTATAACTAAACTTGGGTCCGCGCTGATGAAAGTGTCTCAACAGACATATTAGAGGTCCCAGGCTTTGTCATGTCCTTGAGACTGGGATGGATCCCATGAGCCCGGGGGTTCTCTGGGTGGGGTGTGGGGCAAACATGGAATCCCGGGGGGTTGCGGACCAGTGTCCGCACCGCTGCCCAGCCCCGCTCTCTTCTCCTGGGCTTTTCGTGTTCCGGTCCGGCGGAGGGTTATTTCCACCCACCGAGGTGGGAGTGGTGGCCAGACTGAGCCAGATATGGGCACCCTCTGGTTCTACAGGCCAGTGAGAGAAGGGGCCAGAGGGGACTTGGCTGGACTGTGTTACCCCAAAAGAGAGCGGCCAGTCATGGCTCCGGGAGTGTGCGGCCTGGTATGACCCAGCTTCCTTCTTCACAGGAGGGGGAAACCAGTGTTTGTGTGAGACTTCCTAGTCTTTAAATGGTGGTTTAAACCTACAAGACACATCTAGAGGCCTGTGGACCAGCAGTTTGCAGCTTCTGAAAGCCAGCCTCTCCTCTCGTTGTTCCATTTGGAAGATAGAGGCCCAGGCAGGGCGGAGGCTCAGCAACTCTCTGTGACCTCCTGCACTCAGTGGTCCTCAGAGCTCAGTCCGGCCACGGACTCCCCGCCCCGTGCTCGGCAGACAGCAGTCACTACACGCATGGGGTTGCCACAGGGTGGGTCGATGGCTCTCTCGATCTTGCCCGCCCTGGAGCGTGAGCAGTGGGCTTTCCCAGTTAACTATGCCTGGCTGTGTGGCCATCTATCCACTGAGCCAGGCAGGAAATGACAGCGTCATCTTCTGCTCCCTGTTCCCTCCCTCCGGGCCACGACGGGCATCTCCTTACCCCGCCCCCCAGATGCTCTTCCCATCCGTCCCTGTCTCCAGCAGCCTGTTCCAGGTCAGGCTGCTCCCTCTGCAGTGTGGCCACAGCCTCCACTCTCTTCCTGCTTGCGTGACAGAGCCGTCTCTCCAGCATGTCGCTCCCATCGGCCCAGCTTTCCCGCGTGCGGTGTCCTGGCACAGGTTCAAACCTCTCCTAACTGAACCTCTGCCGCCACCGGATATGTCCTGCCTCGACTTCTTTACTTCTGCCATTACCCCAGCCGAGAATGCCCTTCCCCAGGCCACTGCCTTTCCCCCGAGGCAAGTGCATCCCCTGGCCTCTTCCATGCAGCAGGGCACACGTGCTGTGTGCTGCACCTGCCAACCGCCCCCCCCCCGGACAGTGAGCACCCCAGAAGCCCCCCACAGTGCAGGGCTCAGGGCCTGGCACCGAGCAGATCCTGCACAAACTTACTTATTCCTTCACTTGGAAGCATGCAGTGAGGGCCTCCAATATCCCAGGACATGTTCCAGGTGATCGAGATGGACAGGCTGTCCACTCCTGGAGCTGCCCTGCTACTTCCAGGCAGCAAAAGGGTCACACGGAACCTGTCAGAGTGCCAGGGGTACTGTTTGATATGCAGCACTCAGGGAAAGCCTCTCTGAGGAGGTATCCTGA
Source organism: Ursus americanus (assembly GCF_024610735.1). Classification (NCBI taxonomy): domain Eukaryota; kingdom Metazoa; phylum Chordata; class Mammalia; order Carnivora; family Ursidae; genus Ursus; species Ursus americanus. The sequence goes on along the minus strand of NC_142141.1, from coordinate 2,558,526 downwards.
GCCAAGATCTGGACGACGAGGGTGAGCTACAGCATCAGTAGGAACAGCATCCTGGGCAGAGGGAACAGCAGGTACGACGGCTCTGAGGCAGGACTGATCTTAGAGTGCTAGCAGAACAGGTGAGAGGCCACGGGATTAGATGGTGATTTGGGCCGGGGGGGAGGGGGACAATGGCCTGTGACATCTGAAGGGACAGGAGAAAAAGGGACAGGAGAGGCAGAGCCAGCAGCTTTCCAGCTGGGGTAGTGACAATGCTGTTTGCATGGGGAACTAACCGTTTGGAGTGGCCACGCAGGATGGCTGAGAGGACGTGTCCTAGCTACAGGCCCGAAGGTCCTGCCGTGGGGTTGTTGGGGTCTTCTGCCCCAAGGTCCTCGTTGAAGCCCACCATTCTCCAGGAGCAAGGAGAAAGCAGGTCAGAGGGACAGGAGGAAGGGAAGAGCCTCAGCCAAGCCCTGACAGTGGAGGCCAGGAGGAGCTCCTGAGTCAGACGGAGGAGGCACTGGCAAGTGAGAGAAAGGGTTTTAGTGGAGTGGTGGAGCCAGGAACAGGATAGAGGACAGAAGTAGACCTGAGAGGGCAAGAAAGAGAAGGGACCCAGGCTGGAGAGGGGCAAAAGAGTCAAACAAGTGTTTTTCTTGTCCTTGATGGAGGAGAGTTGAGCATCCTTGGAGACCTGTGGGCTTTCGAGGCATTTTACACAGCCTGGTGACTCTGCCTCCAGGAAGCCCTCCTGGATGCTTCAGATCAAGCCCCCAGTTATGTGTTCTCATGACACCGGTGCTTCTGTACCAGAACTCTGGGTTATAACCTTGACTTCCTGCTCTGACAGCTAGCCAATGTCTGTCTTCCATAAGTGGGTGAGCTCCTGAGAGAGGGGCCTGGGTTTTACCCTCTGTGTAAAATTCAGGCCGTCACCCAGGGCCTGGCGGGAGAGGCTGAGGATGCCAGGAGAGTAGGCACAGTCCTGGCGTGGAGGCCCCAGAGGGAGCCAAGGCTGCCGGGTGGTGAATCGGCCCAGAAGGAGGTCATGCTGACCTTGAAGCCAGCAGGCCTGTGGGCTGTGAGCACATCTCAGCAGGGCTGGACATCCGAAAGCAGGGTGGCTACAGACATGACACAAGTGCTCTGTGGCCGGAGCCTCCACGGGAGCACCCAGCCCCTCTCAGCCCCCACCCCATCGCGTGCCGTTTGTGCGGCTCCAATGGCAGCACCCACTTTCTGGTTCAGGGGCAGATGAAGGTCTGCCTGGCCCACATCCGTCTACAGCTGGGCTGTAGCTGGCTGTAAGCTCCCAACAGCAGGACAGGCCCTGGCTGGGTCTTTGCTGGACGAAAGGTTGCTCAGACGACCCTCCCCGTCCTCACCCAGCCCCTTTCTCTGGGATGAGGTTTGGCAGAGGGGCTCTGTGCCCCTCAGGGACTGACCTGCCGTCCCAGCTGGTGCAAGCAGGAGGGCTGGGGTGTGCGGCCTGCCACGCTGAGCCGAGAGTCCTCTTCAGGGCCTCCCTTGGGTGGGGGCCCCCACCAGGGAACAGGAGCCGAGGTGGGAGACCCTCGGCAGCCTTTAGCGTCCCTCGATTCATTAAGACCTGTAAATTTCTCATTAATATACTTAAAGTTCGTTTTAAGGGGAACAAGCACAGAGATAATTGATAATAAACCCTCAGTTAATGCCCTCGGTTTACTGTATGTAATTTATATCCGCAGATAGCGTCCCTCGCTCCCAATTACCCATTTAGCTGTGGCGATAACAGCAGTTCAATCAGACCGATACCAACTTTTATATATTCCAGCCCGAGAGCAGTAAATACCCACACAGGGAGACTCACTGGGTCCACTGTATTTTTGTATTAAGATTTAAATATTCATGCAATTATTAGAGATTTATTAAGAGCTAATGACCCCTTCAAGAGGCTCTAAATCTTCACCCACAGAGGCCCTGGCCCTCCTCTCCCCCTTTGCCCCATCTCTCCTTATTGCCCCCTCCCCCCAAATCAGAAAAATGAGCTGTGCTTCCACAGCCCAGATGACATCATAGCATCACCCATGTTTCCATGGCTACGGCAGACAGGGGAGGTGCAGGCCAAGGACCAAGGTCAGGCCCAGGGAGGGGCTGGGCTTCATGAGGGTGGAGGCTCTTGCTCCCTTCCCAGCCAGAGAGGGAAGACTCAAGAACGAGGAGGCTGCTTACCCGCCCGCTCCACACCCCCACTGACCAGCAGCCTCCACACTGCACCCTCCTCCAGGCTGGCTTCCCGGAGCACCCCCTCCCCACCTCATTCTGGCATTAGCGCCACCCGACCCCCACCCACCCCCAGATCCCTCCTACCCTCACATTTGTCTGAGTCCGCCCATCCCTTTAGGGGAGAGAGTACGCCAGCTTCTCTTTCCCCTGCCGTGGCAACTTTCCTTCCTGTCTCATTTTTAAATGCTCCACCCTGATTGCATCAAAGATGAGAGAGTGTGCAGGGATCTGGGGTTCTGGGACTCAAGGCCCAGAGAGGGCAGTGGCTTGCCTCAGGCTGCACAGCAAGGCCTAGGCCACCTGTGTCTCCTGCCTCCATGTTCCCTCACACCCTCTCCCCTACCTTCCTCTAGTCCCCACAGCAAACCTCCTCCCAAGACCTCGGAGCCCATTAAAGGGGCAGGAAAGATAATGAACAAACCAGGAAAACATGAAATCAATATTAGGAGAAAAAAGTACGGCTGCCATTAAGTACAATAAACAAGCTGGTAATTATTTGGACAGCGGGTAATTAAACTGGGGTGAGGGCTCATTACTGTCTCGGTCAGGGGTATGAGGGGCGCAGCCAGACACCCTCTTCCCTGCTGGAAGTTCACAGCCAGGCCTGGGCTCTGACCCACCAGAATTTGGGGGGGAGGGGGGATGCTCGTCATAGGGTGTTTCATCTGTGAATGCCCACCCCTGTCCTACCTGCGTCTGTCTTCAGCAGCCTTCTCTGGCTCTCAGTGGGTCAGGATCTGAGGACCAGACCCAAGGCAAGCAAGGCAGGGCAGCCGTTAGCCCTCCGTCTGCCCCTTCTCCTGACCCCACTGTTTTCCCGGAGCAGGGTGCGGCTCTCCCTCTCTCCAGCCCTTAGGCTCTAGGGGAGGGGCAGTGCCTGCAGGCCTCAGCTGAGGGTGGAGGCCTGTGCCGACAATTAAATCCCAGCCACCTGGGGTGGTGGACTGACGACTCCTCCAGCCTCTGCCCAGACCCCAGGGGACTTCCTTCAGGAAGCCTTGATGAGGAGAGGTCCTGGGGGGGAAGACAGGTTGATGGGGTGCTGGCAAAGGTGGGAAGAGCCAGGGAGGAGGAGACCAGGAGGGCAGGGCAGTGACTGGTGGGCCCTCGCCCTGGTGGGACCCCGGTTTCTTAGGTCTGTAAAGTTGGAGGAGACCTTGGACATTGTCCAGTCTAGCTTTGGCCTGCCAACTTGCTTGGCCCACAAGGTGTTTAAATGTTTAAATTAGTTGTCAACGTTTTAAAACAGGAAATTTCACATAAAAATGGATTTCCAGCTTCTCTTCAAAGATGAAAACCCAGTGCGTCTTGGCCAGCCTGCCTGTGGAGTAGCAGCCGGCTGGGCTGGGCTGGGCTGGGCTGGGCTGACCTCTCGGACAGGCATCTTTACTCTCCATGTCTGGCCCCCGCCCAACCCTTGAAGATACCTGACTTTGCCACCCACGACCCTTCTGAGGCTCAGAGAGGCCAGTGACTTGCCCGAGGCCACATGGTCTTGTAGAGGCAGAGTGTGGACTGGAGACCCAGTCTTCTGATGCCTGGCTGAGGTCTCTGGCCCCTGCTCTCAGCAAGTACGTGCCCCGGGCCAGTCGCTGGCAGGGATAGAGATGACACAGCGCCCCGACCAGAGCTTGCCGTAAGTCAGGGGGATGCTCTGACTCAGCCGCAGTTACTGCCCCCAGCTGGCCAGTCCTCGAGGTGGACACTGCTGAGGAGGGGACTCACACCTGCTGCGTGCCCTGAAGGGCGCACAGTCTGATGGAAGAGGCAGCCATGGTCCCGCCAGCCTGTGTCAGTGAGTAATGCTCTCTCAGCCAGAAGCCAGACGAGCAAGCCATGTGTCTCCTGCACAGAGAGGAGCTGGAGAGGCATCAGGAGAAGGTGACACCTTGAATTATGAGTTGACAGGGCTGGTGGGCATTGGGAGTGGGTGGGGTGCCCTGCAGGTGCAGGGGAAAGTTCGAGTGAGGGGAAGGGTGCAGGAGTGCGGTGAGAGGGGATTAGTGGATGCACTGAGCGGTGCCCAGGATGAGGCTGCTGCCCTGGGTGGGGTAGGGCTGGGTTACAGGGAGCTGAGCTTTACCCTGTGGTCAGTGGGAACCGTTTCAGGGGTTCGCAGTGTGGGATGAGATTTTCTTTCTAAAAATAGCACTGTGCTGGTAGAGTTGAGGGTGGCGCCGAAGCCAGGAGATGGCCCATGGGAAGGCACGTTTTGGGCACTGCGGGGTGGGGGCTGAGGAGTTGGGGAGCCCTACAGCGAGAGAGGAGAGAGGAAGAAGTGGGTGGGCGGGAGGCTGGGGGCACTCAGGGGGCTAGAATAGTGGTCAGGGAGCAAGAGGGTCTCGTGGCTCTGCGATTCGCCCTGAGGCTCCGTGGGGGAATAGCCCTGCTGACTGAGAGCAATCCCTGGGAGCAGGAGGTTTGGGGGAGCCACTGAGCCCAACTTGGGACGTGCCTGGTGTGAGGTTCTGGGAGGGATCTGGAAGCAGGGAAAGTAGAGCTCAGCAGTGAGGGGGCTGGGGACCCTAGCTGGGGGCCATGGGAGCAGACTCAGGAGAGGGCAGAGTAGCAGGGCAAGCCGCGTGGTGGGGAACGGAGGAGGAGCTGGGGTGCAGGCTCGGACACGGCTGCTGCTGCTAGGAGCAGGATCGGGACTGGGTTTTCCTCTGGGTCCCTGTACGCAGAGAGGTCCAGGTGGGCTCAGCTGCCGAGAATGGGGTCACGGGATGGCTGATGATCTTTGGTCTCAGGGTTACCATCCTGGTGAGGGCGTCGGCCACCCCGGCCAGATTTAGCCCAAAGGACAGTAGGCAATGTTGGGGGTGTGTGTGTGTACGTGTGTGTGTACGTGTGTACAAGGCTTGGTGTGTATGTGCGCGTGAATGCCAGAGCACTTGGCCCAGCGAGTGTGATTCTGGAACACTGTGTGCCCAGGACTTCCTAGGTGGGCCTGTGACCACTGGATGCTCCGTGTGGCAAGGACTGGAGTCTGTCTTGGGTACTGCTCTGTGGCCCATGCCTAGCTCGTGGCCGGCACGTTGCATCCGGCACGTAATTGGTGAACGCATGTGTCCTGGCTAAGAGCTTAGGGCACTGTAGCCATCTGGCCTGGGTAGGAATCCATCGCTCACTACTTACTTCACCTCTCTGTCCCTCGGTTTCATTGCCTGGAAGTTGGAAATTTAAAATAGCTCTTTGCCTTCTAGAATTATTGTGAGGGTTAAATAAGAAAATCCATGTTCTGCTAAGACCGCGTATATGTGTGAGCGTGTGCGCACACGCACGTGTAAGTGGGTGGGCATTTGCTGGCCGTGGTTGTGGGCAGCAGCTCCCACCGGCCAAGGGCACGTCCCTTACGGCCGCCCCCTTGTCGCCGGGCTCTGTCCAGAGGCTGAAACTGCCCCGCCCGGGCCAGCGCACACAGAGCCCAGGCAGGCGAGGGGGCGGTGCTACTGCTCCTGCATCACCCCTGGCCTCCACGGGGGCCAGGCTGGCATTAAACCAGTGAGATATGAAATGCCACCCTATCTGGGACAGGGTCTTTAATTAAATTAATTGCCAGCAACATTGTAAAAATGCTGATGGGGTCATAAACGGCGCGTCGGCGATGCCGTTCATCATCCTTCGGAATCGCCGGGGCCTCACCTGGCCTGGGGGTGGGACTGGGCCCGCGGGGCTGAGGCACCGGGGAGCTCTGCGGCCATTAGGGCCTCTGGCGGGCAGGCTGGTGGGTGGGCAGGGAGGCCAAGGGAGAGGGGAGTGGAGGGGGCGCCTTGTTTTAAGGGTGCGTGTGTGCAACAATTGCCCCACTCGTAGCTTAGCCCGGGTGGTTACCTGGCGAGGGGCGGCTCAGGAGCGGGCTGGGGCAGCGGGGAGGGGAAGGGCAGGCGGCATCCTTCAGCCTGCTGGCCAGTCGGAGTTACCCTTGATCCACGGGCAATGTGAGAATCTGACCGAGCCTGGCCACTGATCCCTGAGTGACCTTGAGCAAGTCCCTCCTCTCTCTGAGCCCCACCTTCCTCGTTAGGAAGACAGGTAGACCCCCACCCCGCCTGCCTGCCCAGAGCCCTCCTGGCCTCCCTCCCACAGCCTCCTGCCCTGCAGGGAACAGTGCCAGGGATCCTGGGAGGTCTCTTTCTGCCAGGGCTGCCATAGGCCCTGGCAGGGCTCAGAGCTTGCCTGCTGACCTGCTGAGCAGCGGTAAGGAGGCTGGGCCGGCGCCCACTGCCCAACTTCTGCCAGGTGAAAGGTGGAGGAAGCCTGCCACGCACACGCACACACACGCACACACACACACAACCACTACCACCCCAACCAGAAACACACCCGCAGCAACACACACACTGCACCAGCGGAAGATGCCATAGTAGGAGAAAGCCTTCCTCCCCTAGTTCTCTCTGGGCTGTGCGACCACATAATTACCCTGGATTCCATTCTATTTAATTGCAGCTTATTAAATTCTAACCAGCCAATTATCAGCCACAATTACAGCTTAATTCAGGGACACAATAGCTATTTTATCGTTTGTTAATCAAATGCTTATTTAGGCCTCAGCTTTATTAACTATTTCTCTGGCCCAAAGCAAGGCCCTCCGGTAGGAAGGGGCACTGGGAAGAGGCCCCTGGGACCTGTCCCCCCGTCACAGCACTCCCTCCTTTGGCATCCCACTAGTTTCTAAGACTCCTTCCCTGGTGGGTTTGGGGACCTTAGTGATGGTAGCACCGTGACATTGAGTGCGGGCACTGGGTCGAGTTGGAAGACCCAAGTTTGTGTGTTCCGGAACTCAGCACATGCTTGTCTAGCACCTACGATGTGCCCAGGGCTGGGTTCTGGGACTACAGCAGTGAACCTGACAAGCGTGGTCCCTGTTGTCATGCAACATTGTAGGGAAGGGGACACGGACAGTAACAAGCAAACAAGTCTCCAAACAAGATGACCTCCCGTAGTGGTGAGTGCTGTAAGGAAAATAGCCTGGGAAAGAGACAGGAGGCCAGAAGGGGCACGTTCAGACACGGTAGCTCGGAGGAGGTAACCGTGCAGCTGAGACCCGAGGGATTCAAGCGGGCAATAGCGGAAGAGCAAGGGGCAGCGTGTTGCAGGCAGAGGAAAGCAAGTGCAAAGGCCCTGGGGTGAGATAAGCTTGGAGGGCTTGAGGAACAGAGTGTCAGTGTGTACACAAGAGTGAGCAGAGGACGGTAAATGGACAGGGCCTGACACTGGTCCAGTGAATGCCCAGAACCCCTGCCCTGTGCCTGGCCCAGGCTGAGAGGTGTCAAGAACTCACTCAGCCCTCTGTGGCTGGATGACCTTACGCAAGTCCTGAGCCCGCATTCCCTGTCTGTAGAACAAGGGGCCAACAGAAAGCCCCTGAGTACAGTTCCCAGATGCCACGGGCAGTACGGCCTGGCCGCAACAGGTACGAGTGTCTTCTGAGCGGACAAAGCGGCGCTGTCCCCCACCCCTCCCCACTTTGTGCTTTGCAGTTCGGCCTGCCCGCAGGCCCTCCTCGTGGCGCCCCTGTCTGTGCCTGTGACCAGGCCCCCAGAGCCCCCGGGGAAGGGGGCAACTTTCCGCCGATCCTGGGGAGGTGGCCGCGGCTTCTGTAGCACTTCCACACACGCATTGCCATGGAAACGGGAGGGCCAAGCACGCGCACACGCACGTGTGTGTGTGTGTGTGTGTGTGTGCGTGTGAGTGTGGCTAGGGGAGCAGCCCCCCACCCTGTTCCTTCCACTTTGTGCACACTCCTAGGCGGAGGCCCCGCAGCTGCGTCCTCCCTCGTTCACTGACCACGCACCCACTGGGACCGAAGAGCCTGGCCTCAGTCCTGCGACGGCCCTCCAGGAAGTCCTTGCTATTGGGAGCGACAAGCAGCGGCCTGCGAGACAATGACCGAGAGATGGGCCAAGGGGCAGAGCAGGGAAAGAAGAGAGGCTTTGGTGGGCGCCTCCAGACCCCAGGCAGGATGGCAGCCGGTGCAGGGTCAGCGTGGGGTGCCCCAGATGGGAAAACCAAGGCTTAAGAAACAGTAGGCGGGGGAGGGGGGGTTTCCTGCAACAGCCGGATGGGCCCCAGAAGCAGCCGACAGGCAGCGCAGGGATCTGGTACATGTCGGATTTGGAAGGATTCTGAGGCACCTACCCCAGCTTGCCCCGGCCCTGTGGCACCCCAGTGTCACCTCCAGGCGGGTCCATGTGTCTGAGTCGCGGCCTGGTCTGTAGTCCCCGGGCCTCCGGCCCGCCGTTCCTCCACGGCCACCACCTCCTGCAGCTGTCCACGCCTCTGTGACAGCAAGTGCAGCTTCGTCCCTGCTTATCAGAGCCTCTCGGGGAAGCCCTCATCATGCAGTTGCCCACGTTTAAAAACTAATAGCGCATGAAGCAGTCTCAGGCCGTGAAGGTGCAAGTGGGCAGGAGAGCAGACCTCGCCGTTCCCCTGCATGTCTGCACCCCCAGCCCCCCGCCACTGTGGCCCTGGCTTGCGGTCCCAGCCGCCTCCCCGGGGCCCTGCGCACGCGCTCTGCCTCCCTGGGGTCTGGCCCAGGTGCTTCAGAAATCAAGTTCCCTTCCCATTGATTTCCTTGATTGCTGCCGGCTTGCGTGATTGATTGGAGGGCAAGCAGAGCCGGCTTCCCGTCAGATTTGAGTGCGTGCCCTCCACTTCCAGCCCTTCAAGGAGCTGACGTTCACCACGCATTCAACAAACACCTACTGGGTGCTCGCTGTGTGTCACGTCCCGGCCAGGCTCCAGGGATGTGCAAAGGCATGTCACCATTCAGTCCCTGCCTTCAAGGTGCTGGCAGTGGGCAGACAGACTCATGAGTGGTGACACTATGAGGTACAAGGCACTGGACAAGTCTGTGGAAGCTTGGAGGAGGGCTGGCCTGCTCTGGCGGGGTGGGGGTGGGGGGGGTCAGGGAAACTTCCCGGGGAGGAGGTATTTGAGCAGGCCTTGAAGGACAAGTAGAAGTCACCCAGGCAGAGGGACCCACAAGGCCTTCGGGACTGGCCCAGAAGAAAGAGAGGTTCTCTTCCCAGCAGCCCAATCCAAATCCCAGAATCCCATCTGTTCACGTGGGTGACCTGTACGTCTGGGAACCAGTGTCAGATGCCCACTTCTGGGGCCAGATATGGGCTCAGCCCACCTGGACCGAATGAGCATATGGCCTGAATGGGGCGGAGGGAGAGCATCCTCTGCAGAAAACTAGGTACTCTTAGCCGGGAGGTGAGGGAGGCAGAGCCTGGCACACAAAGTGCACGAATCCTTGAGGAAATGCTGAGAGTCAAGTTGCCATCGCCCAGGCTCACTTGGAGGGAGGCCCGAGAGGCAAGGACAAGTGGCAGCTCAGGCCCTGGACCAACAGGGCCTCCAATGCCGGGTGAAGGGTGTGGTGCGTTAGCCCGTGGCACTCTCTTCTCTCCCCCCAGGCCTATGAAGCCGGGACACCCAGGCCCCATGGGGACCTACCAAGTGCAAATCTCCAGGCAAGGCAGTCTGGGAACATAAGTGCCCAGGGGTCAGGGGGCTCAAAGTTGGGTGAATGGGCAGGAAAAGTTCAGGCTGGAGCAAAGAGAAAACTGCCAGGCCCCGCGCTCCCTCCTCCACCCCATTTCCAATCCAGAATATTTCTCAAGAGCAGACAAAGCGGGAACTTGTGGCTCTGACCACTAGGACTGTTGGGAAGATGAAAGGAGCAGGTGGCAGCAGGGCCAAGGCTGCGCTGGGAAAGCAGCGCTCACGTCTCCCGGCTGAATGAGGCCAGATGACACCCTGCCCCCACCCTTCCTACCTCCCTCCCAGGGACTCAGTCTTTGCTCAGAAAATACGAGTTCATTAATAGCTTGATTAATCACACCTCATATTTTCATGGTGCTTTTAAAAATAAAACATTTGAAAGCACTTTCACACCCACCCTGGGCCTCAGAGTTACACGGGCAGGTCTCATCATCCCAAGCTGCAAGTGAAAAAGGGGGGCTCAACTTCTGAAGAGCAACAGGGCAGCGGCACATGGCCATGCAGGAGCCTTCTCCCTGCCCAAACTCCGCCCGCAGGCCTCTCTGCACAACCTCTGGCTCTCCCAAGAGTGAAGTGGCCACCCTTGGCAGAGCTGCTGAAATTCAAGGGAGAAGAAGGGGGTAGTCATTCAGTCACTCAACAAACACTCCATCCGTATCCTGGGCTCCCACCCCAAGCAAGTACAATAGTGCACAAACTATCCTGTATGTACCAATTCTGAATGCACCCTGGAGGGAGGCTCAGGGCACAGGTGGACACTAGGGCGAGTGACAGAGAGTGTGGACCCAGGAAGGCATCCCAGAGGAAGTGGCACACCTGCTGAAACTTAAAGACTGGATGAGAGTTCCCAGATGGACCTCATGGGGCAGGTCTGCCATGGGGTCCACTCCATTAGCTGCTCCCTCATCCACCTCCCCACTGCCCCTCCTGCCTCCCTCCACCTACCTGTTCATGCAAGAAGATCTCATCATTCCCTTGCACACAGCTCTCCAGAGGCTCCCACTGCCGTTGCAATAAAATCCCAGCTCCTTACTGGACTGGACCCTAAAGGCCCCAGGTCAGGCCCCTGCTCCCTGTCTCTCATGAGTCTTCCCTGCCCTCTCTCAACTTTGGCCATGCTGACCTCCTCACGGGCCTCGCACAAGCCCGGCTGTTCTCTGCTGCTCCCTTTTCCTCAAACCCTCTTCCATCTGGCTTTGGCATTCAGGGCTCTGCTCAGCTATCACCTGTGCAGAGACATCTGCCCTGAGTTCTCCTCCCCTCTAGAGCCCTTGCACCCACACCCTTTCTGAAATAGCACCCCTTTTACCTGCGTCATCACCCTCAGCAACATCTAGAATCCTCTATTTTGTTTTGTTTCTCCAACTTGGAGAGCAGGGACTGTGTTTGTCATGCTCACTGTATCCCAGAACAGTTCTGGCACTCCAGAAGTATTTGTTGAATGAATGAATGAATGAATGAATGAATGAATGAATGAATACATTTCAGGTCATGGGAGCACTCTGGGAGGGAAGGGAGTCAGTCCCAGGCTCAGCTCTGGCCAAGCCCCCACCTGCTTCCACATACACCAAGATGAACCCACGTCGTCTCCCAAGCCCTTCTCCCTCGTTGTTCATTGTGCAGGAGATGCTGGGGATGGGGACTGCTTGGAATGTTGCTCCCACCCTTAATGGGGTGTCCGGAGCAGGGGTGTCAGCTGGGGCAGCTTGGACAGCCAGTGCCCTCCCAAGACAGGTGGGGGCCAGCTGGCCAGCCCCAGGGCTCACTAGAAGTGGGGTTCATGCCTCGGGGCCTGGGCTGTATGCAGGTGACCAAGAACCCACTGGGGATCTGCCAGTTAGTGAAAGAGGTTTTCTAACTGATTTCCAGTAAGGCAGCTGGGCCACACGTCCTTTGCAAGTGGGAGAGGCTTGGCTGGGGCATGGTGAACAGAGCCTCTGGGGAAGTGAAGGCTGGGGTTCAGAGCATGCCAGGGCAGTCTGGTTGGTGGGACCTGTACCTGCCAGCCTTCCTGCAGCCCCTGAGTGTCTGTCCCGGCAGAGTAATCCTTCCATGTTCATTGCTCAGCAGCCCCGAGGGCAGCAGCAGTAGGCGGCCCGCTCTGCCTCCCCAGTTGCTAATGCTGGCCCGAGGCAGCCTTGAGCTGAGCGGCAGGGACCAGGGTGGATAGGCTGGCTGAAGACAAAGGCCTTAGCTGCCCACTTGTTTCTCCTGTGTAAGAGCTACAGCACCAGTGAGCCCAGGCCCTGGATGCAGAGAGGGCAAAACGGTATGTGTGCTTTCCTGGGAGAGTGAGGTGGGGGAACTCTCTTTCTAGAGGAAGTGACAGTAGAACTGGGCCCTGAGGAGAAGGAAGAAGAGTGGTGGCAGAGGAGGGAGGAAGGGTGTTTGAGACATAGAAGACTGTGGGCAGAGACCTAGAGGGGGTGGGGGTGGTGCCTAGGAGTGATCAGTTGATGTTTCTGCACAGGAAGGCTGGAGAGTTGTCTGTGCTGGAACAGAAGACTCAGGGATGCCAGCAAAAGCACTTGGCTCCATCCTGAAACACCCGTGGGAGCCAGGCACACAGCGGAAACTAGAAGAGGCAGGCCTGGGGTAGGGCAATAGGTAGCGGTGGGGACTGTGGCAAACTAGAGAGCTCGTGCCTCATGGGAAGGCTCACCGATCATTTGGCCCTGAGCATGCACTGCTTAGTGCTCACTTTGTTTTAGCAAAGTACGGGATTCACGTCAAGGAGAAAGATGCTCACTCTGGTGGCCTGTGTTATGGAGGGGGAGAGACCCGCGGCTCATGCTCCACCTTAGTTCAGGCAAGGGGCCTAAGTGGGACAGTGAGGGGTCAGGCAGATCACAGGTGCTGACCACAGGATGGAGACCGCATGGTGGGCTCCGGGGCCAGAGGTTGGGAAGCCAGCTCTGGCCACCCAGGAAGCTTCTAGTAGCTCCAAGAGTGGGCCCTGAATCTACCCCTACCCGTGGCCTCAGAGTGTCCTTGGGAGAGGGCATAGCTGCAGCCTGGAGGGTGCCCCCTGGGTCCACCCGGTAAATGCCTCCCCTCAGGGTGAGGAGGGGAGGCCGCACCAGCGTGGCGTGACAGAGGTGCTGGAGAAGTGAGCTATGTCCCTTACTGGTCACAGTACATTTATTTTTCATTAGCAGTTAAATGCAGACATGAGGGATTGTGCTGGGTTCAGCGGGCAGCTGACGTGAGCAGTGCTTGGTGCCGCAATCAATAGGGAGGCTAGAGGGCCACTCACTGCCCGTGCCCCCGGCCGGGACCCCGGCCCACCCAGCCCCGAGCCAGCAGGCAGGCCCCGGCCATTGCATCGAGCCTCTGCAAGGTGAGGCGCAGGGAAGCCCGGAACCTGCCACTAAGGGGTCCCGTCCCCCGCTGGAGCCGGTGACCCCTACCCCCAGCCCCCTCCAGGCCCCATGCAGTGGTCAAGAGTGGCCCCGCTCTGTGCAGCCCTGGGGTCTGTGGAGATAGTGTGTCTAAAGAGGCCCCTGGCCTGCCAGCTCCCCACTCCAGGCCCACGCACAGAGCCCACGCTCCCGTTCACAGTCCACATCTTAGGAGGCCTGAGCCTGCCCCAGCCCTGCCCTCGCTGAGTGGCGAGTGGCTACCGAGTGGCAGTGAAGAGCGAGTGTAATAACAAAAATGAGGTGGGCCCCCACGCACTCTGTGAGTCCAGGGTGCGAGCCAGGGGGTCCGAGGTCTGTGACTTCCCCTGGGAGCTCAGCGTCCGTCTGTAAGATGTCTAGGCGGCAGCTCCGCTCTGCCGCACCCCCACCTTCCTCAGCCTCAAACAGACCCCAGGGGGCACTGGCAGAGCCCCCGAGGTATATCCGATGGGGCAGGATGGAGAAAGGGGAGCTTTGTTTTCCCAGCTGCCAGTGTGGTTGCTGGGCAGGTTGGCCTTCGTCTTGGAGCTGAAGGAAAGGGCGCAGGCCCCAGCCAAAGAGCTCACGAGAGGCAGAGACAAGCTGGGGAGAGGCCATGGTGGGGGCTGAGGGGTGAGGGCCCTCCTGCAGATGCTGTCTTGCTGAGTCAGAAATGCCCTCCACCTCCCACACAAGGGCATGACTCCCCACCCCCATCCTGAGGGCAAGGCATTGGTGGCTCTGTGCCTCAGTTTCCTCATCAGCCCTCAACCAAGAAGACGTTGCTCTGAGGGCTGCTGAGCTGAGGGAGAGAACCCCTTTGCCATTGGAAATGCAAAACCACTAGGCCCTGGCAGCAGTCAGCGTAGGCCGAGCACGGTGCCTTTTCTCATCTCATCCTCACAATAGCCCAAAGAGCGGGGTGCTCCCTCTGGCAGGCGGGGAGACGGGCTCGGGGTGGGGGTGGCATGCTTGAAGTCGCACCAGGTTTTAGCCTCTCAGCCAGCATTCCCAGCTCACCTGAGCTGGCCCAGAACACCTACAGGACCAGGCATGGATCCCCTCCCCAAAATCACGGTCTTGGGGTGGAGAGGGCAGACTCCCACCTTGGAAAGGGAGGCCCTATGCAAACGGCAAAGAAAGGGCAGTGTGGATGCCCTCCAGCCAGAGAGGGAGCCAGGTCTTCTTGCGTTAGAAGCCCTCTGTGGGTTTTGGACTGCCCCCCAAAAGGGTAGGCGGGAGAAAACCCAAGAGGCTGCCTACATGAGGCCCCTCCAGACTTTCCCAAAGGGCAGATGGGACCTCAGTGTCACAAATGACAGAATGCCTAACTCACCCAAGGTCACCGCTAGCAAAGAGCGGAGTTGGTGTCTAAAGCCCAAGTTCTTCCCTCTTTTTTTTTTTTTTTAATAATGATTTTTTATTATATTATGTTAGTCACCATACAGTACATCCCCGGTTTCCGATGTAAGGCTCGATGATTCATTAGTTGCGTATAACACCCAGTGCACCATGCAATACGTGCCCTCCTTACTACCCATCACCGGCCTATCCCATTCCCCTATCCCCCTCCCCTCTGTAGCCCTCAGTTTGTTTCTCATAGTCCATAGTCTCTCATGTTTCATTCCCCCTTCTGATTACCCCCCCTTTCTTTATCCCTTTCTTCCCCTACTGATCATTCTAGTTCTTATGTTCCATAGATGAGAGAAATCATATGATAGTTGTCTTTCTCTGCTTGACTTATTTCACTAAGCATTATCTCCTCCAGTGCCGTCCATGTTGTAGCAAATGTTGAGAACTCATTCTTTCTGATAGCTGAGTAATATTCCATTGTATATATGGACCACAACTTCTTAATCCAGTCATCTGTTGCAGGGCATCTCCGCTCCTTCCACGATTTAGCTATTGTGGACATTGCTGCTATGAACATTGGGGTGCATATGGCCCTTCTCTTCACTACGTCTGTATCTTTGGGGTAAACACCCAGTAGTGCAATGGCTGGATCATAGGGTAGCTCAATTTTTAACTTTTTAAGGGACCTCCACACGGTTTTCCAGAGTGGCTGTACCACCAAGTTCTTCCCTCTTTATGCCCAGAGACCACTGTTGGCTGTAAGAGTGGGTTGTGTGGAAATCACAGTGGCCCCAAGGGAAGCCAGGCTGTTGGGGGCCTGTTTGGTGGGTAACTGGCTGGAGGCTGAGGGTACCCCCCCATCCTCCCATTCCCTCCCAACTCACCCTTCTCCACCCTCCCAGAGGTCCTGCTGGTCCAACAGACTGTCAGACTGCTGTGGGGGGTTACCTACCTGTGTCATTAGCAACAAATGACTTGTGGGATGGTTGTGGTTTTCAGTTAAAATTAGAAGGAAGCCCATATTCAGGTCTCCTTGAAGGGGCGGGAACTGGCCTAGGTCCCTCAGGCTCCCAGACACACTCTCCTGACTCCCACTCTGTCCGGGCCCACTGGCAGCCCAGGCTCTCCCCCTGGGCCTCTCTTATAGAGCTGTCGCCAGCAACTCCCCACGCCCCACCTCGCAGCTGACCCCTCGCCTCCTTCATTCATGTGCTATTTTCTGAGCACCTCCTACTTCCAGGGGCCAGGAATGAGGATGAACCCAGAAGTGGCCCCAGAGACAGCCAGGCACAGGAGCAAGGGACCCTGCCCACCTGCCCTGCTGGGGTCCTCTCCCTCCCTCCAGCGTTCTCTGGACCTCCTAGGGTGGTGGGCTGCCTCCACAGGACCCTCAACTTCTTCTACCTGAGTCACAAAGAGCCCTAACCTGCCGTGTGTGGAGGGCCCCCTAAGTGCTGGCGCACCTACCCTCGTCTCATTTCACCTCTCCAAAGTCTTCAGAAGTGGGTGGGCTCCCCCCATTTTACAGAGGGGACACTGAGGCTCAGGGGCGCATTCAGTAGCCTAGATTGCTGGGCTGGAAGTGGCAGCCTGGCCTCACTCTCCTCCCGTCAGTCCCACCAGCTGCCTTCCCAGGGCCCGGCCCCAGCCCCTGAATGGGCACGTAGCCCCCAAGGGCCCTGAAGGCCTGGCAGAGGCCCCGGCTCACCTTCCTGCTTTGCCCCCGCTGCAGGTGCCCAGCAGAGCGCCACGGTGGCCAACCCGGTACCCGGCGCCAACCCGGACCTGCTTCCCCACTTCCTGGTGGAGCCCGAGGATGTGTACATCGTCAAGAACAAGCCGGTGCTGCTGGCGTGCAAGGCCACGCCTGCCACGCAGATCTTCTTCAAGTGCAACGGGGAGTGGGTGCGCCAGGTGGACCACGCAATTGAGCGCAGCACGGACGACGGCAGCGGTGAGCCAGGAGGGGCGGCCAGGCAGGGCCAGTTGAAGGGGAAACGAGTCTCAGCCTCAGGGAAATGGAGCCCCAGGGAGGGGCTTATAGTTGCCGCTGGCTGCGCCCCCGTGAGCAGAAGGCCGCGGTGTCACCAGCCCTGAGCCTGCCACCCCAGCTCCCCAGACGAGGCAGGGCTCCCATATCCGGGGCCCCACCCTCACCAGACCTCACCGTCGGTGGGGGCATGAGTAAAAGGGAAGCCCCCTGCACACGCCCCAGGATTCCGTGGTTGGCGGGGGGGAGTCCCACCGCCACACCGGAGCCCGGGCTGGGCCAGGGGCAGCCTGGTGAGAGTTGCCAGCCAAGAAAGGCAGTTTGGAGGGTGAAGGTCCCCGATGGTGGAAGAGTTCACAGACCTCACACTCTGATTGTTTGATCCGTGTGCCCCCGTTCACTCATGTGCACGTTCCCCGAGCATCCACTTCCATGCTGGTCACACAGCCACCGCCCTCAGAGAGCCCCACCCCTGCCGAGAGGTGGGCAGCACGGTGACCTCTCAGTGAGTCCTGGGAGCTATGGCAGCAAGAGGAAAGCAGGACTGAAGCTCCTCAGGGGAGGTGATGTGGAAACGAAGGGGTTACGAGAGCTAGTCAGAGAGAGGAGAGGGGAGCGGCATTCCAGGAAAGGGGCTCAGCTCGAGCAAAGGCTTGGAGTCAGAGACGTGGCTGTGCTGTCAGGGTCAGCAGGGAGGGTAAGAGGCGTGCACAGGGACCAGTGAGTGGTGCCATCTGGAAGACTCACCCATCGGGCTCTGGAGTGAGGTCACAGTCCCATGCGATTTCAAACTGCTGGGAGGTATGGCCAGAGCTGTAGGTGACACTTGGGGCCCGTGGGGGTGAGGGGACTGATAGAAGAGGCAGACCCAGAGACACTGAGGAGAGGGAACCAGTGAGACTGAACTGAGACGTGGAGGGAGGGGTTCCAGGGACAGCAGGCTGACTCAAGAAGTTTCCTTTCCATGGGACGCCCCATTTTCTGCCCCTACCCTGGCCTTAGGCAGCAGGTGGACAATGGGGATGTGAGCAGAGAGCCCTTGTTTGGGTCCCAGCACTCCCCAAGGGCAGGCCTGGGGGAGCTAACTACAGCCTCTCTTCCTCCTCACTAGCTGGACCCCAGTTAGGTTGACTTCCTCTCCCTTCCTTGGCACGTTGTGAGGCCCCACACACGAGGAGCCCTCACGCTGAGTCCGAGACACACAGCACACACCCGTGGGCCACCAGTGTGAGGCCGGAGCTGCGGTGCAGACGAGGACAGGCAGGCCGTGCCCAGGACAGCTCATGCTGATGTCAAGGCAGGCGAGAGACCCGGAGGGGTGGCGCAAGCCGCCAGGCAGGAGGGTCTGGTAGCCCAGGAAAGAGGAGGGGTAATTTCCAAGCGCGAGTCTCATTGCAATGAGCATTTCCCAGGCCGAAGGGTCAGAAGATGCAAACACTGGAGTGGTGGGCCAGCCTGCCGAGACCCAGGTGGGGGCCGAAGGGGCCCTGGGGGGCAGGCAGTGAGACACAGAACTGTGGCAAGTTGGTGCTGCACAGGAGGAGACTGGAGGAAGGGGCCCTGCTGGGGAGAACATGGCAGCTCTCACAATAACCGGGATGCAAGCAAAGGTAGCTGTGAGTTTAGGCAGCGGGTGACTTAGTCCTCAGAACCAGCCTGACGTGTTACAGATGGCTGTGACTCATCCAGGCCCCAAAAGAGTTCCAGCCAAACATTCAGGTCCCTAGGAGTCACACCTGACTCTCCCCTACCAGAGTCGGCAGGGGCTGGTCTCCTTCCCGCCAAGTGTCAGGTCCCCAGCTAGCCGTTCCCGCCCAGGCCCCGGAGCTCCGCAGTGCCCTGCCGTATGCACAGCTGCTGCTTGCAGCTTCTCTCTTGCAGTCCCCAGAGGTTAACTCTGTGCCAGGCCTAGGTTAGCCCCCAAGATGACCCCCCACCTTCAGACCCCACCTTCAGACCCCAGCAGAGTACCAGAAGCCTCCCTACCCCTGCAACTTTAGGGCCTGTTGGGAGTGTCTGCCTTCCCCACCCCGGGCCTCTGTTTCCTCATCTGCAAAATGGGGGTAAGGAGGGTCCCCTTTCAGATTGGTGGGGGAAGCCATGAGATCTCATGCACCCTGTGTGAGCCCAGTTCCAGGCCTTCCCTCTCTTCCCACCACACACTCAGGGCCCAGCACCACTTTGGGGCGTGATGAGGCCCCCCACTGCTGTGACACAGCCCCCAGGGAGAGGACAGGGGAGCAGAAGGAAGCTGTAGCCAGACAACTGCCTTCCCGCATCATTGAGGGCCTGTCTGGAACTTCTTAGAAGGCTCTAGGCCAGTCTCCTACTGCTCCCAGCCTCCCCTTCCAGGCTTCCCCACACATCCCTCCTTGTCTCCTGCCCTCAGGAGGTCTGGAATCCAAGGCTTGGCTGAGACCCAGGTCAGTGCCTGCATAGCCGTCACAGGCTGGGCCACACATGCCAAGAGCCACCACGCACTCCCCAGCAGACTCTTCTGGCCTTGCTCCCTTCAAACCAGGCAGAGAGCAGAGCTCCTGGGGACATATCCCTCCTGTCATCACTGCGGCCCTTTCCTGCCCTGAGCACACAGACTCAGGCCTCCCACGGCCGGCACATCTGACTGTGTATTGATCTTGTTGATTTCTCCGCCCAAAGCCATTGAGGCCTTCGAGAAGAGACAGCTTCCCCTGCTCACGAACAGATGGCACTGCAGCCCACAGTGGTGCCGCGCAGACACTCAGGCCGAAGACCCTGACCCAGAAACATTCCGTTGTCAGGCAGGTATGGGGGGTCCTAGGTCAGCGCAGATCTGAAGCCCCACCCTTCCTGGGTAGCTGGGTGGACACCCCAGGAGACAGCACCCCTGTCTTCCCCTCACTTGTCCCCATTCTGCATCCAGAAGGCCAGGAGAAGGGACCAAAGCCTGAAAACCCTCAAACCCAAACCTGCTAATGTTATAAAAGCCCAAAATCTGTGAGACCAAGCCCTAGAGTCCCACGTGGGAGTGTAATGTATTGTTAAATGAACGGATTATTAGAAGCAGATTGGTGAGAACGTGAGAACCTAAGCCCCAACTTGGCCTCAGAGCCCCACCCTCCACCCCTCTAACCCTCCACTTCCCAAAAATACGCAGCACGCCCACACCGGGGCCTCCCCATGTGCCCACAGCATTTACATACCCACTCACACCCCACACATGCCAGGGCCAGCAGGGACCCTGCCTCCTTCCTCCCCTGGCATCTGCTCAGTGACCTGCAGGGAGGAAGGCACCGTCTTCACATCAAGGACCAGCAGGGCAGTGTCTGGGTCTCCCCCTGGGTCCACCACCCTCCTGGAGCATGTGGGCCTCAAGGGCACTGCCTGGATCTGGGACATCATGGACAAACTTGGCCCTCATTCATGGCAGCAGGAAGGAGATGAGGGGGTGGCAGTGGCAGGACAGAGGGGAGAAAGAAATAGGAGTGCTTAAATTTAGTGCTGTTCTCCCCAAGCTGAGTTGCCTGAGCTCCCACCACCACCACGGGGGATGCAACAGTCCATCCATCCATAGACATGTCCACTCAGGAGAGGTACCTAGTTCAGAAAGCTCTGACAGTCTCTCACCACTAACCCCAGAGGCTTAGAGCTGGAGGGCCCTGTCACCACCCCAACTGAATGCACGGCTCCTTCTCAGTTGCCCTAAGACTCCGTGTGCTTGACAGGTAGCTGGAGCCCAGGGCCCTCTTCCTGTATACAGACCCTGTGAGGGACCCTGGGTTCTCAGCCCTCACCCTACCCCCAGAGAACGCACACATTCTTCACCTTCAAGAAAAGAGGTGGCAGGCAGTGCCCAGAATGGAGGGAGCTCAGCCATGACGACCTCAGCCAGAGGTGGACACGGCCCCCCACCTCCAAGTCTCCCGTGAGAACTTGCCGGGGGCAGGGCCAAGTGGGAAAAGTCTGGGGACCCAGTGTGGAAGCTGGAGAGATTCAGGAGGAGGGGTCTGGGAGTGGTCAGGGAGAGACATGTTAGGGAAGGTACGAGGGAACACAGCCTCCAGGCCTGCCTTCTCAGCTAGGCCGCCCCCCTCCCGCAGTGCAGCCCTAATTGAATTTCTCTGTTAACAATGGAAACACATTGGCTGCCCGGCCTCTCTCCCTTCTCCTGATAAGCCAATGACCCGAGGGAAATTGGGGTCAGGAGAAGGAGAAATTGGAAACAGTCTTTTCTCACTCCTGGGGACACTGGTTTTGGCCAAGGGCCAGGGGACCGGAAGAGGGCTGGTATCTCCCCTTCTGGGTCCTCAGAGGCTCTGGGCCCCCTGGTGCCCCATTTTCTGGGTCCAGGTGTGGCAGAGGGTAGGGGGGCTCCGTCTGTCCTTGAGAGGGGTCCCTTCAGCCCAGTGCAGTCAGGGTAGAGATACCCGTCACCGGCCAGCTTCACCTCTGCAGACTGCCCCCCCTCACCCCCACCACCGTTTCCCCCGTGAAATGGGCGGGGTGAACCCCCGAACACACTCTGGATTCAGACAGCCCTGAGCGGCTACAGCAAGTCACCGTCTCTCTAAGCCTCTGTTTCCTTGTCCATAGAGTGGGGGCAATACCGTCCAAGGGAGGAGATTGAAGAAAATAAGCCAGCATGTGGGAGACCCTGGCTAAGCCCCAGGGGTCTATTATCATACTACATAATCGCAGTAATTATATGGTTAATAGCTGTTATTACATTATCACATGTCAGAACCTACCTGCTAACCCCCAGGGAGGTGAACCAGATCCTTCCTCACCTTGTTTTAACCACAAAGCCCCTGAGCTAGCGTGTCTGCCCCAGCCCTTCTGCCTTGGGTCCTTGAAGGCCAGCCCTTGTAGCCCAAAGCTCTTCTGGGCTGTTGTCTCTGCGACGTAGAGATGTTTCTGTGGCTCGAGGGAGACAGGCGTTGCTAACAGAGTATAACGAATGGAAGTGCTAAGGACTGGCTCCTGGCCTTCAGGAGAGAGAAATGGAGCACCCTGTGGAGCTCCCCCAGAGTTCCTTCCAGGCTAAGGGTTGACCTCAGGGTCCACTCTCCTTCTGAGCAGAGTAGCCGTGGTGGCGCAGGGACCCCCACAGATCTGGGTTGCAAGAACTGTATGAGGCATGGCACAACCAGGACCCTGGCTACCCACCCCTCCTGCCCCCAGGGCTGCCGGCCATGGAGGTCCGCATCAACGTCTCGAGGCAGCAGGTGGAGAAGGTGTTTGGGCTGGAGGAGTACTGGTGCCAGTGTGTGGCGTGGAGCTCCTCGGGCACCACCAAGAGTCAGAAGGCCTACATCCGCATTGCCTGTGAGTCCAGGGCCTGGCCCTTGGCTGGGGCGGAAGGAGGGTATCACCAGGGGTAAGGGTCTGGTCCTGCCTTGATGGGTGGAGAAAGTGCCTCTGCACACTGCCCAGCCACCCCCGTGTCCCCCTAGTCACTTGGCACTTTCTCCTGCCATGCACCATGGCCCCTGCGGGACCAGGAGACAGGGCCAGCCAGGCTGAGCCGGCATGAGGCATTCAGGCTGGAGGACACTCTTGCTCTTCTCTCAGATTTGCGCAAGAACTTCGAGCAGGAGCCACTGGCCAAGGAGGTGTCCCTGGAGCAGGGCATCGTGCTGCCCTGCCGCCCACCAGAGGGCATCCCCCCGGCTGAGGTGAGAGGGGCTCTGCTGCCCACTCCGCAGGTGGGTAGGGCTCCCAGGTCTCGGGTCCTGCCTGCCCTGACGCCCCCAGGGGCTACTCGCGCTCCAGGTAGGGCCAGCACGGGCGGGCAGTGCAGTGGCATGGCTCCCTCCCCCAGGTGGAGTGGCTTCGGAACGAGGACCTGGTGGACCCGTCCCTGGACCCCAATGTGTACATCACAAGGGAGCACAGCCTGGTGGTGCGACAGGCCCGCCTGGCCGACACGGCCAACTACACCTGCGTGGCCAAGAACATCGTAGCGCGTCGCCGCAGCGCCTCAGCTGCTGTCATCGTCTACGGTGGGCCCCAGTGCTGGTGGGGCAGAGGGCCCCAGGTGCAGGGAGACGGGCGACGATGGTGGGTGGCTCCCCATGGAGCCAGGGCCCAGGGGACCAGGCTGTGGCCTCCCTGGGAAGGACAGGGAGAGGGCTTGCTGTGGCTGTCCAGGAGCCAAGGGGCGTATCTGGGCAGAGGTGTGGGACAGGTTGGTGGTCCTCTGTGGCGAGACCATCCCTTGGGTTACCTGTGGGCCAGGGACATAGTGCAGGTGGAGATGAGGGCACAGGATGGGAGTCTAGGAAAGGTGACGGACCACAGGCACCCCAGGAGCAGGCAGAGGGGACGGGTGCAGGAGTTGCCCTCCTGAAAGACTGGGGTCTGGGCCGGAGGAGCATGGGAGCTGCAGCGAGGGCCGGCTGCCCTGAGCCCTTGCAGAGCCTGCTGGGAGAAGGGCTGTGGAGCGGGTCCTGCCAGGCCCCAGGGGCCAGCAAGCACAAGCATGGGCTCCCCTCCAGGGCTTCTCTGTCAGCACAGCCACAGCCTGCCCCGTTCCAGCTCACAGCCCCTCTGCCCTCCTGCCCTGGCCCCTGGGCCAGCGTGTCTAAGGAAGCCCCCGCTCCCTGACCCCAGTCCTTCTCTGTCCGGCCAGTGAACGGTGGGTGGTCGACGTGGACCGAGTGGTCCGTCTGCAGCGCCAGCTGTGGGCGCGGCTGGCAGAAACGGAGCCGGAGCTGCACCAACCCGGCGCCTCTCAACGGGGGTGCCTTCTGTGAGGGGCAGAATGTCCAGAAAACAGCCTGCGCCACCCTGTGCCCAGGTACCAGCGGCCGCTGCCTCCCGCATCGCTCACCACGCCATCTCCGTGCCCTGGCTCCATTGTGCCCACCAGCCTGCCCCCCATGGCTCCATCCCACCCGCCTGCACGCAGGGCCAGGCTCAGTCCAAGGCTGGGATGGGGTTTAGTGTGATTGGAAGCAGGGCTTGGTCTGTGTCCAGGCGAGGCCTTGACAGAGGGCCTGAGTCAGTCTGAGGTACAATCAGGACAGGTACAGACGGTGTGGGGCAGGGGCAGGGCACCGCCTGAGCCTACAGAACCACCTGTGCCTGGAATCACAGGGTCATCGTGGGACCGAGTGCCCTTGCTGCCCCAGGGCCAGGACGGCCCCCTAGTGCGGCTAGAGCAAAGCAGGCCCGGCATCATCGTGCCTCCCGTCATTAGCATGCATCATTCAGGCCAGCTGGACACCAGAGGGTGTGCTCCTTACCACAGCATTGCACCTAGGTCTGGATGCCCAGCAGGGCCACGCTGGCCAACTGCCTAGGCTGCCGCCCGGGCTGACCGCACCGTCTCCTCTCTGTTCCTGTCTCTCGTCTAGTGGACGGCAGCTGGAGCCCATGGAGCAAGTGGTCGGCCTGTGGGCTCGACTGCACCCACTGGCGGAGTCGTGAGTGTTCTGACCCAGCACCCCGCAATGGAGGCGAGGAGTGCCGGGGCACTGACCTGGATACCCGAAATTGTACCAGCGACCTCTGTGTGCACAGTGAGTCCTCCCTGTCCCAGGAGTCCTCTTGATTTTGCCAGGATTGGCCCTGACCAGCCCCAGGAAGGTGAAGGCTAAGGGAATCAGTCCTCTGCCACAGGCTGTACCCCCTCTCCAAAGTTTAGGACCCTTGGGAACTCCCCATCCCTAATATACCCACACATGTGCCTGTGTATACCCCAGTACCTCTCCTGCCTCTCCTGAAACATGCATACATGTGAACCCTTCCCATGCACCCCAGGCTCCTGGATCCCCTCCTCTCCTGCAGTTTCACCTCCAAGCGGTCCCCCAAGTGCACACACAAGTCCTATGGGGACACTGGCCTTGTGAGGCCTGTTAATTACAAGGCCATAACTAACAATTAAAGATCTCTGTTGGATTTTTTTCTCTACAACACACCCTCCCCCATTCTTTCAATTAAAAACCTAATTATCTATGTCAATTCCTTTCTGATGGACGTTTCTTCCATTATGCAAAGCCCTTCTAAAATCAATATAACTTCCTCCAGGCAATCACCCCCTCTGCAGCCCTGCCTCAGGCCTGGGGAGGCAGACAAGGAGAAGAGCCGTGGCACCCCTGCTTCTGGCCCAAGGACATGACTAGGAATCAGATTAGCAGACCCCCCCCCCCAGGAAGAAGAGCCCCTACTTTGGGGATCCCAGGAACTTCTGCCAGCCCCAGCTGCCCTGTGCCCCAGAAGAGTAGGTTCAGCCTAGCAGCCCACGAGGGCTGTCTGGGGAAGTGTCTCTTCCCCTCCTCCATCCTTCAGTAGCAGCGACCTCAGACCGAACGAGCAGTGAGCACTGTGATTTGCCCAGAGTGACACAGCAAGGTGGTGGCAGATGTAGGGCTAAGACGCGCACATGCTGACTCCGTGCTCCCTGCCGCCAGCATCCGCAGCCCCGCTAGTGCTGATGCCCAGTGAGTGAGCGCCTCATCCTCCTGGGCTGTAGACCGCTGACCTCTCCTTCCCGGCCTCCTGCACCCTTCCCCTCCCAAGGCCGCGCTCTTTCCCGCAGCTGCTTCCGGGCCTGAGGACGTGGCCCTCTACGTGGGCCTCATTGCTGTGGCTGTGTGCCTCCTCCTGCTGCTGCTCGTCCTCATCCTTGTTTATTGCCGCAAGAAGGAAGGGCTGGACTCAGATGTGGCTGACTCGTCCATCCTCACCTCTGGCTTCCAGCCCGTCAGCATCAAGCCTAACAAAGCAGGTGGGGTGCCCCCTCGCTCTCCACATTCCTGCCGGGCCCCCACGCCAAGAGCTGCCCAACAGGTCACCTCAGTGACATCCCCTGAGTCTGTCTTTACCCTTGCAGACAATCCCCATCTGCTCACCATCCAGCCAGACCTCAGCACCACCACCACCACCTGCCAGGGCAGTCTGTGTCCCCGGCAGGACGGGCCAAGCCCCAAGTTCCAGCTCGCCAATGGGCACCTGCTCAGCCCGCTGGGTGGTGGGCGCCACACGCTGCACCACAGCTCGCCCACCTCTGAGGCCGAGGACTTCGTCTCCCGCCTCTCTACCCAGAACTACTTCCGCTCCCTGCCCCGCGGCACCAGCAACATGACCTATGGGACCTTCAACTTCCTCGGGGGCCGGCTGATGATCCCTAACACAGGTGGGAAGGACCCCAGAGTGCCCCGGGGAGCTCTAAGAGGCAAAACTAGCCTTTGTGTCCCTCCTAGAGGAGGATGGGACAGCTCTGATGTCCTTTCTGGGCTGCTCAGCCTCACCCCAAGTGCTTAGCCAGGCCAGCAAGGAAAGGGAAGAGAGTTTTGGAGAGAATCCAGTCATGGCTGACAGTGGGGCCGGCACTGAGGCCATGGCCAGAGTGTCTCCTTTCTGTTACCTAAGGGCACAGGACTACCGTCCATTCGTTTACACGGTCAGCCGGCCTGTGTGTGCCGGACTCTGTGCTGGGCCCTGGGCCGAGAGGTAGGGGAGGTGCCAGCCCCCAGGAGCCGGCAAACTAGTGGACAGATGGCAGAGGACAAGTGCCTGGACGGGGCCGCTCTGCCCACCACCTCACGGACACCCTTCCGGCAGGTCCAGGGTCGGGAATCCACAGGCCCGTTCCACAGTCATCTTTGAGCAAGCACGGCAGCCTCTGGTGTTCCCACCCTGAAAGTCTCTATCCCCTCAGCTCAGATGACCCCACGTGCCCCTGATTTTCTTACCCCTCTCCAGCTACTCCTGGTGCCTGTGCCCTAAATGGAGGTGTTTCTCAGAGCTCCCTCCTGGCACCCTCCCGCAGAGCAATCTCGCCTCCTCCGTGGCTTTACTCGCCATGTCTGTGCAGATCACTCCCACTCCTCCCTCCCCAGCCACATTTCTCCTGGGCGACAGAATCATACACCCAGCTGCCTCCTGGGCAGCTCCATCTGGATGTCTCACAGCACCTCAGATTCCTGGTGCCTAAAACAGCACTGTCTCCCACCCTCCCCCAGAACCTCCTGCTTCCTGGCTTTCCCCACCTCGGGGACAGCGGAGTCAAGCTGCTCAAGCCAGAAACTGGAGGTCACCTTGACCTCCTGCTCTTTTTCACTTTGCCCCCTCACCTCCACCACAGCTTTTAGTCAGTCACACACCAGTTCCGTCATTCTTCCTCCTCAAATGCTCCTGCATCCTCCCGGTTCTCCTCTTCCCCATTGTCTTTTCTGGCTCAGGCCACCATACCTACCTCTCCCCTGGTTCCAGACAACAAGCACTCACCAACGAAGCCAGACTTAATCACGTCCCTCCCCTTCCTGAGCCCTTTTCGGGGCTCCCCATGCCCCCACATGAAGCCCACATGACCAGGCCACAATGAACTGTCTGTCCCCTCTGGCCAGCTGCCGTGGCCTCTACCGTCCTGTGCATTCTTTTTCTGCATGCGGCAGTCATGGTGGGCTCTTGGCACTCCAGACACACCATGCCGCCCTTCGCACACGCGGGTCCCTCTGCCCCACGCGCCGACTCATCTGCTGCTTCTTGCTCAGCGCTTGGCCTGGCAGCCCTCTCTCTGTGCCTCATGTCCTGCTCACGGGGCTGCTAGGATGATGAGGTGAGATGGTCCACGTGAAGCTCCTAGAAAGGGACAGGCGCACAGTGGGCCCTCAGAGACCCATCAGCCTTTCCTGCGCCCTGGGCCGGGGGGCTGCCGCCCCTCCCCACTCTCCTCCAG
The DNA here is from genome assembly GCF_024610735.1 of Ursus americanus. Classification (NCBI taxonomy): domain Eukaryota; kingdom Metazoa; phylum Chordata; class Mammalia; order Carnivora; family Ursidae; genus Ursus; species Ursus americanus. Next base: position 2,531,378 of record NC_142141.1, on the reverse strand, counting down.
CACCCTTTGCTACCATCCACTTGTCTTTCTACCCGCCAGGCTGAGTGCCTCAGGAGAGCAGGGCCCCTGGTTTTCCTCACTGCCCTGAGTACTGGACATGAGCACCACTGAATGTATACCTCCACCACAGAGAGCACTCGCACGTGGATCTCTGCGACCGTCACCAGCACTGGCGGCCGGTACCGGGAGGCATCACAGAGCTGGTGAAGGGAGCAGTAGCTGTAAATATGCCATCAGTGGCTTCCCTCTCCTGGGCTTCAGTTTCTGGGCAGTAGTGTCATTCCAACCAGCCCACCTCAGAGTTCACTCTGGAGCACAAATGTAAGCTTTTGGACTTGGTGGGATAAAGTCATAGAACTCCTTCCCCTCCCCAGTCACGTGCCTCTGAGGTCCCTCCTGATGTAGGGGCCCCTGTCCTAAAAGAGCAGGACGGTGGAGCAGGACCACTCCTTGCCGTCCCCAGAAGAACTCTGCAGCCCCTGTCCCACTGCCTCTCCCCTGGAACCACTCCTCCCTGAGCTGTCACTTCTGATGCTGCCCTGCAAGACCCTGGGACAGAGCCGAATCCACCAGACAAGAGGATACACGTGCAATGGCTCCCAAACCAGGGAGGGCTACCGAAGCCAGCAAGGTTGTTAAAGGCCTGCCCTACCTGCAGGGGCCACTACCGAATGAGGAGCAAAGCCATGGGGGCTGGGAATGGCTGTCCCCAAAGATGGCCAGGGCCGATGGGGAGGAGGACAGCTTGAGCAGAGCAGGAGGGCACCAGGCAGACGTGTGCTCAAGAGAGGGCTTCAGAATGGCCAACTATACAGCACAGGCTGGGCTGAGGAAGCTGCCGGAAAGGCAGTTGGGGCCAGAGGTGAAGGGCCTTCAGTGCCAGGCCAGGGAGCTGGACCTTATGCTGGAGGCAGGGAAGGTTTTAAGCAGGGAGTTCGGGTGACAGGTCAGGTAACTACAGGGTGGTTACCTTTGGTTCCAGGGTGTTCTGTGCCCAGGCTAACAAGGCATGCTTTTCCCACCCAGGTTCCCTCAGCCTCTCTTGGGGTCCCTAGGACTCCGTTTGAAGCCCGTGTGGGTAGATGGACAGCCTGGCAGTCCCTGTGGCACCTCTGTCCCCTAGTCCAGGCTGGCACTGGTCAGTCCTCAAAGGGAGGCTCCTGTAGGGGCTGGCAGAGTGGGTGTTTGGTGTCTTTGCCGCCCTGGTGAAGCCCAGCCCCCCTCCCGCTTTGTCACAGGGATCAGCCTCCTCATCCCCCCAGACGCCATACCCCGAGGAAAGATCTACGAGGTCTACCTCACGCTGCACAAGCCGGAGGACGTGAGGTGTGGGCGCGGGCCCTGTTGCTGGGGCTGGGCGGGTCCTGCCCTCTGCCTTCAGTCACCATGACACGCCCTGTCCACCCACGGTCAGACTGCTCTGGCCTAGCCCGAGGCAGGGCAGGGGAGAACTGCCCATAAGCTCCACCCAGCTCTGGGACCCCAGCCCGGGGTGCCACTGCCCTGCCCCAGCCGGCTCCCGGGACAGCCCCCTGACGCCTTTCCCTTCCCACCCGTATTTCCCCACTTGAGGTTGCCCCTAGCTGGCTGTCAGACCCTGCTGAGTCCCATCGTTAGCTGCGGGCCCCCCGGAGTCCTGCTTACCCGGCCGGTCATCCTCGCCATGGACCACTGTGGGGAGCCCTGCCCGGAGAGCTGGAGCCTGCGCCTCAAAAAGCAGTCCTGTGAGGGCAGCTGGGAGGTGAGCAGGAGCGGCCCCGAGCCCACCCACCTGAGCCCTGAGGGGTCCCCACCTGGCCCTTGAGCCGCGCTCGCCCCAGTCTGGCCACCGCTCGGAGTTGGAGCTGGCCGCGAGCTGAGCCGTGCGGCCCTTGCTCACAGGATGTGCTGCACCTGGGCGAGGAGGCGCCGTCCCGCCTCTACTATTGCCAGCTGGAGGCCGGCGCCTGCTACGTCTTCACCGAGCAACTGGGCCGCTTCGCCCTGGTGGGGGAGGCGCTCAGCGTGGCCGCGACCAAGCGCCTCAAGCTGCTTCTCTTTGCCCCCGTGGCCTGCACCTCCCTCGAGTACAACATCCGCGTCTACTGCCTGCACGACACCCACGACGCACTCAAGGTACTGCCCGCCCCCCCCCACGGGGAGGCCGCCCCACCCCCGGCCCTTCTGGGAGGGGGCGGCGGCGGGAAAGGTGCTTAGGCCCCAGGCTCAGCGGAGCGCCTGCGGTGTGCTGCAGGAGGTGGTGCAGCTAGAGAAGCAGCTGGGGGGCCAGCTGATCCAGGAGCCTCGAGTCCTGCACTTCAAGGACAGTTACCACAACCTGCGCCTGTCCATCCATGACGTGCCCAGCTCCCTGTGGAAGAGCAAGCTCCTCGTCAGCTACCAGGTGAGGGCGCGCAGGGTGCCTGGAGCGGGCGCACCCAAGGCCGGGCACGCCTGACCGCGCCTCTCCGCCCGCCCCCTCAGGAGATCCCCTTTTACCATATCTGGAACGGCACGCAGCAGTGCCTGCACCGCACCTTCACCTTGGAGCGCGTCAGCCCCAGCACCAGCGACCTGGCCTGCAAGGTGTGGGTGTGGCAGGTGGAAGGCGATGGGCAGAGCTTCAATATCAACTTCAACATCACCAAGGTGGGCAGAAGGGGGTGTCAGCACTGCAGAAATGTGCCTGCTCCCCCCACTACTCTCCCCCACACACTGGGCCTATCCTGCCACCAAGCCCACCTCCTCCTAGAAACTGCTTAGCGGCTTCCTCCGGGTCTTCAGGGAGAGAGGTGCAGATGCAAACAGACAGATGCAGACAGATGCAATCGCTATCTGACTTTGGGTGGAGATTGAAGAGGATGTGGGAGCAGCAGGAGGGAGAGACAGAGCCTGGGGGCCCTGGGGTTTCCAGGAGGAGGAACCCTGTACAATGCCTTGAAGGATGAATAAGAGACAGACAGAAATGAGGGAAAGGGGGCTTCTGGCAGTGGGAACTAAGTGGGGAGGACAAAGATAGTGAGAGGAGCACAGTGAGTTCTAAATGGTCAGTAAGGGTCACTCGGGGGGAGCGATGGGGAGAGAGGAGGGGAATGAGGCTAGACAGCTCCTCTGCTCACTGGCTGTGTGACTTTGGGCAGGTCACCATACCTCTGAGCCTTGAGACCTTCTAAGCTCTAGTGAGCAGGGCTCTGGCACACCAAGGGTGCCCAGGAAACAGTGTCCGTGCTTCCCGCATGCTCTGAGGTGGTTTGGGTGCTCCCCCAGCAAGAGGTGGCAGTGGGCCTGGGCCATGAAAGTTCTAACAGGCACCTCCACCCCTCCCCCACCTCCAGGACACAAGATTTGCTGAGCTGCTGGCTCTGGAGAGTGAAGGGGGGGTCCCAGCCCTAGTGGGCCCCAGTGCCTTCAAGATCCCCTTCCTCATTCGGCAGAAGATCATTACCAGCCTCGACCCGCCCTGTAGCCGGGGTGCCGACTGGCGGACTCTGGCCCAGAAGCTCCACCTGGACAGGTGGGTGGGAGATGGGCAGGGACGGGCTACAAAGGCCCCCTGCAGTCCATCCCGGTGGGGGAGGATGGGTGGGGTGGATAGGAAGCTCGATGGGGCTTGCACCCCATCCACCAGCAGCCAGGGTCTCCAGTGCACTTGGCCGAGGGGAGGTCATGCCCTTGGGCGGGCTGAGAGGCAGAAGGGTGCAGCCAGGGATGAGGCAGGGCTGCTGACTGGCTCCTGTCCCCTCCGTTCCACAGCCATCTCAGCTTCTTTGCCTCCAAGCCCAGCCCCACAGCCATGATCCTCAACCTGTGGGAGGCGCGGCACTTCCCCAATGGCAACCTCAGCCAGCTGGCTGCAGCCGTAGCCGGACTGGGCCAGCCCGACGCTGGCCTCTTCACGGTGTCAGAGGCGGAGTGCTGAGGCCGGGCAGGCCTACAATGCCTACACTCTCACCAGCTTTGGCACCCGCCAGGGACGGGCAGAAGCCAGATGGGGCCCTTTCCCCATACTCAGGGGAAGCTGTGTGGACAGGCCCCCTCCTGGCAGACACTGTCCCTTAACACCGGCCCTTCAGACCCTGCCCACACTTCCGCCCCTCTAAGGCCTGCTTGGCCAGGCTGGCACTGCCACCTGCTCTGACCCTGCCCCAGCCTGTGGGGCCCCGGGTGGACAGTGCCTAGAGCCCAAGCCAGGCCCAGCCCATCTGTGTGTATGTATGTGCGTGTGATGCTACCTCTCCTCCTGCCCCGGCCAGGAGCCTGCATACACACGGGCATGCACGCACACGCTGGGCTTGGGACATGGCCCCCAGAGCCCCTGCCTGAGCTGGACCTTATGCAAACATTTCTGTGCCTGCCAGGTAGGGGCACATCTGAGGGGCCTGGCTCCAAGCCTGTGAGACCGAGGGCCACAGCTGGACAAGGGGAGGCCCCTGGATTCAGGCACACGACCACCACACGGGCACGTGCCCATGCATGTCTCGTGTGCTCATCTCACATGCTCCCCCCCACTGACTACACACACACATCTCATGCTGTACACCCAGAGGCCACTCACGTCTCTCACACCAGTGTCAGTCCACATCTGCCTCTCACATGCTGCCCTTCTCCCACCCACCCAGGGACACCCAGTGGCTCCTGCCTGGTCCTCTCCCTGCCCCCAGCCTGGAGGAGCCCTGCCCAACAGGGCATGTGAATATGCAATGGGAGTCCCGGGCTGGACAATGGCAAGTGTGCGTGCCGTGGTGTGCCCGTTCCTGGGGCTGGCCGGTTCCCCGATGTGGGGCCTGTTGTGTGAAGCTCGTGCCCTGACTCTGTCTTAAGTGCATTCGCGCACTTACACTTGGCCTTATGTACACAGCCTTGCCCGGCCGCCAGGGCGCGTAGGGATTTTAGCGGACGTGAATGTAAATAAATTATATATATATATTGCTAACCCGAGTGCTACTTCTCTCTGGGAAAGCCAGAGGTCAAGGCTAGCGGCTGCAGAAGAGCCACACGTGGGCTATTCTGGGAGTCCTGGGTGGCTGGGGACAGTGGAACCTGGGCCCTGGTCCAGCAAGAGTAGTTTCTGAAGACTTTCTCAAACACGGGCCATCTGGGCAAGACGGCAGGCAACTGCAGTGACCAGGGCTGCACCTTTGCCGGACCCATCTTCCGACTGCAGGAAGGTGACCTCACAGCGAGGGGCCAGCTCCCTCACCGTGGCTGCCACCAGGCCGGAGAAGCTGTGGGACGTGGGGGGCTGAGGTGAGCCCAGGCCAGCCAGATCCCACCGGGGCATTCCTCCCTGCCCATCCCAGAACCCAGACTCACTGGGGGTGCAGCTTGTAGAGGGTCCCATCCACCCCTACGGACACAGTCAGCTCTTCCAGGCCCCGGTTCTCACGGATCTTCTCCACCACAGCAGCCACACCCGCCCCACAGAGCTGGGCAGCCCGCTGGGACACAGCCTGGCACACCTCCAGGACCATCAGGGCATCATCTGAGGTCAGGGGCAGCCCCAGATCCTCCAGGATGGCTCGGACCTGCCTCAGAGCCAGGCTGTCACTGGGGACAGGAAGGAATAGAGCACAGAGGGCCAAGGTCCTGCATTAGCTTTCCCACCTCCTGAGTTCTCCATACTCTGGAATAGACCTCCCACCAGCCAGCATTTTACCCGAAGTGGATAGATAGATTCTTCTGGGAGATGGAAGGAGGCAATACAGGCCTTAGGCACCTTTCAATCTCAGAGAGAAACTTGGTCTTGAAGATGTCCCTGGTCTGAAGGCGCTGGGTCTGCTGGCCCCGGAAGAGAACTCCAAGGCTGGTCAAACGCAAGAGAATGTGGCGGACGATCTCCCCTAGGTACATGCCACTGATCATCTTCTCAAAGCTGCATGAAAGCACAAAGGTCAGGAGACCCTACTGGCTACCATAACCAGTGCCAGCCACCACCCGCTACCCCTGCCCAGCCCCACGCATACCTCTGCTTGCCAGGGTTGATGGATGCCTGGTCCACATTTGCATCAAAGCAGGTTCTAAGCAAGTCCAAAGAGCCATCATCCCCAAAGGCACCCCATTCCATATTGATGCACATGTGGCCTGAGTCCCCAGCCACAGCTGCCACATTCCGAAGCTCCTCCATGTAGCAGGCATTGGTGCCAGTTCCTGCAGAGAGGCCAGACAGGGTAGAAGTCAGTTACTGACATAGATAAGACCCTCTGTGCCCTTCCCAAACTGAGATGGCAAAATTTGGGCTCCGTTCTTACCTCTCCATTTCCCCACACTCACAACCTGTCCTATGTCCTGGTCTGCCTTCCTTTCGGACATTCCTTCTGCAGACCCTGGCAGCATCAGCCCCTCTGGGCCTCCACTGACTTCCCTACGAGCACCAGCATCCGTGGATCTTCCATACTATGCCAGGGCACCCCTGATAGGTTTGTGAAAGCTCCCCCACTGTCCTCAGTTGAGAGGCCCAAGCTCCCTTGACTAGCTTTCCAGAGCTTTAGTCTAAACTAGCAGGTTCTGGGTCAGGAGCTGGGGACATAGACAGGAATCAGACATGAGGAGCCCCACAGTGGCCAGGGGGTGGGCAATAAGCCGCTAACTCTGATATTGCCTGTATGCACCCAAATAGAAGTGCAAAGAAGAGCATCATGGGAGCCTTGAGCACAGCTGAGTCTTCCCGCCTAGAGGTTCAGGAAAAGCTACAGAGAGGAAACGATGTTTGGATTTGACTTTGAAGCCAAGAAGCACAGAAAGGAAAGGCATTCTAGGCAGAAGGCACATTCTGGGTAAAGATATCCCCTTCCTCTCACCAACACATGGTCAGCTCTAGGCAAGTGGTCTCCTTGTCAGCCCCACCTGGATTTCCTCTGACCAGTTTATTCATAAAGCAATCTAGGCATACCTCACCTGAGCACCTCCCCACTCTAGGCTCTATGTTCAAGAAGCTCCCAGTTTCAAAAAGGTGGCTACCACATACCTCCTGCCCTAGGAGACTGATGCCCAGAGAGCTGTGGGAGCCCTCCTCCCTGACCTAGACCCTCTTTTCAAGTCCCGTTTGTGTTAGGACCACTTCCTTTCTGCTCCTGGCCTTGTCACCCTGTTGTGCACAGTCAGGTTCAGCTCTCTCTGACTGCTACATCTGTCCTGGGCTTAATCCCCGCTAAATGCTGGGTTTTGAGAAGATAGGTATCTCCCCCATCTTTATGTATAGTCTTTCTGTCTCTTCATCCAGCCCCTATCTGGCCAGAGGAGAAATGCTTAATAAAGACAGGATCTTGGGCTACCTGAAGGACACTCACAGCTCATTCTGTGTCCTCCACCCCCAGCCTCTACCCAGTTCCAAGCATTGAGTGTGTACCATGGGCCAGGCACTGTTCCCTCTCCTCTCACCCTCACGATCCTTGAGATAGGTGTTACTATTATCTCTATCATAGAAGGAAACCGAGGCTCTGGTGATTTGGCCAAGGTCCTACAGATGGAAGTGGCAGAGCTAGTATTTCCACCCAAATCTGTATGACTCCAAAGCTCATATTCATTTAACAGAAGGGCAAACTGAGGCTCAGAAAGCTTAAATGACTATGAATCAGTAGCTGAGCTGAGCCAAGTTCAGACACCCAGCCTAAATGAGTGTTGCAGGGCCTAGCTGAGTCAGGCAGGAATGATGCCACATCCCCAAGGCCAGAGGAACGTCCAACCTGAGGAATCAACAGGAGGCAATGAATTAACATCAGGCAGTAGGAGCACAAAAGAGCAGGGCCCTCCTCACCAACGATGAGGCCGACCTCGCAACGGGGATCCTCATAGCCACAGGACATCATGGTCCCCACCGTGTCATTGACAATGGCAACCACATTCAGCTCTACTGCCTGCACACAAAAGGATGCTGCTAGTTGCTGGGCAACACAGTTGTCATGGCAACCAGCGCTGGACCCAGAGGTCTCTACTGCAGAGAGCCACCCACTCGACCCCCCCAGGTCAAGAAGCAGGAGACCCTTTGCTCCCTTCAAGTCCTGCCACAGCCCCAAAGCACCCCTGGAGGCAGACCCCTCACCTGTCTTCGCCCGATGGCTTCCCGCAGCAGACACACAACATCTTGGCCCTCACAGTCTGATGCACTGAAACCTTTTGTCCAGTTTAGGAGGATGCCCTGGGGTGGGACAAAGGTGGGACAGGAAGGTGAAGGCCCTTGGAATCTCACTCTCCCTCCCCAAAGTCTGTATCCCATCAGAAGCATATGATATCCCCCCTCACCAAGCAGGATTCCATGCCCACTCTGCCACATGGCTGAGGGCCTTGCCCTCTGCCCCCACCTAACTCCCCAGGAGGCTTCCAATGTAAAGAAACCTATTAATAACTATCGGACCTGTGTCTTCTATTATTAGTGCCAGAATGCTCAGATGGTCTGAAAGTCTGGACGTTTTAAGACGGCTGCCCAGAAGGAATGGCCCTTCATAATTGGGTTAGGAATGAACAGAGCAGGTAAAATAGTGCTATGTATGAGAAGGGGGAGGACAGAGAAGGCTCAGAGGTCCAAATGACAGAAAATTCTGCTCTTTTAGAAAGAACTGATAAGAGTTACTTGAGAATAAGGAAACTGAGGAATTAGGGACGGAGCCGTATCGATAGGAGATTCACTTGTGTTCCAGAAATGAGTGAAGGACAAAAGGGAAAGCCAGAACCCAGAACACCTAGGCAGGATGGGAGGAGACAAGACAGATGGGCCTTTATTGGGAGAAACTGGCCTTAAATTGTGAACTTAGTGATGGGCTACACAGTCTAGGACTATTCTTTCCTAAGTGTGCTTCCTCTGAGGGAGCGGGCAGGGGGAATTATTCTCCTGCTGTTAGAAGATCACAGCTCTGCCCAAAGCAGGAGATGTAGAGCAGGCATGAAAAGCTTTCCGGGGGTGCCCTGGGGCTCAGTCAGTTGAGTGTCTAACTCTTGATTTCGGCTCAGGTCATGATCTCAGGGTGGTGGGATAGAGCCCTGCGTCTGGGCTCCATGCTCAGCAGGGAGTCTGCTCAAGATTCTCTCTCTCCCTGCCCCTCTGCCCCTCCCCCACCTGCACCCTCGCTAAACTAAGTAAACCTTAAAAAAAAAAAAGAAAGAAAGGAAATCTTTGGGGCAGAAGATTTTAGAGATATGAACTGACGCTTCCCCCAACAATATTTCCTTTTATCCCTTTCCCTATGTAACCACAGCCAGAGTGCTCAATGCTCATTGTCTCAAACACAGAAACCAGAAACCAGAGAGTGAGAGGGCAAATGAGAAGGAGGGCTAATGTGGGGGAACCCAGATTACAAGTAGCAGCAATACTTCTCTGCTCCCAGACAAAAGAAAGACCCCTGGTCTGGGGAAGGGGAGCTGGGGGGCCCTCAGAGCCAGGTTTTGGACTTTCCTGAGTAGGGTGTCCTATGCTTCTACCTGGGCCATGCCCCTGTGGGAAGGGAGGACACAGAAGAGATTTGAGTGATCTGATAGCAGAGTAGGTCTCTGTCCTCCTTCCCCATGGAGGGGAAGGTGAGTTGTCAAGGGAGGTGTCAAGAGAGGAAGTGGCAGAGTCCATACAGCTGGGGCCTGAACATCTCCTGAGGTCCCAGAGTGTCTGCCCACACACAGCAAAGGATGCTATGCAGCTGAAAGGGGCCCCTATCTGGGGATAAAGGTCCCCAAATTGATTATCATTAAGTTATCACCCCCCCCCCCAAAAGAATGTGGGCTCAACACAGAAATTAAGTTCAGTTCTAGAAAATGAATAGGGCCGTGTTTCTTCTTGCGCACCTGATTTTGCATACTGAGTCCCACCTGCTTCTCACACCTTACAAGGAATAATCAAATGGTACCAGCATGCTTAGTCTAGAGCGGAGCAGATCAGCAGAGAGACACTGCTGAATGCTTGATTCCAAAGGGCCACTGTGTAAAAGAAAGCCAAGTACAGAAGCATGTGTCTGAGAGAGGTCAGGGCTGGAGCACAGCTGAACACTGCACAAAGGCTGGGTGGGGTAGAGTAGGCAGAGCTTTTCAGGAAGAACATAGTGGGCAATTTCAGGGGCAGCAAGTTCTTCCTCACAGGAGGCTTTTTGGCAGAAGCTGGGGGTGTTGACGAGGAGACTCCTGGGAGCTTGGACCAGAGTATGGGAGGAGCTGTCTCCAGGACAGGCGTCAGGGGTGTGCACTCAGAAGCCGAGCATTCTTGCTGAAGGCCATGCAGAGGTGTAGGCTTAGTGCTGCTATGTCTAGATCCGTGCCTGCGGCTCTGCCCTTCCGGTCAGCCACCCAACACCAAGCCAGGCAGGAGAGGGACACAGCAAGTTTGGGAAGGGGAGGTAGGGCAAAGAAGCCGCGCAACCGAGCCCTTTCGAGAACTAGGAACGAGTGCTGTTCCCCTCAGTTCTCCTAGATCAGTACACCAGGGCTGTGGGCTACAGTCAATGTGTTCCTTCATCAGCCCTGAGCTGGGCCTATACTGCTCCCAAGTGCCCACACCTAACCTGGCTCCACTTTCCTGCCCATTAGCAGTCCCCAGGGGTATCCATAATCTTTTCCATCCCAGGCCTCTTTACAGCCCTGGTTTCCAGGCCATTTTACCACACCCCCTCCACCTGCACCCACCATGTCCAGTGAAACCGAGGCTAGGTGTTGGCTCAGCCCAGCCGTGCTTCTGCCCTCCCCCATCCAGCCCAGGATACTTGAAGCCCTCTCCCCAGCCTTCTGCCCATTCCATGAAGGGTATGAGGGTGGAAAACCCTTGGGGATGGTTTCTCCTGGCCCTCCCTCACCTGGTCGAGGCCGAGCTGCCTGCATGGGAAGGAGAAGGTGAAACCCAGCGGAAGGCTCTGCCCACTCAGGCCCTGCTTCTGCTGGAAGTCCACAATGCAGTCCACGATGCGGTCGAAGAGCTGAGGTGGAGGGCAAGTCAGGGGGTGGCCCAGCCCTGGTCCTTCCCTGCCCCTGACATCAGGTCCAAGCTCTGGCTACCTGCTGTCCAGAGCCCTGGGCCACATCCTCCGGGATGGAGTAGACCTGGCTGGTGATCTTCACACCTCCTGCTGTCACGCGCACCAAGAGCACCCGGAAGTTGGTGCCCCCCAGGTCCAGGGCCAGGAAGTCCCCACGCTCTGTGGGACAGAGGTCCTCAGTGTCAGGACAAAGCACATTCTGTGACTTCCAGGAACCCACACCCCAGCCCCACACTCAGGCCAGGTCCTCACCAGTGCCATCAGGCGTGGCCCGGACATAAGTGGGCAGCATGCGGAGGGATGAGGCCTCCCCTCGGAGCCCCTTGACCATTGCCTCCCGCATCTGTGCCTGCACTGCTGCCAGCTGATTATGGTTCAACCGGAAAGGTGCCAAGGTCTCTTCCAGCAGGCGCCGGTGAGCAGCCAGACGGGCAGCCACAGCAGTCACCATTGCCACGCCCCGGCCACCCCCATCCACAGAGGGAATGAAGGAGACATCACATTGGGGGGCCAGGAGCATCACAGTCTTCTGCAGGACGCTGAGGAAACTACACAGACACAAAGCAGGCATACCTGGCTTGACACCTGACCCTGAGCCCCAGGGCTTGCTGAAGTCCTGGGCCCCATCACTTCAGATCCCTTCAGTTCTAAATCCAGCTCTACATCAACCTTATGCCCAGTGTCTCCAGTGCTCCCAGTGCCCCCAGAGTTCCCCTCCCTTGCACACCCAAAGGGAAGCATCTTTTCTCTCTTCCGACTTCTTCTGGCCTCCCTTAGTCCCCATCTGACCTTACTCTGCTCAGGTGCCACTCATACCCACTGCCTCACACACATGGTGCCTGAGTGCCCTCTGGGTCTTTATGGAAAACACTCATGTTCCTGCTGCTTGCCCACACAGGATTGTGTGTATTTCCAGTACCTGGGGTGTCTCTCAAACACTCGGCCTCCGGTGGCCACAGCAATCTGAAGCATCTGCTGCTCCCGGCTGTGCTGGAGGCGGGAGAGAACAGCAGCCAGGGCGGCGGCACAGAGCCGGGCAGCCCGAGTCAACACGGCTGCACATACGTACTGAACGAGCTCAGCATCCGAGGCCCCCACGCTCAGGCCCAAGTCCTGCAGGAGAGCATGCACACGGGCTGCCCCAGCCAAGGGGCTGGAGGGACACAGGGTACTGCTTTGGGACTCAAGTAGCCCCAAAGCTTCCTGCCCTCCCCCAGCCCCATGGCTACCTGGGGGACAGAGCAACCTCCCCTCTCCCAAGCCAAGAAGCTCCTTGTCTAAGCCCACTGGCTTTCCCTACTTACTCCTCCATCTCAGCCACATGATCCAGGAGGATGCTGCCTCGGCTCAGCAGGGCAGGGGAGGTGCAGCCACCAAAGAGGACGCCTCGCTGGGCCAGGTGAGCCAACACAAGCCTCACCAGCTCACCCAGGTACAAGCCTCCAATCATCTTCTCAAACCTACAGGTAAGAAGGGTGTCTGGACAGAGATTTCCTTAAGCCCTTAGCCCACCTGGCCCCACCTCCAAGGGCCCCAAAAGAAAGATCATTTTCTTTGGGGTCCCCCAGACTGGAGGTTCCAGAAGCAATGGCTTCCCAGGAGATAGATGGATGTTTATCCAGACCCCACTGCCCCCTCTGGCTTAGGTTCAGAGGGGTTCCTGGAGGACAGGGAACATTTTGCTACCCCCAATCCCCAACACCTGTTAGTAATAAGAGAGGGCTATGAGTTGAAAATTATGGGTTCTAGAATCTTGAGCCCTTCCTTCTTTGAGCCAGGCCAGGGCCCCCCAAGATGCCACCTGGAAACCCTATGAGCAAGCAATAGGGAGGGGCCTAAGGGCCTGAGTTCAGGGACAGCAGTGAGAAAGGAAGCAGAAGAGTGATAGGCCCTAGAGCAGAAGGTCAGGCCACCTCTGGGCACCAGGATTCAGGGACTCTCGGTCCAAGGCATGGTCAAAGGTGGTCAGCACTGGTCCCAGGACCCCATCATCACTGAAGGAGCCCCACTCAACGCTGATGCAGACGCGGCCCCGGTCCTCATCCAGCACTGCCACATGCCTTGCCTCCTCCATGTAACATGCATTGGTGCCAGTGTCTGGCAGGGATGAATCCATCAGGACCTGCCCATCAGGTAGCTGTACCCCCCACCCATCACCACAAATGGCCCATGGCTCACCTACAACAAGCCCGATTTCACACGGCCCAACCCCTGGCTCACAGCCCATCATGGTGCCCACTGTGTCATTCACCACGGCAACCACATCGATGCTGTAGGCCTGGACAATGGAGAGGGCAGAGGTCATGGCTGACCTAAGTGGGCAGAGCAGGGAACCTGGGGGATGGGCAAGGCTAAGGCCTTGGCTTTGATGGAAGTGCTCAGAGTCCATGAAACACAATGCGTGTTCATGCCCACACACATACTCTAGGTCCTCCCCCCCCAACCCCTCGTAGAGAATTTTCCTCCCATCCCACACTCCCCCTTGTCTCTTCCACCCCCTACTCAGGCCCTGGGTCTCTCAAAGTCTCCCAACCTCAGTCATTACCTCCAGAACACCAGTGCTCCCCACAGGACCAAGATGATTGTGAGCAAGCGTGGCACCTTGAAGACCGCACTGTAGGTACTTGGCTTCCCAAGCCAGCCCCTCCCAGCCCTGACTTCCACCCACTAGCATCACTGCAGTTAGTCCAGATGGATCCAGACCCACCTTTCTTCCACATCCAAGTGTTTGCATATACCTTTCTCTGAAAACAGACCTTCCACCCCAGCCCCAGCTTATGCACCCGGCAAACTCCTCCTTCAAGCCCCCGCCCAAGTCCTAGTGTGCCCTTCCCAGTGCTACCAGAGTCACTGTAACCACCTTCTTGACAGGGACAATCCTTTGTCAGAATGCTTTTCCACTAGACTGTGAGGTCTTTGAAGACAGGATCAAGTCTTTTCATCTTTGTTTTGCCCTATGGTCCTGAAAATTTATTTGACCCTTCTTAGCCTCAAACTCCTTACCAATGAAATGGGAATGGTAGCAACATTTGCCCCAGGGTTAAACTGGATAAAGGATATAAATAGAAAAGGAAAGCAGGCCCTCCCAGAAGCACAGGCACAGCCTTTGCGTGCTGGCCCCAGGCCCAGCCACACAGGCAGCCCTCCCATTGCCCCTGCTTCCACTCACCCCCTGCCTCTCGATGGCATCTCGCAGCAACTGGACCACATCGTGGCCTTCCACACCACTGCACCTAAAACCTTTGGTCCAGGAAATAAGGGTGCTCTGGGGGCAGAAAAGCTGGGTCACTCCTCCAACAGCCTTCATGGGGTTACAACCCTTCCACCCACTGTCCCCATGCCGACTCTGCCTCACCCTGTCCAGGCCCGTCTGGTGACAAGGGAAGGAGAAGCTGAACCCAAGCTGCAGACCCTGTTTGTCCATGGGGAGTGCATCCAGGAACTCAGACAGACAGTGGGCAGCAAAGTCAAAGAGCTGTGGGACAAGTTGGGGGCTCAGCTCTGTCCACCAGAGCCCCAGCCACCCAGCCAGTTCCCAGAGACTGGGCAATGAGTTCTCACCTGCTGACCAGGACCCAGCATCACCTCTGGGGGGATCACAAACTCCTGGCTCTGGGGCTCCATCCTATGACCCTCAGTGCCCATCAGGGTCACCCACAGAACACGCAGTGAGGCCCCTGTAGCCCCCAGCTCCAGCACTACAAAATCTCCTTGCTCTGGGGCAAACAGGACACAGAAAGGCATGCAGCTGGTGAGACCAAGCCCTCTGCCTCCCAGAAACATCCCCAAGGACTACAAAGTCTCATTAAGGGAGCTTCGAGTTGGGAACCTTAATGGGAAGAGGGATAAAGGACTTCTTCGTCCCCCAGATCAGAATTATCTCCCCAGGCCTGGCCACCCATTTTGGCCTATGCCACCCACCAGTGCCGTGTGGGGTGGACCCCACGTATGTGGGCAGCATCCGGACAGCAGAGGCAGGGGTGGCCTGCCCCCGCAGTGCCTGCTCCATAGAGCCCAGGAGGCTGGCTTGGATCTGCTGCAGCTGTGTCTCCGTCACCTTGAATTGCTGTAGACACTCCAGCACCTGGGGAGAAACAGGCTAATATCTGGGCAGGAGCCCCATTGCCTAGCCAAGTCCTCTGACTCCAACCAGGCCCGCCCTGCCCAGCTTGCTCCCCCCTTTCCCAGTCCAGAACAGCACGTCCCTTAGCTTTCCCAGGGGCTGACTAGAGCCCTGCCTAAGTCCTCTCTGAGCCTCGCTGGTCTCCCCAGCACCTGCCCAGCCCCACTCCTCACCTCTTCACACACCTAGGTTCTCTTGCTGCCCACAGCCCATACTCAGTTCCTGCATTCTCAGAAGGCTCCTTCCTGGAGGGGAGACACACCCACCTCCTCCTCCTGCTCCATTCTCTGGCTGCTCCTTCTCAGATCCCTATGTCCCCTGCCCCTTCCATTTCTTGGAGGCCTCTCCTGTTATAACACTGATTCGCTCTGGCTCCAGTACCCAGAGGTGGGCTGCTCAGTGAGTTGTCATTCATTGAATGAGCAAACAAATGAACAAATGTGGGAATGAATTTCAAGTCAGGTGCTTCCCTCTCCCAATCCACTTAGCTCTGGAGCCTAAGTAAGCTCAGCTCCGGAGAACTTGGAGGCCACACTGTGGAGGAGAGTCCTCCCAGCAGTCGGCCATCCTTTCCACAGACATTGACTGAGCGCCTACTAGGGGCCCAACACTATTCTAAGCACTATATGTTGCATAACCAGGTGAGTTCTGCTCTTGTGGAGCCCAGAGTTCAGCACAGAGGCAGAAAATAAGCAAATAAACATATAATATGGTTCTGGTAGTAACGGTAGCTATTTATTTATTTATTTATTTATTCATTCATTCATTTATTTATTTATTTATTAAATTTATTTATTTATTTAAGGCAGGAATAGAAGTTTGAGAGTGACCAGGGGAGAAAAGGTGTTTTTGGATATTGGTCTGGGAAGTTCTCCCTGAGGAAGTGACCTAAATGAAGGAAGGGAACAAGCCATTTGTAAATCTGGGGAAGAGGATATAGGGATTTTCTTCAGAGTGAGGGGATGGATTTGGGGGAAGGGTGGCCAGGTGTGAATCAGAGTAATGGGAGGGGTAGGCAGTCAGAAAGCAGAGGATGGGACACCCAAGGTTCTTCCCCACCAGTAGCCCATTGTGGGGGAGCTAAGAGGAGCCCCTGTACTCCACCTCTATGTGGAAACCTCCCTCAGATGACCCTCTGGCCTGTCCTTCAAAGAGACGCCAGCAGCCTCCCTGGGTTTGCTGGAGTCCCAACCTGTGACTCTGTTCTCCTGGGCTTAGCCTTTCCCAGGTCCTCACCACCTATTCCACAGGAATTCCATTCCTATGACCCACTGCTCCACACTGGACCCGTATCTGTAAAGTAACCACCCAGGCATCTGAATAAGGAGGCAGGGGGAGCCAGGGAGGAGAGGCTGTTCAGTGAGGGAGATGGGGGTGACTCAGTTCCACCTCTGCTTTAGGAAGAGAATGGAAAACAGATCCCTAAGGAGGCAAATGACCCTAACTGGAGTGCCAGATGTTCAGTTCCATGTTTACATTATAGGAGATGCTTCTAGCAGCCACACACACCAGGAAGGGTTATTCCTAGGTTATGTTACAAATGAGGAGACTGAGGCTCAGAGAGAAACAGTCATCTGCATAACCCAAGCAGCTATTAAGGGACAGAGTGGAATTTGAACCCAGATCTGACTGAAGAGGTGTTTCCACATGAATGTGAAGCCTTATAGAAACAAGCAATTTCACCTGAAAATAACCCAAAACTGATGAAGGTTGCAGTGAAGAAACCCCATAGGATGAGAAAACTTACTGAGTCCTTGCCCTGCCACTTTTCCTGGCTGTGTGGCCCTATTCCAGAGAAAATAATAATATTCAGAAGGCCCCTGAGTCCCCAGTACCAGGGGCCATGTCATTTCTCACTTCTGTGGCCCAGCCATGAGTTGCATACAGAGGAAATGTTGACAGCAGGGTCTGGGGCAGAGACTGAACAAGGGTGAGGTGGGAGCATGAAATGCAGTGAGGGGTGATGCCCCCACAGTTTGGGCAATAAGCCAAGTCCAGCAGATGTCAGAACAAACTGGAAAACTAAAGAAACTGCAGGGAACAATTCAAGAACCTTTTCACAGATGCCTCCTCTGTACAGGTCCTTTATCTCCATTAGCTCACTTAATCCTCCAGGGGGTCAAAGGATTAGACTATTTTCCTCCATTTGACTGATGAGGAAACAGACTAGGAGATAGGAAATGACTTACACAAGTGTTTCCTGCTTGATGGTGTGATATGCAAGGGTTTCTAAATCTTGGTCAAGATGACAGAAAAGAGAAACTCAGTCTGAGCTAACCTGAGGCCTATGGACTATGCTGCAGAATAACCTCCAAGTTGAGTTCAGCACTGAAATCATATCTGTGGGCCTGACTGCAGTGGCCATTTGAAGGGAGGGAGATGTGCAGGGGTAACTAGAGAAATAGGGGAAGGAAGTCCCTTATGAATACAGTCTTCTACCAGAAAACCCCAAGAGGGTCCTTTCTAGACTATTTAGGTCAGGGACAGGACCTGTGTAGCAAGGTGGCAAAAGTAATAACACCTTTGGAACTGAAATACCTCAGCTCAAGCTCCTGTCACGAGTTAAAACTCCAATCATTTTACCTCTCTAAGCCCCCTCTTCCTCAGCTGTAAAATGAGAAGATAATCCCCAACTTGCTGTTGTGTGGAGCCACAAAGGTACTAGATCAGATCTGAAAGGCTTGATAAACTAGAAAGGACTGCATTGCTGTGAGCCCATGGCCCCATGGCATCTTCAACTGATCCTGCTCTTGATAGCCTTGAATAGGCATGAGTCAGAAACCCAGTGCTGAACTTACCAGCTCAGAGCTGTCTGAGGGGCAGGGCAAGCCCTCCTGGGAGCAGCCAGGAGCTCCTTCCCTTTGCTGCAACCCTACTGGCCCAATGGAGTCCATGTGGTTCCACAATGGAGGGTGGCCACCTATAGGAGGAAAGGGACAGCCCGGGTGAACCACATAGTCTATAGGCCCTCAGAGGCTGTGACCCCTAATTTTCGTCCTTCAGAAGGGGACCAGGAAGAAAGCTGTAGGCAGACTCAGAACCTCTGACCATCAATGATCCTTTAGTAATCAAACAGAAGGCCCCTACTTTCCAGAAGCACATATATTAGCAGAGCACTGCAAAGGCTGATTTCTAATCCCAACGCCATTTATTCATTCTGTCACTCATTTACATTTACCAGTTCCTGATGCCTACTGTGCCAGATGTTGAAGTACAAAGCAGACATAGGCCTTGTCCTGAGGGATCTCACAGCCTTACCAACAATCACAGTACGGTTGACGCAGGCAGTAAGAAATGGACCTGCTACTGTGCTTGGGAGTTCAGAGATGTTCTAGAGGTTTGGAACAAAGGGTATGAGGTAACAAGGAGCCAAAGACCCACTGGAGAAGCAGGCAGGCTGGACTATGGATGGCCTTTCTGCCAAGCTAAGGTGTACAAACTTCATCCTGAAGAGAGAAGTGGACAAGGATGAATCTGCACTTCAGAAAGGGGTTCCACTAGTGGCATAACTTCGGGTGAGTCATTTATGACTTCTTTGAGTTTTAGTTTCTTCATGTGGGAGGAGATACCTACTTTCACAAGGTTGTTGTAAGAATTAAATGAAATAAGACTTGAAAAATGCTTTGGGAAATTTAATATGCAACAGAAACATCAGCTCAGGGGTGGGTTTTGGAAGCTATAATGATGCAGAATGGAAAGAGCCCTGTGCTCAGAGTTAAGGACCCAGCTCTCCCCAAAGGAGCTAGCACCAGGTCTCCAATATGGAGGCCTAAGTTTCTTCATCTGCCAAATGGGGACCAACATATGTCAAAGACCTGTGTGGGGCAAATGAAATAATGAGAGCAAAAGAACCTTGTGCAGAGTGTGGCTTCAGATTTATTTAGCTAAATCTGAA
This sequence comes from Ursus americanus, assembly GCF_024610735.1. Lineage (NCBI taxonomy): Eukaryota > Metazoa > Chordata > Mammalia > Carnivora > Ursidae > Ursus > Ursus americanus. Next base: position 2,512,435 of record NC_142141.1, on the reverse strand, counting down.
TTAAGCCTCAATTTCCTCCTCTATAACAGAACAAAAATTCAGTTCTTGTGAGGATTAAAGGAGTTAATGGTTCTGACAGTCCTTTGCATACTGTAAAGAACTGTAGATATGTCTGGTATTTTGCTAATTCAAGCTAGAGGTGGTATTGCTGTTCCAAGAAGTTCCCAAGGGAGCTTCAGTGATTTAGGTGTCTTTCAGGGGTAAAGGAAAAGGGAAATGCAGTAAAGGCCCCAAGATGGGCAGAAGGGATTTGTCCACTGAATCAGTCTACCTCTCTTCCTGTAACAGCAAGACTTCGGGGGAAGATACCTTCCCATCCCTGCAACCCCTCCCCACCTTCCACTCCCATCATGCCCATGAATTTGCCCTCCTCGTGGTCACCTATTTGCTGCTGATTGCCCCATCCCGGTCTTTTCCTCAGTCCCCACCCCTACTGTCTTCTGTCAGGCATGCAAACCATGAGTATTCTCTTCACTGCAAAATTCTTGTCCATTGGCTTCAACAGCCAGTCTTTCCTGGGCCTCCTTCCTGAGTCCCTCATAATCTTCAAAACTCTTTCTCTCCTCTCCCCTTTAACAATGCCCCACCCCACCCCTGTTTCTGATCACAGCCCTCTTCTCCACAGCCCTTTGTATCATCTCCAAGTTTTGATTAAAACCTCTGTGTCAGGGCTCCCAAATCCCCGTCCTGAGCCAAATCCCAAATTCTGATGGTCTGTTAGACATCACTCTCCAGATGCTGGAGAGACTCCTCAAACTCCATGGTTGAAGATACATTCATTTTCTCCTTCACTTTTCCCCATGAAACTCTTCCTGTCCTCCACCTTGGCTGGAGACATCAAGGTTGCTCACTCATACAGCTATTCAGGTGACTGTCTACATTCCTGACCCTCACCTCCTCTATGCAATCAGGTCTCAGGAAGAAAGAGCTAAGAATGGAAAGTGCTCTCCCACGTATCCCCTCTTCCTGGTTCCCACTGCCACTGCCCTAGACTTTCTTCCCATCTGATTATTCCAACAACCTCCAAACTGATACTGTCCACCTCCCTGCACCACCAACTCCCAACACATCACCAGAATGACTGTGCAAAAACAGATTTTATCATGCCATTCCCCAGCCCTATCTCCCCCTAAGAAAGGAGGTAAACCTTCACATTGTGATATCTCCCACTGTGGGGGGAAAAAAGTGTAAAACTCTTTATCATAGAATTGCAGGCCCCAAGCTTCCTCTCTTGCTCCTCCCCCTCATACTCCAGCCACACTGACTACAAGTTTCGCCCTGTCTCTTGCTGTCCAGCCTCGAGTCTGGAACCACTGTGTATTCCTCGAGCCTGGAACCACTGTGTCTGAGTCATCTGCATCTTCAGCCCAGCACAGCATTTGACACAGATAGGTGCTAACACAGCTTTGAAAAATTTGGGGGTGCGGGGTGGGGATGGGGTCCTTATTCAGAGAACTAAGAAATCAGTTTCCAACAAATTTCCTCAAAGTCACATGTACCTAATTTCCAAATCTGTCAAATAGGAATGTTAACTCCCCAAATGTTACAGGTCTATTTCAAGACTAAAATGGGGTGACTGAGGCAATTATAATCTCAGGAAAGGGCCAACCCCTTACACGGAGTAAGCTTTCGCTCTCCTTTTGAGGCCCAGCTAACTCAATCATTCTTTCATTCATTTACTCTCTTATTCATTCACTCTTCTATTGGACATTTATTCAGTATTTCTACATGCCAGAGACTGTGAAGCTTCCTCCAAGAAACCTCAATATTTACACTCCCAGTAAATGTACTCATGTCTGCCTCTTCCAGCTGAGCCTGGTGGGGAGGGACATGTCTCCCACATCACTAGATTCCCAGAACTCAGCCAGGGTCTGCACATGTTTGAGTAACAGTTGGCCTCTCAGCTTAACTCAGATGAATCAGATACATGAGGTGAGTCTTCCTTCTGAAAAGGATCCCAGGGACCCCTGCCAAGGATGGGAGCTATCATTGAGGACCAGCTGGCTTAGTCATTCCAGCCTCTACTCAGCTAGCATGGGCCAAGCTGGAGAGATGAAGGTGAGGGGATGGGGCTGAAGCAAGGAGGAATTAGAGGAGGGTCTTACCCGGGAGAAGAAGCAGTTGGTCACTTTCCTCAGGCTTGAGCTCTTCTCTCTCAATGTGAGGCATCCCACTGACCTGGCTTGCACCCAAAAATGAAACTCATGGGTCACCTGAGTTATAATGTCCCACCCTCTTCCTCGGCCACCACTATCTAGACATCAGTTAGTTCAGGAAGGTGCACTTCCTTCTGAGTCTGCCCTAAGAGAAGCCCAGGGCAGGCAGTGCTATGGTGCAAACTTATGCAAGATGACTGCAGGAAGCTGGAACCCTGAACTAGGTCAAGGACCCTGGGACATCCCCTAATACTGGGAGCTCCGTCCACTTTATAAACACTCAGAGTCTGAGTTTTGACGTGGTGGCTCGCCCCTGGAAAGATGGAGGAATCTAGCATGAAAATATACAATAGACAGTTTTCAAAAATGTACTAACGAGCAAAAGGCAATGTGGAACACAAGAGGAAGAGACTAACTCTGCCCTAGAGTGGGCAGGGCAAGCTGAGGAAGCTCTGCCTTGAAGGAAGAAGAGCAGTATGCTGGCAAAGGTGATCCTTCACAAAGAGAAGAGCGTGTACAAAATCATGGAGCACAAGGCAACTTCATGGTATGGGGGTCAGCTCCAAAGACCTAAAGATACATGTATGTGGGTATATATGATGGGAGAGGTAGCAGCCAGACTGTGGAATCTAGCCTTGAGATGGTAGGCCAAGGAGGGGTAGAGGGGGTATATGTTCATACCTTGGGTCTTCTCTACCAGCAGGGAAGGGGAATCTCAGGCTACGATAGAGTTGTTGGCCACAAAGCTGGTTTACCACAAACTAGTCTTCTTGAATGCATAGAACCTTGGGGCATCACTATGACCACTGCTATGGTCTGAATATCTATATCAGCCCCCCACCAAAAAAAAAAAAAAAATGCTTATGTTGAAAATCTAATGCCCAAGGTGAAGACTTTAGGAGATGGGGCCTTCAAAAAGTGATTAGGTCATAAGGGCAGAGCCCTAATAAATGGGGTCAGTGCCCTCATAAAAGAGACCCCAGAGAGCATCCTTGCCCCTTCTGCCATGAGAGGATATAAGTTGGCAGTCTGCAACCTAAGAAAGGGCCCTCTCCCAACCATGCTGGCACCTTGATCTGAGTCTTCCAGCATCTCACCAGACTGTGAGAAATAAATTTCTGTTGTTTATGAACTATTCAATCTGTGGTATTTTGTTATAGAAGTCTGAACAGACTAAGACACCCACCATGATAGGAGATTAGACATACCACATCAATTTTCATTTCTGGGAAATTGGTGAGCAGATATTTTTAAACTTTGGGCTACCTCATTAGCAGTTAACCCTACCATTATCTACAGACAGAACATGGCCTCCGTATGACACCAGGATGGAGACCAGGGACAGTGGCTCTTGTATTAGTTTTGGCATGACTGGGCCTGGAAACATGCCAGATTATCAGCCCTACTGCCCATTTCACTGGGTACCAATCAGACATACAGGCTCTGAAAGACAGGGAAATCGGGGTTGGAGGTAGGGAGGACAGAGTGGCCATCACCCATAACATCCTGCCTAGCCTGGGGCTCTAGTCTCTCTCTGTTTTGTCTAGTTGGGAAAGAATATGGAACTGAATGTGATTCATGCTGACAGCCAGAGTCCGCAGTCTTCTGGGCTAGGGTAAGGGCATGTCCCTGACAAGTAATGCCAGAGGTTTTTTTAATCCACGTTTCTGGAAGTCCTGTATCTATTTCCGAAGGAGCAGGGGTCCCTAGGCAAAGTGTCAGGGAAGGTCTGTGTCAGAGCCTATGGAGGGTGGAAGTGCCTTGGGCTTAAGGTCTGTGAGCAGCTGTGACAACCCTGGCTGTAGCAGAGGCATAGTAGTGGCCAACAGTTCTCTTCAGATGCCAGATGGCCACTGACCAACAAGAAGGACAAATCCTGACAAGCCTCCCCCGTAGCCCATTAGTACCAATCTCCAGCTGTCCAGAAGGAACTAAGGAATGGGAATTGGTGGTCAGGGAAAGGTGGGTTGCAGCCACGGTTGGGCTAGGAGCCAGGGTCTCCCTACTCTTGAGCTGTTCATAGGCTTGCTTCTCACAGCTGACACTGCCCAGCAGCCAAGCACACAGGCTCTAAGTTCCCCACCCTTCCCTGCACACCCTTTTACTCCAGGTGTGCCTTGCAGATCTTCTACACCCATCAAGCTGCTTCTTGCTATAAGTCTTTGTTCATGCTGATTTATCTGAAATAACCTCCCCCTTTGCCCTCCCTAGCCTTTTCACCTAATTTTTCGTTATCCTCTAGACTTCAGTCACCACCAATGCTGTGGAGCCTTTCCTCTTGGCCTTGACCCCAGCTGAGGGTGGTCTATTGATCCCAGTGTCTTGAATTGGCTTATACCATTGCATTGACAACAGTCTGTTAAAAATCATCTGTTTAGGGGCACCTGGGTGGCTCAGTTGAGCATCTGACTCTTGATCTCAGTTCAGGTCTTGATCTCAGGATTGTGAGTTCAAGCCCCACACTGGGCTCTGTGCTGGATGTGGAGCCTACTTAAAAAAAAAAAAAATAATCTGTTTATGTGTTTGTATTCCCCCATTGTATCATGGGCTCCCAGAGAATGTTTCTTATTCATCTTCAGAGACCCAGGTCCCAGGATCTAGACCTGACATGTAATAGGTATCAGTTAATTTTTGTTAAATTGAAGAGCCACCTCTTCAATAGTCCAGGGCTTTTGAAACTGAAATAACCTCTTCCTGCCTTCCTGGTGCATATGGCTTCAGCAGTCTTTCCACTCCAGATTTATACATTCTTCTATCTTCCCAATGGTACCCCCACCCACTTACTATCTGCCTTCCCCTCAGCCTAATTTCCATCTACTAAATCAACTTAGGGCCAAAGCTTCTCTGCCTCACAGGTGAGAATGAGCCCACCCAAACTTGAAATTTCCATTGAGTTTTGGGACTCAAGTGAGAGGTAGGAGGTAGGGTAGTGAAGTACAGAGAGCGTCAGCTCTAGTGTTAGGTAAACCTGGGTTCAAATCCCATCCCATTTACCAGCTGTATGACTTTAGGCAAATCTCTTCACTTCTCTGGGTCTCAGTTTTCTAAGCATAAAACACGGAGACTAATTTCTCCATAGGATTTGCCTTACTTTGGGTTTCCCCAGAGGCAGACCTAATTTGAGTGCAAATACCTTAACTGGGAAGCGATCCCGGCCAGGGCTAGGATTAGGGTGATGCATGGGAAGTGCCTAGCTACAAAATGCAAAGAGGTCCTCTTACCTTCACCTAAGTGCCAACTCTGCCTTTACATGAACCCAAGAGTGAGGGCCCCTCACCCTAGTCTCTGATCTAGAAAGCACTGACAGGGGAGCTGGAAGTGAGGTAGGAAGAAAAGAAAAACAATAGAACGTATATAATTAAGTTGCTGCTGGGAGCTACTGAGGTTCAATCCCACAAAGGAACTCTGAGAACTCTGGTGGAGAATGCATCCACCTAAGAGGTAAGGAGGCTCAAGATTTATCCCCCAACTTCTATTTTTCACTGACTGAGGACTGCCTCAGGGGCCTAAGTCCTGGCCTTCCCAGCCTATGCCACACACAAATCTAGAGATGTGCTAAGGCAGAGAGCTGCAAGTTCTTGCAACAGGACATTGTGGGTATGTAATAGAATGGTGAGTGCCCAGGGGAAATGGGCAAGGCACAGCCTCTGCTAGAAGAGGGCTGTTGTAAGGATGAAAGGAAATTACACAACCACAATGCCTGACACAGAGAACTCCTCTTCTCTTTCCCAATTTATGGTAATAGTTTGTGAAGTTCATGGAGATTTCCAGCTCTCCAAGAGTTGGTAACACCAGCAGAACATCTGCTTCCCATCTTTCAGAAGAAGCAAAAACAAAACACAACACAACAAAACAACCCAAAATGTAAGGGTCCTAGGTGAGCTCTCAATGTCCAGGGACCCAAACTTGTAGAAGGCTGGTAATTGATGAAGCTAACATAGTCAAGGGCTAACTCCTCTAAGAACTGTTTCCTCTTGCATCTGCACCCCATCTCTCTCTGGCTTTGTTCTCTCTCACCCAAACACTACCTATGACATACAAAACTAGCATCACATTAATAACTGATGCCACTTACTCATCACCTTCTTCATACGACAGATACTGTGCCTTTATATCCATTATCTTAGTCCTTAGAACCCCGTAAGTATGATTCCCCCATTTTATGGACAAGGAAACTAAGTCTCATGGGGGTTAACCTGTATCAGAAGCAGGGGTTCAGACTCAGGTTCATGTGATATGATGCTCTTTCCACTGACTTTCTGTCTCTTCATTGTCTCACTAATGCCTCTCCCACAGGACCACTGGCACACGGAGAATAAACAAGCAGCCTTTATCAAACCCATGTTCTAGGGAGACTGCCCAGTTTTAAGCTAAAAAAAACACACTTTCTAGAATCAGCCTTCACCCTTTCTTCTCTTCAGGCAAAGAGATAAACATACTATCCCGTTTGTAATGTTTTACCTCCAATAAATTGCCATTTAATGAGAGAGACTAGTGAAAATTAAGTTGATGGGACAGAACTAATAAATTACTTTTCGTTAGAAGGAAAACACGAAAATAATACGAGAGTCAAAAGAAACCATTTTTTTTAGGACTGAATATGAGAGGCACTGTGGTCTCACTGCATGGACCAAAAGTGGCTTTATTTATTCCCCTGAGCCTTTGTTTCCTCGCCTGAAAATTAGGGAGGATACCACCTGCCTCACAGGGTTGCTGTGAGAATTAAATGAAGGTACATACATTACCTAAACCATAGTAGTTCCTCAAAAAAATAACACCTATTATTTATGTGATGCTGGCCACAATGTCAGTGCCATCCAACACCAAAACATGGAAGAAATCATGAGCCTGTCATCCTGCCTTCTTTTAACTCAAAGAGCTTGTGTGCAACGGCACAGGCAAAAAAGTATCTTAAAGGCCTATACGGTGCCTTCCATCCCAGCTATCTCGGAACCTCCCCACTCAGTCTAACACATACCTCATTTTCATCTTAAAATCAAGAAAAAGGTAACTTTGAATTTGATGAATCAGAATTAGCAGACTCTGAGTGATGTCCCTATTTATCCTGTCCCAGGATCCTTTCCTGGTCAGCAGCCACCTCCCACAGTCTTTTATTACATCTTCAAATCAGCTTGAGCCAAAGCTAGCTTTCTTAATGTCCTTGTTTGGTCATCTTCCTCAGGTAGTTGCTTCTGTCATTCAACATCCTCTCATCTTTGAAGTCTGCAAGTACACTGCAGACAGACCACATCTTGTTCCGCACTGAAAGCTCCTGGGCAATGTGGTCAAGAATGTGCACTCCTCTACCAATATTCTGAAACAGAAGTTATTTCCTGTTGCTGCTGACCTTTGACAGCAAGAGAACTAATCTTGGTTTTAATAGATGAATATGCCTGGTTTCCCCCCCTGGTTAATCTAGGAAGAAAAATAATTACATAGGAACTAGTAACAGAGCACTTACAAATTCCTGGTAAGAATGGCAGGAGATATCCCTCAAAGGTTCTATGCTCTGGCTCAGAATTCTTAACTAGGTGAAGCAGCAAGATGAAGTGACAGGCTGCTGAATAGGGATAGAAAAATAAAAAGTAGGATTTGATGCCTTGGCACCTTTCACAATGATGTCAGAAAAGGTCAAGGAAGTAACCACACAGTGCTCAGAATTGTGCACTATACATTCAGTGAATATAGGCAGTATGTCAAAGACCAGTAGTGGAATTAATTTGGAAACATGTAATTTAGGATGTAATTTAGCTCCACAATTTAAATACTCCCACCCCAAACCCTATAACACAGAGGAAAAAAAAGGAAGATTTCCATCTTATTGAAATAAGATTTCATACAAACAAATATATTTAAATTTTCTTTTAACTATAAGTGAATCCAGACTGTTATAAAACAGAATACTATACACAATCGTCTGTATAGCTTACAGAAAACATCAAAACGAGAATGCTGAGTGGATGCTGGTGGTGAAAACTGCAGGGCCAAAACTTGCTCAACAATGAAACAGGGGCTACTAAGACTTAATGACCATGGCCCACCCCTATTGCTAATGGTTTTGTCAACGTCTGGACCCTAGAAATTCAGGGTTTTCTCCTTCTTCCTCTGCCTGCTTTGGTCCGCGTCCGGCTACCTGGCCGGACAGTAAGTTGCTTTTTAAAGTCCACTAAGCAATCTGTGGCTTCTGAAATGGAAACAAAAGACTTGATGGGAGACTCGTTTAAGTCAAGATGTGCAAGGGAACTCTGCATCTCTTTGCTGCAGCCTGCCTCTTCCATCCCTGGTGAGGGTACCCTAGAGAGAAGGGGAAAAAATTCAGAATTCAATATATACCTACTAATAAGCACTAAGTATGTGTCATGCGTTGTACCAGAGGCTTTTACATACATTATTAGTTCATGTAATCTTTGCAATAATCCAACCAGGTTAAGTACTATCATTCCCCTTTCACAGATACGGACATTGGGTAAATCACATACCCAAAGCCACACACAGTTAGATAGCGAGACAATAAGAATTCAGACCCAAATTCCCCAATTTTTTAAAAAATTATTTTTTACCAAATTCCCAAATGTCTTGAAATCTAGGTTGGAAGACCAGGGTTAGGAGGGAAGAATAAGTCACAGCTTTTGCTCTGCCTGTTTTAATGCCATGAAACGGAACTAGCCATCCAATTCTTAGCCCAGATATATTGGGGGGGGAGGTAGCACAGAGAGAGGTCACACAGTTCCATGGTGATTTCTACCTTCAATAGTTTGAATATCACACTATACACAGAACCCAGGACCAGGCCTGTACTTTTCTAGAACTACTGACAGCCATACTTCAACATACACCCCAATTCACCTGAAGCCTCCTGTTTCTGAAGACTTGGTCGTTATTTCTCCATCTGTAATAAGAGAGAAAAAGTAACAATGTTAATAGTGTTATAATCACACCACTTCTCATTGCTCATGTGCTTCCTGTGTTCTTGGCACTGTTTTTCATCAGCCTTATACAGAGAGCTCAGATCCCCATCCCCAGACCCATAAGATGTGAGCATTAGCATCCAACAGGCTCAGCTGCTGAAGTATCAAGGTGAACACTTCTGAATGAACCACCTCTGAATAATCTACTTCAAATCTGGACTTGAGGAACAAGGGGTTGCCAAGAGAAATCTGCCGCCTGCAGAGATTCACAACATGCTGATCTAGAGGCAGCAGATTATAGCAGTTGGAGAGGTGCCTTTTATAGTCATCAGAAGGCAAAACAGATTTGCTTAGTGGGAATGAACTGTTAGAACTAGAAGGTAAGCAAATCTCACCGGGCTTAAGCAAAAGCTCCTCTTCCACCTGCATCTAGTGAATTTTAACAATGGCAACTAATAACAAGAGTAATAATAGCAGCTACCATTTATCAAGAGCCTACTTATGCCAGGGAGTATGTTTGAACTTTACTAGATATAACCCTTAAAACCTATGAAGTTAGTATTACTAACTTTATGCAATGCTCTTAACCAATCCACTCTACTGCTGCCTAAATACTAGGCACAAAGAGACAGAGTTACTTCCTACAACCCCTCAGGAGTGTAGGTTGGGACACTAATTACAAGTAACAAATGATGCACAAAACATTAGGAGGAGGAAGAAATGTCTGCATGTCTGGTTTTCCAAGTCTGTTCTTTTGGAAGGTATTTGGGGCTTGTGTCATTCCTCTGTGATTTGGAAAATTTTTCCCCCTTAACAGGAAGTCCCGAAAATTCAGGCTTTGTAAAGCCTGAAATGAAACATATAATGAACAATACAGGGTATGTCCTCATCATCTTTAGGAAGATATAACCGAGACTGAGTCTCAAAGTCTGGCTAATGGGTCAAATGTACACCGACATAACTCCAACAAATAGTGAGTTGGCTGTGGCTATTTTTATTGGAAGGTCTGCGACATAAGCCCAGAAAACTGGTCCAGGGTTCTTCACCTGCAGTCTTGTGCTCAGACTGTTCCAAGAGACTGAGGAGCCGGCCTTCACTGCGTTTTTTTTCCTATGACAAAGAAACAGAGATGAAAGGGTTATCTCATGGCAGAGAATCTAAAATACAACTTCCTTAGCCCAGATCACACCTGTCTCCAGGAGAGAGGGAATGTAGGACATAGCTCTAAGAAAGTCTTTTGCTTTCTAATAAATGAGGGTATACAAGTAAAAACACACACTGTAATGATGAACAGAATACATCTTCATGCTTAGAATATTATCCAAGAATGGATAATCAGAGTCAAGGCAAATTATTCCAACAAGATCATATAAAAGAACAATAGCCTTTGACCAATGATAGATTTGGAGAGATTTAAAAATAGAAAATAACAGTTTCAAGGTAGCTTCTAGAGGTAGTGACGCCAGAAGAAAAAACTGGCTCTATGATACAGGCACTTACCTACCAACCCCAACTCCAAATCACTACCTCAAAATCACCCCATTCATACAGGGGTCCCTTTCTTTTGTCATGACAGATAATGGCTTATCCATCTTAGTGTGCAGTGATTGCTAAGTGAGTAAGCCTAGAATATGGAGCTGCTGCTCTATCTTTGATCTCTAAGCCAAGACTTGCTCTTCCTGATCTCTAATTGCAAAGCCCAGAAAGCACATTCATCTTCCCAGTGACCAGGGGCCAGATCTGACAGCTTCCTAAGACCAGGCACACAAGGTGCTAAACAGAGTTGATCTCAAACATGCTCCTGGCACTGGGAGGTATGACTGGATATCCTTTCTGGAAAGGAATTTGGTGGTATGTTTCAACAGATTTTAAAATGTTTATATGCATTCCCCAATGAGTTCCACTTTAGGAAATCTATTCTAAGAAACAGTCAGTGGTACACAGATTAATGGTTCAAATACAATCTTATAATACGAGAGAACTGGAAAGAACCTGAATGTCCAATAATATGAGAATGGTTAAGTGACTTCTGTGTGATACAAACATTAAGAGTAATTTTTAAAAATAGTTTGAAAATAAACCCAGGAAGGTATTTACACTACAACATTAAGTTTACACACACACACACACACACACACACACACACACACACACACGGTCTCAACTACATTAAAAATGCATTAAAAAAAAAGAAAATAGGCCAAAATACTAAGAGTTGTTATTTCTAAGTAACTACATTGTGGGTGATGATTTCCCCTGATTCTTTATATATATTTTTTTAATTTCCTGTATTTCCTACAGTGAGCATATATTACTTTTTAATTAAAAGAAAATAGAATTTTAAAACAAAGTCTTGAGTTCTAGATAAGCAGAAAAGGAAGGAGGAAGGAAAAAAAACATAGAACAGAACTTCAGAGAATTTCCTAAAACATTCCATACACACCTTTAGGTTCCTTGGCCGCTGCTGCTGCTTCTCCTCCATAGCTGAGCATACCTTCCCACTCTCTTCAGGCTCACCTCCTCGGTCACCTCTTGCAAGCTGGAGACAGGACTCTACATGACTCTGGTACTCTCTGAATGGGACCAGGGATTTACAGAGATAACACTTCTCATTCCTAGCCAATCAAAAGAAAGGGGGGGAAAGCAGTTTAAAGATTTGCTTTTGCCTCTGGGCTCCTGGATATGTCTCAAATTGTGTTTTTATGTTATTCTGTCTCAATTGTGTTTTTACATTATTCTGTGGAGGAGACATGTCAACCAATGCAGATTTGCTCAGCGGGATGGCCAATAAAACTAACCCAACGCCAATCAAAAGGACTGAGTGATTAGCGGTTTTCCCTGGCTGTTCTCTGTACCCTGCTGTTGCAGCAGTGGGATGGTAATGAAATCAGTTCTTCTAACTATCTCAAACAATGCTGATTGCTCTTCAGACATAAAATATTCTGTCAAACTCTTCTGAAATTAAGTGTAATAGTTTTTTCAAAGGGAAGTTAAAATTTAGACAGAAAAGGAACACCAAAAGTATTAAATCAAGATGACATTTTTACTAGGGTGGATGAACTTGTCTGATTAGTAAATCAAGTCTGTATGCTGACTTCCCTAATTCTACAACCTTCCCTAATTCTGCAACATCAACTAGGAAGTTACCAAAACCATGTAGTTCTGCCAGGGACTTTTGCGTAACTTCATACACATGGTTATTTTTTATCTTTTTATAACAGTAGAATCTGTAGGAAGAGAGGAAATTGTGTCCTTGAAGTTAGGTTTATTGGGCATCAGTGAAAATGGAATCACTGGGGACAAAGGAAGAAAATGAACATTCATTAAGTATTTTCTCTGTAGTTAAGAACTGGTACAAAGCTCTTTAAATACAATTTCTCAATTTTTTTGCCCTATTAAGAAGGTACTATTCTCCTCAAGGTCCTATAGCTAATAAATATCAGAAACCAGGTCTGCTTGATTCTTAAGATCATCTTAGTTTTAAAGAGCTAAAGACAACTTTCCAAAGCTTGCTATTTTAGACTTCTCTTTCTGGTCATTACTATTCAGTTACTATACAGCAAGAGAGATCTGAATTAGCTCTAAGGAAAACTTTCTCTGGAGGTCTTTAAAAATAGGAGCAAAAAACTGCCTTATGAGAAAAGCCAGACCAGTGTACTTTTAAAAATTTATGAATTAATGCAAAAATAATATATTAATGCCCTACTGCATGAGAGACAGCAGCACTGGGGAAGGAGCTTAAGTTTTTAAGTCAAGTAGGTTTTGCCAGTTCTGGCCGCATGATCTTAATCAGTTACTTATAATTTCTCTTCAATTTCCTTGACTATTTAAAAAAAAAGAAAGAAAGAATAACTATATTATCAGCTATTGTGAGAGTTACAAAGTAAATCAAACACTTAGCACAGTGGCTGGTACATAACATTAGGTGTTCGACAAACAGCTATTACTGTGACTACGGTCTCAGGTGCATTTTATTAGATCCTGAGGATATAAACATGAACGAAGGCAAGTATCTGCCTTCAAATAATTCACAGCCTACCCAGGAAGACAGAAATATAAAAAAAGAAAAAACCATTTACTGCAACATGGTGGGATGAATACAGTCCTAGAGGAATGTCCACATGACGGGATTCCAAAAGAACAAGTCATCAGCTCTGCTCAACTGGATTAAGGAAAGCAGCCCTGAAATTTCGGATCTCAAATCTGTATTTCAAAGATAAACATTTCTGCCTAATGACTGCTTTAATGTATTGTTGGTAATCTCTTTACTTTCAAGAGGCATCACTTACCCCCGATCACCCCTGAGAATGTACTTTCTTAGTCAAGTTGCAACCCACAACCCAAGGAAGTCACCTATATTGCCCAACCTTTTGCAACTCAACTTCTGTACCATTACATCGCAAAACAGCTCACAGCTTCCCAAAAGTACCAAACACCAATATACAAATTCAAAGAAAACAGAAAGCTAAGAGCAATGTAGAAATGGAATGGGTGGCAGGAACTTTTTTAGGGTAATTTAAAAAGATACAGAGGCCACCTGCACTGACATAAATTCAGAATAAGAAAAATAAGTTCAGACATCAAAGTAATAAAGTGATCAGAAGTCCAAAGAAAACCAGGGTAGGAGAGGAATAGGTCTCTTTATTCGGTCCAAGCAATAGCATGTTAAAAGAGCTCTGAGAACACAGCATACCTACTTACTTGTCAATGTCTAGGGAAGTCTGGGCAGCTGTCCCACTATCACTCTTGCTCTTGGCCTCTTTTTGTCTCCGAGTCAACACTTTCGACAAAAAAAGAAAGAGGGGAAGGGAGGGGAGGGAAAGAGAGGAAGGAAGGAAGGAAGGAAGGAAGGAAGGAAGGAAGGAAGGAAGGAAGGGAAGAAGGGAGGGAGGGTGGGTGGAGGAGGGGGGAGGAGGGAGGGGGCAGAGGGAAGGAGGGAGGGAGGGAGGGAAAGAAAAACTGTTAGTTGGCAATAGACTCCAAATATAAAAGACAAAATGTATGGGAAGAAGCGAAATTTAAAATCCACTGGAAGAAGTGCACTGTGTGGGAAACATCTGCCTTTCTAGGAAAGAGAATAATGTATGTACCGTAATGTATGGACTGAAATTGCCAGCCACAAGATATTCCTGTATTTGCTAATGAAATCTTTTTATCCCCTATTGCCATGAGATCTAAAGATCTAGTCAAGGGGCGCCCAAGTGGCACAGTCACTTAAGCATCTGACTCTTGGTTTCAGCTCAGCTCATGATCTCAGAATTGTGAGATGGAGCCCAAAGGGCTCCATGCTCAGTGCAGAGTCTGCTTGTTCCGCTCCCTCTGCCCATTTCCCCCCGCTCATGCACAGGCGCGTACTCTCTACCTAAAATTTAAAAAAATCTTTTAATTAAAAATTTAATTTTTTAATTAAAAAAAAAAGATAAAGATCTTGTCCACATAAGGAAAGATTTTGTGTAGTACCCCCAACTAGGCAGCACTCAATCCTTTTACACTTTCCCAACCAAAATTCTGTCTGGTGTGACACACACTCCAATGAGGTGTTCTATAACATACAGTAATGATAGCTACATCTATCTGAATACCCATAGTAACTCCAATCTCTACTCTAGAAAGTGCTCCGAATACAAGACAGGAAACAAGTTCACAATGGTTAACACAACCACTTTTTCCCACTACACTGGGACCACCTCCTAGTGCTAGTGGGTATAGACAGCTTTAGCCCAGGTGGCATACCAATACTTTGTCTCACACCAAAAGGCATCTATTTATTAAATAACAGTCTCTTAAAAGATCTTGGAGGTTACTCAACTGTTTTCCAGTCTTCGTTCCTTGCAGTAGCAAGAAGAACTATAACCATCTCACTTCAAATCTCGCCTTCTTCCCTCTTGACTTGAAATCCCCATGCCAGAGAATTTAGGAAGGTTATCAGTTCACAAAATAATTTAGGTTGTAAAGCACTGATCTCGTCCAGGAGCCAGCAAACTTCTTCTCTAAAGGGCCAAACATTAAATACTTTAGGCTTGGCAGGCCATGTGGTCTCTGTCACACTACCCAACTCTACACTGTAGTAGAAGGCAGCCATAGACAACACATAAATAAGGGGTGTGGTATGTTCCAATAAAACTTTACAAAAACAGATGTCTGCCTGGATTTGGCCCCCAGCTGTTCATAGTTTGCCTATCCTTCTAGTCCAACCTTCTACTCATAAAAAATGCCTTCTATAAGCATCCCCAACAAGTAATCATACAGTCTCAACTTGATTATATCCATTCACTGAGGGGAATTTACCTCTCCTAGGGAAACTCATTCTATTGCTACACAACAATCCAGCTCAATCTGTATTTACTGGGGGCTGTATGAGTAAGTTTACCCCCTTTTCCATAAGTCAGCTCTCTGAACACTTCACAAGCTACACTACAATCTTGGATTTACTCAGTTGTCTCCCCCACTAAAATGTAACCTCCTTCAAAGCAGGGACTATATGTAGTCATTAATCCAGTCTCTAATGACTACAGAAACTTTTGATTGCCTAGGTTAATTCTAATCCTTATAACAACCCTGCAGACTGGTATTATTATTCTGCCCTACTTTAAAGGTATGGAAACAAACTCAGAGGAATTGACTTTGCCAAGCTATCATAAATGGTAAGTGGTAGAACCCAGGACAGATCTAAATCAGTCTGACTTCCTATACCCAAGTTTTATGTTCCTAGTTGACCTCCTTTACATACACCCCAATTTGTCAGTCTCTCTATATATGTGTGGAACTCCAAAATGGACCAATTACTCAACAAGCAGTCTGACCAGCAGAGAGAACACAAGAACCACAAACTAACCCACTGAGACTCTATTCTACTAATCCAGCCAAGGTTGTATTTGCTTTATTGATAATCTTAAATTGAGCTTAAAGGTAATTAAGATCCATCACCTACCCTTCCAAATTACCTTCAAATAAAAAATTATCAATACAAGTCTCCTAATTCTATACTTGGGCAACTAAGTTGTTGATTATTTTCCCCCCTTAAACACAGGACTTTATATTTATCCCTGTTCTTTTCAGCTGAACATTCTAGTCTGTTGAGATCATCAGCAGTCCTGATTCTGTCGTCTGATGTTATCAGCTCTCTTTTCCAGCTTTGTGTCATCTGCATATATGACAAGCATGCTTTCTACATCTTCATCCAAGTCACTGAGGAAAATGGTTATGATAAATGACATGGCCAAGGACAGAAACCTGTGGCATTTTACTAGGTAGGCCTGTCTTCTTTTTCCTGGTCCAAATTTCCTTTAAATACTTAATGAAGCAAATACTTATTGAGAATCTTCAATGTGCAAGTGATTTGGGGGATATATGGAAATTATGTGGTAGGGTCCTTGCTTTTTTTTTTTTTTAATTTTATCCATTTATTTGGGGGGGGGACGAATCAGCAGGGGGAGCTACAGAGGGAAAGGGAGAAGCTGGCTCCCTGCTGAGCAGGGAGCAGGCTGTGGTAATTGATCCCAGTGGGATCATGACCTGAGCTGAAGGCAGATGCTTAACTGACTGAGGCACCGAGGCACCCCAGGGTCCTTGCTCTTAAGGAGCTTACAATTTACTAGGGAGACAGCACATACACTAAATAACTATAACACAAGGTGTAAAAAGATATGCATAATAAAACAAGAGCATATATACAAGCAACTTTTTTCCCCCTCCCTCCTTCTTTTCCTTCCCTCCCTCCCCTCACAAGCAACTATTAATAGTGTTTGTCTCTGGGGAGGATGACAGGGACACTTGGGGAATGCAACAGGAGGGAGACATATTTTTGCACTATATATTTTTCTGTACTGTTGAATTAAAAATTAAAAGGGAAGAAAAAAGAGACCAGATTATAGAGACAGGCCTTAGGTACCAGTTGAAGTACACTATTTCTAAGGCTCCTTCCAACCCAGAGATTTTATAAGTAAAAATAAAGTACTATAGGAGAAAAACATCCTGGACATAGTTGTATGACCACCTTCAAATTCACTTCCTATTCTATCAGCCAGTCCACATTTCTCCATCTTATGTATAAGGACCTCATGAGAGATTTTATCAAGTGCCTTGCTGAAATCAATTCTCAAAAGGTTGGCACCTCACAGATTACAGAAACCTTTAAGGGTCATTTTTCCCCCCTCTTTCTCTCTTTCTATTTGTCCTCTATCTTGACTACCAAATATTTTTCCAAAAGAAATACTTGGAAAGCACTCCACAGGCAAGGCTGGAAAATAATTAATTGCTTCTAGCACTTTATATACACCCCTATTGCACTTAGCACATTTCTGTTATTTGTTTATATGTCAGTCCCCCTTCTATACCATGCCACTTTCTGAATTCAGAGATTCTGGGTTTTGTTTCTTCAGCATCCTCAGCAGAGTCCAGCATTGATTAGATGCTAATAAATATTTGCCAAATTAAATCACAGCAATGGATTTAAAAAAGCTCTTGTTTTATGAGGACATTCTCTGTGCCAAGGACATTTATAAACATAATTTCTAATCTTTTACAACAATTCTGCAAAGCATATATGATTATCTGTATTTTACAGACGATGAAATATTAAATAACCTGATCAAGATCACAAAGCTAAAACAACAACAAAGAAACATGGCACCAGGAACACAATACAAGTCTAACTTTACAGAAGCATATGTTGAGGCACCTGGGTAGCTTAGCTGGTGGAGTGTGCAAGTCTTAATCTCAGAGTTGTGGGTTCAAACCCCACACTGGGTGTACAGATCCCTTAAAAATAAAATCTTAAAAAAATAAAACAAACATAAAATAAAGAAGCATATGTTGTTTTACAAAAGCAGGCTGCCTTTCCTGGGAAATAAGAGGGTAAAAGATGGAAAAGAAAAAGTTAGCAGTGGTAAACGAGTGGGCAAGTAGAAAAGAATCTGAGGGGAGAAATTTGGCAGATGGCTGAAAACTATATGCTAATTCTATTATTAAATGTTATGCTCAGAGTGAACTGGACTGGACCCTGCAGCTACATTTTCCCTTTGAAACCTATTACCCAACGAAGGAGCATGAAGGTATATGTTATTCTAAAGGAGCCTTCTACTTTAGTTTCTGAGGGCTGAGACAGCCAATTCAGATAGCTGCAGGAAGAAATTTCAGTACGAAACTTAAGTCCAAAAACCTAACTGCTGGCGACAACAGCCAAAGATTTCAAAAGGGAACAATGGAGTCTGAGGACAACTACCAGAAAAGCAACTACCAGGTAGGAGGGATAGAACAGAAAGGAGGGATACCACTGAGAGCTAAGAGAGACACCTATAAACCTACAACCATTAACTCAGGCCTTTATATAACGGTGGATGGAAAATATCCTAAGGAGCTGTGCTTGGGACTTGGCTTGGAACTGTTAATATATTTTTAAAAAGCAGCAACACCTAGCAGAATAAACTGCATTCACTTTAGAGTTGTCCAAGTTGGGATTCTACTAGCTGTGTTGCCTTAGGCAAGTTACTTAGCCTGAGTGTCAGTCAACTTACCTACAAAATGAGGTAACAGCATCTACCCTCATAGGTTTTGGCAAAGATCATATCAGATAATTAAAGTAAGTTGTAATAGTGCCCAGCCCACAGAAAGCCTTCAGCAAACATTTGTTGTCATTATTATATATTCCCATTATTATTCCAGATTTCTTTCTTAACTTTATCCAAAGATTTAAGACTACCCTTAGAACCAGTGCCCAGCTTATCCATAATTTAGGTTAGGTCTTAATCTTCAGTTTTCATACTAATTTGTACAAACAAAATGGTCAAGTAAATAACCAAAGCCTTACAAAACAATTATCAGTACTATGCAAATATTTGTTTCTACACTGTTTCCAAAATCCAAAAAAGACAAGCAATCAAAAATAAAGATGTGGGGGGGTACCTGCATGCCTCAGTCGGTTAAGCATCTGCCTTGGGCTCAGTTCATGATCCCAGGGTTCTGGGATCAAGCCCCAGGTCTGGCTCTCTGCTCAACAGAGACTCTGCTTGACCCTCTCCCTCTGCTCATCCCCTCGCTCATGCTCTAACAAACAAATTCTTTAAAAAAATAAAAACATGTGGCCTAGAACTGTAAACAGTGAAGATGATGGCTCCTTGAAAGAGTGGAAATTATATATACAAAGAAGAGAAATTTGGCAGAATGACAGTTTGAGTCCCTCAAACTCAAAACCATCTCAGCAGAAAAAAATGGGAGGACACGGGGACGTCTGGGTGGCTCAGTCAGTTAAGTGTCTGCCTTCCGCTCAGGTCATGATCCTCGAGTCTTGGGATCAAGCCCCATATCCAGCTCCCTGCTCAGCAGGGAGTCTGCTAAATGAATAAATTTAAAAATTGTAAAAAAATAAAAAAAAATGGGAGGCCACAGAATTGTGTATGGTCCTGCTAAGACTAACCATCCTCCAGCCTAGCATTTCCTCAGTAGGAGCTAAAAGGAAGAAGGGAAGGCTTGTTCCACGGGCATGATGCCTGTCTCAGTGTTACCAGCCTCTTCTAAAAGACTAGTCCCCCAAAAAAGGTCATCATTAGAATTATCTATCATTTTCTGAGACGTGTGACTCTTTAAATTTAAATCTTAATTAGAAACAAATAAAATTTAAAATTCAGCTCCTCAGTCCCATGAGGCATGATGACACAATCCAGTCCATTGCAGTGTTCCTGTTGCCTCCAGGACTTTTGACCTTTCTTGTGAGTAGGTCTCTGGTGATGAATTCTTTCAGTGTTAGCATATCTGAAAAGTCTGTTTCATCTTTTAAATTTTTAATAACATTTTTAATTTGGAATAGTTTAGATTTGTAAAAGTGTTGGAAAGATGGTGTACAGATTTCTTTATAACGTTCACAGTTTCTCCTAATGTTAACATCTCACGTAACCATGGTATGTTTGTCGGAACTAAAACATTAACATTGGTACATAACTATTTTTTTTTTTAGTCGGCCCCACACCCGGCGTGGAGGCCAATGCAGGCTTGAACCACGACCCTGAGATCAAGATCTGAGCCTAGACCAACAGTTGGTCGCCCAACTAACTGAGCCACCCAGGCACCCCTTTGGTACACAACGATAAACTAAACTCCAGACTTCATTCAAATTTCACCAGTTTTTCTACTACTACACCCCCCTTTTTAAAAATTCTTGGATCTAATCCAAGATACCTTATTACATTTAGTAGCCCTCATTTTTGAAAGATTTTGCTGGGTATAGAAATTTAGGTTGATAACCTTTTTCTTTCAGAATTTTAAAAGATTTTGCCCGACTGTCTTCTTACGTGTATTTTCCTAACAAGAAATCCGATTAATTCTTATTTTTCCCATCTGTGCGTAACATGTCTTTTTCTCTGGATGGTCTTCAGGTCTTTCTCCTCTATCTCTGGTTTTTCTTTTTTAATGTTTTTTTATTATATTATGTTAATCACCGAACAGTTACATCCCTGGTTTCTGATATAAAGTTCGATGATTCATTAGTTGCGTATAACACCCAGTGCACCATGCAATACATGCCCTCCTTACTACCTATCACCAGTCTATCCCATTCCCCCACCCCCCTCCCCTCTGAAGCCCTCAGTTTGTTTCTCAGAGTCCATAGTCTCTCATGCTTCATTCCCCCTTCTGATTACCCCCCCTTCTTTATCCCTTTCTTCCCCTACCGATCTTCCTAGTTCTTATGTTCCATAGATGAGAGAAATCATATGATAATTGTCTTTCTCTGCTTGACTTATTTCACTTAGCATTATCTCCTCCAGTGCCGTCCATGCTGCAGCAAATGTTGAGAACTTGTTCTTTCTGATAGCGGAGTAATATTCCATTGTATATATGGACCACAACTTCTTAATCCAGTCATCTGTTGAAGGGCATCTCGGTACCTTCCACGATTTAGCTATTGTGGACAATGCTGCTATGAACATTGGGGTGCATATGGCCCTTCTCTTCACTACGTATCTTTGGGGTAAATACCCAGTAGTGCTGGGTCATAGGGTAGCTCAATTTTTCACTTTTTAAGGGACCTCCACACTGTTTTCCAGAGTGGCTGTACCAACTTGCATTCCCACCAACAATGTAGGAGGGATCCCCTTTCTCCACATCCTCTCCAGCAATTGTTGTTTCTTGTCCATTTTTGCCATTCTAACTGGCGTAAGGTGGTATCTCAGTGTGGTTTTGATTTGAATTTCCCTGATGGCTAATGATTTTGAACACTTTTTCATGTGTCTGTTAGTCATTTGAATGTCATCATTGGAAAAGTGTCTATTCATATCTTCTTCCCATTTTTTGATTTATTTGTTTCTCGCGTATTGAGTTTGAGAAGTTCTTTGTAGATCTTGGATACCAGTCTTTTATCTGTAGCATCATTTGCAAATATATTCTCCCATTCCGTGGGCTGCCTCTTAAGTTTTTTTGACTGTTTCCTTGGCTGTACAGAAGCTTTTTATCTTGATAAAGTCCTACAAGTTCATTTTATCTTTTGTTTCTCTTACCTTTGGAGATGTGTCATGAAAAAGGTTGCTTTGGCCGATGTCCTAGAGGGTGCTGCCTATGTTCTCCTCTAGGATTTTGATGGATTCCTGTCTCACATTGAGGTCTTTCATCCATTTGGAGTTTATTTTTGTGTATGGTGTGAGAGAGTGGTCAAGTTTCATTCTTTTGCATGCAGCTGTCCAATTTTCCCAGCACCATTTATTGAAGAGACTGTCTTTTTTCCACCTGATGTTTTTTCCTACTTTATCAAAGATTAGTTGCCCAAAGAGCCGAGGGTCCATTTCTGGGTTCTCTATTCTGTTGCATTGGTCTATGTGTCTGTTTTTGTGCCAGTACCATGCTGTCTTTGTGATCACAGCTTTGTAGTACAGCTCGAAATCCGGCATTGTGATGCCCCCAGCTTTGTTTTTCCTTTTCAAGTTCTTTGGAGATTCGGGGCCTTTTCTGGTTCCATACAAATTTAAGGACTATTTGTTCCAGTTCTTTGAAAAATGTCCTCGGTATTTTGATCGGGATAGCATTGAAAGTGTAGATTGCTCTGGGTAGCACGGACCTTTTAACTATGTTAATTCTTCCGATCCATGAGCATGGAATATTTTTCCACCTTTTTTGTCTTCCTCAATGTCTTTCAAGAGTGATTTATAGTTTCTAGAATATAGGTCCTTTACGTCTCTGGTTAAGTTAATTCCAAGGTAACATATGGTTTTTGGTGCTATTGTAAATGGGATGGATTCCCTAATTACTCTTTCTTCAGTCTCATTATTTGTGTATAGAAATGCAACTGATTTCTGAGCATTGATTTTGTATCCCGCCACATTACTGAATTGCTCTATAACTTCTAATAGTTTGGGCGTGGATTCTTTTGGGTTTTCCATATAGAGTATCACGTCATCTGCGAAGAGAGACATTTTGACTTCTTCTTTGCCGATTTGGATACCTTTTATCCCTTTTTGTTGTCTGATTGCTGTTGCAAGGACTTCTAGTACTATGTTGAATCATAGTGGCGAGAGTGGGCATCCTTGTCGTGTTCCTGATCTTAAGGGAAAGGCTTCCAGCTTTTCCCCATTGAGAATGATATTTGCTGTAGGCTTTTCATAGATGGTTTTTATGAGATTGAGGAATGTGCCCTCTATCCCTACACTCTGAAGGGTTTTAATCAGGAAAGGACGCTGTATTTTGTCAGATGCTTTTTCTGCATCAGTTGAGAGGATCATATGGTTCCTGAGTCTTTTCTTGTTGATATGATGTATCACGCTGATCGATTTGCGAATGTTGAGCCACGCTTGCATCCCAGGGATGAATCCCACTTGGTCATGATGGATAATCCTTTTAATGTACTGTTGGATTCTATTAGCCAGGATCTTGTTGAGGATTTTGGCGTCCATATTCATTAGGGAACTCGGTCTGTAATTCTCCTTTTTGATGGGGTCTTTGCCTGGTTTGGGGATCAAGGTAATAATACTGGCCTCATAGAATGAGTTTGGTAGCTTTCCTTCTGTTTCTATTTTTTGAAATAGCTTTAGGAGAATAGGTATTATTTCTTCTTTGAATGTTTGGTAGAATTCCCCAGGAAAACCACCCAGGCCTGGAGTTTTGTTATTTGGAAGGCTGTTTATCACTGACTCAATCTCTTCATAATTAATTGGCCTGTTTAAAAAATCAGCTTCTTCCTGTTTCAGTCTTGGTAGTTTATAGGTTTCCAGGAAGGCCTCCAACTCTTCCAGATTGCTTAATTTATTGGCATATAGCTGTAGATAAAAGTTTCTAATAATCCTGCCAATTTCAATGGTGTTGGTGTGACCTCTCCTTTTTCATTCATAATTTTATTAATTTGGGCCCTTTCTCTATTCTTTTGGATAAGTCTTGCCAGTGGTCTGTCAATTTTATTGATTCTCTCAAAGACAGCTTCTAGTTCTGTTGATCTGCTCTACTGTACTCCTGGTTTCTAATTCATTGATTTCTGCTCTAATCTTGGTCAACTGCTTCCTCGTGCGTGGATTAGGCCTGTCCCTCTGTTGCTGTTCCAGCTTCTTGAGGTGAGAATATAAAAACTGCATTTTAGATTTTTCTATTCTTTTGAGTGAGGCTTGGATGGCTATGTATTTCCCCCTTAGGACTGCCTTTGCAGTATCCCATAGGTTTTGGACCGTTGTGTTTTCATTCTCGTTGGTCTCCATAAATTGTTTAAATTGATTTTTGATTTCCTGGTTTATCGAATCATTCCTGAGCAGGGTGGTTGTTAGTCTCCAAGTGTTTGAGTTTCTTCCAGATTTTTCCTTGTGGTTGAGTTCCAATTTCAGAGTGTTGCAGTCTGAGAATATGCAGGGAATAATTTCAGTCTTTTGGTATTGGTTGAGACGTGTTTTGTGACCCAGAACAATGTCTATTCTTGAGAATGTTCCATGGGCATTAGAATAGAATGAGTATTCTTTGGTTCTGGGGGGTAGTGTTCTATATATCTCTATGAGGTCCAACTCGTCGAGTATGGCATTCAAATCTCTTGTTTCTTTGCTGATTTCTTGCTTAGGTGATCTGTCTATTGCTGATAGTGGAGTGTTGAGGTCTCCTACTATTAGCGTATTTTTATCTCTGTGTCTCTTTATTGTGGTTAAGAGTTGGCTTGTGTATCTTGCTGCTCCCCTGTTAGGGGCATATATATTTATAATTGTCATATCCACTTGTTGGATACATCCTTTAAGAATAATATAGTGCCCTTCTGTGTCTCTAACTATAGTCTTTAGTTTAAAATCCAATCTGTCTGGGATATGGATGTAACCAAATTATCAGAAATGGAATTCAGAGTAACGATGGTCAAAATGATGAGTAGAATTGAAAAAACTATTAACGAAAAGGTTACTGAGAATATAGAATCCCTAAGGACAGAAATGAGAGCGAATCTGACAGAAATTAAAAATTCTATGAGCCAAATGCAGGCAAAACTAGAGGCTCTGACGGCCAGGGTCGCAGAAGCAGAGGAACGGGTTAGTGAATTGGAGGATGGGTTAATAGAGGAAAAAATGAAAATAGAAGATGGTCTTAAAAAAATCCACGCCCACGAATGTAGGTTACGGGAGATTACTGACTCAATGAAACGATCCAATGTTAGAATCATCGGCATCCCCGAGGGGGTGGAGAAAAACAGAGGTCTAGAAGAGATATTTGAACAAATTGTAGCTGAAAACTTCCCTAATCTAGCAAGGGAAACAAACATTCGTGTCCAAGAGGCAGAGAGGACCCCTCCCAAGCTCAACCATGACAAACCTACGCCACGTCACGTCATAGTGCAATTCGCAAATATTAGATGCAAGGATACAGTATTGAAAGCGGCCAGGGCAAAGAAATTTCTCACGTACCAAGGCAAAACCATCAGAATTACGTCAGACCTGTCTACACAGACCTGGAATGAGAGAAAGGGTTGAGGGAGCATATTTAAAGCTCTTTCAGAGAAAAACATGCAGCCAAGGATCCTTTATCCAGCAAGGCTGTCATTCAGAATTGATGGAGAAATAAAGACATTTCAGAATCGCCAGTCACTAACCAATTTCGTAACCACGAAACCAGCCCTACAGGAGATATTACGGGGGGTTCTATAAAAGTAAGAAGGCCCCAAGAGTGATACAGAACAGAAAGTCACAGCCAATACAAACAAAGACTTTACTGGCAACATGGCAACATTAAAATCATATCTCTCAGTAATCAGTCTTAATGTAAATGGTTTGAACCATCCCATAAACGCCACAGGGTTGCAGATTGGATAAAAAGAAATGACCCATCCATTTGCTGTCTACAAGAGACTCATTTCAAACCCAAAGATGCATTCAGACTGAGAGTAAGGGGATGGAGTACCATCTTTCACGCAAATGGACCTCAAAAGAAAGCTGGGGTAGCAATTCTCATATCAGATAAATTGGATTTTAAATTACAGACTATAGTTAGAGATGCAGAAGGGCACTATATTATTCTTAAGGGAAGTATTCAACAAGTGGATATGACAATTATAAATATATATGCCCCCAACAGGGGAGCAGCAAGATACACAAGCCAACTCTTAACCAGAATAAAGAGACATATAAATAAAAATACATTAATAGTAGGGGACCTCAACACTCCACTATCAGAAATAGACAGAACACCCTGGCAAAAACTAAGCAAAGAATCAAAGGCTTTGAATGCCATACTCGACGAGTTGGACCTCATAGATATATATAGAACACTACACCCCAGAACCAAAGAATACTCATTCTATTCTAATGCCCATGGAACATTCTCAAGAATAGACCATGTTCTGGGACACAAAACAGGTCTCAACCGATACCAAAAGATTGAAATTATCCCCTGCATATTCTCAGACCACAACGCTCTGAAATTGGAACTCAACCACAAGGAAAAATTTGGAAGAAACTCAAACACTTGGAGACTAAGAACCATACTGCTCAGGAATGACTCGATAAACCAGGAAATCAAAAATCAAATTAAACAATTTATGGAGACCAATGAGAATGAAAATACAACAGTCCAAAACCTATGGGATACTGCAAAGGCAGTCCTAAGGGGGAAATACATAGCCATCCAAGCCTCACTCAAAAGAATAGAAAAATCTAAAATGCAGTTTTTATATTCTCACCTCAAGAAGCTGGAACAGCAACAGAGGGACAGGCCTAATCCACGCACGAGGAAGCAGTTGACCAAAATTAGAGCTGAAATCAATCAAGCAGAAACCAGAAGTACAGTAGAGCAGATCAACAGGACTAGAAGCTGGTTCTTTGAGAGAATCAATAAAATTGACAGACCCCTGGCAAGACTTATCCAAAAGAAAAGAGAAAGGACCCAGATTATTAAAATTATGAATGAAAAAGGAGAGGTCACGACGAGCACCATTGAAATTGGAAGGATTATTAGAAATTTTTATCAACAGCTATATGCCAATAAACTAAGCAATCTGGAAGAGATGGAATCCTTCCTGGAAACCTATAAACTACCAATATTGAAACCGGAAGAAATTGATTCCTTAAACAGGCCAATTAATTATGAAGAAATTGAGTCAGTGATAAACAACCTTCCAAATAACAAAACTCCAGGCCCAGACGGTTTTCCTGGGGAATTCTACCAAACATTCAAAGAAGAAATAATACCTTTTCTCCTAAAGCTATTTCAAAAAATAGAAACAGAAGGAAAGCTACCAAACTCATTTTATGAGGCCAATATTACCTTGATCCCCAAACCAGGCAAAGACCCCATCAAAAAGGAGAATTACAGACCGATTTCCCTAATGAATATGGACGCCAAAATCCTCAACAAGATACTTGCTAATAGAATCCAACAGTACATTAAAAGGATTATCCACCACGATCAAGTGGGATTCATACCTGGGATGCAAGCGTGGTTCAATATTCGCAAATCAATCAGCGTGATACATCATATCAACAAGAAAAGACTCAGGAACCATATGATCCTCTCAACTGATGCAGAAAAAGCATCTGACAAAATACAGCGTCCTTTCCTGATTAAAACCCTTCAGAGTGTAGGAATAGAAGGTACATTTCTCAATCTCATAAAAGCCATCTATGAAAAGCCTACTGCAAATATTATTCTCAATGGGGAAAAGCTGGAAGCCTTTCCCTTAAGATCAGGAACTCGACAAGGATGCCCACTCTCGCCACTATTATTCAACATAGTACTAGAAGTCCTTGCAACAGCAATCAGACGACAAAAAGGGATCAAAGGTATTCAAATTGGCAAAGAAGAAGTCAAAATGTCTCTCTTTGCAGATGACATGATACTCTATATGGAAAACCCAAAAGAAGCCACTCCCAAACTATTAGAAGTTATAGAGCAATTCAGTAACGTGGCAGGATACAAAATCAATGCTCAGAAATCAGTTGCATTTCTATACACGAATAACGAGACCGAAGAAAGAGAAATTAGGGAATCCATCCCATTTACAATAGCACCAAAAACCATACGTTACCTTGGAATTAACTTAACCAGAGACGTAAAGGACCTATATTCTAGAAACTATAAATCACTCTTAAAAGACATTGAGGAAGACATAAAAAGATGGAAAGATATTCCATGCTCATGGATCGGAAGAATTAACATAGTTAAAATGTCCATGCTACCCAGAGCAATCTACACTTTCAATGCTATCCCAATCAAAATACCAAGGACATTTTTCAAAGAACTGGAACAAACAGTCCTTAAATTTGTATGGAAACAGAAAAGACCCCGAATCTCCAAGGAACTGTTGAAAAGGAAAAACAAAGCTGGGGGCATCACAATGCCAGATTTCGAGCTGTACTACAAAGCTGTGATCACAAAGACAGCATGGTACTGGCACAAAAACAGACACATAGACCAATGCAACAGAATAGAGAGCCCAGAAATGGACCCTCGGCTCTTTGGGCAACTAATATTTGATAAAGCAGGAAAAAACATCCGGTGGGAAAAAGACAGTCTCTTCAATAAATGGTGCTGGGAAAATTGGACAGCTACATGCAAGAGAATGAAACTTGACCACTATCTCACACCATACACAAAAATAAACTCCAAATGGATGAAAGACCTCGATGTGAGACAGGAATCCATCAAAATTCTAGAGGAGAACATAGGCAACAACCTCTACGACATCGGCCAAAGCAACCTTTTTCATGACACATCCCCAAAGGCAAGAGAAACAAAAGATAAAATGAATTTATGGGACTTCATCAAGATTAAAAGTTTCTGCACATCCAAGGAAACAGTCAGAAAAACTAAGAGGCAGCCCACGGAATGGGAGAATATATTTGCAAATGACACTACAGATAAAGGACTGGTATCCAAGATCTACAAAGAACTTCTCAAACTCAATACACGAGAAACAAATAAACAAATCAAAAAATGGGCAGAAGATATGAACAGACACTTTTCCAATGAAGACATACAAATGGCTAACAGACACATGAAAAAATGTTCAAAATCATTAGCCATCAAGGAAATTCAAATCAAAACCACACTGAGATACCACCTTACGCCAGTTAGAATGGCAAAAATAGACAAGGCAAGAAACAACAATTGTTGGAGAGGATGTGGAGAAAGGGGATCCCTCCTACATTGTTGGTGGGAATGCAAGTTGGTACAGCCACTCTGGAAAACAGTGTGGAGGTCCCTTAAAAAGTTAAAAATTGAGCTACCCTATGATCCAGCCATTGCACTACTGGGTGTTTACCCCAAAGATACAGACGTAGTGAAGAGAAGGGCCATATGCACCCCAATGTTCATAGCAGCAATGTCCACAATAGCTAAATTGTGGAAGGAGCCGAGATGCCCTTCAACAGATGACTGGATTAAGAAGTTGTGGTCCATATATACAATGGAATATTACTCAGCTATCAGAAAGAACGAGTTCTCAACATTTGCTACAACATGGACGGCACTGGAGGAGATAATGCTAAGTGAAATAAGTCAAGCAGAGAAAGACAACTATCATATGATTTCTCTCATCTATGGAACATAAGAACTAGGATGATCGGTAGGGGAAGAAAGGGATAAAGAAAGGGGGGGTAATCAGAAGGGGGAATGAAACATGAGAGACTATGGACTATGAGAAACAAACTGAGGACTTCAGAGGGGAGGGGGGTGGGGGAATGGGATAGACCGGTGATGGGTAGTAAGGAGGGCACGTATTGCATGGTGCACTGGGTGTTATACACAACTAATGAATCATTGAGCCTTACATCGGAAACCGGGGATGTACTGTATGGTGACTAACATAATATAATAAAAAATCATTTAAAAAAAAAAAAAGAGCTCTAATCAGGGTAAATCAATACCTAAAATATCAATAATAACACTAGTCATCATAATTAAATTCCAAATGGTTACCGAATAATAAAATCTCTAGAAATTGAGTAAGCAAAAAAAAAAAATAAATAAATAAATAAAAAATAAAATCCAATCTGTCTGATATGAGAATTGCTACCCCAGCTTTCTTTTGAGGTCCATTGGCGTGAAAGATTCCTTTACTTTCAGTCTGAATGTATCTTTAGGTTCAAAATGAGTCTCTTGTAGACAGCAAATGGATGAGTCATGTCTTTTTATCCAATCTGCAGCCCTGTGGCACTTTATGGGAGCATTTAGGCCATTTACATTGAGACTGATTATTGAGAGATATGATTTTAATGATGCCATGTTGCCAGTAAAGTCTTTGTTTCTATAGATTGTGACTTTCTGTTCTGTATCACTCTTGGGGCCTTTTTACTTTTCTAGAACCCCCCTTAATATCTCCTGTAGGGCTGGTTTCGTGGTTACGAAATTGGTCAATGACTGGCGATTCTGGAAGGCCTTTATTTCTCCATCAATTCTGAATGACAGCCTTGCTGGATAAAGGATCCTTGGCTGCATGTTTTTCTCTGAAAGAGCTTTAAAAATGCCCCCCCCCCAACCCTTTCTCTCATTCCAGGTCTGTGTAGACAGGTCTGACGTAATTCTGATACCTTTGCTTTGTTGGTACGTGAGAGATTTCTTTGCCCTGGCCGCTTTCAATACTGTATCCTTGGATCTAATATTTGTGAAATGCACTATGACGTGACGTGGCGTAGGTTTGTCGTGGTTGAGCTGGGGAGGGGTCCTCTCTGCCTCTTGGACACGAATGTTTGTTTCCCTTGCTAGATTAGGCAAGTTTTCAGCTACAGTTTGTTCAAATATCTCTTCTAGACCTCTGTTTTTCTCCACCCCCTCGGGGATGCCGATGATTCTGACATTGGAACGTTTCATTGAGTCAGTAATCTCCTGTAACCTACATTCCTGAGCGTGGATTCCTTTGAGTCCAGATTCAATTTTAGCTTTTTCTTCTACTAACCCATCCTCCAATTTGCTGATACGTTCTTCTGCCTCATTTACCCTGGCCGTCAGAGCCTCTAGTTTTGACTGCATTTGGCTCATAGAATTTTTAATTTCTGCCAGATTCACTCTCATTTCCGCCCTTAGAGATTCTATATTCTCATTAACATTTTCGTTAATACTTTTTTCAAGTCTACACATTACCTTGACCATTGTTACTCTGAATTCCATTTCTGATAATTTGGTTATATCCATATCCATTAGTTCTGTGGCAGAGGCCACAGACTCATTGTCTTTTCTTTGCTGGGGGGATTTCTCCTTCTTGTCATTCTTTTTTTTTTTTTTTAAAGATTTTATTTATTTATTCGACAGAGAGAGACAGCCAGCGAGAGAGGGAACACAAGCAGGGGGAGTGGGAGAGGAAGAAGCAGGCTCATAGCAGAGGAGCCTGATGCGGGGCTCGATCCCGGAACGCCGGGATCACGCCCTGAGCCGAAGGCAGACGCTTAACCACTGTGCCACCCAGGCGCCCCATCCTTCTTGTCATTCTGACGAGGAGAGGGTGCGGGGTTGTCCAGAGCCCAAATTATTGACCGGCACCCAGGCCGTGCGCCCTTGTTTTATAGGGATCTTAGGGATGTGGGCTTCTTGACTTTTCAGCCTGCCTTCTGGGGGAGGGGCCTGCCGCGCTGATACTCAGGCAACCCTGTTTGGGTAGAGTCTCCGTGTCCCCTGAGAGGGGGGATGGGGATGGGCACACTCTGAGCCGGTATTTCCAGGCTTTTGTTCTCTGGCGGCTTTCCTGGTGGTTTGCTGTGCCTCTTCTGAGAGTCAGAGCAGCAGTGGCTGAATCTCAGCCTCTGTCTCAGAACAGAGGGATCGCGGACCGTTGTCCACTGATGTTCTGGCCACTTTAACTCTGTTACACTGGTGCTGCTCAACCCTGCAGCGTCCCGGGATGTGCGCCCCACACCTGGAGTCCCAGCCCTCACTTCCAGGGCCGGCGCTGTCCTTTGTGTTTCTAACACCGCCAGCCGCCAGCCGCCCCTGCGCGCTCCCGGAGCTTCCGGTCTCAGTCTGGTTCCGGTAAGCGCACCAGAGCTCCAGTTTTCAGTCTGGTGGCGCGCGTTCCCCGGCTCACGGCCTCAGTCTGCTCTCTCGCGGGTGCCGGTCCGCGAGTCCGCCCGCTCCCCCCGTGCAGGTGGCTACCACTTCCCAGCGCCCGAACGCGGCGGCTCCCTCCCCCTTCCGTTTATCTTCCGATATCTGTGCGCGGTTTCAAGGTTCCCTGCTTCGTACCTCAATACTCAGCGCTGGAGATGTTCATTTGTAGAGATCCAGATGTATCTTCCTGCGTCTCAGGCTGATTCCGTGGTTGTTCAGGCTGGTCTGGTACCTATCCAGCTCGACTCAGGGGACCGGCTGAAAAAGGGGTCCCCTATTCCTCCGCCATCTTAACTCCCTCCCCTCTATCTCTGGTTTTAAGCAATTTGATTATGATGTGTTTTTTTAAATTTATGATGTTTCTTGCGCCTGTGCTTCCTAGAACTTCTTGGATCAACAGATTTATAGTTTTCATCAAGTCTGGAATTTTCTCAGTCATTAATTCCTCAGAACTTTTTTTCTGTCCCTTGCCCCCTACAGGGACTGTAGTTACCTGTGTATTAGGCCACTTGAAACAGTCTCATAGTTCACTGATATTTTTTTCATTTTTGTGTGTGTGTCACATTTCAAAGTGCTCAGTAGCCACATGTGACTACTGGCTATCGTATTTGACCCCGCAGATATAGAACATTTCTGTCATCTGGACACTGCCTTTGGCAAGCACTATTCCTTTAAGAGATAACCAGGACTAATCCTATCATGCCTTAAGTCTGTTTACTTTGGACACCAGAGAAATCCAAGCCTCCTATG
This sequence comes from Ursus americanus, assembly GCF_024610735.1. Taxonomy (NCBI): domain Eukaryota; kingdom Metazoa; phylum Chordata; class Mammalia; order Carnivora; family Ursidae; genus Ursus; species Ursus americanus. The sequence goes on along the minus strand of NC_142141.1, from coordinate 2,480,151 downwards.
GCATCTCCCATCACCTAGATTCTCATCCCCACCTGACTGTCATCTGGGGGGATGTTTGTAAGCTGACTTGATCTTGCCCCTCCTACTCTCAGAATGACTTTCTCCCTTGCAACTCGTGTCAGTGATCAATAAAAGCCCCAATGTTTTCAGCCTCCTGTGTGAAAGTTTCCTTCATCCTCTTGCTCGCGTTGAAAGATGGCTGTCCTCTGAACATATTGTTTCTCTTTGTACTTTCTCAAGTACTGGCTGTTTCTTCTTCCTTACACCACAGTCCTGCTGACCTGGAGGTAGGGTAAATAGTCTCTCATTTTTTTCCAGATTACTAGAAAAACCCAGTTTGAAACACAAACCGTTGTGCTAGCCCTGCTACCCTGCCCCTGAAGTCATCTACTATCCTCCTGGTCACCTGTCCCTTACCAGCCACCCCACTTCCTGGCCATTCATTGAAAATTTTAACATATCACTTACTGTCTTATTTCTTCACCACTCCTGCCATCATTCTTGGTGACTTTAGTATTTACTTATTAGAATGAAGCATATGAAGTTGCAGTTTTCGTAGGCTCAACCTAGGGTATGACCTGTCCAATATGCTGGCCTCTCAGTTCCTTGACCTTTTGGCTCTCAACTCCCATGGATCATGCCATCTTAGCCTTTCTCAAGTGGGGTTCTGAGAGAGAAGTAGGCCTAATGCCTAAGACATCCATTGTATATAATGAATTAACCTCTGTCCTTTGCATCTCGAATGGTACCAGTTATATACCATCCTTGGGAGCAGTAAGAAACAGCCAATCCATTTTCTGCGTTCTCTGGTTCCAGTGAAGAACCCTGGTTCCTCAACCCTGGTTCTGGTTGAGCCTATCTATAATAATTGTGCCACTTCCAAGATCTCATTTTCAGATGTCCCATTCTCTGATCACCACCACCTATCTCTAATATCCTAACTCCACTAAGCCTTCAGCCCCACTGGGGTGTCTCATTCTAGACTATCACCTTTTCATTGTCCATCACCCTGTCATGGCCTCACTTCTTACCTGACTTAGATTTCACGGTTATCATATTAACAATCCCTTGAATATTTTCTCAACTCATTTCTAATTTCTATTGTACTCCCTGGCAAAACCCAATTTTGGTTAAATCCAACCCCCTACCTATTTATTGTGTGTCCTTACAAGCAGCACAACAATGCTGACTGGGCTCACAGTATATTTAAGACCACAAAGCTCAAGTGGCCCCTCAGTACTGCCCAGCAATCATATGTTTCTATAGTCAGTTTATTCTTCTACTCTCCCAGAGTGTATTTTATTTCTCCTCTACTATACTCAAACCGCCAGTATCCATCCTGACTCTGGGGTCACCATTCTTTTCTGTTTTGATACAACAACTGTATTGAGATATGATTCACATATTAGATAATTCACCAACTTAAAGTATAATTCAGTGGTTTTTAGTATATTCATAGTTGTGCAACTATCACCACTATCACTTTTATAGTATTTTCAATAACTGAAAAAGAAACCTGTTCCCATTAGCAGTCACTCTCCATTTCCCTGCTAACCTCCAACCCTAGGCAACCCAATGATCTACTTCTGTCTCTATGGGTTTGCCCATTCTGGGCATGTCATATAAATGGAATCATACTATGTTTGGTCTTTTGTGACTGGCTTCTTTCACTTAACATATGTTTCCAAGGTTCATCCATGTTGTAGCATATATCAGTAGTTCATTCCTTTTTTTCCAGACAGTGGCTGCACCATTTTATATTCTCACAGGAAATGTACTGGGGGGGGGGGGGGTGCGGGATTCCAATTTCTTCACATTCTTGCCAACATTTGTTATTTTTGTTTTTATTTTTCTTTTAAACAGAGATCCCAGTGGGTGTGAAGTATCTCGTGGTTTTGACTTGCATTTCTCTATTGACTAATGATGCTGATCATTTTTTCATGCGCTTGTTGGTTATATCTTCTTTGGAGAAGTATCTACTTGAGTCCTTTGTTTTAATTGAGTTGTCTTTTTATTGTTGAGTGGTAAGAGTTCGTAATATATTCTGGAATCCAGACCCTTAACGGACATATGATCTGCAAATATTTTCTCCCATTCTGTGTATTTCCCTTTTTACTTTCTTGATAGCATCCTTTGATGCACAGCAGCTTTAAATTTTGATGGTGTCTAAATTATCTATTTTTGTCTTACATTGCTTATACTTTTGGTGTCGTATCTAAGTATCCATTGCCAAATCCAAGGTCATAAAGATTTACCCCTAAGAGAGTTTTAGAGTTTTTAGCACTTACTTTTAGGTCTTTGATCTAGTTTTGTATATAGTGTGAAGTAGGAGTCAACTTTTTCTTTTGCATGTGGATATTCAGTTGCCTTAGCACCATTTGTTGAATAGACTATTTTCCCCCAACTGAATTATTCTGATAGCCTTGTCGAAACCTGGTTAGCTATAAATGTATGGTTTTAATTCTGGACTCTCAATTCTATTCCATTGATCTATATATATATCTATCCTTATGCCAGCAGCATACTGTCTTGATTGGTAAGTTATATAATTAGGAAGTGTGCACCCTCAACTTTGTTCTTTTTCAGGACTGTTTTGGCTATTTTGGATCCCTTGAATTTCCCTAATCTCAAAAAATGGAGTCATCATTAAACCAGTTGCTTAGGGCAAAACTATGGTGTCACCTAAGTTTTCTCTTTCTGTCATACTCCAGAAAATCCTGTAGGTTCAATCTTCAACATACATCCCAAATTTGGCAACTTCTTTACCTCACAGCTATCACTATGATCCAAGTAAACATTAGACCCTGCCTGGACTACTGCCAAGTGCCTCCTGTTCACTTCTACTTTTGCTCCCGGCCCTCTACAGACTATATTTCACACAGCAGCCAGAGTTGGATTACATCACTCTCATGCTCTCAACCGTTCTATGGCATTTCATCATATTTAGAATAAAGTGCAAAAACCCAGATGATCTGATCACTGATCTGACCTCTCCTCTCTTTTCTCCTTTGCTCATCCCACTGTACTCATTGTGGCTTCCCTGCTGCTGTAAGAAACATGCCAAACACGCTCTTGCTTTAGGAGCTTTATAGTTACTCCCTTTACCTGGACCGACTCTACTCAAATATCACCTCAGAAAGTCTTCCTTGATCTATCCATTTAAGAGCTCCTTCCCCCGGCCCCCACTGCCTTCCCTGCCCTTCCCTTCTCTATCCTCTAGTTCTTGCTTTATTTTTCTTAAGTTTTATTTATTATTTGTTTTCTCCATCAGAATGTAAGCTTCATGAGGCACAGATTTCTCTTTTGTTCAGTATTGTATTCTCAGCTTGTATAACAGTACCTGGGTTATAGTAGGTGCTATATATAAATTGTCGATTGGGGTTGTCAGTAAGGGAACATAAATAATACAGTCATCTTCTGAATTATTCATGGGGACTCTCTAAGTTGAGCATCCTACAGTGGGCTTAGGCAGAAACCTAATTCAAAGTTGCTTTCTTTCATCCTGATCCCCAGTCACAAAGTGTGATTCTCTCACTAAAAGATTCTCGAATCTGTCCACTTCCACTGACACTCCTTTGTTACTTCTCTCCCTGTTTCTAGCCTCAATCCCTCCAATCTTCCATACTGCTCTAAGAATAACTCAGGCCCAGCATTACCAGTGCCCGTACCCAGGAGGCCTTCCCTGACCCAAAAAGGCCCCAAACTCCACACTTAATTAAAAAGGGCCCTATGTGCATCTATCAGAACACTTCTTTTTTTTCTTTTTCAAAGATTTTATTTATTTGACAGAGAGAGAGAGAGAGAGCACAAGCAGGGGGAATGGGAGAGGGAGAAGCAGGCTCCCCACTGAGCGGGGAGCCCAATGTGGGACTCGATCCCAGGACTCCAGGACCACGACCTGAGCTGAAGGCAGATATGCTTAATTGACTGAGCCACCCAGGCGCCCCTATCATAACACTTCTCACACAACACTCTAATTACTGCTTTACCTACTTATCGCCCCCAGAAGACTATCTGTTAATCACTTCAGTATTCTACATTCCTGGCATAAAATTGACACTCAATATAAACATTTATATAATGAATCAATTTGGCAAGATAGTTTCTTATTCACAAGTATTCCAGAGTATCTTTTTGGCTTTAAAAACAGAATATTTTGGGGGCACCTGGGTGGCTCAGTCAGTTGAGCGTCTGCCTTCAGCTCAGGTCATGATCCCAGGGTGCTGGGATTCAGCCCCATGTGTAAAAAATGTAAAAAAAATAAAATCTTTTTTAAAAAAAGAACAATAGAATATTTTTATAACTTAGATGAAATTGTCTCTTCGGCCTGATCCAAAATAACTCTTGAAACAGAAAAGCCCTATCTACCTCATTCCATTCAATAAATAAATTCTTTTTATTCTCTTAGGTACTAGACTTGATCATCTTATTCTACTAAAGATAGCTTCTAACTCAAAAACCCTAATGATTATGTTGACACGTCCTAAACAGAAACAACCCTAAAATAGATAGGCATCATTGGGTCCAATTTACAGATGAGCAAAATAAAGATTCAGAGGCCTCAATTCTGTAATACCTGGTCTGGGATATGAGTCCAAGTCTGTTAGACTCCAAAGCCAGTACCACAATACCAAATTGTCTTCTTTGTTTTAGAGAAGCCATAGAGGCCCCCTGTCCTATCTAAGTTGTAGTAATTTCCTTTCAAGTGTCGAGATAAGCTTGCTTTCTTAAGAGGTACACTTGAATGTTGAGCTCCTGACCCTATCCTTAAGTGCTGCTACAGTTAGCCCCTGCATCTGAAGTGTCAGCATGGCTTGTTCAATACCTATCCATACAAAGACAAAAGTACTCATATAAAAATATTCTTAGCAGTGCCCCCCACCCTGAGGCTAAAGGCAAGAATAAATACTGAGAAAAATCTTTAAGCCACACAATCCCCACTTAATATACAGAAATAAAGGGTCTACCACCATTATATTTTTATGAACAAAATTCCTCAATCTACGAGGTATTGAATAATTTAGAGGTCTTAGAAAAAGTCACTTGTCTAGTTCTTCCTAGTACTTGTGCATAATATTTATAGCTGAATTTTTTTAACAGCTGGAATTTTTATTTAAGCAATTTGACAATATTTATCTAGAATTTTAAAATAATTCATATCTACTGACCCATGAATTATACTTTGGGAATCTATTCTGAGGAAATCATCTGAATTTAAATGAGATCGTAAGACAAAGATATTTTATCAAAGCATTATTTATAACAATGAAAAATTTAAACAACCTAATGTTCAAACACAAGATGAAATACTATGCAGGGATTCAAAATAAAGCAGAAAAGAAATACACCAAAATATTAGCTGTAATGGTGGGGAGGGGGTAATTATTTTTCTGTTGCCTTTTTTTTTTTTCCAGTGAGCATATATACCACTTTATAACTTAAAAAACTGTTAAAATATTAGGAGACAGGGTGCCTGGGTGGTCCAGTCAGCTCGGGTAGTGATCTCAGGATTGTGGGATCAAGCCCCATGTCAGGCTCCGTGCTCAGCAGGGAGTTTGCTTGAGAGTCTCTCCTTCTGCCCCTTCCCCCCCACTCACGTGGTCTCTCTCTCAAATAAATAAATCTTCAAAAATATATTAGGAGACATCCTTCATGAAATAACAGATCTAGGGGTGCCTGGGTGGCTCAGTTAGTAGGCGTCTGCCTTCGGCTCAGATCATGAACCCAGGGTCCTGGGATCGAGCCTCACATCAGACTCCTTGCTTAGCTGGCAGCCTGCTTCTCTCTCTCCCTCTGCTGCTCCCCTGCTTGTGTACATGCTCTCTCTCTCTAATAAATAAATTAAATTAAATTTAAAAAAAAAGAAAGAACAGATCTAGACAATGATCGTCAATGACCATTAGTTGAAAGCGCTGGCTTTCTAATGAATGAATTAGGCTGACCCTACTGATCAATCATAACATCATAAAAGATAACCAGGTAGTATGTGCTTCCCAAACTGATGCAATATGAAACATGCAATATGAAACATACAATAACACGTATAAAGCACTCTTTAAAAAAAAAAAAATCCAAACTAAATCTGATCAAACCTCAAATCTAACTAAGGTTTCCAGAAATTTTTGTCTAGAACAGAATAACACTCAAGATAGAACAGGGATACAATCAGCAAAATCGAGAAAGGGAATTCTGAAAGACAAAAAGCCAGTCTCTTTAACAAACTGTAAAGAAAAAGAGAGAAAGGGAGAAAGGAGGATAATAGATTAAAAGCAACTGATATCAACCAAATGTAATGTGTAAAACTTGTTTGGAACCTGATTTGAACAAACCATTTTAAAAACTTATGAGATAATTAGGGAAAAGAGATGCTGACTGATGTAATAATGATCCCATGATTGTATTTTTTTTTAAATAGTCCTTACCTTTTAGAGATACATATTAAAGTATTCATAGATGATATGATATGATATGCCTGAAAACTGCTTCCCCAAAATCTAGTGGGGGGTGGATGGGAGGTATAAGTGAAAAAAAATTCTTCATATGTTGATAACTACTGAAGCTGGAAAATAGGTTTATAGGGATTCATTATACTGTTAAACAATGAAAATAAAAAACAGGCTCAACATAAAACCTGCTGGTACAAACTAACTACGTAAAAAAAAAAAAAAGTAAAGAAAGGATACATATCAAACTATAGCAGTGGTTTGGACTGGGCTGGGTCATGGATAAATTTTTTCTGAATAAAATTTCCCTAAAATCTTCTACAATAAACACACGATGTTCAAAAACATTGTTAGAAGGCAAAACAGCCTAATGATTAGGAGTAGAGCCCTTGGGTAAATGGCAAATTCCAGATGTGAAGAGGGTAAGTCATGGTAGCCCTATAACCTCTTGTAGTAAAAAGAAGTGCTGAAAAATTTGTTGGGCACATGCCCAAAGGTTACAGAAGACAACCTGAAGGGACTTCCACTGGTCAAATTTGGAACAATTTGAACATCAAAATGACTACTGGAAAGAATGAACTACAACACATTAAATTTAAGAAATGAATCCAGGGCACCTGGCTGACTCAGCCAGAGGAACATGCAAATCTTGATCTTGCAGTTGTGAGTTCAAGCCCCACCCTGAATGTAGAGATGACTTCAAAATTCAAAAATCTAAAATAAGAAAAAAAAAAATGAATACATGAGTTCATTCCACACTAAAAAAACAGTAACACGGCGTAAGGAAAGAAAGTTCCTCTCTTTACAGAAAAATCTCAGCTAATCAATGTAGAAGAACAGCAGAAACACACACACACACACACACACAAATCACCATTTACTGCTATAGTAATAATTAATTTAAGCAAGAATCACCAATTGATGCTAAAACCATGGGTGAATGCCTGCTTGGGAACAGAATATTCATAGAGCCTCAAAGCACTACCCCATAGATTAACATACTGATCACTAAAAGGGGAAAGGGTACCTTTATAGAAGAAAATCTGGTAGACACCACCTTAAAGAGAAGATCAAATTGAACAATGCCAATAGTAAAAACTGATGATCATTTGCCCCTTGATGTGATGTTAAGGACTGAATGTTTGTGTCCCCTCATAATTCATATATTGAAATCCTAACCCTCAATGTGATAGTATTAGAAGGTGAGGTCCTTGGGTGGTGATTAGCTCATGAGAGTGGAGCCTTCATGAATGGGATTAGTGCCATCATAAGGGGATGAAGAACCAGAGCTCTCTCCTTTTATCATATGAGACATAGCAAAAAGTCAGCAATCTACAACCCAGAAGAAGGCTCTCTCCAGAACCCAACAGTGCTGGTACCCTGATCTCATACTTCTAGCCTCCAGAACCGTGAGAAACAAATTTCTGTTGTTTATAAGCCACCCATTCTTTGGTCCTTTGTTAGAGCAGCCCAAAATGACTAAGACATGATGCATTTAGAGGACTACAATATTCCCTTTGTTATATTCTTGCCAAAAATGTTTAACCTGAATCTAATCATAGGAAAACATGAGACAAATCCAAACTGAGGAATATTCCGAGAGGAAAAACCAGAAAAGAGAAGACCTACTTTTTGTAAATAAACTCTACCCAGGTCTCTGACTGACTCCAGAACCACTCATGCAGAAGAGAGACTCCAGTTAAGGATAAAAGAACCAAATTAAGATTTGAACTGCCTCCCCAAACAATAATGTGCAGTTTGATTCCAACCCAGTTAACTAATAAAACAAATAATACTTTGAGAAATAAGACAGACTCTAGAATATCCACAACATTCACAATGTCCAAGATAAAATTCAAGATTACTTAATATACAAAAAGAATGAGGCAAATGTGACATTTTCAACTTACAGGGGTACAACAATTTGAATGATCACAGATTTCTTTTTTTTTAAGATTTTATTTATTTATTTGATAGAGATAGAGACAGCCAGCGAGAGAGGGAACACAAGCAGGGGGAGTAGGAGAGGAAGAAGCAGGCTCATAGCGGAGGAGCCTGACGTGGGGCTCGATCCCACAACGCCGGGATCACGCCCTGAGCCGAAGGCAGACGCTCAACCGCTGTGCCACCCAGGCGCCCCTGATCACAGATTTCTTATCAGAAACAATGGAGGCCAGAAGAAGGTGGAACAAAGTCTTTAAAGTGGGGGGGGGGACACCTATCAACTCAAATTCTATACTCAGTAAAAATAACCTTCAAGGATGACGGTGAAATCAAGACATTTTCAGATAATAACACGCTAAGTAAGTTTGTGGCCAGTAGACCCACACTGTAAGAAATGCTAAAGGCAATTTCTTCGGGCTGAAATGGGTGATACAATAGGAACTCAGATCATTAGGAAGAACTTCAAAATATCAGAAATGATTACTATCTGATAAATACAAAAGTCTATTTTCCTCTTAATTTCTTTAAAATACACAGGACTGTTTAAAGCAAAAGCTTTGGCATGTTTTGTGGGGTTTATAATATATAGAGATATACATGTGACATTTGACAACTATAGCATAAAAGTTAAGGGAAAATATAGTAAATGGACTTATACAGTTACAAGATTTCTACACTTTTTTGTTAAGTGGTGTAAGTAGACTATGAAAAGCCTACTATCCCCAGAGCAGCCACTAAAAATACAAAGAGGTATAGCATTAAAAAATTCTATTAACATATTCAAATAATCAAAGGATAAGAAAGAAAAAAGAGAGAGAGAGAGAGAGACGAACAACCAAACAACAACAAAACAATAAAATGGTAGATCTAAATCCAACCACATCAATAATTAAATTTTAAATGTCAATTGACTAAACTTTCCAATTAAAAATTAGAGATCATAGAATGGATAAAAAGCATGACCCAAAAAATTAGAGATCATAGAATGGATAAAAAGCATGACCCAATGGTTTGCTGTCTAGAAGACACTCACTTTAAAAATAAAAATAAAAATATTGGGGCACCTGGGTGGTGCAGTCAGGTTAAGCAACCAACTTGGTTTCGGCTTAGGTTGTGATCCCTCCTTCACTCAGCGTGGAGTCTACTTAAGTTTCTCTCTCCCTCTGCCCCTCTGCCCCACGAGCATGTGCTCTCTGTCTCTCTCAAATAAATAAATAAATAAATAAATCCTTAAAAAAAAAATACAGGGTGCATGGGTGGCTCAGTCAGTTAAGCATCTGCCTTTGGCTCAGGGTCATGATCCCAGGGTCCTGGGACTGAGCCCCACATCGGGCTCCCTGCTCAGCAAGAAGCCTGCTTCTCCTTCTCCCTCTGCCGCTCCCCCTGGGTGTGCTAACTCTCCCTTTCTCAAATAAATAAATAAAATCTTTAAAAAAAAAGAAAATACAAATATGTAATAAGTAACTGAATGGAAAAAGATATACTAGGCAAACAGTAGACATAAAAGAGCTGAAATGGCAAAAACTATTTAGTTGTTCTATCAGAAAAAATATACTTCAAGAAAAATATTAACAAAGTTGGAAACTTAGGAATATACTTACAAGTTACTGAAAAATTTATATAGAAATGCAAAAGATTATAATATCCAGCAATCTTAAAAAAGAACAAGGGGAATTTTTACTACCTGACTTCAAAACTTACTATGAAGCTACTGTAATCAAGATATTTGCATCATTGGCATAAAGATAAAAAACAGATCAATGAACTATAACAGAGAACCAAGACCTCACTTATATAGTCATTTAATTTTTCTACAAAGGCAACAAAATAATCCATTAAGAAAAGCAAGTTTTTTCCACAAATGGTACTGGAGCAACTGATATTCATACAGAAGAAATAAACCTCAACCCTTACTGCTTCACATCTTCCACAAAAATTAATTCAGAATGCATCATAAACCTAACAGAAAATATTAACCATAAAAGAAAAAAAATGACAAATTAAACTTTATCTTAAAACTTCTGCTCATCAAGATACCATTAAGAAAATAGGCAAGTCACAGATTAGAAGATATTGTCTGTACAACATATATGTGACAAATGACTAGTATTCAGGACATATAGAAAATTCCTGTCTCAGTAATAAAAAGTCAAACAAACCAGGGTTGCCTGGGTGGCTCAGTTGGTTAAGGATCTGACTCTTAATATTGGCCTAGGTCATGATCTCAGGGTTGTGAAATCGAGCCCTGCATCAGGCTCTGCTGCTCAGTGGGGAGTCTGTTTGAGATTCTTTCTCCTTCTCCCTCTGCCCCTTCCCACCTCAAATAAATAAGTAAATCTTAAAAAAAAAAAAAAAGTCAAACAATCCAACTTACTAGCTTAGTGATTTTGACAAAGTTACTTACTTCTCCTTGGGAATGACAGAATTTAATTTTAAGGTTGCTGCAAAGATCAGATGAGATAAAGGTAAGCATAAATACATTAAGTGCATAGTGCTTAACACAAAGCAATAGTAATAGGAGTCACTGTTATAAAGACTAGGAATATGTTATAGACCTGTGAACTTAAACTTTTTTTTTCTAAACGAGAGAATCCTGTTTTCAAATAAAATCTCATTTGAAACCCAATATATAAAAATTCATAAAAGCAGAGTTCTGGATGAGGTAGGTGGTAAAGGCAGACTCTCATACCACTACTAGTCCTGGCTGTCATGCCCTTTCCACACCTCCACAGAACCCTAGTGATCTATAGAACACATTCTGAAAAACCAATGCTGTAGAACAGAGATAGGCAAATTATGGGCTGACCAACTGTTTTTAGAAATAAACTTTTATTGGAACATAGCCACCTAATTAATTTACATATTGTCTCCGGCTGCTTTTGTGCTATAATAGCACAGTTGTGTAGCTGTAACAGAGATCTGAGTAGTTGTGACAGAGACTGTATGGCCTGTAAAGCTTAAAACATTTACTATCTGTCCCTTTAAGAAAAGTTTGTCAACTCTGGCTTTAGAAGAGTACATTTTCAGAGGGCCTACCTGCATAGCACTGTTAGGATGCTATGGAGGGAATAAAAACGACTATGACACAGTTACTGTTAGTAACAATACTAAGCTTATGAGTATAAATCATGAGTGTTTAAGTCTTAAAAAGGAACACTTTGCAGGTGTGACTCTCCTGTAAATTAAGAGAGCCTGAGCTACTAGTATCAAAAACTACCTACAATGTATAAACCTTGTTGGATCCTGATTTGAAACAATCAGGAGACTCAAGGAGATTTGAACTCACCAAATATTTGATGCTATTAATTTTTTAGGTAAAAAAAATATATGTTTATAGTTAGTCTGGCTTTTCTTTTAAAGAGATCTTGGGGTGCCTGGGTGGCTCAGTCGGTTGAGCATCCAACCCTCGGTTTCCGCTCAGATCATAATCTCAGGGGTCATGAGATCCAGCCCTGCGTTGGGCTCCGCGCTTAGCACCGAGTCTACTTGAAGATTCTCTCCCTTCACCCTTCTAGTGCTCTCTCTCTATCAAATAAATAAAATCTTTTAAAAAATAAAATAAAAAAATAAAGAGATCTTATCTTTCAGGGATACCCAGTAATATAACGAAGGATATCTGAGATCTGATTTGAAATAATCTGAGAAGAGGTTATGGATGGAATATAGATAGAACAGCAGGGACCATGAGCTGATGAATGGGTGGCACACTAGGGTTCAAAGTACTACTATCCTCTCAATTTTTATGTTGCATTTTATGTTTGTATTTAAAACAAACAAACACACATAGTCCTTTTGCAAGACAATAGTAAAAATTAAACTGGCCATTGTCTTTTGAAGAAACTGGTATGAAAGGTAGCACAGATATAAAGAACCCAGAAAAAAACCCAAGAGGCTTCTCTCTAGAGAATGATTAATGGAAACTATATCCAGTGGTCAAATATTTAGGTCAGAGCCTAAATAAAGGTAATACAAAAAGTGTTTCATATAGAGGAAAAAGGAACTCTGAACTTTTCTGAATTTTATGGCTGCTTTATCAAGGTTCCTACAGAAGTGAAATGAATGACAAGAAGCATTAACAGAAACACATAAGTTCTTTAAAATGTTAATAATATATACAAAAGAAAATATATCCAAACCAATCACCCAACTTAAAAACTACACTATTCTCAAAACGGATTATCTAACTGTGGACTTCCTGATCCCATCCTCTGCCTCCACCTACCTCCACCAAGAAGAACCCTTTATTCTCAAAATTATATTATCATTAGTTTGTTCTTACAGAAACACACACAGTTTTAATATAAATTCTTAAAACAATATATTGACTACCATATTAAATTTAGTATTCTGAGGGGCTCCTGGGTGGCTCAGTCAGTTAAGCATCTGCCTTCGGCTCAGATCATAATCTCAGAGTCCTGGGATCGAGCCCCACATTGGGCTCTCCACTCAGCCGGGACTCTGCCTTTCCCTCTCCCCCTCTGTGATCTCTCTCGCTTTTGCTCTCTCTCAAATAAATAAATAAAATCTTGAAAAAAAAAAAAAAGTTGATTGTGTAGCCCAGCTCCTGCCACTTTCTAGGTAGGTGATGCTGGGGAAACTTTTTCTGCCAAGCCTCAATTTCCTCTTCTATAAAAGTGGAATAATATCTGCTTCAAAAATTGTTAAGAGAATTAAAACAAAATATACAAAAAGCACAGTTCCTGGTATATAGCAGGTACTCATAAATGGTAGCTCTTATTGGTTGATATTAGGTATGATTTGTAAAGACTTGGCAAATTAAACCCTTTTACTTAATGAAAAAATAGTATCTCGCTATCAAGTGTCTCCTTTATATTATGCCCACAGACTCCTTAGTAACAAGTCAGTCTATAAATGGACAATTTCCACAGCCACCACCAGAAGTAATTCTGATGGTTCATCCTGATCCTTTCACTTTGCACACAAGCTTTTCAGAGGTGACTTATGTCATATCAACTCTGTTTGCTAGGAAATAGTCTGAATCCACCAAACTGTTTTTTCCAGGTAATTGAAAAGCTGACAAGGTCAATTCTGATGAGATCAGATTTCATGTTTGCATTCAGGGATGAAGGATTCTAGTACTCTGCTTTCCTAAAACTGACTGAGGCTTCCATGGTCTCCTCAAACTTTCCCGACTGTGTGTATTCCCATCTCCATGCATGGGAAGGCAGATAGAACCTGTAGCAAGAAGAATGAGAGCCCTGGAAATTAGGTCAACCTGGGCTTGGGCCCTGGTTCTACTGCTTATTAACTATCTGATACTGGACAAGTACTAAACCTCTCTGATGCCAGTTTCCTTGTGAGTAAAATGAAGATAACAGTAACACTTATCTTCTAAGGTAACTGAAGTCCTGCCTATGGCCCTAAGATAGCTCTAATGGAGATGACTGATCTAATATAAATTCCTTGAACTTTCTTCTTTCTTAAAATGCTCTAGATGCCTGAATTAAAAAGTGTGACTAGATCATGAAGTGAGAGAACTTCTCTGAAGTGGTTTTTAGCTGATAATATTCCTTCAACACATAATACTTTGGGTATTAACCTTAGGTGTTAATAAGAGCTATTTTATTTTTCAAGGAAAGAATAAGCACATCTGGCAGAAGAAAACTGCTAAAAGAAATCCTGAGGGCTGGCTCTTTAGCAGCAAGGTATAATGAATAGGGGTAACTGAAGCAAAGACAAAGTCAATGGTAAGAGGAATAAGATGAGAAGAGTGAAGGCACTGAGGACTCAAGCAGACACAGACTGCAGTCAGACTGCCATTTCATATGCCAAATCGTACAGCAACTTTATTACTGTATCACAGTGGAGCACATATGAGGAACTGTTCCACAGAAAGGCTGAACAAAAGTTGTCAGAAGACAACCAAGATGCAAGGGGAAGGGAAGCACACTGCTGCTACGTTATTAATACAAGAGAAGGGTTACATGCAATGCAACTTAGTAATTCTGGGGTGAAAGTACTGGTCTAAGAGTTCATCCAGTAGCTATGTCAATAGGCATTCAAATCAAATAAGATGGTGGCCATTCCAGAAAATGCCAAACAGTTCTGGACCCAAGTTATCAAAGAGGAATCTACTAAACAGTATACCACTTTGGGTATCTGGCTCCTGCTGATTTCTATACCAGGCCATGACCTTCTCTATCTCTTAGCTTCCTCTTACCATCATCAAGAGCAATAAATTGTGTATCCTTTCTCCTTGATGCCCACCCCCTTAATTCTGCATGGATTCTAATACTCTTTTCCCCGTATCAGTGCCACTTCTATTTACACCAATTAGATCTTTCTACAGAATCAGCACTCCTCTTCAAGAAATAAAAGCTTTGACAGTATTCACACAAGGAAGTTGCTGTCTCAGGCTACGTAAATCTGGAAACTTGGTGAAAACTGATGGATGGGTAGAAAAAACCTGGAAAGCACCCTGGAAGCAAAAGTCAAATCATTTATAAAGAACTTATATAAACAGATAAGAAAAATACTAAGAACCCAAAAGAGAACAATTCTTCAAAGAAGAGAGACAAATTGGCTTTTTTAAAAAAAGAAAAAATTTCAATTTACTACTAATCAAAAAATATAAAAAGTAAATAATATATATAACATATACATATATTAATATATATTTATATATATTAATATATATTTTTATATATTATATAATATATTATATATGTATTATATAGAATATACCTATATATTATATAATATATACACACTAAAATAAGAATCTGCTCTTTTTCTTGACAACCAGAAGTAATCTCTTCCACCTTTGTAAGTGCTTAGTGCCTCTATTTTAGTACTTCAGCTGATTTGTATCATACTTAATTATACCCAAGTCTGTTTGCTACATTGGACTGTAAATTCCCTGAGTATAAATTTGAGGTCCCAGTCGGCTCTCTCCTATCCCTTTACCACCTCTTGAGCACCCCCAGTACCTAGCGTAACACTTCACTAAATAATTTAGTAGAACACAAAAATTTTTGTAAATTTGAATCACTGTACAAAGTAAATTAACTTCAAAGGCAGTATAATTTTATACACATAAAGACATATAAACATACACAAAAGACATAAACAATTCTAAATTTAAAACCATAATTTGGAATAAGGTCAATCCCACAAGATTATAGGAATATTAGATTCCTAATATAGGAGTATTAGACTGCAACAGTGAAAATCTACAGCCTTGCCCCTTTGACCCCTCCTTCCTGCCTGGAACACAGATGTGAGGTCTAAAGATAAAAAACCCACCTTGAAACCATGAGTCAAGAAGCTACAAGTCAAGGATTGTAGAGCCAAAAGAGAAAAGCCTAAATTCTTATTACATCACTGAGTTACTGCCTCACTTTAGATACCTTGTTATGTGAGAAAAAGAAACCCTATATATTAAACCCATTGTTAATGGTGTTTTCTGTTACTGTGATTTATAGAATTTTGTGACAGATATCAATAGGCTTTTCTGTTATTTGTTCTGACTTATAAACAATGCATACCCATCTACTTGGTTACAGTGACTAGACCACGGATGGACACTTAAATCAAATAAAGCCTAATCAAAAGTCTTTCTCTAGAATGACTTAAGAGTTTCAGGAGAAAGAACTCCTTTTTTCCATTCCATTTCCAAAGACTAAAAGTCTACAGCTGCAGGCAGACATCTTGTTTGTCCTTGAAAAGACCTATCTACTGAACACAGACAAGTAGAGTCAAGAGATGGGAAGACATCGTCTGAGCCCCTAGATCCAGCTCTGTATGAAACCTACACCAGATTTCCCAATTACCCGAACTAACTTGTTTTTTGCTTAAAGGTTACTTGAACTATATTTCTAACACTTACATCCCAAAGAGTCCTATATGCTACAGTGAAGTACACACACAAAAAACTCTTTTACAGTTGGAAAAAACCCTACCCCATATTAACCAACATATTTCAAGTTAATTTGTCATTCTACAATTGCCTACTATTTCCTTTCATACTGCCCGTACTACAACATTGAATCACGTGTTCTTTCCTGTATACTGTTCGTATTTTTCTATTTATGTGATTTTTGCCTACTGTTCTTTTACATTAATGCCCTTCCATCTCAATCTCCAATCACATTTCCTCTGCAACACCACAGACTGTATGTCCATTAGTAATTCTAACCTTCTGTTACCGTTATTCATGTGCATGCCTTTTCTGCCCAACTGCACTATAATCTCAGTATGTTTGGATTTGTGTATCTCCCCACAGGCCTCTGTCTCCAAAATCCATGTTATTTTTACTAAACCTATGCTATTTCCCAATTGTTAACACCTCAGTAGTTAGGTGTCAATAGGAATATAGTTAATCTAAGCCTCCTAGGTACCACAAAAGCCATATTAACACAAGTGAGAAGACTAAGTGGGGCACAAACTACAGTCAGGCAGATAAATTCGGGTATATAAAACAGAAAAAGTCAAACTTTGTCTAATTAAAAAATCTTTTTCATTAGAGATGTTCCGGGCTTATGATTTTTGCTGAGTCACCCAAGTCAAGCCTATTCTAAGCCTCAGTCCTTCTCTGTTAGCTGTCAGGCAAGTCTTTAGCAAAGACTCTCACCTCCATTCACCCACTTACCACTATTATTTTTCCAGGAGATATCCATGAAAAGAAGATCCACTCTTGACAGTATCCTGACTCGAAGCCACACCCCTGTATCTAGGCCCAAAGTGTACACAGTTAATGCCTTCAGCTTCCCTAACTCTCCTACAAAATCTATTTCTCACTAGCTCATTATTCCTACCACCTTACCACTTCCTTGCCTTTAATCTTTCCCTTAGCTCTACCTGGCTGATAGCTTACCCTTTATGTATTGGCACGCAAATACAGACTTCAGAAAGACTACACAGGCAGGAGTAATATTCAGTAATAACAGCAGCTACCATTTATTGAACGTTTATTACATGTTAGACACAGTGCTAGGCACTTATATAAAGTATCTGATTCTTTTTTTTTTTTTAGATTTTATTTATTTATTTGAGAGGGAGAGTGAGCAAGAGAAAGAGCATGAGCAGGGGTGGGGGAGAGCAGAGAGAGAGGGAGAAGTAGATTCCCCACTGAGCAGGGAGCCCAATACAGGGCTTGGGACTCCTAGATCATGACCTGAGCTTAACGGACTGAGCCATCCAGGTGGCCCTAAAGTGTCTCTGATTCTCACGATAATCCTAATGACGTCAAACTAATTTTACAAACAAGGCATCTGATCCTCAAAAAGGTAAAGTCATTTGTCAAATATTATCCAGCTGACAAGTACTACAGCTGATATTTAAATTCAGATTTGTCTAGTTCCAAACCCCATGTTTCTCCCACTGTATCATACTGCCAAAAATAAAATGTTGGCTGTTCTCCCAGCTTCCACTCTTGTCCCCCACCCCAACACTCTATAAATACAGCAGAGCGATCCTTTGCTCAAATATTAATTCATTCTTTACCCAAATCCCTCCAATGGTTCCCCCTTTGCTCAGAGTAAAAGCTAAAATCCTTACTACGGCCTAAGAACCCTATGTGACCTGTCCACTTGTCCCCTCCCCAATTACCTCTCTAATCTCATTGTTTATCTTTCCCTCACTTACTTCACTCCAGCCACACAGGCTTCTTTGTCATTTCTCACACACACCAAGCCTGTTCACATGTAAAGGTCTTTGCACTTACTGTTGCCTCTGTCTGTAAAGCACTCTCCTCTCCACCTTGAAATCCCTCACTTCCTTTAGATCTCCGCTCAGATGTCATCTTCTCAATGGGACCTTCCCTGACCACCTATTCTAAACTGCTACCTCCTGACCTCAGTACTCCCTATCCTCCTCTTCCTCTGCTTTCTTTTCTTCTTTAAAATATTTATCACCACTTAACATATTGTATGTTTATTTATTTATTGTCAGTATCCCACTGTTAGAATATATACTCCATGAGAACAGGAACTTTGTATATTCTGTTCACTGTATTTGGTATATAGCAGTTATTTTGTAGATATTTATTGAATGAGTAATGGAGAGCTTCATTCTTCCTAAGTGTTTAAATAAAAATGGTCTCAAACACATTTTCTAGAAAGCAAATACAAAGGCAACCTGCCTTTGTCCTAGTCTAGATTAATTTAGCAAATCTTCTCCCTTCAAACAATGCAAAGAACACTCATTACCTCTAATTTTCCATACTTGTGGATAGCCATGTCATTGAGCAACAAACTGAGCAGACTGAGCCAACTTACCCAGAGTATAGTATTATAATCAAATAAAACTTACAAAGTTAATCAGACACATATTTAATGATATGCATAATTGTTATTGTGCTGCATGGTAACTAGGCATAAATGGTAGACACTTCATGTAAATGACTCTAATTACTATTTCTTTTACACAGCCAAACCAAGTATGTCTAGGATCAGATTTGGGGAAAAACAGGAAGGAGGAGAGAGCTGGATACTTAACTCTGGGAGGTAAGTCCTCTCTCTTATTCCATACTCTCAGGCATTGGGCTAACAGTCTCTTAGTCTGGGTTATATGTTTTCAAGAGTAACTCTTCCCTTCCATAGCAGGAGAGGCTCCTTTTAACCAAAAACTGGGCTGAGGGCTTGGCCTCTGATTCCAGTCATAAAATGTGAGAGGAACCAGAACAATCACTACTATCTCTGGCAAGGAAGACAGGGGCAGGCAAGTTGGTGAAAAAAACAAAGATAGCAAACTTATCAAAGACCTACGATATGGCAGGCACATGGCACACTAGTAGGTGCTTTACATAATTCCTCTATTTCCCCACCCCACCTATAGCCCCAAACTCTGTTCCTAGGAACAGGAATAAAGCAAAGAGTGGGACAGTTCCAGTGGGGACTCCCTGCTTCAAATTCTCTTATAGTGTAATAGAGAGTAATTTAGGTTAGCAAGTTAACACTACTAGGAAGATTAAACGGAAGCTGTTGTTTAGTGGCTGTTTCCCTTGCTTCCTATCTTATCTAACCTATAAGAGGATAAAGGGCCCCCTACTTTTTCATGGTTTAACCAAACCTATCCAGCCTTCCCAGCCCAAGCTAAACCCACCCTCTGAGACATCATCCCTATTCACTGCAGCTCTCCTTTTTCCTATTGAACTTACTGTCAGAATCATTCATTTGGGTACATTATCACTGACTTTGTGTCATCTTGTTAATTAATTTCTTAGGTTAATTCTTATCTCCCCAATGAGACTGCAAGCTCCTTAATGACAGAAATTCTGTCTTAAACTTCTTTAGTAACCCACATAAATTCTAGCACCATTAAGAAAAAAAAAATGTTCCGTAAGTATCTGGATGAATTAACACTGAGGAAGGCAATAGGTGACAGAAAGGAATCAAATATCTCACTCTAGGTAGACAAGTTGGTGTTGAAATTTATAGTATTCTAGATTTGTCTTTATTATACTCCTAAAATAATTTTTAAAACAAATTTCCCTATGAAAAAGAAAGTGTTGGGGCACCTGAGAGGCTCAGTCAGTTGGGTGTCCGACTCTCGGTTTTGGCTCAGGTCATGATCTCATGGGTCACGGGATTGAGCCCTAAGTTCGGGTGGTATAAGTCTGCATTTGGTTTCAGAATACTCAGAAACAAGTCTGAATCAATTTCAACAGCAAGTATTTGGGGCTGTGAGTTGCCCCACCACATCCTAGTAAGGAAGAACAGGCTAAAAGACAAGTGTTATATAGCTGAAAGATGTCTTTGGACAGTAATGAACATCAAAACCTGCTATTCAACCACCAACTATGAGAGTTCAGTCTCAGAGGTGTCAGTAGGAGCTACTTTATACTACCCTTTACCTAATAATTCTGACCAGAAGAAGGTTATCTATCCTAGAGCTCAAGGTACATTCAGCTTCTCAAACTCATTTATTTTTGGACCTCAATGCTGAGTAGGTTGTTGACTCAGATAACTAATACCAGTTGGGTAAGCATGTTTGGTGAGATAGGCAAGATAGTTTCTTCCTTCTCTGGTCACCAAATGTCCAGCTCCAGAATTCTTTCAGTCCCTGGAACCCTCTGCTAAAAAAATCATACCTGAAGAGCTATGTCAAATTAAAATTGTATCTAGAACCCTAGTCCTTCAGTGTTCTTCTACTAAAAGGAGATGATGACCAGATTTAGATCTTCCACTTTCACTGTATTTAAAAGATAACCAATCTATTAAAATGATGCTTAAAAATGATGACAAAATCTCTAACCCAGTAATTCTATACTGGGAATAGTAACAGCAGCTGAAAGTCCTTAAGTATTTACTATGTACTATACGTACTTCCCTTAAAATATCTCATTTAACCTCACAAAAATCAAATAAGGTCATTACTATTAATTGGCCAGCTGCATAAAGGGAAGCTAGGAAACTAGCACAAAATCACACACTAGTAAGTGATAAAGATGGGATTCAACCTCAAACTGACTAGACTCCAGAGCCTTTTTTACTATCACCCCAACTAGTAATATATATATATATATTATATATATACACATATATATAATTATATATATATACATATATATAACCATATATATACATATATATAATCATATATATACATATATATAATCATAAATATACATATATATAATCATATATATACATATATATAATTTCCCAAAATACAACAACTTTAGGCATAAAGGCTCAATGACATATAAGTATAATATGGCAACCTGAAACATGCTAAATACACAACAGCTAAGTAAGTGGAGGCAATTCAGATTACAAAATATTATGTAAGTATTAAAAATATTTTTATACATAACTTTAGTGACATGGGGGAAATTTTATGCTATTAGAAAAAGCAAAATACAAAAGTTTACAGATAGTAAGATCTCGACTATGTAAAAACTATATCTGTCCCTGGAAAGATCTAAATTTACCGCCAAATAAAGAAAAGTTGTAGGATAGTATATATACTATAGTGTGGTCCCATTTATGTAAGTAGTGTCTGACTCATTTTAAGTATTCAAAAAATATAAGCAATTATTATTATAATGAACATGACTATAATCAGAAAAATCAACAAATTTATGTAAATTATAAGCTTAGGTACTACCTTATATAATAAATAAATACTTCAGAAAAATTAAAGAACATGTGCCTTTCTTCCTGGAAATCTTAACTTATAAAATACCTCACAATTATACAATTTCAGATTAAATACTTCTAAGTTATGGGAATCAAGTAGGACTGAGACATGCAACACTTCCAATCATCTAAGATATGGTTATATTCAGCACGTTGGATCACAGAGAGCTGAGCTGATACTATTATATTTAGAGTTTAAAGCCACAGACAGAAAGGCAAGATTAGGGGTGGTAATTCAAGGGTTGTGATGAACAAGCAGATTCTCTTGGTCAACAACTGCACCAAAACCAAGATTTTTGATGTTCTCTTCAAGAGGTATCCAAAAGTTCCAGGGTGATGCAGCAGAGATATACAGGACATGAACGGAAATTAGGGATACTTTTTAGCTGCAGTTTTTAGTTAGAACTTTTACACACAAAACCCCACAGGGACTTACCTTGAAAAAAAAAATGGGTAACTCTTATAACATTGTTGTCAACTATACTTCAATTTTTTAAAAAAATGGGCAATTCTAGAACTTATTTCCTCAAGCTCCATAGTAGTCTCAATATTTGAATATACAAGATGAAATGCAAGGTCCATAGCATCGCACTGATTTTTGGCCAACATAGACCAAAGAGTAAGGTGAAACATTAAAAGATGAAAGATTTTTCCCCTCCCTTTCTCCTCAGTATATGCAACAAAGTAGCATACCTGCCAGTGTAATAAGGAAGATGAAAAGTACTAGAGAATTAAGTAGATAGGGAAAAGAGAAAAAAAAACAACAACTTTAACTTTGAGGAAGAATGGTCTGTTTTTCCTGTACTGCACTGTACAGGATTACAAAACTACCGTGCAAAGAAAAGAGTATGATAAATCCTGATAAGTTTTACCTGTGTCTTGCCCTATCAGCCCATTGCAGTACATGGCGTGTCGCTCAATCTTTGTGGGTGGGAAGCCTTGGTCACACAGTGGGCAGGACACCTGGGTACTGGATGAGACTGTAGAAATAGGTATTTCCTTCTCAGCATTTCCCCTGTTACCAACCTGAAGGAAATAATAAATGGCAACTGTAATACCTTTACTTTATAAAATATCTTTTCCCTTAAAGAACTGCAAGAGAGTCTATCCCATATGCCATTTACTTTCAAAGAGACAATACTGAAGCACCTGAGTGGCTCAGTAGGTTAAACCTCCAACTCTTGATTTCGGCCCAGGTCATGATCTCAGGGTCATGACATTGAGCCCCACATCAGGCTCTGCGCCAGGCATGGAGCCTGCTTAAGATTCTCTCTCTCCCTCTGCCCTGCCCAACACTGATTCACCCCCACCACAAGCTCGCACTCTCTCTCAAAAAAAAAAGGGGGGGGGGAGAAGGAGAGAGAGAGAGACACACAATACCAATCAGTTTGCCAAATTCAGATCTCAAGATTAGGAGATACGCTAATATAGTTAATAGTTACTCAGAACCTGCATACTCTATGCTAAGCACTCTGCATGTAATACTCATTTAATCCTCATAGTAATCTTACAAAGGTATTAACATAACCTTTCTTACACATGAAGAAAGCATTGTCCAAAACAGTAAAGCAACTTGCCCCAAGTTACAGTACAAATAAGAGGCAGAGCTGAAACTCAAATCAAGGACTATTTAGCTCCAAAACCTGAAGGCACTCCTCTCTATCAAGTTCTTAGGTCAGTATGCTGTGTCTGCTGTATTTCAAACAATCTACATATTAACAGCATCTCAAAGAAACTTTTTCAATCTCATAAAAGAACTGTGAGCATTGCAAGTGACTTCAGACATAAGGAGTTAGGAAACAAAAGAGTTATTCTAAGCAAAAGCAGCACAACTAAAATTTAAGACCTAGACCTCAGCTTACCCCAGTTAAGACATACCACCTCTTCTGTTTTATCTGTGACTTTTGGATTAAAAGAGCAAACAGAACAGAACTAAGACCCAAATATTTAAGCAGGCTCAAATAAAAGTCCTTAAGACAATTCTGCAGAAGCCATTCTTATACCTTCTCTTATTCCTCTCAGTGTTTTATAATCACCATTTTTTCCACAGTTGCCAGTGTCTGAGAGGCAGTTTTATTTTACCTTTACAGGTCAGAGCCAAGAACTCCGCAGTGATTAATTCAACAGTATGCGTGAGCACTGCAGCACTACTGCCTAACACTTGCTTCAAAGGACAGCATGTCCTAACCAATCAATGTGAAACTGTCCCGCATAGCCACTGCATCCATTTAAGAGCAAAGAACACCTGGGCTGTTATTATGCCTTACTACGGGGAAAAAATAAACCCTCTTCTGGTCCAAGATCAAAACAAGACCAAAACTGCGATGGGTAGATAATTTGAGCTCTGAGGCAACTGGAGTTTTTTTTGGTTTAGGCCATCCCTAAAATCTACTGCTTGTGAATGTGATCCAACAGAGGGAAACAGGCCATCTAAATACCAAGTCGAACAGTTTCTACAACTGCCAGAAAATGTCGTTTTCAACCCACCTGCCTTTTACTTAAAAAGACATACTCTGAAAGCGGACAAAAAAGAAAGATGAAATAGGAACTAACAGTGATTGAATTTATTTTCTATACCAGGCTTGGCCAAGCATTTTCCATACGCATCACTCACAACAACCCAACTGGCAGAGGGAACACTAGGTCTACTATTACAGAGGAGGAAATTGATGTTCGTTTGAAAGGTAAAGTAACCTGCTGATCACAAAGTTAGTAAGTGGACCATCTAGACTGAAACCCAAGATTTTTGTGGCATCAAAACTTCAGTATTTCTATTCTACCAAATTGCAGCAAAAGCAAAAAAAGCATCCTCTCTACTTTGTTGCTGACCCTGCCAGATATTGGGAGACTATCTGGTTCTATTATTCTTCTCTAGAAGGTGGAGAGAGCCAAGTATGTCTGGAAGTTCTAGGTGTTACTTATTCCAAGCTTAGTCACTCAGCTTCTCACAAACCCAGGTTCCTCTGTTCATAAATCTTACAAGGAAAAGTTGTCTTGTGCATGCAAAGCCATCTGAACAGAGGGGAGAAAAATCAATATACCCTAAAATTTGCAAGCAGTCTTGAGTTACTGAAAGTTAATGGCAATTGAGCAGTTACTTGGCATTCTAAAGTTCACTAAGCACAGAAATGTTATATGACATGAACGTCACTGGTGCTCACACCCAGCACTATACTCCTTTGTATTCATCACTAGCTCTATAAAATGCAGAGAAGGTACCTTCAGCTATTAATGTATTCAAGAGGGAATAGTCTATTATTGTCTTATTGTGAATACAAGACCACTTCCAATCACATTCATAGACAACCCAGAGGTTTCTGAACATTTTTATATAAAGTAAGATTTTTTTCAGCACCATTTAAAAGTTCTATTTAAATATTAACTACAATAGACGGACTTCAAGAGGAAAAAATATAAGCGAAGCAGCTTTTATTAGGACCATGCAGTCAGGGATTCAGTCTCTGAAGAGCTGCTTCTACTTCTTTTAAAATACTATACAGTCATTTCTCAAAAGAGGTACTTGGACACTGAATCTTGATCTCTTAAAGGTTGGTCCTTACCTTCTGGACTCAAAAGAAACCTCACCTCAAGAAATAAACCAGGTGAAAATAAACGTCCTACAAATCACCAACCCTCTGTTCCTCCCCCACCCAGTTTCTGTGTAGCTTAGAAAGCTCTTTAGATCTTTCCCCTCTTTCCACAGGACTCAACACAGTTTACTTAAAAACCAACTGACTAAACCAACTGTTTGATTCCGAATAATTTCTATTAACTTTTCTGAGAAAATAGTATCCCCAACCAAAGGATTATCTCAGGCAAGATATTCAGAAAATATTATTTCCAAAGGAATCTGACCACTGCAGGAAATCAAATCAAGAAGGATTACAATTCTGCCATGCTATTCCAAATAACTCAAATACTGTTGAGCAATTCTCTGTCATTAGTAAGCTAATATCACTGAACAGCCACAATATATTACAAAGCAGTAAAATAATAACTGGTTCCACACACATACTTCTACTTGTGCCAAATCTCTGCTACGCGTTTCATATTCTTTATCTAATTTAATCTTCAAAGCAACCCAGTAAAATAGGCTATTTTTTGTCTCCATTTTACATATGAAGAACTGAAATTCAGAAAAGCATTCCTCTTCTATGCTTCCCTAATGCCATAGACATCTGTCTATCATTATATCTGTCAGACCACATTATAATTATCTATGTGTCTGTCTCCTCCTCTACCAGGACCCTTAGAAGGCAGGGACTGTTTTGTTGTTATTTTGATCTTTGTACCTCAAGAGTCTAAAACAAACGACTGGCACACAGTATACGAACTATAGTGTCTGTCAAATATATGAAATGAATAAAACAATTACTTAATTTGCCCCAGGTCACAAAGTTAAGTGATGGGGTTGGGATCCTTCTAATTCCAATGCTCAAGCTCCTCGTACTACACCATACCACCTTCCAATAAACAAGACATTTTAGGACAAAAGACCCTGTACACAGATTCCAAGATCAAGAGTCCACACCCATTATGATACTATCTTTGTGCTCGAAAATGTTCAGATTCTACCTTTCTAATAAGTGACTTGTAACTAGTAAGTGACTACTCAATGACTTAAAAACTACAGTATCTCTAACATCTTTTAATGGAAACAGAATTCTAAGCCTATTTACAGACATCCACAGATACCAGCAAACAGCAACACTGGAAAGAGAACATTCAATGTGAGAAAGGCCATATAATTCCATCCCTTTGATGTGTAGTGGTGCAGACATATACCCTATAAATTCTAAATAGGGTTCATGCTCTTTGCCCCAAACTAAGAACAGTCTCCTTTGCAGTCATGGATGGGTAAGAAATCAGCCTTGATTAACAAAAGGATTGTAGGGATTCTTCTGTAGTTAAGATGACTATGTTAATAACACTCTGCTCCCCATCCCCATTTAGAAGGTTCTAGTCCCTCCCTGAGAAGCCATTTTAACATTATCTAGCAGGATCTGTCCTCAGTCACTCTGTTGTAGGGAGTGTCACCATCTTCCCTACCACCACTAGCATCAGGGAATCTCGGTCTGTCAGTTGTGACAGATCAGGTTTCAAGGAACCAAGCAGTGTGCATGATTCACGAAAGCAGAATTTCTACCCAGCTACCTGCAATGCAGAGACTAGGGAAGAGATCTACCTCCTATTATAAAAACTGCTTTCAAAAAACCTAGAGTATAAAAAGGAATGAGAATGAAACCTTTATTTTTAAATGCTCAGGGTAAGATATCATACACAAATGTAACCAAAATATTTACTTCCATAGAAAAATCTGTTTAATTCTCAGACTGCTTTAGAGAACAAATTTTAAAGATTCTGAATTCTCTTTTAAAATTCCTGGCAAACTGTTTTTAATACTCAATATGATAAATATATACTGAGAATCTTAATCAGAGGTATGAACTTGTATCAACCACCTTTATGGATGATGCCGGATATGTGAAGTTAGGAAAGGTAAAAAAGCCAATAAAAATCTGCTTATTGTATCATGCTGCTATCCTGACTGCATTTCTGATACCATGTAGAAATTAGGACTGAAAGTTACATATAATATAAATAATAGTGACTTTTTCCAAGTTTGTTCATTTCTGTTAACTTATCAGTAATATAATAGAAAATATCCCAGACTTTGGAGATAAATCCATGTTCAAATTCTAGTTCTAGCATTATCAGCATTTTGAGTATGAGTAAATGACTTAAACATCCTAAGCCTCTGTTTTCCCCATCTGTAACAGAAATAATAAAGCATATTAAGAAATCAAGAAATGGTAACTACTCCTATTTTTAGAAACAGTGCTCAACTGAACTTAACTGTAGTGAAGTGAACTTAACTGTAAGAATCTCTGACATAAGCATCTCCAAGCCTACAACCTTCTGTCACCTAAATCTTTTCAGCCAAGGTCAGTGTTGCATCAGAGAGAGGAATATCAGTAGAAAGAAAAATTATAGAGAATATTCACCTCCTTATCTGCAATTATTATTCTTACTTCATCCAGGATCTCTCTGCCACCTGGAGAGACTTCTTTTTCAAGGTCAAACGTTTCAGGAGAACTTAGCTGTGTCTCTGTAATTTAAAAAGTTAAAAAGTCATTAATTTTCATTTTGTATTTTCATGGTTAAAAAAAACACACACACACCTATTTCCCCTAAGGTTTAGTGTATAATACTGCAGTGGTATTGCAGATCTGGTTTGATTCTTCTTAAAGCTTTAATAAGGCATAATTTATATACAACCAAATTCACCAATTTTCAGTTATAGCTTGGTGAGTTTGTATAATGTATATAATTTATACACGGTATCATTTTTTTTAAAGATACCCATAAACGGTATCATTTATACCATATAACAATCACAGTCAAGATATAAAACATTTCTGGGGGGCCTGGGAGGCTCAGTCAGTTAAACATCTGACTCTTGATATCAGCTCAGGTCATGATCTCAGGGTCCTGAGACGGAGCCCCACATCAGGCTGGGTGCTGGGCATGAAATCTGCTTAGGTTTCTCTTCCTCCATCTCCCTCTGCCCCACCTCCCAACCCCTACCTTAAAAAGAAAAAAATATAAAACATTTCTAAGCACCCCCCAAAATTCTTATGTACTGCTTTGCAGTGAATTCCCCACTGCTTTGCTCCTCGCAATGACCAATCTACTTTACGTTCCCATAGTTTTCCCTTTTCTAGAATGTCACATAAATGAAATCATACAGTGTGCCATCTTTTGTTTTGTTTCTTTGTTTTGTTTTCTTTCATTTAGTATAATGTGTTTGAAAAACAAACTTCTCAGTAGTTCATTTGTTTTTACTGCTGAGTAGTAGTATTCCACTGTATGGGCATATCACAATTTGTTTATCCATTCATCAGTTAATCCATCTGGCTTCTTTCCAGCATAGTTCTGGTCTTAAAGTGTATTTATTGTGACAGAAAACAAAAATGTGCCAATGTTAGTTCTAAAGTTAAAGGGATGATTAGAGAAGACAAAAAAATTAGGAGAAGAAATAGAAAATACATCCTAAACAAAGATACACCTTTCTTTAATATATTCTTTAGGCAGCATCTATTCATTCAACAGTAACTCAACAAATATTTATGAACAAGTTCCAGGCACCATACAGACTACAAGCAATATGGAGATATAAGATGGTGTCCCTCATAGTCTAGTACAGGA
The DNA here is from genome assembly GCF_024610735.1 of Ursus americanus. Taxonomy (NCBI): domain Eukaryota; kingdom Metazoa; phylum Chordata; class Mammalia; order Carnivora; family Ursidae; genus Ursus; species Ursus americanus. The sequence continues at coordinate 2,451,452 of NC_142141.1, read as the reverse complement.
GTCAGCAAACTATAGCTCATGGGCCAAAGCCAGCCAGCTTCCTGTTTTTGCAAATAAAGTTTTATTGGAACACAGCCACAACCATTATTCCCCGTATCCTATGGTTGCTTTTGTGCTAAAATGGCAGCACTGAGTAGTTTCAATGGCAGAGTTGAGTCCTTTAGCCCACGAAACTAATATATCTACCTAGTCTTTTAGCAGAAAAAGTCTGCCAACTTCTGGTCTAGACACCTATCAATATAACAAAAGAACAGGGGTGCCTGGGTGGCATAGTCGGTTAAGAGACCAACTCTTGGTTTCAGCTCATGTTGTGATCTCAGGGTTATGGGATCAAGTCCCACGTGCGGAGCCTTCTTGGGATTCTCCCTCACTCTCACTCTGCCCCTCCCACTCATGCTCACGCTCTCTCTAAAATAAATAAATAAATCTAAAAAACAACAACAACAAAAAAAAAAAAACCAGTAACTCTAGTCAAACAAAGACAACAAACCTGAAACAGAAACTTATCTCAGAATACAAATCCAGTAAGTCCTTTCTTAACTACTGTATGCACTGTACATCTGACGGATACTTCTGTGCTTCACAAATACAATGAGTGGCCTACGTTGGGCAAATAAAGTACCTATAAGATACTGAGGTATCTTCTCAACATCAAAGAGGAATTAAATACATTTCTAGTGTTAACTATATTTTAATACCTTATAATTTTTTTTGAAAAATGAATACACACACTCACACACACAGATTTTACAACCTTGGTGGAAAAAGGCTTACAGTGCATAAACTTCAAAGTCGTCTTTGTTGGGACCCCCCTCTACTTGCTACATGAGATGCTGCCCAATTCATGAATCATTTAATAAAACTGATGAAAAAAAAAAAAACCTTCTTTGTCAAGTTTCCTTGAGAGATATTACCAAAAAAGACATTTAGTCTCTTAGAAAATAAGAGCTACTCATTGTCTGCACTACTATAATAATAAAAGTCTTTAATTAAGCTTTCTGTGAATAGCTAAAATAGTCAACTATAAAGAAAAGAGAGCATTAGCTCCTTAGAAATAAGCAATGCTAGGAGCATACACAAGGTGGGCATAAAAGGCTATAATCCTGCTTCTTCAACAAAGTAACTCTAAAAAGATGTTATAATTTTGAGTATCAGATCTCTAGAACTTTCAGAACTATAAGACAAAATAAAAAGGTAAGATGGACTACCACTCAATCTGCATTTCACCCATTTAGAACACACTGAGAACTCAAATTTTCTGGAAAATTTAGATGCATAGCTTCTAAATTACATATTTACAAAGAGATTCAGGAGTCTGGCTCCATGGAGAAGTATTTATACTTCCTTAGCAAAAGGAACAGTAATATTATGGAAACCTTTTGCAATCTCATTTAGAAGTAGTTTTTGTCAGCAAACAGTTGGACTTAATTAGCAAGCTAATGACAGCAAGTCATGATCATAAAAGTTATCTAACCTCAGGCCTGAAGGGCCTACTTTTTCCTCTCTCATTAACTAGGGCTTTCAAAATTATTGTATTTACAGGTTCCTCCTGCAAGATCCCTAGGCAACATCACATGCCATCATCCTAAACAGACGGAGTGACTTCCAACAGGATAGCTTAAGTCAGCAATCCAAGATGGGGCAGTAGGGGGTTGGGGGTGTTGTAAAGTTTTCTTTTCACAAAGATAGCACAGCATTCCTGAGTGCCCCTGCCAAAATCAGAGCACTTGGTAGTGAGGTCTCTTAGTGGGTATCATCAGGTAGTAATTCAAATACATTTTATATTAATTAAGAGACCACTTTTAATAGAAAGCAACATAATTAAACTTAAAAATAAGTAAAGAAGTCCTTTTATGATATGCTGCCAAAGGTTTATAAATGTTTACAGGTCTTTCCTAGAAGAATATGTAAACTAAGTTTAAGTCTCCATAGGAAAAAGAAGTTGAAAGAAACCAAAATAAGAAAACTATGTGTCTCCATGACCCTGATAGGTTCATATGAGACCTAAGGGAAAACTAGGTATGACTATGGTAACATGTGTACAATACTTACTGCCCAAAGAGTTTAAACATTGATAAGAAGTCCCTCAATCTCTTATGAATGGGATTACTGATATATATAATTGGCCTCACTTATAAGAAAAGCAAAAAAAGAAAATATAAGCTAAAACAAATTCCTTAAAAAGTAGTGGTTCATATCACAAAATAATTCTTCATATTATACAATGATTCAACTCAAGAGTTCCCTTAGATAATGGGTATCTTAGTTCATTTAAAATTATTTTGTGGGGGGGGAGCTGGGTGGCTCAGTCAGTTAAACGTCTGCCTCTAGCTCAGCTCATGATCTCAGGGTCCTGGGATCCAGCCCTGCATCAGGCTCCTTGGTCAGCCCCTCCCCCCACTCCTGTACGCTCTCTCTCAAATAAATAAATCTTTAAAAAAATTAAAATTAAAATTAAAAAATAAAATTATTTTGTGTGGGGCACCTGTGTGGCTCAGTCAGATAAGTGTCTGATTTTGGCTCAGTTCATGATCTCAGGGTCATGAGATGGAGCTCCGCCTCAGGCTCTGCACTCAGTGTGGAGTCTGCTTCTCCCTCTCCCTCTCCCTCTGCTTCCCCTGCCCCCTGCTCGCTTGCCCTCTCTCTCTCTCTCTCTCTCTCAAATAAATAAATGAATAAAATCTTTTAAAAAAATAAAATTATTTTGTGTATCGAGGTGGAGTGGGAGATACAGACTTACAGTTATGGAATACTGGGATATTCACAGGGATATGTCACAGGGATGTCACAGTGACAAAAAGTAGAGCAGAAGGAATACAGTCTACAGTACTATAAAAGTGTTGTAGGGTGATAAATGGTAGGTACACTCATGGTAAGCATAGCATAACACATGTCAAATCACTATGTTATACACCTGAAACTAATGTAACATTGTGTATCAGCTATACTTCAATTAAAAATAAATAGGGATGCCTCAGCGTCTCAGTCGGTTAAGCATCCGCCTTCGGCACACGTCATGATCCCAGGGTCCTGGGACTGAGTGCCACATCGACTCCTCACTAAGCAGGGGAGCCTGCTTCTCCCTCTGCCTGCCACTCCCCCAGCTTATTCTCTCTCTCTGACAAATAAATAAAATCATACATACATATGTGATATATATAAATAAATAAATCATATATATGTGATATATATATAAATAAATAAATAAATCGGGACATCTAGGTGGCTCAGTAGGTTAAACATCCAACTCTTGGTTTCGGCTCAGGTCATGATCTCAGGGTTGTTGCACTGAGCCCCAAGAGTCAAGCCCCACATCAAGCCCCACATCGGGCTCCTTACTCAGCAGAGTCTGCATGAGATTCCTTCCCTCGCCCTTCCCCCCCCAAAATAAATAAATCTTAAAATAAATAAATAAAATCCCATTAGCAAAAAAATTTTTAATAAATAAAAGTTTGTTGTAATTAAAATAAAATTATTATTATTATTTTTTTTTAAAAGATTTATTTATTTATTCGACAGAGAGAGAGACAGCCAGCGAGAGAGGGAACACAAGCAGGGGGAGTGGGAGAGGAAGAAGCAGGCCCATAGCGGAGGAGCCTGATGTGGGGCTCGATCCCATAACACGGGATCACGCCCTGAGCTGAAGGCAGACGCTCAACCGCTGTGCCACCCAGGCGCCCCTAAAATAAAATTATTTTGCATGTCAAAATGTATTCATGTGCAACTCTGAATGAGCATCTCGTGCACCTGAAGTAAGGTACACATGTCTTTTCATCTCTACAATTAACAAAAAGCACAGTACTTAACCAGGTTAAGGGTCTTATCTGAGATTAAAAATAAGTCAATGCCAGAACTGTGCACAAAATTCAATTTCTAGACTCCCTCTGCTATAAGGAGTGAATGGCAATGTAAAACTAGTAGAAGGCTCTGAGAAAACTCTGCTTCATGACAGGCAGATTTGAGGACAGCCCAATCTGGAGAACCCACAGACCAAAATACAGAGTACTCTTGCCTCTGAATGTACAGGTAAGTGCTATTCCTGATGCTGTGCTGCCATCTCTGATGAGGCTGGTAAGCAAACAAGGAGACAAAAGAGCATATTAACTTCAAAACTAAAATATCTCTGAGAAAAGATGGAGAAGCAGAGCTAATGTCCATTAAAAAAGTGTGTGTGTGTATGTATATGTGTGTATACATGTATATATGTAGAGGACATAAACATACATACATCAATCACACATAAACCTTCTGAAAGTGGGTTGGAAAACCCAGAAAAATTAATAAGCACAAAAAGGTAGATAGCTAGGGATCAGAAATTCAGTAAGATCAGTGGGGTGCTTACCAGGACACACAGTGATTTCCTCTGCAGAACTCTCTGGCATAAGGACTGAACTTCTCTTACTGGTCAAAGCAGCAATGCTGAAAAAGAACCAAACCCCAAGTGAATCCCAGTATAATAAATCAGAACACAGGGCCAAAAGCAATGGTGAGTCATTTACAAAGCCACAGGTAATCCGATACCTGCCGTCCAATACCAAAGCACAACAGGGAAGCAAGGAATTGGTAGTGAAAACTCCAGGCCAGAAATGAGGAAAATAAATATGCTTACAACTCTGGTTCCAGTGAAATCACTGAACCAAAAGAACCCCCTTTTTGAGTCTTTACAAAGGAAAGTTGAAGGGTAAGGACTATCTGTGAATACTCTAGAAGACAAAAACTCCACTCCCATATAAGAATGTCAACAGGGGGCACCTACTTGGCTAAGTAGGTTAGGTGTCTGACTCTTGGTTTCGGCTCAGGTCATGATCTCATGGGTTGTGGGACTGAGCCCTGCGCTGGGCTTCCTGCTCAGCGGGGAGTCTCTGCTTAAAGATTCTCTCCCTCTGCCCCTCTCCCTGTGCACACACTCACACGTGCTCTCTCTCTCTCTCAAATAAATAAATACATCTTTAGAGAGAAAAAAAAAAAGGAACGTCAATGGTGTTTTATAGCCTCAATCTCAGCCTTCTGAAGGTTAGAGATTTGTAAACTCATAATAGAAAATATGGAGATTCTCTTGACAACAACACTCAATTTTCCCTTACCTTGCAGTTAAATTTCCTCTTTATCTCAAGATGTGGCTTTCCAAGCAACAAAAAGTAGGTGCACAAACTGCCCTACAGCAAAACCTGCCCACACAAGTTAAATATCTCTTCTGAGAGTAACATAGTTATGAACCACTCCCATCATTAAACCTTCCAGTTTACCCTGCCTGTTCATGGAATGCAATCTCTTCCTGACACAGGACCACATGGCTGAGAGATCTGAGCATCTGAGCTCCCCCCGCCATGCTTCACAGAGCTTTATGACTAGTCTGATCACGTATGCAAGAGGATGCTTAAAAAATAAAACCTCACATCAACCAAGAACCACAGAGAAGAGAGACTAACCATCACCGATTCATGACAAATAACTAAATCCTGATAGGAAACCACAAGTGATTTCTCTTTCTAAATAAAACATCTCATAACATTTGTTGTAAACCCAAGTCAGACACAGTTTACTCTGCATGTAACATTAGGGCTCTATTCAAAGGGCCCATCACAAAACAATTTGCTGACATTTATAAAATGGGCTAATCAATTTGAAGTCAAACCACATTGCCTACAGTTCCAACTCTCTCCTGGTGACAAAGCATATAATCATTTATTAAAACTTACATCTGTTCTGCACAGGCTCACCACAACAAAGCAGAGGGGCCTGGAAGAAGCAAAAGGCCTATTCCAGTTAAAACCACTTCCAAAATCGTCTTAACAGCAGGAGAATCAAACCAAAACCATATTCTTCAACTCAGAAAGAAGTACCTAGTACGATCAACTTAACCAAAACCCTAAGAAGCACCAGCAAAATACAGCAAATGGTAATTGGGCCTCAACTTCCATATGAGAGGTGTAGGTCACTCAACACAAAATTAACCTCTTGAGTAATCCCCAGAGGTCAACTACCAGATAAAAGGGAAAATTATAAACCCGATCCAAATGAAAAGTGCAGTTTGTAATCAATCAACCACCCATCAATCAATCAGCAAGAATAATTGAGGAGGTAATACAAATATAACAATTTAAGGGAAAAATAAGATACAATCAGATTATAAGTGGCATAAGACAGGGAGTGAGAGTGACCCATGATCTTTGTGACCTGAATAATAGGAATAATAAAAAACATAAGTCTTAAGAATAGACTTAAAAGATGTATACAATTTGGACATCCAGATAAAATTAGCATAAGCAAAGGGAATAAAAAAAGGGGACAGGAGAACTAGAAGGGCTGTAAAGAAAAAGAAACTAGTGTAGAGCCTTCAGATTGGCATAGGAAGCTAGGTTGAGAGTAGCAGGATGTAAACACTTTGGTATAAATGGGGTATGTGCCAAGATGGCTAGACTATGTCAAAAACAAAACAAAACAAAAAAACACCACCACCTTCAAAGATCTCTTCTACTCTAATATTCCAGGCTTCTGTGAGATACAGATTTGAGAACTAGAAGATCATGATTTCTCTTAGTCTGTGCATATAAAGGAGCTAAAAGATCCCTGGCAAGCGGTCCCTGTACAGTCTCACTCACGTGCTTCATCTGTCTTACTCTGACACCACCAGGGAGTTCAGACCTATAACAACTTATAATCTTACCTTTGTGAGGCAGGTACAGAGTTTCCTTCTTCAGAAGTTTCTTCGACAAATACCCCTTGGGAAGACTGCAAAGAAATACAACATCCTAAATATACAGGCACAGATGAACTTGTTTCTCCTCTTAAAAAAAAAAAAATTGCTCAGCATTATCACTCAGCAATTAGCAATAAGAATAAAACATTTTACAGAAGTCAGTAAGTTTCAGTAAAAAAAGAGCATATCCTGTGGAGTCAGACGAGTGGGATTTACATCACAGGTGGATCACCCATTAACTCTGTAATCGAGGGTGTCACATCTCAATCTGTTTCCTCATCTTAAAAGTTATTAATGACTGTCTCACAGACTGTTATTGTGAGAATTTAAAAAGGTAATATATGTGATGTACTTTGTAAAATGCAAGACACATAAATATTAATTGGTGAGTCAAATGAATTATGATTTCAAGAAAAGCAACTATAAAGTTCTATTCGTGGAAGGAGGAAATATAGAGAAAAGCCCAGCTTTCAATGGAAATATTCGACTGGGAAAAACACCGCAATCTGTGAAAGAAGTCTCTCTGAACACAACCAAGCCATAACACAGACATCCCAAAGGGAAGGCTATAAACATTCCTTTTGCTACAAGTCTGCCACTATGATTTTAGTATCTGGCTACAGGGATGTCTTTTAAGAAATGTAACAAATAGGGACTAGATTTTTAAAAAGATTATTTTCTATGATTAATAGTAAAGTTGGTGCAAATGTCAACTCATTAAATGTAAGTGCACAGAAAAAGCAGCTACTGCTGCCTTAGGGAAATTTCTGAAGAAGTACTTGAGCTGCGAGGCTTCTTCTAATAGATATAAAGCTACTAACTGAAGTTTTCAGGGTCTCCTAACAGCATATAAATAACCTAAACAAGTTAGGCATCTCTACACCACTCAGGCAAATGATAAAATATACTAAAAAACAGAAATAGCTGAGATGAGCGTTCATTCAAAGGGAAGATAAAGCTGTACAATGATCAGAAATGCAGTCATTATGAAAAATGAGGGTTGAACAAAACTGTCAAAAAGACTAAAATACCACAGCAATAAATACATCACCTTGAACTCAGGAGTGACAAAAGTTTCATTACTGAAATATCAAAAAAAAAGTAGATACTGACACCTAGTGTCCATTTAATAGATTTTACCATCTTAGAATAACTACAGTTGATGAAACTTGGGTTTCAGAAGCAATCAAGGCAATGGTGAGTTACAAGATACCTCCATCTCTACAAGATACCTCCATCTCTACCTTAGGCTAAAGCATATCTTTACCTTTCTTAGCGTTATTTTTTTTTTATTACTGTACACCTATTAAGTGCCAAGCCTTTATGCAAATCACTTTACAATGCATTATCTCCTTTAATCCTCACAAGAAACTTTTGAGGCAGAAATAATACGTTTTTTTTGGAAATGAGGAAAGTGAAACTTTGATGAGTTAAATAATGTACCCGAAATTACAGAGTTGGTCTAAAGTGGAGCTAGAATCGGACTCTAAAATCCATGTTCTAACCACTATGTTATGTTATTTACTCAAATAATCTTCTTAGAACCATTTCAACATAGAATCTCAAGAATGTCTTCATCTCAATACATCATTTTTAATTTCTAAATTTACACCTCAATGACAGCAATCTGAACATAGGGGTAAACTGAGGTTCTTCCAGAATATGAAATAACATAGCAAAACAAGCAAACAAAATTTTATTAGAATATCCAAATCTAATCAAGTTGAACGGGGACGCATGATATGAATATAAGTTAAACTAAGGAAGCTGTGGCCTAATCAAGACATTGCATTCTGCCTAAGAAATAATATGTTAATGAAAAAGGAATGATAGTCTGCAATGAATCTAAAAAAGAAAAATCCAAAGATTCAGAAGCAAGCACCGTCTTTAACACTGTAGACTGGGAAGTAAAAATAAACAAACACATCATCTGGTCACCAGAGAAATGTCCTCTATTATCAGGTACTAGTAGCTTATCGGTCTTTCCATAGACTAGCTGAATGATCCCTTAATTATTACCATTTCCTGATTACTATTTTCAGCCCTTTAGGTACCTTCTTCCTAGAAGGAGGTACAGTAGATGGTGGACCTGAATATTCTGGTCACCAAAAATATCTTCCATAATAAATTAACAAACTGTCATTTGGTATACATCAGCTTGAAGTTTGACTAGTCAAAGTCACTTTTTACACCCCCCACACAATCTTGCCATTTCTGAAAAACAAATTGCAGTATCTGGACTGAAAAATTAAAGATCAGACCTTAAAATATAGTGACCACATCAATATGCTACTCCTCCACTTCCCTGCTATACAGCCATCAAGATGACCTCTCCATCTTCATTAACAACCTCTCTATTGTTTCTGTGATGCCAGAAATTAGTTACATGATTCTAAAGCTTTTATAACCTTCATATACACTTAAAGTTATTTGACCCAAGGTGATAAGTCCTTAGTTCTGGGAACTTTTTGCTATCTCTATCAACCAAGGAGTCTCACAAATGGGCAGTTCCAGCAAAGTCATAATCAATAGAAAACATTTAATAAACACGTAAATTCTTTCTACCCACAGTTGCTGAAAGCAAAAGACCAATATTAGTGGTGAAATTACAATGTAGACTTTCATTATTTGCCTATAAAATTAGTAAGTTTATTTGTTTTGCTTTGTTTTTTAAAGATACTATTCTACGTTGGCAAGACTGCAGTGAACTAGGCAGTCTCATACATTGCTGAAAGGAAGGAGTACACATCTGAGCACCTTTCTGAAATGCAATTTGGCAATAAATAGGAAGTCTTTTTTTTATGTTCATAGCTCTTTAATACAGAATTTTTCTTGCTCCCTATCTCTAAGAATACTAATTTTATTATTTTATTTTTTAAAGATTTTATTTTTAAGTAATCTCCACACCCAACATGGGGCTTGAACTCACAACCCCAAGATCAAGAGTCGCACATTCCACCGACTGAGCCAGCCAGGCTCCCCTAAGGATACTAATTTTAAATAAAACAACATTTTACTTAAAAAGATATTTATCGCAATGAAAATATCCAACAATAGGAAAAGGGTTAAAATATTATAATAAATTCATACGCCAGAATATTATGTAGTCATTAAAAGTGTAATCTACAAATAATTTTAACATCAAAAGAAAATGTTTACATAATGTTAACTTAAAAATACAAAAATATGATAGAAACCATATAAAAATAGGTATAGAAGATAAGATGAAGGAATATATCACTGGAAAACAGGATTGTGAATGCTTTCAACTTTATTCTTTTAAACTTTTCAGCATTTTTCAATACTTCTAACTAATTTCCAAAATTAATGTTAATGACAATGACTATACTGGATACGTACTAGGTTGTCTCCCTGGTCTCCTTTTACTGAGACTAGTATGTCACCCCCCCACTATATTATAGTAGTGGACTTGGCCATTTGTACAATTTGACACAGACCCCACTTTAAGCCACAGTCAATTGGGCTGGTGAAGGCTATTAACTCCAAAGGGCCATTAAGTCCTTTCCTAGAAATCTGAAATTCGTATTAAGAAAGAAGAAATCTCCTTTAACCTGTATTTCAGTTTGGGAGCTGTAGGATCAGTGTCTTCCACCTACCATTGTGAAAGAGAAGCAATTGAAGCCAATATGCAGGGGAGAAAAATGAAGCAGATACAATATAGCAATGAGATACAGAAAAATTACAGATGATATTCTAGACCCTGTACCTTTCCAGGCTTGGTTACCAACCTGTTTTAGAATTTATGAGGCACCCTGTTTCCTTATGATAAAGTCCTCTTTTTAATTAAACCAGCTTGATTTGATTGGTTGTGGCCAAATAGTACCAATCAATAATGCTATCTGTAGCATCTGGTGGCCAGTTCAGGGAAGTTAGAGAACTTCAGTCTTTATAGGGCCAGCCATTAGGTTCTGAATACTTCCAGGCTATTCCAAAGGCACTGCTTTCAAACCTCAGAACTTGACACAAGTCTATGCTCTACAACTCTGGCCCCTGGGATTTTCAAGCTAACAAACTGAATTACAAAAAATCGGTCAACAAATACAATAAATAAATGTTCATTCTTTAGAGTTAATTTATTCTCTTAAGGGGAAGTATCTCTGAGTTACCAAGAACTAACAAACATGTTATCATAAGCACAATCTAACTTTCCTTTGGAAAAGAGGCAAGACACTAAAAGAATTAAGAAAAATGCTTTTTCGGGGGCGCCTGGGTGGCGCAGTCGTTAAGCGTCTGCCTTCGGCTCAGGGCGTGATCCCAGCGTTCTGGGATCGAGCCCCACATCAGGCTCCTCTGCTGGGAGCCTGCTTCTTCCTCTCCCACTCCCCCTGCTTGTGTTCCCTCTCTCGCTGGCTGTCTCTGTCAAATAAATAAATAAAATCTTTAAAAAAAAAAAAAAAGAAAAATGCTTTTTCTTCCCATATAGCAATCTTTCCAGAATGTGGATGAATAAGGCTGCTGAGGAAGAATGATTCGGACAGGTACCCTCAATGAATGGCCTTCTGATCCCTTAGAGAGAACTATCATTTATTGAGTGCCTTAATCTCCTAAGCATCATATTAGACATTTTACATAATTCACTTTAATCATTAAAACTACTGTAAGACATGAATTGCTATTCCCATTTTACAGATGTAAAAACTGAGATTCAGAGAGGTTAAATGGCTTGCTCAAAGACATACACAAAAGTCAAAATTCAAACTCCAAATCCATGCTCTCTACACTATGCTATGACATTTCTCGTGGCTACCATTTCTTGAACCCCTATCATAAGAGAAAGAATAAAATAATGGCAAAACAAAACCAAAACTCAGAGCCCAAAAACAGAAATAGCAACAAAGAAGAGTACAGTCATAAAACAGAATAATCTTTAAACTTACAGTTTACACAGTTTGTAATTATATGATTGCTTTTATAATATCAGAGAAAAAAACAGAATATAAGCTTTGATATATAATACAAGCTAGGTATGTCAGAAAACAACTGAAAAGACAACCTAAATGTTCCCAAACAGGGGACTGTTTTTGGTAAATCATAGAAAACCACCACAAGCAAAATCAGATATATAACATCATGTGGGGGAAAAAAATACACTGGAAAACTATCTACTCTTCATAACAAAAAGGACCACTTCCCCTAATATATAAAGGATACACACAAACCACTAAGACAAAGATTGTTGAAAAAGAAAAATGTCCATAAGATCTAAACAGACAGAAAAGGAAATATAAATGGGTTTCAACTGCACATACAATAAGAGAAATGCAAATTAAGACTGTATTGAGATAGCATTTTTCATTCCTCAGATGGGCAAAGATCATAAAGTCCTGATAGTACTGATTTGGAACGGGTAAGGGGGAAGCTGGTACTCTTACACTGTTGTGAGTGTAAATTTATACAACCTCTATGGAAAGCAATTTGGCAACAGCTAACGAAATTGTAAATGCATATATCCTTTGATCTACCAATTACATCTGCAAGAAATTATGCAAATATCTCCCATGTGGATGAAACATCTCCATACAAGAGTAATCAGTGCAGTAGTGTTTTTAATAGTAAAGTATTAGAAACAACCTAAAAGTCCACCAATAGGGGTACTGAAAAAAATAAACTCATCTGTACACCATATATTACACATCCAAAAAAAGGAAGAAATTTTTTAGGTATGTATGTTATGGAATGATCTCAGAAATATTTCAATGAGAAAAAGCAAGGTGCAGAATAATGTGTAGATTATGTGATCATTTGTGTAAAAAAAGGTGAGGAAAAGAGTATGTATACACATTTGCTTGTACCACATAAAATATCTTAGAAGGATATACTAGAAACCAGTAATATAGGTTGACTTCAGGGAAGGGACTGGTGGGTTTGGGAAGGGGATAGGAGACATACTTTTCATTGACATCTTTCCGATTTATGGGCCATATGAATATTACTATCTATTCAAAAACTTAACTTTTTAGAAATGACAAAAATTTTAAAACACAAAAAATAAATTATGGTATATCCATGTGATAGAATAATGTTTTCAAGTATACTTAATAAATAGGAAAAGATCTAACATAAACTATGAAATGGGAAAGAGAAACAGCTTATACAGAAGAGTCTTCATTTTATTGAAAAATTTAAAAGAAAAAATATTTTAAAATGCATAGAAATAATGATGATTGCCTCTTGGTGCTGAGGTTATGGGTAATTTTTTTCTTCTTGACACTCTTCTGTACTTTCCTAATTTTCCACAGTGAGCACGTGTTACTTTAAAAATCAGAAGAAAAAAAAAAAACCACAAAAAGAACAAATAGCTATAATAATCCTTGTTTAAACTGTGAATAAATCATCCTTAATCACAGCATCACTGACCCTTACCTGACCATGACTGGTTGTTGGTTCTTCCTCCAACAAAAGTTTCTCTTTCAAGCTTTTAATTGGGCTTTCTTGGAAATCCTTGGGTTTTGAGTGCCAGACAGATGCCCTAGACTCCTGCCTCTCCTCTTTGTCTTCATCTCCCATATCTTCTGAGATGCCTTCATTTTTTTCACTAGCCTGATCTCCTTGGCCACATTCATTCTGGATCAGAGAAGGAGGTCTAGGTAACACTGGTTCCCCAAACCCTTTTTTTTTAAAGAGCTGCCTCTGAGCCATTTTTAGGCTCTTTTGATAAACCTCCAACTGGCAGAGAATGACCTTGGTATATTGGTTAGGGTCTACTCCAGCAGGGCAGAATGGAATACCCCAGAAGTAGTGTACAGTGCCCCCAACATCCTGGAGACCTTTGGCATCTGCTGGGGTAGGCAGACAATGCCTAGATGTGTCCCCCCTACCCTGGGCAGCTTTGTGAAAAACACAACCCCTCCCAGTACTTTCCTGTGGCTTCCCACACTGTGTGTGCTCAGCCAAGTGGCCAGTACATCTGTCAAAACATTTAACGTTCTCATTCTCAAACACTGGCTGGCTTGACTGATCCCAGCTTCCTGAGCTGCCAAAGACCGGCTCCTCTTCAGTGTTTTCAGTGTGGTCCCAAGGCTCCTCTCTTTCCTCAGCCTCGTTTCCCTGACTGATATGTGAGCCTTTAAACAGTGATGAAGGTACCAGCTGCCATATGCCTGTAGGTATTTGAGAAAAAGTAGGGCTAAGGACAAACTGTTCTTTATTAAGAGGGCTTGGTAAGTTATCACTTACCAAGAATTACATAATGTGGGTAAAAGGCTCTTCTTTGTGTTTAACCAAATGTTGACTTTTCCTTGGAGATAAAAGTATGCTGGATATTAGTGAGATCTCAACTATTTTCAGATTTAACCTCTTTAATACCACCAAAGGGATATGGGGCATTTCTGTGTATCTACTCTCAGCATGAGATCCCTGTGATATAGTTATACTTGATGAGTGGAAGGAGTCAGAACAGGGAGACATGCCTTCAGTGGTCCCAGAGTCTGTGGTTTTCTCTTGGTGGGACTGTGAAGATGGTCCAGTGGCCAGAGGTCGAGATCTGGTAGCAGACGCATCAGAAGGCCGGCAACTCTGAAACAAGTGATCCCACACCAGACCAGGTTTATTATTAAAATAGCTATACATGAAGGGTCACAGGAAGGACAAAACAGAGAGGCCACTGTCCCCTAAGAGATTCTCCTTTCCAAAACGTAGATGCTCAATTCAAATGACTTCCACAATGTGTACCAAATGCCTACTATGTGCAAAATGCTATAGCAGATCACTATACTAAGCTCTCTTCTAATAGAGACACGAATGACATAAAGGATGGCTCAGGACCTGCCACTGGCAAATATCCTTCACATTTAAAATAATTTCATCTACACATATTCAAATCACAATTTAACATTATTTGAAGAATGTTTAACTTCTCATTCTTTTTTCCATAACCCACCTCTAGTTTCTCATTGCCTTTGTTCTCCCCCAAAACAGGGGAGGTAAGCACCTTATCTTGTTCTCTTTTGGTTTCTTGGGACTTGGTAACTCTTTTCAGAAGCTGCCAACTACTTAGCTCTCTTAAACCATGTATCGAAAATCTGTGGGGTGGAAGAAAACTCTTTCATATAAAATTAACAAAACACTTCAAATTGGGTTCACCAACAATTCGACGAGCACTTTAAAAATTATTATGGGAAATATTTGTCAGTTAAAAACCCTATGAACTACTACAGCTAATTCCTAAAACAACTGTAACACTGCAGAAGTAATAAAAATATATATACTGCTAATCAATCCTCACAAACTTTTTCAACATGGCATATTTACATTCAGGCTTTCTGCAATGGCTTTCCTCAAGAGCTCCTCTTCTTCCTCCTCCTGGCTGTTCATCTCCCTAGCTTCCTGCTCACTCATTTTGAGAGCCAGAGCAAACTGTTCCTCTTCTGTCATTTCTGTAAGAGGATAAGAAAAAGAGAGGAAAGGAACACCACAAACACTGAATAAGCATGGAAGCAAGAAACAGAAATTATTAAACTTTTCAAATGAAAACACTACAGATTATTTAGTAAAATTTTATAATCTTATAAATGAGGAAAGAACCAAAAGGTTAAGGTGTTGGCCAAGATAAGTAACAGTTGTTTCAATGAGTATCATGGGTTAACTAGACTGTAAACTCCATAAAGGCAGAGTTTCTGCCTATTTTGTTCACTGTTGTATCTCCAATGTATAAAAGAGTGTCTGGCACCTGACAGAGACTCCATAAATACTTGATAAATGAATAGAGGAACTGGCTCCCATTCCAGGGTTTTTTGCTACACAGCACATTGCTTTGTGTTTAACACTTAACCAGAAGAATTTTACTCTTCAGAATCCTCTGATTTACCCAGCAGAAAAGAACATCCCTAGTGACCAGAATGTAATCTCCAAACACCATTTCCCATTAAAGACAACTGGGGTACCTCGGAAAAAGGTACCATGGCTGATACAAAAGTACAGTGGCTGATTCCAAGTCTGGAGCATGAAATGTAGAAGATGAGCTAGATATCTGTTATGAGCAAAGTATCAGACACTACTACACTACTAGGGTCATATCAAAAGACCTTAGTAGCAAACTTTAAGAGGTTCTCACTGGCCAAAAACTGAACTGCAATATCAGTAAGAATAATGACTGCAATGAATTAAGACATCAAATATTAGTTTAGGGGCACCTGGGTGGCACAGCGGTTAAGCCTCTGCCTTTGGCTCAGGGCGTGATCCCAGCGTTCTGGGATCGAACCCCACATCAGGCTCCTCTGCTATGAGCCTGCTTCTTCCTCTCCCACTCCCCCTGCTTGTGTTCCCTCTCTCGCTGGCTGTCTCTATCTCTGTCAAATAAATAAATAAAATCTTAAAAAAAAAATATGTTTAAATGTATGAGTTCATAAGGACACTTAAAAAAAAAAAAAAAACCCACAACTGGAGTGCCTGGCTGGCTCAGTCAGTGGAGCATGTAGCTCTTTTTTTTTTTTTTTTTTTTTTAAAGATTTTACTTATTTTTGTGACAGAGAGACAGCCAGCAAGAGAGGGAACACAGCAGGGGAGTGGGAGAGGAAGAAGCAGGCTCCCAGCAGAGGAGCCCAATGTGGGGCTCGATCCCGGAACGCCGGGATCACGCCCTGAGCCGAAGGCAGACGCCCAACAACTGCGCCACCCAGGCGCCCCATGGAGCATGTAACTCTTGATCTTGGGTCACTGGGTTTGAGTTTGAGTTCAAGTCCCATACTTCATGTAGAGATTACTTAAAAATAAAAATTTCAAACCAAACAAACAAAAAAAACCACAACTAACTGGTCACCGTTGAAGAATGTTAGTGGATCAGCTATTTTGGTTTTTGTTTTTTCAAGTGTTTTTCTTAAATTTAAATTTTAGGTAGTTAACATACAGTGCAATATTCGTTTCTGGAGTAGAATTCAGCAATTCATCACTTACATACAACACCCAGTGCTCATCATAACAAGTGCCCTCCTCATAACCAGCACCCATCTAGCCCGTCCCCTACCCACTTCCCTCAATCAATCCTCAGTTTGTTCTCTATCGTTAAGAGTCTCTTAGGTTTTAGGGGCGCCTGGGTGGCACAGCGGTTAAGCGTCTGCCTTCAGCTCAGGGCGTGATCCCGGCGTTATGGGATCGAGCCCCACATCAGGCTCCTCTGCTATGAGCCTGCTTCTTCCTCTCCCACTCCCCCTGCTTGTGTTCCCTCTCTCGCTGGCTGTCTCTCTCTCTGTCGAATAAATAAATAAAATCTTTAAAAAAAAAAAAAAAAGAGTCTCTTAGGTTTGTTTCCTCTCTCCTTTTTTCTTTTCCCCCTTCCCATATGTTCATCTGTTTTCTTTCTTAAATTCCACATATGAGTGAGATCCTATGGTATTTGGTGGATCAACTGCTAAATAAAAAAGAATCAAGCTTGTGTGCTACTCTTCCAATACAAGCTACATTACAGGGTAACCAAATAGATGAAGAGAAGTTTCTCTTTAAAGAATTATTCCAGCTAATAAATGTAAAACAAATGACAGAATTAGAATATCACCATTTTGTATAATGCTTATGGAGAGAATTTTGATATCTAACAAAGTACATATGTGACCCAGAAATCCCAATTCTATCAATTCACTCTAGCGATATACTTACAATAAAAAAAAGTAAATAATGCACTACATTTTTCATTGCAGCACTGTTTAAATTTGCAGAACACTGGAATCTACTTAATGACTAACATAGGACACTGCTTGAATAAACTCTGATGTGCATACATATAAATGTAAAAAAAGAATAAGGAAAATATCTATGGACCATGAATAGAACGATTTCAAGGATATAATATTAAGTAGAAAAAAACATACAAAAGAGTTATATATAGTATGCTACTTTTTGTGTAATAAAGGAGAAATAAGAAAATATATAATACACCTGTTTATGTTTGCAAAGTGACACAAGAAGGATAAATTAGAAACTAGTCCAAGTGGTTACCTACAGGTGGTTGGGAACAAGGCAGAAGGGATAAGGAGAGAGTGACACTTCTTTGACTATATCTTTTTGTATCTCTTTGACTTATAAAATTGAGTAAACATTAAACATTTTTTTAAGTAAAATAAAATCGGTAAGAATGAGGGATCCTTAAAACTGAATCCAAACATAAAAAGTGCACCTTACTAAATATGAAATGACCTTAATGAGAATGAAAACATATAAAAATCTGTGGGATGCACCTAACACAATATTTATAGAAAAATGTATAGGTTTTCACAATCACATTATTTTTTAAAGATTTTATTTGTTTATTTATTTGACAGAGAGGCAGTGAGAGAGGGAACACAAGCAGGGGGAGAGGGAGAAGCAGGCTCCCTGCTGAGAGACTGACGTGGGGCTAGATCCCAGGACCCCAGGACCATGACGTGAGCCGAAGGCAGACGCTTAATGACTGACTGAGCCACACAGGCACCCCTCATGATCATATTAGAAAAGAACAAAGTTGAGGTGCGCCTGGGTGGCTCAGTCAGTTGAGCGGCTGACTCTTGATTTCAGCTCAGGTCATGATTTTCGGGCCTGGGATCAAGCCCCACAAGGGGTTTGCACTCAGCATGAAGTCTGCTTGAGATTCTCTCCCTCTCCCTCCGCCCCTCCCCTTGTTCTCTCTCCCTCTCTCTCAAATAAAGAAATGTAAAAAAAAAAGAAAAAAGAAAAAAGTTTAAAATCAATGATACAAGCTTCACACTTTAAGAAACTAAAAAATAGAGTGAAATTAACCCAAAGTAAACAGAAAGAAATATAAAGAAGAGAAATCAACAAAATAGAAGATGCCAGATGGAAGGGAAAAAAAAATTAAAGAAGCAAAAAACTGAGGCGCCTGGGTGCCTCAGTCTTGTTAAGCATGTGCCTTTGGCTCGGGGCGTGATTCCACCGTTCTGGGATTGAGCCCCGCATCAGGCTCCTCCACTGGGAGCCTGCTTCTTCCTCTCCAACCCTCCTGCCTGTGTTCCCTCTCTCACTGGCTGTCTCTCTGTCAAATAAATAAATAAAATCTTTAAAAAAAAAATTGGTTCTACAAAAAAATCAAAATTTATAAAAATGTAACTAGATCAAGGAAAAAAAGAAGAGAAAACACAAATTAACAATATCATGAGTAACACAAGGGATATATACTACAGATTCTACAGTCATGAAAAGAATAATAAGGGAATACTGTGGACGATTATCTATCAACAAATCTGACAACTTGGATCATGCATTCTCAAAAGGGGTGACATCATCTCCAAATGGACAAAAACTGGTTCTTGGAGGTCAAAAAAATCTTACTCTCTTTATGTATAACACACAGACATACAGGGGTACCTGGGTGGTTCAGTTGGTTAAGTGTCTGATTCTTGATTTTAGCTCAGGTCTCAATCTCACGGTCTTGAGTTCAAGCTCTGCACCGGGCTCCACACTGGGCATGAAGCTACTTTTTTTTTTTTTAAGATTTTATTTATCTGACAGAAAGAAACACAGCAAGAGAGGGAACACAAGCAGGAGGAGTGGGAGAGGGAGAAGCAGGCTTCCCGCCAAGCAGGGAGTCCGATGGGGGCTCTATCCCAGGACCGTAGGATCATGACCCAAGCCGAAGGCAGACACTTAACAACAAAATCAGGCTTTTCAACAAATAGTGCTACGACAACTGGATATCCATGAGAAAATTATCCTCAACCCTTATCTCACACTATATATAAAAACTAACTTAAAATGGATCACACATCTAAACACAAAATCTAAAACTATAAAAATTCTAGAAGAAAATATAAGTGAAAATCTTTGTAATCTTGGGGTACTCAAAGATGGCTTAGACAAGACTCAGAAAGAAAAAAGCGTAAAAGAAAAAAAAGGACCTCATCAAAATTTAAATCTTCTTAAGAAAATAAAAAGGTAAGCCACAAAATGGGAGCACATATTCACAACACACATGCATACATATATGTAATCTGACAAAGGACTTATATCCAAAATAGATAAAGAATTCCTACAATTTGTCATAAAATGCTAATCACAAAGACATATAAAAATGATACACTATATAAAGGCCAAATGAAAATATAATGGGGATGACACAACCAATTTCTGGTTCCACATGTAAGCAACTTGAAAGTTGCCATTCTGTCTTACCAAGAAGTAAAAAGCTGAAAAGACTAAAAAATCAACAACTCTTCTTGAATCCATGAGGGGGGAGGACACAGGGCAAACTATTGCCCCAAAACAGAGAGATCAACAGGGGAATACAGGGGAGTCATGGTTTATCAGAACAGAGATTCAATAGTGGACACTGCCACAGAAACCAGTGCCAGGGTAGAAAAACAAACTGTAACTGACATATTACTGTAGGCTCAGTGCATAAGCATTAAAAACTCCATAGGAACTCAATCATAGCAAATCCCCACACTTTTGTTGGGTTTTACCTCCAAGAGGGCAACTGGGTTCTCACAATAAATACAGCAAAAATTTCCTCTTGAGCATCCCACAGAGGGAGGGGAAAAGGAACTATTCTGAAATACGCCAGAGCACTCTGTGCTTTTTAAGAAGGTGTGTCCTAGGTGAAACCAGTTAATCAGAGTCCACACTGATGGGATATTATCAGTGTCAAACTGACCTCAAAAAAAGGGAAATAGCAAATTCCAAACTTCTCTAGGCATCCTGTCCCACATAAAGGGGGGAGGAGGCTACTGAGAAACACTTGTGAGGTTCAAGTCCAGAGGCACAGACACTGAAAGACTGACACCTAACCATAGAACTGCAGAATACTTTCCCTATCCCCAATACCTCACCAACATATCACCAAAGACCCACTTACAGTTTCTTTCTACCTGGTACATCTCTCTCAAATAAAAACAAATGTTTAAAAGAAAATAGAAAGTAGGAGTAATTTCAGACAGAGCAGACTTCAGAGTAAAGGAAGTTATTAGGTATAAAGAAGGGCATTACATAATGATAAAGAGGTCAATTCCCCAAGAAGACATACCAATCCTTAACATGTAAATGCCTAATAACAGTGTCATTATGTGAGGCAAAAACTGATAGAACTGCAAGGAGAAATACATGAATCCACTATCATATTTAAAAATTTCAACATCCCTCTATCAGAAATGGACTGACCCAGCAGGCAGAAAAGCATTAAGGGTATAATTGAACTTAACACCATCAATCAAATGGATATAATTGACATCTCTGGTTATTCCAACCAATAATAAGCTCACATAAAACATTCACCAGGATAGAACACATTCTGGGCCATAAAACACACCTTAACAAATTTAAATAAAAATCAGTCTAAGTCTGCTCTCAGACCACAACGAAATTAAACTAGAAATCAATAATAAAAAGATAATCAGAAAATCCAAAAACCCATGGAGATTAAACAACACACTTCCAATTAACACATGGGTCAAAGAAATCTCAAGAAAAAATAAAAACACAACTTATCAAAATTTGTGGGATACAGCAAAAGCCGTGCTGAGAGGGAAATTTTTAGCACTGAATGCCTATATTACGTAGAAGAAAGACCTAAAATCAACCATCTAATTTCCACCTAAGGGAACTAGAAAATAAATTATATCCAAAGTAAGTAGAAAAAAAGAAATAATAATTACAACAGACATCAATCAAATTGAAAACAAGAAATCAACAGACAAGGGGCGCCTGGGTGGCTCAGCTGGTTTAGTGGCTGCCTTCAGCTCAGGTCATGATCTCAGGGTCCTGGGACTGAGCCCCCTTGGTCAGGCTCCCTGCTCAGCGGGGAGTCTCCTTCTCCCTCTCCCTATGCCGCCCTTCCCCCAGCTCGTTCTCTCGAAAGAAAGAAAGAAATCAATCAATCAATCAATCAACAGACAAGATGAAACAAACCGAAAGCTGGTTCTCTGAAAAGATCAATAAAATTGATAAACTGATAAGATTCTAGTCAGGCTAAGAGAGAAGACACAAATTACTAATATCGGAAATGAAAGGGGGTATCAACACACATCTTGTGGACATTTTAAAAACAGGTAAGACATACTAAAAACAACTTTATACTCACAAATCTGATAACCAATTCCTTGAAATACAAAATCTGCCCAAACTCACATAAGAAGAAATAGACAATCTGAATAGTTTATATCTACTTAAAAAAAATAGAATCCATAATTAATAACCTTCTAAAAACAGAAAGCATCAGGACCAGATGGGTTCACTGGTGAATTCTACTGAACATTTAAGTAAAAAATACAAATTCTCTATAATCTGTTTCAGAGGATAGAAACAGAGGCCATACTTCCTAACTCGATCTATAAGACCATCATTAACCCTAACACCAAAGTTAGACAAAAATATTACAAGAAAACTACAGACCAATATCTCTCATGAACACAGATGCAAAAATTCTTTTTGTTTTTTTAAAGATTTTATTTATTTATTTGTCAGAGAGAGCACAAGCAGGGGAAGTGGCAGGCAGAGGGAGAAGCAGGCTCCCCGCCGAACAAGGAGCCCCATGTGGGACTCGATCTCAGGACCCTGGGATCATGAGCTGAGCCACCCAGGTGTCCCAGATGCAAAAATTCTTAACAAAATTTAGCAAATCAAATCCAACGATGCATAAAAAGAATTACACACCACGACCAAGTCAGATTTATCCCAGACATGCATTGCTGGTTTAACATTCAAAAGTGAATGTTATCCAACACATCAACAGGGTAAAAAAGAAAAATCACAATATCATAGCAACAGGTGCAGAAAAAGCACTGGGCAAAATCAAACACATTCATGATAAAAACTCTCAGTAAGCTAGGAATAGAGGGGAACGTCTTCAACCTGATAAAAAAAAAATCTACAAAATCATACAGCTAAAATCAGGCTTAATGGTAAGAACTCAAAGCTTTTCCACCAAGAACAAGACTTTAGGCAACATCACAGTGGACGTACCAACTAATGCAATAACAAGAAAAGGAAATGTATACAGATGGGAAGAAATAAAACTTTGTTCACAGATAACATGATCATCTATATAGAATATCCAAAAGAACTGACAAAAAAACTCCTGGAACTAACAGACAATTACAGAAAGGTTACAGGATATAAGGTTAATATACAAAAGTTAATCACATTCCCAAATACCAGCAATGAACAAGTGTAATTTAAAATTTACAACAAAATACCATTTACATTAGCATCCCCAAAATGAAATACTTATCATTTAGGTATACATCTAACAAAATAAGTACAAGATCTATATGAGGAAAACTACAAGTCTCTGATGAATAAAATCAAAGAAATAAATGAAGACACGGTCCATGTTCATGGACAGAAAAACTCAACACTGTCAGAATGTCAATTCTTCCCAACTTTATCTGCAGATTCAATGTAATTCCAATCAAAATCCCAGCAAATTATTTTGCAGATATCAACGAACTCATTCTAAAGTTTATATGAAGAAGGTAAAAGATGCAGAATAGCCAGCATAACATGTAAGGAGAACAAAGTTGAAGGACTGATGCCACCCAACTTCAACACTTACTATATAAAGCTACAGTAATCAAAGCCAATGTGATATTAGCAAAAACCCAAATAGATCAATGAAACAGAATAGAGACTGGAGACATAGACCCATATAGTCATCTGATCTCTGACAAAGGAGCAAAGGCAATACAATGGCGCAAATAGAGTATTCTCAGCAAATGTTGCTGGAAAAACTGGTATCCATATCCAAAAAAATGAATCCAGACAACAACCTAACACCTTCCCCAAATTAACTCAAAATGGATCATAAATCAAAATATTAAACACAAATCTATAAAAGTCCTAGAAGATAACATAAGAGAAAATCTAGATGAACTTCAGTACGGCAATGACTTTTCAGACACAACACTAAAGGCATAATCCATGAAGGAAGTAATTGATAAACTAGACTTCATTAAAATTAAAAATTCCGGCTCTGCAAAAGACAATATCAGGAAAATGAGAAGACAAGCCACAGACTGGGAGAAAGTATCTGCAAAAGATACACCTGATAAAGGAATGTTATCCAAAATATACAAAAAACTCTTAAAACTCAACAATAAGAAAACAAACCAAACAAAAACTGACCCAACGACCTTACAGATAGTTCACTGAGAAGATAAACAGATAGCAAATAAGCATATGAGAAGATATTCCGCATAGGTCATTAGGGAAATGCAATTTAAAACAACGAGATATTTACTATACACCTACTAAAATGACCAAATACTGGAACATTGAAAACACCAAATGCTGGTGAGGATTTGGAGCAACAGGAACTCTCACTCACTGCTGATGGAAATGCAAAATGACACAGACACTTTGGAAGGCAGTTTGGCAATTTTTTACAAAATTAAACATACTCGTACCATACAATCCAGCAATCATGCTCTTTGGTTATTTACCCAAAAGAGGTGAACACAAATGCGCACCAACGCTCACAGATGCGTTATTCTTAATTGCTAAAACTTGGAAGCAATCAAAATGACTGTCAGTAGGTAAATGAATAAACAATGCTATTCAGACAATGAAATATTATTCACTGATATAAAGAAATGATCTACCAGAACATGAAAAGACCCAGAAGAACCTTAAACGCATATTATTAAGTCAAAGAATCCAATGTGAAAATGCTTCATACTGTAGGATCCCAACTTATATGACATTCTGGAAAAGGCAACACTGAAGACCAGTCGTTGTAAGAGATGAGCAGGGGGAGGGATGAATAGGAAGGGCACAAAGGATTTTTAGGACAGTGAAAATGTATACCATAATGATGGATGCATGTCATTGTATTTTTGTCAAAACCTACAGAATGGATAACACCAAAAGTGAACTCCAATATAAACTATGGACTTAGGGTGACTATAATATGTCAATCCATGTTCATCAATTGTAATAAATGTTCCACTCTGATAGAGGAAGCTATATATGTATGAGGTAAGGGAGTAAATGAAAAATCACTGTATCTTCCCCTCAATTTTGCTGTAAACCTAAAACTAAAAAAAAAAAAAAAGTCTTTATAAAACAAAATTGGGAATTTTCAAAAGTTAATAAAAGACTACAAATCCCGGATCCAAAAAGATTATTAAAATATATATATTCTCCCCACCCAAAAAAAAAATTCACACCTAAACATCATATTTAAACTGGTAATTAAAAAAATACAATATATTGAAGGCAGTCACCAATAAAGACAGGTTACGTACAAAAGAATAAAGGTAAGATTCTCATCATCTTCTCATCAAAAACTGTGCAGCCAGAAGACAATTGAGTGATATTCTGAAAATACTGAAAGAAAAAATTACCAAACCAGAATTCTATAAACAAGGGAAGTATTTTTCAAAAATGAAGATGATTCAATATATCACTTTCAGTAATAGAGAGAGAACTAGGCAGAACATCAATAGACAATTTAAACAACAATATAACCTACCTAGATAAAATACAGATCTATATAACACTCCAACCAACTAGGCCAAACTGCTATCTACAGAACACTCCCCTTATTGGGAGAATATACATTTTCCTCAAGTATATATGAAATATTCTTAAAGACAGATCATATGATAGCAATAAAACAAGCCTCAACAAACAAAAAAGGATTAAAAAACACACAATATATGTTTTCCAACCATAATGAGTGAAATTAGTAATAACACACAGAAGAAATATAGAGAACTGACAAATACGTGCAATTAGACAAAACACCCTAAACTAACCAATGGGTTAAAGTAGAAATCAAAAGGGAAAGTAGAAAATACTTTGGGGGTGCCTGGCTGGCTCAGTCAGTAGAGTGTGCGACTCTTGATCTCAGGGCTGTCGATTTGAGCCCTACATTGGGTATAGAGGTCAGTTAAAAATAAAATTCAGAAAAAAAAGGAAAGAGGAAACAACAGATGTTGGTAAGGATGCGGAGAAAGGGGAACCCTCTTACACTGTTGGTGAGAATGCAAACTGGTGCAGCCACTCTGAAAAACAGTATGGAAGTTCCTCAAAAAGTTAAAAATAGAACTATCCTACAACCCATCAACTGCACTACTAGGTATTTATCCAAAGGACGGAAACACAGTGATTCAAAGGGGCACATGCATCCCAATGTTTACAGCAGCAATGTCCACAATAACCAGAATACAGAAAGAGCCCACATGTCCATCAACTGATAAATGGATAAAGAAAATGTGGTGTAGGGGCACCTGGGTGGCGCAGTCGTTAAGCGTTTGCCTTCGGCTCAGGGCGTGATCCCAGTGTTCTGGGATCGAGCCCCACATCAGGCTCCTCTGCCAGGAGCCTGCTTCTTCCTCTCCCACTCCCCCTGCTTGTGTTCCCTCTCTCGCTGGCTGTCTCTGTAAAATAAATAAATAAAATCTTGAAAAAAAAAAAAAAGAAAGAAAATGTGGTGTATTTTATACACACACACAATGGAATTTAGCCATCAAAAAGAATGAAATCTTGCCATTTGCAACAATGTGGATGGAACGAGAGGGTATTATGCTAAGCAAAATAAGTCAATCAGAGAAAGACAAATACCATATGATTTCACTCATATGTGGAATTTAAGAAACAAAACAGATGAACACAGGGGAAGGGAAGGGAAAGTAAAATAAGATGAAAACAGAGAGGGAGGAAAACCATAAGAGACTCTTAACTATAGGAAACAAACTGAGGTTTGCTGGAGGGGAGGTGGGGGGGATGAGGTAATTGGGTGACGGGCATTAAGGACACTTGATGTAGGGGCGCCTGGGTGGCGCAGTCGTTAAGCGTCTGCCTTTGGCTCAGGGCGTGATCCCGGCATTCTGGGATCGAGCCCCACATCGGGCTCCTCTGCTGGGAGCCTGCTTCTTCCTCTCCCACTCCCCCTGCTTGTATTCCCTCTCTCGCTAGCTGTCTCTCTCTCTGTCAAATAAATAAAATCTTAAAAAAAAAAAAAAAGGACACTTGATGTAATGAGCACTGGGTGTTACATGCAACTGATGAATCACTAAATTCAACCTCTGAAACTAATAATACAGCATATGTTAACTAAATTGAATTTGAATTTTAAAAAAAAGAAAAAAAAGGAAATACTCTGAGATGAATGAAAATAAAATAGGTCTTCAAAATTTACAGGATGCAGCTAAAGCAGTACTTAAAAAAAGGAAATTTACAGCTGTCTAAGGCTTATATTAAAAAAGAGAGATCTTGGGGTACCTGGGTGGCTCAGTCAGTTAAGCATCTGCCTTCGGCTCAGGTCATGATCTCAGTGTCCTGGGATCAGTCCCACATCAGGCTCTCTGTTCAGTGGGGAGCCCGCTTCTCCCTCTGCCTGCCACTTCCCCTGCTTGTGCGCTCTCTCTCTCGCTCTCTCTCTCTGACAAATAAATAGATAAAATCTTAAAAAAAGAGAGAGAAAGAGATCTTGAATCAATAACCTTAACTTCTACCTTAAGACACAGGAAAAAAAGAGCAAACTAAACCTAAAGAAAGCAGAAGGAAGGAAGTAATGAGTAACAGAGAAGAAATCAATAGAAAAACAGGAAAATTGATAAAAAGAAAAACTGTTTGGAAAACAACAAAATTGATCAACTATGAGTTAGACCGATCAGGGGGAAGAAAAAAAAAAAGAAGACTCAAACACTAAAAGTAGGAATGACAGTGGAGACATTACTTACAACCTTACAAAAATAAAAAGGACTATAATGGAATACTATGAAAAACTATATGCCATTTGATTTGCTAACTTAGATGAAACACACAAATTCCTAAAATGACACAAACTACCAAAACTGACTCAAGAAGAAACAAAATCTGAATAGAACTACAACAGATAAGAGACTGAACCAGTAATCAAAACCTATTCACAAAGAAAGGCCCAGGCCCAGATGGCCTCATTGGTGAATTCTGTCAAATAGTTAAAAATTAATACCAACTCTTCCAAAAATTAAAGGAGGAAACAACATGCAACTCATTCCCTGAGGCCAATTTTAGCCTGACACCAAATCCAAAGACATGAATAGAAAACTGAGATGCAAAAATCCTCAACATATGGGGCGCCTGGGTGGCACAGCGGTTAAGCATCTGCCTTCGGCTCAGGGCGTGATCCTGGCGTTATGGGATCGAGCCCCACATCAGGCTCCTCTGCTATGAGCCTGCTTCTTCCTCTCCTGCTCCCCCTGCTTGTGTTCCCTCTCTCACTGGTTGTCTCTATCTCTGTCGAATAAATAAAAATAAAATTAAAAAAAAAATCCTCAACATAATACCAGAAAAATAAATCTAGCAACATACAGAAAGTATTCTACACTATGACAAAGTAGAATTTATCCCAGGAATGCAGGGTTAGTTTAACATAAGAAAAGCAATTAATATACAAAATTAACAAAGTAAAACACAAAACCCAAATGATCATTTCAATAGACACAGAAAAAATACATATGACAAAATTCAACACCCCTTTCATGATAAAAACATTTTAAATGGCTAAAATAGTATGTCTTATGTGAGTTTTATAATTTAAAAAATTTTAATAAGCAAAGGATATGAATCAACTTTTCCCCAAAGAAAATATACAAATGGCCAATAAGCACACAAAAAGATGATCAACACCATTAGTCATTAGAGAAATGTAAATCAAACCCACAATGAGATAACATTCTTACCCAGTAGCATGCCTATAATTTAAAAAAAAGAAAAAAGAAAAATAAGTATTGGCAAGGATGTGACGGAATTGGAGCCCTCATAAAATGGCGGGAGAAATGTAAAACAGGTAGCCACTTTAGAAAACGTCTGAAAGTTTCTCAAATAATTAAATACTAAGTTGCCATATGGCCCAGGAATTCTACTCCTAGGTATACACCCAAGAGAAATGAAAACATACGTCCACACAAAAACTTGCACATAAATGTTCACAGCAACTTTAGTCGTAATAGCCAGAGCAGAAACAATCTAAATGTCCATCAAATGATAAATGAATAAACAAAATGTGGCACAACAATATAATGAAGTATTACTTAGCAATAAAGGAATGAAGTACTGATGCCAAAACATGGATGAATGTGAAAACATTAAGCTAAGTGAAAGAAGCCAGTCAAAAAAGATACGTGTTATATGATTTCATGTACATGTAATGTCCAGAATAGGCAAATCTATGAAGACAGAAAGAAATTAGTAGTTGCTGAGAGCTCAGCGGGATGAAGGCTTCAGATGACTGGAAGTATACAGGGTTTCCTTTGAGGGTGATGAAAATGTTCTAGAATTAGACTGTGGCAATAGCTGCACAACACTTACTATACTAAAGACTACTGTATAAATAATGAAGGCATTGTATGATGAATGAAGTGTATGGTACATGAGTTATATCTCAGTAAAGTAGTTACCATAAAAATGGGAGAAATAAAGACTTTCTCAGACAAATAAAAACAGAATTAATTGGCAACTGATCTACATTACAAAAGTGATAAAGGAAGCTTTCCAACAGAAACTGGGATATACACAAAGAAATGAGCAGCCCTTGAGATGGTAAAAATAAAGTATGGCATTCTTTGTTTTTTATTTTCATTGTTTTAAAAGAGAATTATCTAAAGCAAAATAGCATCAATGTGTTGTGTACTATAACAAATGCAAAACTAAAATGTATGGCAAAAATAACACAAAGTAGAGTAGACAAAAATTGTGAGTATACAGTTACACAGCCTACACTACACATGAAACAATATAACATTATTTGAAGGTGACTAATTAATTAAATGTGTGTACTAGAGACTCTAGGCAACCACTAAATACACTTTAAGAGATATAAATAATAGAAATAAAATGGAATCAAAATAATACTCAACAAACACAAAAAAAGGACAGAAAAAGAAGAAGACCAAGAACAGTTGGAACAAATGAACAGCTTTCAAATGGTATATTTTAATTCAATAACATCAATAATTACATTAAATGTAACTGTAAAAGACAAAAGTCAGAATACATAAAAAAGATAAAGAGGGTTGTCAGACCAGATAAAAAAGCATGACACAAATAAATAAAAAAGTAAAACCCAATTTGATTGCAAAGATCCAGAATAATCAGACAACTATCAATAGTCCACCAATGATGACATAAACTTAACTATCAAATGATGAAGATTATTGCATCTCAAAAAATAACTACTATCAACAATTTCCATACTGAAAGTAACTTGAGTACATTCAACAGATCTAACCTAGTGACAGCCACCTCTAGACATAATGCAATGATTTACAACAAAGAACTGTTTGTGGTTAATTTTACAAAGCTAAGAATTCTACCTTAAATCACTGAAATTCAGATTAACAGTGAAATAAAGCCTTGTATATCTTCAATCAACTTTTGTAATAATTTCAACTACTTATATTTTTTGAAAAATTCACTGAAATACCTGAACACTTCACATCACATTAAAATGTCAAAAATAATTAAATAACTTCACAATTGAGTACAAAATCAGAGAAGAAAGCAAAACCTACAAAAAAATTTTTTTTCTGCTATTGTGACTTACACTAATAAATATATATTTGATCTTTGTTTCCTGGCAGAGAGCTCTTAAATCCCTCGGAATTTCCTAAGGGAAAAGAACAATAAAGGTATCTTTTCTTATTCATAACAAACCCCTTTCACCATACCTGAGTTATGTTAATGCACTTACTTTTGGAAAGCCCCTAAGGATGAGGGAACCAGCCCTGGGTTTAGAGGGTTGGAACTTCCATCCCTGTCCTCCAACCTTGAGGGAACAGAGACAGGAGCTGGCTGGACATTGACTCAATCACCAATGGTCAATGATTTAATCACTCGTGCCTGCATAATGAAGCTTCCATAAATATCTGTAAACTATAGGGTTTGGTGAGTTTCTAGGCTGGTGGAGATACTGGAAAGGTGACACATCTGGAGAGGGCATGCAAGCTCTCCAGCCCTTCCCCATATCTTGCCCTTTACATCTCTTCCATCCGCTTGTTCCGGAGATATATCCTTTATAATAAACCAGTCATCTACTAAATAAATGGTTTCCCTGAGTTCTGTGAGCCATTCTAACAAATTAATCAAACCCAAGGAGGTGGTCCTGTAAACCTCTTTATATCCGCCAGTCAGTAAGATGCACAGGTAATGACCTGGACTTGCAGTTGCCATCAAAAAGTGAAGGTTGTCTTGTGGGATCTGATACTATCTCTGGGCAGACAGTGTCAGAATTTGGTTAAACTGAGATACCAGACAATGTCTGATTAAAAACTGGAGAACTGGGGCGCCTGGGTGGCTCAACTGTTACGCGTCTGCTTTTGGCTCAGGTCATGATCCCAGGGTCCTGGGAGCAAGCCCCGCTTCAGGCTTCCTGCTCAGCAGGAAGCCTGCTTCTCCCTCTCCCACTCCCCCTGCTGGTGTTCCCTCTCTCGCTGTGTCTCTGTCAAATAAATAAATAAAATATTTTTAAAAATAAATAAATAAAAATAAAAACTGGAGAATTGCTTCGTATGGGGAAAAACCCCCAACACATGTGATGACCAGAGTGAAGGGTCAAGAGTAGAGAAGACACACAGAAGACTTTTTCCCTCATAATTTTAACGAACGTTAAAAAGAAAACCACAGGCCCAAATAGCATCATTTGGACCAGGCCAAGTCACAAAACCAGGGCTTAATACCTAACCTAACTACAATTTCAAATTCCCCCAGAAATGTAAGTCTTAACCTGTCAACCAGGAATTTTCTGATTAAGCAGCAATGAGATAAGCACATCAACTCTTCATCCCTAATGAAGATGAGGTAATCCACCTAATAAGATCCCTATACTTTCCACCAAGGGAAGATGATCTTGCCTAAAACAATTCTTTTTCTTTTTTTGCTAATAATTTTCTTGCCCCACCCTCCTTTCTATAAAAACCTTCCACTTTGGACAACTCCTCAGGAGCACCCCTCTATTTACTAGATGGAATGCTGCCCAATTTATGAATCATTTAATAAAGCCAATTAAATCTACAAATTTATTCAGTTGAATATAGTTTTTTTAACATGATGAAAATGATACCATTATAGTAGGTACCATTACTTGAGCCACTAAGTATTATATCTGTATTTTATTGATAAGAAAACAGAGGCAGGCTGAAAGCACTAACTTGCCTAAAGTCTATATAATAAGGGCTAAAGCAAGGATTCAAAATCAAGTGTCCCTAACTCTGAAGTTCACATTTTAATTTCAACCCTCTGTCCATAATAAGTCAATTGTATAAGCTGTAGGTAATGATGAATCCTAAAAATATTAATGGAATCCAAAACAAATAGGAAGCACATACATCCTTACTCAGAGATCTCTCTTCTTAATGAAGAAATTAGCGTCAGTGCTATGCTGCAATTTTCAAAGCATTCTCAACACAAAAATAAAAACATACGTGCAATTTTTCTTTTAGCCAAACACTTTGTTCTATTCGACTGCTTTGTCTTCATTTTTTGCAATCCATTCTCCTCCTTTGGTTCCTGTTGCAAAACAAGAAATACCATCAGGGCAGCTACTATTAAAAGCAGTGATCAGACTACCTCTTCTATAACTAAGAGAACACTGAGCCTTTGCAGAATCAGTGGCTATTGTAAATGTTCACAGAAAACATCAGAAAAAAGATCCTGTACAGTACAAAAAAGAAAACATGTAGATCTGGAACAAATAAAAATCATAAAAATTAAAATGTATATGTTCAACATTATCTGTCATATGGGTACTCGTGTAAAACTTAGCCACATGCATAATACCATTTGTAAGCAAGCACTCAAGTTCAGAGAAAGCTTGATTCGAGAATTAAAAAATGAGTAACCAGGGGGCGCCTGGATGGCACAGTCAGTTAAGTGTCTGACTCTTGGTTTCAGCTCAGGTCATGATCTCAGGGTTGTGAGACTGAGCCCCATGTCAAGGCTCTACACTCATCGTGTAGTCTGCTTAACACTGTCTCTCCCTCTCCCACTGCCCTGCCCCCCACACACTCTCTTTCTCTCTCTCAAATAAATAAATAAACATTTTTAAAAAACGAGTAACTATATTTAAAAGTCAGTGTGTATTAATTTATTTGAAATCAGTACTTAAAAAGCAAGAGAACTAGGGAAAACTATGTAATATAATTATGAGAGAAAGGGCTAATTTTCTTTATATATAAAGAGCTCTTACAAATCAATAAAAAGACCAATATTTAACCTCCTCCCATAAGCAAAGGGCATGATAAGATACCCCATAGGGAAACAGCCAGTACTTGAGAAAGTACAAAGAGAAACAATATGTTCAGAGGACAGCCATCTTTCAACACGAGCAAGAGGATGAAGGAAACTTTCACACAGGACGCTGAAAACATTGGGGCTTTTATTGATCACTGACACGAGTTGCAAGGGAGAAAGTCATTCTGAGAGTAGGAGGGGCAAGATCAAGTCAGCTTACAAACATCCCCCCAGATGACAGTCAGGTGGGGATGAGAATCTAGGTGATGGGAGATGCCATAGGAGGCTTGGATTTCTCTGGTGTCCAAAGTAAACAGACTTAAGGCATGATAGGATTAGTCCTGGTTATCTCTTAAAGGAATAGTGCTTGCCAAAGGCAGTGTCCAGATGACAGAAATGTTCTATATCTGCGGGGTCAAATACGATAGCCAGTAGTCACATGTGGCTACTGAGCACTTTGAAATGTGACACACACACAAAAATGAAAAAAATATCAGTGAACTATGAGACTGTTTCAAGTGGCCTAATACACAGGTAACTACAGTCCCTGTAGGGGGCAAGGGACAGAAAAAAAGTTCTGAGGAATTAATGACTGAGAAAATTCCAGACTTGATGAAAACTATAAATCTGTTGATCCAAGAAGTTCTAGGAAGCACAGGCGCAAGAAACATCATAAATTTAAAAAAACACATCATAATCAAATTGCTTAAAACCAGAGATAGAGGGGAGGGAGTTAAGATGGCGGAGGAATAGGGGACCCCTTTTTCAGCCGGTCCCCTGAGTCGAGCTGGATAGGTACCAGACCAGCCTGAACAACCACGGAATCAGCCTGAGACGCAGGAAGATACATCTGGATCTCTACAAATGAACATCTCCAGCGCTGAGTATTGAGGTACGAAGCAGGGAACCTTGAAACCGCGCACAGATATCGGAAGATAAACGGAAGGGGGAGGGAGCCGCTGCGTTCGGGCGGTGGGAAGTGGTAGCCACCTGCACGGGGGGAGCGGGCGGACTCGCGGACCGCGGACCGGCACCCGCGAGAGAGCAGACTGAGGCCGTGAGCCGGGGAACGCGCGCCACCAGACTGAAAACCGGAGCTCTGGTGCGCTCACCGGAACCAGACTGAGACCGGAAGCTCCGGGAGCGCGCAGGGGCGGCTGGCGGCTGGCGGTGTTAGAAACACAAAGGACAGCGCCGGCCCTGGAAGTGAGGGCTGGGACTCCAGGTGTGGGGCGCACATCCCGGGACGCTGCAGGGTTGAGCAGCACCAGTGTAACAGAGTTAAAGTGGCCAGAACATCAGTGGACAACGGTCCGCGATCCCTCTGTTCTGAGACAGAGGCTGAGATTCAGCCACTGCTGCTCTGACTCTCAGAAGAGGCACAGCAAACACCAGGAAAGCCGCCAGAGAACAAAAGCCTGGAAATACCGGCTCAGAGTGTGCCCATCCCCATCCCCCCTCGCAGGGGACACAGAGACTCTACCCAAACAGGGCTGCCTGAGTATCAGCGCGGCAGGCCCCTCCCCCAGAAGGCAGGCTGAAAAGTCAAGAAGCCCACATCCCTAAGATCCCTATAAAACAAGGGCGCACGGCCTGGGTGCCGGTCAATAATTTGGGCTCTGGACAACCCCGCACCCTCTCCTCGTCAGAATGACAAGAAGGATGGGGCGCCTGGGTGGCACAGTGGTTAAGCGTCTGCCTTCGGCTCAGGGCGTGATCCCGGCGTTCCGGGATCGAGCCCCGCATCAGGCTCCTCTGCTATGAGCCTGCTTCTTCCTCTCCCACTCCCCCTGCTTGTGTTCCCTCTCTCGCTGGCTGTCTCTCTCTGTCGAATAAATAAAATCTTTAAAAAAAAAAAAAAAAAAGAATGACAAGAAGGAGAAATCCCCCCAGCAAAGAAAAGACAATGAGTCTGTGGCCTCTGCCACAGAACTAATGGATATGGATATAACCAAATTATCAGAAATGGAATTCAGAGTAACAATGGTCAAGGTGATGTGTAGACTTGAAAAAAGTATTAACGAAAATGTTAATGAGAATATAGAATCTCTAAGGGCGGAAATGAGAGTGAATCTGGCAGAAATTAAAAATTCTATGAGCCAAATGCAGTCAAAACTAGAGGCTCTGACGGCCAGGGTAAATGAGGCAGAAGAACGTATCAGCAAATTGGAGAATGGGTTAGTAGAAGAAAAAGCTAAAATTGAATCTGGACTCAAAGGAATCCACGCTCAGGAATGTAGGTTACAGGAGATTACTGACTCAATGAAACGTTCCAATGTCAGAATCATCGGCATCCCCGAGGGGGTGGAGAAAAACAGAGGTCTAGAAGAGATATTTGAACAAACTGTAGCTGAAAACTTGCCTAATCTAGCAAGGGAAACAAACATTCATGTCCAAGAGGCAGAGAGGACCCCTCCCAAGCTCAACCACGACAAACCTACGCCACGTCACGTCATAGTGCATTTCACAAATATTAGATCCAAGGATACAGTATTGAAAGCGGCCAGGGCAAAGAAATCTCTCACGTACCAACAAAGCAAAGGTATCAGAATTACGTCAGACCTGTCTACACAGACCTGGAATGAGAGAAAGGGTTGGGGGGGGGGCATTTTTAAAGCTCTTTCAGAGAAAAACATGCAGCCAAGGATCCTTTATCCAGCAAGGCTGTCATTCAGAATTGATGGAGAAATAAAGGCCTTCCAGAATCGCCAGTCATTGACCAATTTCGTAACCACGAAACCAGCCCTACAGGAGATATTAAGGGGGGTTCTAGAAAAGTAAAAAGGCCCCAAGAGTGACACAGAACAGAAAGTCACAATCTATAGAAACAAAGACTTTACTGGCAACATGGCATCATTAAAATCATATCTCTCAATAATTAGTCTCAATGTAAATGGCCTAAATGCTCCCATAAAGTGCCACAGGGCTGCAGATTGGATAAAAAGACATGACTCATCCATTTGCTGTCTACAAGAGACTCATTTTGAACCTAAAGATACATTCAGACTGAAAGTAAAGGAATCTTTCACGCCAATGGACCTCAAAAGAAAGCTGGGGTAGCAATTCTCATATCAGACAGATTGGATTTTAAACTAAAGACTATAGTTAGAGACACAGAAGGGCACTATATTATTCTTAAAGGATGTATCCAACAAGTGGATATGACAATTATAAATATATATGCCCCTAACAGGGGAGCAGCAAGATACACAAGCCAACTCTTAACCACAATAAAGAGACACAGAGATAAAAATACGCTAATAGTAGGAGACCTCAACACTCCACTATCAGCAATAGACAGATCACCTAAGCAAGAAATCAGCAAAGAAACAAGAGATTTGAATGCCATACTCGACGAGTTGGACCTCATAGAGATATATAGAACACTACCCCCCAGAACCAAAGAATACTCATTCTATTCTAATGCCCATGGAACATTCTCAAGAATAGACATTGTTCTGGGTCACAAAACACGTCTCAACCAATACCAAAAGACTGAAATTATTCCCTGCATATTCTCAGACTGCAACACTCTGAAATTGGAACTCAACCACAAGGAAAAATCTGGAAGAAACTCAAACACTTGGAGACTAACAACCATCCTGCTCAGGAATGATTCGATAAACCAGGAAATCAAAAATCAATTTAAACAATTTATGGAGACCAACGAGAATGAAAACACAACGGTCCAAAACCTATGGGATACTGCAAAGGCAGTCCTAAGGGGGAAATACATAGCCATCCAAGCCTCACTCAAAAGAATAGAAAAATCTAAAATGCAGTTTTTATATTCTCACCTCAAGAAGCTGGAACAGCAACAGAGGGACAGGCCTAATCCACGCACGAGGAAGCAGCTGACCAAGATTAGAGCAGAAATCAATGAATTAGAAACCAGGAGTACAGTAGAGCAGATCAACAGAACTAGAAGCTGTCTTTGAGAGAATCAATAAAATTGACAGACCACTGGCAAGACTTATCCAAAAGAATAGAGAAAGGGCCCAAATTAATAAAATTATGAATGAAAAAGGAGAGGTCACACCAACACCATTGAAATTGGCAGGATTATTAGAAACTTTTATCTACAGCTATATGCCAATAAATTAAGCAATCTGGAAGAGTTGGAGGCCTTCCTGGAAACCTATAAACTACCAAGACTGAAACAGGAAGAAGCTGATTTTTTAAACAGGCCAATTAATTATGAAGAGATTGAGTCAGTGATAAACAGCCTTCCAAATAACAAAACTCCAGGCCTGGGTGGTTTTCCTGGGGAATTCTACCAAACATTCAAAGAAGAAATAATACCTATTCTCCTAAAGCTATTTCAAAAAATAGAAACAGAAGGAAAGCTACCAAACTCATTCTATGAGGCCAGTATTATTACCTTGATCCCCAAACCAGGCAAAGACCCCATCAAAAAGGAGAATTACAGACCGAGTTCCCTAATGAATATGGACGCCAAAATCCTCAACAAGATCCTGGCTAATAGAATCCAACAGTACATTAAAAGGATTATCCATCATGACCAAGTGGGATTCATCCCTGGGATGCAAGCGTGGCTCAACATTCGCAAATCGATCAGCGTGATACATCATATCAACAAGAAAAGACTCAGGAACCATATGATCCTCTCAACTGATGCAGAAAAAGCATCTGACAAAATACAGCGTCCTTTCCTGATTAAAACCCTTCAGAGTGTAGGGATAGAGGGCACATTCCTCAATCTCATAAAAACCATCTATGAAAAGCCTACAGCAAATATCATTCTCAATGGGGAAAAGCTGGAAGCCTTTCCCTTAAGATCAGGAACACGACAAGGATGCCCACTCTCGCCACTATGATTCAACATAGTACTAGAAGTCCTTGCAACAGCAATCAGACAACAAAAAGGGATAAAAGGTATCCAAATCGGCAAAGAAGAAGTCAAAATGTCTCTCTTCGCAGATGACGTGATACTCTATATGGAAAACCCAAAAGAATCCACGCCCAAACTATTAGAAGTTATAGAGCAATTCAGTAATGTGGCGGGATACAAAATCAATGCTCAGAAATCAGTTGCATTTCTATACACGAATAACGAGACCGAAGAAAGAGAAATTAGGGAATCCATCCCATTTACAATAGCACCAAAAACCATACGTTACCTTGGAATTAACTTAACCAGAGACGTAAAGGACCTATATTCTAGAAACTATAAATAACTTTTGAAAGACACTGAGGAAGACAAAAAAGGTGGAAAAATATTCCATGCTCATGGATAGGAAGAATTAGCATAGTTAAAAGGTCCATGCTACCCAGAGCAATCTACACTTTCAATGCTATCCCGATCAAAATACCGAGGACATTTTTCAAAGAACTGGAACAAACAGTCCTTAAATTTGTATGGAACCAGAAAAGGCCCCGAATCGCCAAGGAACTTGAAAAGGAAAAACAAAGCTGGGGGCATCACAATGCCGGATTTCGAGCTGTACTAAATAAAGAATAAAGAAATTATTGCCTTTTATTAAATGTGCACTGACTGCAGTGTATACCTTCATTATATACCTTTCTATACTATTTTGTTTTCAAACAGTTTTAAACTGTTTTTAGTTTGTTTTAACATGTATGTACATAACAATTTAATGAATCTGCATGTGTTTGTGTATAACTATTTTATTTTTGTAAATATTAAGAGAAGTTATTCAAGCGGTAAAATCGATAGACTGTTCTGTTTTCTTCTTTATACTTTTAGACCTTTCTTTAAAAAAACTATTTAGGGGGCCTGGGTGGCTCAGTCGTTAAGCATCTGCCTTCAGCTCGGGTCACGATCCCAGGGTCTTGGGATCCAGCCCCGCATTCGGCATCCTGCTCAGCGGGAAGCCTGCTTCTCCCTCTCCCACTCCACCTGCTTGTGTTCCCTCTCTCACTGTGTCTCTCTCTGTCAAATAAAATCTTTAAATAAATAAATAAGAACTATTTAGACAAAATCCTAATTAAGAACTAGACTATAAGAAATTCAAAAAAATAAATACCCAATAGAAATGTGAAAAAATGTTCAATTTTCCTAGTTATTAAAAATATACAACAGTTTGATTATCAAATTGGGGAAAAAAATGTGGTAACAGTTTTGGCAAGAAACAAGGCAACTAATGCACTACTAATGAGAATATAAATAAGAACAGATTTTTGAAGGTTCTAATGGAGTATACCATATTAATATTCTGAACTAATTTTGTAGGGACTAGACAACCAAAGATTTTTAAGTAAGCAAGTACAATAATGTAAAATCTGAATTCCTGGGGCACCTGGGTGGCTCAGTCAGTTAAGTATCTGCCTTCGGCTCAGATCATGATCCTGCGGAGTGGAGATCAAGCCCCCATTCTCTCTCTGCCCCTCCCTCCTGCTCTGCCCTCTCTCACTATCTCTCTGTTTCTCTCTAATAAATAAATAAATAAATAAAATCTTTTAAAAAATAAAATAAAATCGGAATTCTTAAAAAAAAAAGAATCTGAATTCTTAAAAAAAAGTTAGAGTAAACTAAGTGAAATAAGAGAAAAAATTGCGATAGAGGAAAAAAAGAAAGACAAGCAAGTTCAGAGTCTGTTACCAGAATTCAAATAACAGATGATCAAGAAAAGAAATGGAAATGGAAGAGGAAGAATAGATCTGAGTATCATTCTAAGAGGTAAAAACTAAAGGATGTAGTGAAAAGGGGCACCTGGGTGTTGCAGTCAGTTAAGTATCTGACTTTTGATTTCAGCTCAGGTCATGACCTCGGGGTTGTGGGACTGAGTCCTGTATCAGGCTCGAGCATGGATTCTCTCCCTCCCTCTACTTTTGCCCCTTTCCCTGCTTGTGCATGCATGTGCTTTCTCTCAATAAATAAAATCTTAAAAAAAAAAAAAAAGGATGTGGTGAATGATTAGCTATAAAATATGAGAAAGAGGAATGAGTTGGGTGGCTCAGTCAGTTAAGTGTCTGCCTTTAGCTCAGGTCATGATCTCGGAGTTCTGGGATCGAGCCCCACATCAGGCTCCCTGCTCAGTGGGGAGTTTGCTTCTCCCTCTCACTCTCCCCCCACATACTCATGCAATCTCTCTCTCTCTCAAATAAATAAATAAAATCTTAAAAAAAAAAAAGAAAGAAAGAGGAATGAGTTAAAGATATTTCTGAGCTTTATAACAAAACAATGAGTAGTTCTACCATCAAATGTGTTGGAAGATAAAGAAAAAAGAGAAGTGAACTTGGAAGAAAAAACAATGACTTAGTTGCCTTCCTGGATGTGACCTACAGACAAGGGGAAATCTCTAACAAACAAATGGAAAAAAAGAACAAAGGAGAGATGTTAAGAGCTAAAGCAGCATCGTCCAATAAAGCTTTCCAAAATGAGGGAAATGTTCTGTCGCTGTGCCATCTAATACAGCAAACACTAGACTCACGTGGCTTTGATCACTTGAAATGTGACAGGCCAACAGAGGAACGGATTTATTTAATTTTAATTAATACAAATTTAAATAGCTATAGGCAGCTCATTGCTACCATACTGGACCATAAAGACTTAACTACATTTACATTCTCTTTCTCTCACTTTCTAGACACATAAAAATTAACATTTACATTTGACTTACATTATTCTCATAGTTTAAAAATACCACCTTGGGTTAAAATATTACAAAACTGAGGAACTATGATCCATCCTCAGCCAAACAGTATGATTACGTTAAGTAATTCTTAATTCCATTTACAAATCAAAGTGAAGCTGAGTAAAAAACTGCATGCTCTGGGGCGCCTGGGTGGCTCAGTCGGTGAAGCGGCCGCCTTCAGCTCAGGGCATGATCCTGGAGTCGCAGGATCGATTCCCACATCAGACTCCCTGCTCAGTGGGGACTCTGCTTCTCCCTCTGCCTCTCACCCCAGTCATGCTCTCTCTCACTCTTTCTCTCAAATAAATAATAATCTTAAAAAAAACAAAACAAAAAAAACTGCATGCTCTGGCAAGTTGGCATTAAGGTAGAATTGCAAAACAAACCAGTCATGGAGAAGGCATAGTTTGAGACCTAGAGCTCCACTCTTCAGAATACTGACCTCTCCATCACTATCAGATATCACAATGAATGCATCTTCAAGTCTACGTTTCCTCTTCAGATTGACAGAACTGGCAGTTTCTGCATCTTTCTTCTCCAGGTTCTGAGCTTCAGAGGCTTCTTTAACTTTTTTCTTTCTCCGAGGCATTCTTTTGTCTGAAACACAGGGTAAGTAATTCACTCTAAGTGTAAGTTTTCCAGATGCTATTTGTAACTTAGTCATGTAACAGAAAAAAGGTTTCCATCTAAAAGAAGTAAAATAACTTCTGAACATTTCCACCACTCATTATAATTTCAATTTTTCTATTTAAAAAACTGTATCTAGATGTATCTCATCTCTGTAGGGACATTTCAATAGAAATAATACAACAATTTATCCTAGTTCCTTAAACATTAACTTAGATAATTGGTTCTCTTTTTTAAGGTTTATTTATTTATTTGAGAGACAGACAGCGGGCACGCATGCACAATCACACATGAGAGTGGGGGAAGGGGCAAAAGCAGAGAATCTTCAAGTGGACTCCCCACTGAGCACAGAGCCCGACGTGGGGCTCAATCTCATGATGCATGAGAGCATAACCTGAGCTGAAAACAAGAGTCGGACATTCAACCGACTGATGCACCCACGCGCCCCAGATAACCCGCTCTTTTGACTACATATTATAATTTACATAAAAAAGAATTTTTTTCAACAATGCCTCAACTTGATAAAGGACATCTAAAAAAACCCCACAATTAATATCATACTTAAAGGTAAAAGACTGAATGCTTTCTCCTTAAGACAGGAAGAAGACAGGATGAACATTATCTTGGAAATTCTGGGCAGGTCAACTATGCAAAAAG
The DNA here is from genome assembly GCF_024610735.1 of Ursus americanus. NCBI lineage: Eukaryota > Metazoa > Chordata > Mammalia > Carnivora > Ursidae > Ursus > Ursus americanus. The sequence continues at coordinate 2,409,695 of NC_142141.1, read as the reverse complement.
AAATAAAAGACATCCAAATTGGGAAGGAAGAAGTAAAACTGCCATCGCTTGCAGATGACACGATCCTGTGTTTAAAAAACACTAAGGGACGCCTGGGTGGCACAGCGGTTAAGCATCTGCCTTCGGCTCAGGGCGTGATCCCGGCGTTATGGGATCGAGCCCCACATCAGGCTCCTCCACTATGAGCCTGCTTCTTCCTCTTCCACTCCCCCTGCCTGTGTTCCCTCTCTCGCTGGCTGTCTCTATCTCTGTCAAATAAATAAATAAAATCTTTAAAAAAAAAAAAAACACTAAAAATGGGCGCCTGGGTCGCTCAGTCGGTTAAGCGTCCAACTCTTGATTTCAGCTAGGGTCATGGTCTCAGGGTCATGGGAACGAGCCCTGTGCTGGGCTTCATACTCAGCAGGAAGTCAGCTTGGGGATTCTTTCTCTCCTTCCCTTTCCCCTCCCCCTGCTGGGGCTCTTTTGTGCTAAGATAAATCATAAATCTCTAAAAAAACAAAAACAAAAAAATAAAAAACACTAAGAAATCCACTGAAAAACTATAACTAATGAAGAAGCTCAAAAAGACTACAGCATGTAGTCAATATACAAAAAATCAATTGTACTGTTATCCACTAGCAATAAATAATCCAAAAAGGAAATTTTAAAAATTCCATTTCTAGGGGTGCCTGGCTGGCTCAGTCAGTAGGGCATGTGACTCCTGATGTCAGGGTCCTGAGTTCAAGACCCATATTGGGTGTAGAGATTACTTAAAAAATAAAATCTTTAGGGGTGCCTGGGTGGCTCAGTAAGTTAAGCATCTGACACTTGATTTTGGCTCAGGTCATGATCTCAGGGTCATGAGATCAAGCCCCATGTCAGGCTCTGCATTGGGTATGGAGCCTACTAAAGATTCTCTCTTTCCCCCTCTCTCAAAAATAAAATAAAATCTTTAAAAAATAGGACAAAAATAAAATTCAATTTCTAATAGCATCAAAAATAATAAAATTCTTAGGAATAAATTTAACAATATAAGTGCAAGACTTACAAATGAAAACTTAAAAGTATTGTGGAAGGAAGGGTCCAGTTCAAGGTGACAATGGAAGATCCTGAATTAACCTCCTCCTACGGACACACCAAATCTACAAATATATATGGAACAAATTCTAAATAAACCTAAAACCTGGCAGAGCAACCCATTCACAAATGAGAGGGAAACCACATTAAAGAAAGTAGGTAAGGTTAAGAGACAATCTCATAAACCCCACCCCAGGCACAAGAACCCACAATGGGCAGGGAACTCAACCCAGGAACTTCTCCCTGAGGAGAAACAGGTTAAAACCCCATACCTGTCACCGGCGACGGGTATTAAGGAGGGCACATATTGCATGGTGCCCTGGGTGTTATACGCAAATAATGAATCATGGAACATTACATCAAAAACTAAGGATATACTGTACGGTGGCTAACATAACATTAAAAATTATTATAAAAAAAATAAAATAAAATAAAATTACAGAAATAAACCAAGCTGGGGAAAAAAAAAAAAACCATACCTGGCACCACAACTTTTAAGACTTACACCTGAGAGATAAGCCCCCTAAAGATCTAGCTTTGAAAGCCAACACAGCTTGCATCCACAAGACTCCCAAAACTCAAAGGAATTGAAAAGCAGTTCTCAAAAAGCTGGCATGCAAATTCATGCACCCCAGAGCTCAGCACAAAGGCAGCCAAGTGAAAAGCACCCAGACTTTCTGTGGAAAAGGCTTATTTGCTTATCCTAAAGCATCAGCCTGAGAGGCAGGTATCTAATTCAACATACATATGTGCCTACTAAAGTATTCCAAAGACAGAGGCCAGCAGGCACCATCTTTGCATCTCCCTCTCACTCAAGCTTGCCAGTATCCCCCAGAAAGGAGTTTGCACCCTTGTCTGACACTCCAATTTACAGCTGCTTCCCAGGGGATACTCCCAGATCATCTGCCTCTGGGGGCCACCAGCGGACAGTCTTGCAGGACTTTATATATAATTTGTATACTTTAAAAGCTACAGCCTGAGGGGGCGCCTGGGTGGCACAGCGGTTAAGCGTCTGCCTTCGGCTCAGGGCGTGATCCCAGCATTATGGGATCAAGCCCCACATCAGGCTCCTCTGCTATGAGGCTGCTTCTTCCTCTCCCACTCCCCCTGCTTGTGTTCCCTCTCTTGCTGGCTGTCTCTATCTCTGTCAAATAAATAAATAAAATCTTAAAAAAAAAAAAAAAAAAAGCTATAGCCTGAGAGTCTGGCTTCCAATTAGCCTTAATCTAAGTGGTAACTGAGTTCCTCCCCTGTGGGACACTGACAGTTTTTGGCATATCTTCAAGTGCTAAAAGACACCAAAAATATAGTAGACTCTTGGATAACCACAAAAGTTTGAGAGACAGCTAAATGCTAAGGCAAGGTTGAAAGATAAAATTCATCTCCTACATAAGGCCACTTTTTCAAAACTTGGGAGAGTTGCTGGGGGTTTTTTTTCTCAATTATTATTTTTAATTTAAATTCAATTAATTAACATGTAATGTATTATCTGATTCAGGGGTACAGGTCTGTGATTAATCAGTCTTACACAATACACAGCGCTCACCACAACACATACCCTCCCTAGTGCCCATCACCCAGCCACCCCATTCCCCCCACGCCCCTCCCCTCCAGCAACCCTCAGTTTGCTTCCTGAGATTAAGAGTCTCTTATGGTTTGTCTCCCTCTCTGGTTTTGTCTTCTTTCATTTTTTCCTTTCTTCCCCTATGATCCTCTGCTTTGTTTCTTAAATTCCACATATCAGTGAGATCATATGATAACTGTCTTTCTCTGGTTGACTTATTTTGCTTAGCATAATACCCTCTAGTTCCATCTACATCGTTGCAAATGCCAAGATTTTTTTTTTTTTTTTTTTTTGGTGGCTGCAAGAGTTGCTATCTTATCTAATGCATACAATCAACATGGAGAGTAAAGAAAATGGGGAAAAAAAGAAAAAGGAGTATGTTCCACAGGAAAAGAATTAGATGAAAGTTCAGAAAAACACCTTAACAAAAGAGAGGTAAGCGATTTACCTAACAAAGGAATTCGAAATAATGGTCATACATCCAAATGGCCAACAGACACATGAAAAATTGCTCAACATCATTTGGCATCAGAGAAATACAAATCAAAAGCAATGAAATACTACCTCAAACCAGTCAAAACAGCTAAAATTAACAAGTCAGGAAAGGACAGATGTTAGCAAGGATGTGGAGAAAGGGGAACCCTCCTACACTGTTAGTGGGAATGCAAGCTGGTGCAGCCACTCTGGAAAACAGTATAGAGGTTCCTCAAAAAAGTTGAAAATAGAGTTACTCTACAACCAGCAATTGCACAACTGAGTATCTACCCCAAAGATACAAATGTAGTGAACCGAAGGGGTACCTGCACCCCAATGTCTATACCAGCAATGTCTACAATAGCCAAACTATGGAAAGAGCCTAGATGTCCAATGACAGATGAATGAATAAAGATGTGGTGTATATATATACAATGGAATATTACACAGCCATCAAAAAATGAAATGTTGGCATCTGCAACGATGTAGATGGAACTAGAGGGTATTATGCTAAGCAAAATAAGTCAACCAGAGAAAGACAGTTATCATATATGATCTCACTGATATGTGGAATTTAAGAAACAAGGCAGAGGATCATAGGGGAAGAGAGGGAAAAAAATGAAACAAGACAAAACCAGAGAGTGAGACAAACCATAAGAGACTCTTAATCTCAGGAAACAAACTGAGGGTTGCTGGAGGGGAGGGGCATGGGGGGAATGGGGTGGCTCGGTGATGGACACTAGGGAGGGCATGTGTTGTGGTGAACGCTATATATCATGTAAGACTGATGAATCACAGACCTGTACCCCTGAACAAATAATAAATAATATGTTAATTGAAAAAAAAAAAAACCTCTAAACAAAACACACACACACACACACACACACACAAAAGAAATAAATATTTGGTATTCGCTCCTAAAAAAAAAAAAGAAAGAAAGAAAGAATGATCATAAAATTGCTCCCTGAGTTCAGAAAAAGAATGGATAAACAAAGTAAAAATTTTAATTAAAAAATTAAAAATATAAAAAATTATCAAATAGAAGTCACATTACTGAAGAATACAATAACTGAACTGAAGAATACAATAACTGAACTGGAAAATACAATAGAGGGCTTCAACATCAGATTAGATGAAGAAGAAAGGATCACTTCACTTGAAGACACATCACTGGAACTCAATTAGAGCAGCAAAAGAAAAAAGATGAAAAATGAGTGGTACATTAAAGAATTTATAGGACAATATCAAGCAGACCAACATTCATGTTACAAAGGTCCCAAAGGAAGAGGGAACAAAAGGGGCAGGAAAATTATTCGAAGAAATAATGGATAAAAACTTCCCTAACCTGGAGAAGGAAACAGACATCCAGATCCAGGAAGCCCAGAGAGTTCTAAAAAAGATAAACCCAAAGGAATCCACACCAAGACACATTATAATTAAAGTGTCAAAAGTTACAGACGAGGGGAAAAAATCTTAAAAGCGGGAGAGAAAATGAACATTTTACTGTGACTACAATAATTTGTTAAGGGAAACACAAGATAAAAAGATATAAACTGTGACATCAAAAACATGTTGGGAGTGCCTGGGTGGCTGTCAGTTGGGCATCCAACTCTCGGTTCAGCTCAGGTCATGATCTCGGGGCAGTGAGATCAAGCCCTGCATCCAGCTCCACACTCAGCACAGAGTCTGTTTGAGATTCTCTCTCTCCCTCTCCCTCTGCCCCTCCCCACTAAAATAAATAATCTTTTTTTTTTTTAATGACTTTGTAGGGAGAGTAAAAATGTAGAGCTTTAGAATATGCTCAAACTTAAGTTGCCTAGCAACTTAAAACAGACTGTTGTATATTGTTTTAGATAAGTCTCATGACAATCACAGAGCAAAAGCCTATAGTAGATACATAAAAGATAAAGGAATCTAAATATACCACAAGAGAAAATCATCAAATCACAAAGGAAGAGAGCAAGAAAAGAAGGAACAGAGGAATTACAAAGCAGCCAAAAAACAACACAATGGCACACACACACAAAAGGCAATAAGTACTTAGCTACCATTAATTACTTTAAATGTAAACGGGCTAAATTCTCTAATTGAAAGACTCAGAGTGGCTGAATGGATAAAAAAACATATCAAAGGCCCCGAATCGCCAAGGAACTGTTGAAAAGGAAAAACAATGCTGGGGGCATTACAATGCCGGATTTCGAGCTGTACTACAAAGCTGTGATCACAAAGACAGCATGGTACTTGCACAAAAACAGACACATAGACCAATGGAACAGAATAAAGAACCCAGAAATGGACCCTCGGCTCCTTGGGCAACTAATCTTTGATAAAGCAGGAAAAAACATCCGGTGGAAAAAAGACAGTCTCTTCAATAAATGGTGCTGGGAAAATTGGACAGCTACATGCAAAAGAATGAAACTTGACCACTCTCTCACAACATACACAAAGATAAACTCCAAATGGACGAAAGACCTCGATGTGAGACAGGAATCCATCAAAATCCTAGAGGAGAACATAGGCAGCAACCTATACGACATCGGCCAAAGCAACCTTTTTCATGACACAACTCCAAAGGCAAGAGAAACAAAAGAAAAAATGAACTTGTGGGATTTCATCAAGATAAAAAGCTTCTGCACAGCCAAAGAAACAGTCAAAAAAACTAAGAGGCAGCCCACGGAATGGGAGAACATATTTGCAAATGACGCTACACATAAAAGACTGGTATCCAAGATCTACAAAGAACTTCTCAAACTCAATACACGAGAAACAAATAAACAAATCAAAATGGGCAGAAGATATGAACAGACACTTTTCCAATGATGACATACAAATGGCTAACAGACACATGAAAAAGTGTTCAAAATCATTAGCCATCAGGGAAATTCAAATCAAAACCACACTGAGATACCACCTTACACCAGTTAGAATGGCAAAAATGGACAAGCCAAGAAACAACAATTGCTGGAGAGGATGTGGAGAAAGGGGATCCCTCCTACATTGTTGGTGGGAATGCGAGTTGGTACAGCCACTCTGGAAAACAGTGTGGAGGTCC